>NC_141698.1:35903244-36638244 GCF_964263255.1 Lissotriton vulgaris | reverse complement strand
GGCTGTGGGCCTGCCAATCAGACCCACAGCCTGGCTGTTCTCTTTCTAAATTACGAGATGTACCCTAGGTGCATTTACCAATTGGTACTGGGCCACCTTATCAGACCCTGTAACTCAGGGCGTAGGTGTACCCAGGGCCGCCAGGGGCTGCAGCATGTATTATGCCACCCCTGGCTGGCCTCCTAAATTTGACACAACTGGCTGCATGACAGCTGGGGCAAAGTCGTGTAATCACCCTTTGCTTTAGATATAGTAGCCCTATATCTAACCCTCCAATGGACACCCGAGTTCCTATCAGTCACTCCTATGGCAGGCCTTGACAATCCTGAAGGCAGAGTGCATGGGCTCGTGTGAACTAAGCTCTGGCCCGAGCCGAGCCCGGTTGCAGCTTGCGGAATCAAGACCCAATGGCTGTTCCATGATAACGCGTACCATATCGGTAACTTCGGTGTCGCGTTATCAAGACATGTCGAGTAAGGTGTCATACGAATCGGGATGCTGCCCTCTCACCAACTCTGGCGACGAGGTTAGCATTCCGCCCTTCTAGAGGGACACGACATGTACGTAACTGTGAACCCCGGTTAAAGTTAACGAAAGCCTCAGCTCCACAAAATGGATGCTGCCACCACAGACACAAGTCTGACCTCCTGCGGCTGGGAGTCCTTCCAGCGAGGAGCACTTGGACAAAGGGTTTCCTGTCGAGGGCGGTGTTCGCACCGTCCCAGACAGGGTTTGTGTATTCTGGGTAGGTAGGGCTTTTGCGAGAAGGTGACTGCGGAGTGGCACCCCGGTGCTCACTACGCATCTGCCGGTTAGAACCAGTTCCAGGGGCGACAGCCCTGGCCTGGGGAAAGTCCGGCAGGGGAGAGGGGTGTAACTACCCCCCTTCCTGGTCCCACCCTTAGGGCAGGACCTAGTCATGTACCCACCCCTTTCTTTAGGATAAAGGCCGGAGCGGGGACCCTTCCAAATTAGATCATCTTTGAATCAAGAATACTTTCTACGAAAGGACTTCAAGACTCTTCTTAAGATTTCTCCCTTGTGACTAAGGAGTAGTCACCCTGCATCAGCGGGCACCATCTAAGAACTCTGCGGTTTGCTGTAAGTCCTTCCTCAAGGAATCCGACGGCCCAGCTCGACGAGAACCGGCTTCCCTGGCACCTCTGACCTCTACCCACGTCATCAGCTCAGCTGTGATCTGTGGGTGCGACGAGACCTCGAGGGACCGGCCATCATCAGAACCTGCACGCTCTTAAAAACCAGCACGACCATCGAGGTAACTCTCTGGTGAGTGCTCTGGGGTCCGAGAAGCCCCGACCCTGAGCCGCTCCAGCACCGAAGTGCAGTCTCCCAGCATCTCCACGATCTGCGTGGGGCCCTTCTGCTCGCTGCTCAGCACGTTGTCTGGTCACTTGCCGCTGGCTTGTGCCCTTCTGTGACGACGACCAAGAATCAACACTGCCGGTCTGGTCGCTCCAGACTGGCCCCTGCTTCCATCCTTTGAGAAGCACCCCGGACCCTCCTGGTCCACCCAAGACGCCGACAGCGACATCCGTCGTGGGACAGCTCGCACCTCCACCGTGGTCGCCGACAACGCCTCCTGGTCCGTGAGACTGCAGAGCCTAGCGTCGCCCACTCACCTGGTCGAGGTGACGGCCAACTGGTGCCTTCCTGGTACCCTCTGACTACTGGCTAGTAGTACGAACTTGGTCCCCTCTGCTTTCAGGTTTCATCAATCTCTACGAACTATACACCACTGGTCGCCGGCCAGCAACTCCTTTTTTCTTCCGGCTCCTGGCTCGTCAGCGAAGACCCCGACGCCTGTAAGACTTGTGCAGCCGCAGCCCTCGTGGCTAGGTAACTCGGCATTTCGGTGCCTGCATAGCCTCCTTACTCTAGGGTCCCGAGTCCCTCGCTTCCGACTTGCCTTAACCTTTCCGTGTCCTCGGACACTTGTCTTTAAACTGTGCACTTGAAGTATTTGCTAAAGAGATTTGGTTTGTGCTTAGTACCCTGTCCTCATAAAGAGAACAGGGCTGTTGTGATTCTTAATAAATATACTGTTTATTTTCATAACACTTGTGTGGTGTCCTTTCACTGGGTGTTCAAGGGGTACGTGTGTGGTAAACAGCTGGCTTAACGCGCCCTCTCGAGTCTTTAGCCTTAGACTGCTCGTATCCACGCTACTAGGATAGCTGGTCTATAGGTTGACTTACAACCAAACACCATAAGGGTCGTTGGAACGATACATAGCGGTCGCTAGAATAGCGAACGTTGCATATCGGGCCAACTTCTCACACACGCTACGAGACCCTTTAGTACACACGACGGATGACTGGAACCGACAAGTAAAAAAACGTGTGTCACGGTCTCTCTGCCCGCAAGTGTAACAGAGAGTAAACAAGCTCTCGCCAGGTAAAGTAAAGCGCGGGTGCCAGGATTTCTCTAAAATGAAAGAAATATATGTTTTTTCTTTTTCTTTACTTTTGATATAATCGCAGCAACTGCGCTTTACTTTTAAAATGTTATAAGTAAAAGCGTGGGTGCCACGATTATACCAAAAGTAAAGAAATAGAAAAAGCATCCATTTATTTCATTTTGGTATAATCGCAGCACCGCCACAACGTAGACTTTCCTCTTTTTGCCGTCCCACTTGGACGGGCTTGGTCGGACTTCCTGCTGGTGTAAAAGGTTAATTATCTTCTTTATGGGGCCATCTGTTTGGACCCATAAAGAAGATAAGAAACCTTTTATGCCAGCAGTAAGTCGGGCAGCAAGTCCAAGTGGGACGGCTCTAAAAGAGAAAACAGTACGTTACTGTAAGCTCTTTTCCAATGGCTGGCCACCGCTTAGCATGAACGGTGACGCCAGCCAATGGAAAAGAGGGGCGGGGCTTAAAGGTCGTAACTAAAATCTCTTCAAGATCATTAGATCTCGCGAGCGAGACTGCGCATGTGCGCAGCTATTGGCTTCGACCTAAAAATGGAAAGTGTAACCAGCTCAATTCAGTGGTTGGATGCAGCTGCATTTATAAAGTAATTTGCATAGCAAATGTTTGTTTACCAATTGCCAAATCCTCCCGCTTAATTAAGTGGAATGCATTTAAGGTACAGTTATAGGGGCAACCGTCGGGGCGTGATAGATGACACACAAGAACCTCACCTTGGTGAAAGATTCACTAAACAGGCTTGAAAATGCAGCTATCACTAATCCAACCCGACAAGCACAGCTACAAGAAGCAAGAATCAAAAATGGTGAAAAACTCCGCCTCATAGATTACAATACATACACTCAGTATAGTCATAAAGAAGCAGACAAATCAGGAACCCTTTTAGCACGCCTCATTCTTAACATTCCCCCCCTCTGTCCCTATAACAGAAATATCCCTTTCGGATGGGACTATTGTTTCTACCCAAGCAGACATTAATCTGGCATTCTGTACATATTACAAAAATCTATACAGTGCTCCAGCAGTTGCATCACAAGAATACATTGCAATTTTTGAACGACCTCACATTTTCCAAACTGCAACCAGACGCTCAGTCAGAATTGGAAGCCCCTATTACTAGAACAGACATTAAAGAAGCCATCAAAGACCTCACTAGAAATAAGACGCCAAGAAACTGACCCCGCACCTAGAGAACCTCTACAAGACGGCACAGGAGAAGCGCATTCAACTATGCAAGCAATAGTTATTTCCCTCCCCAAACCGAATAGAGACTCCAGTGACATGTCAGGCTATCGTCCCCTCTCATTATTATCTACAGAGTATAAAATACTCAGTAAAATACTGGCTAAGCGCCTCCCAAAACGTATCCACATTTATCAATGTGGCTTTAGATCGGGCCGCACTACATCCCTAAATATCAGACGCCTTCATTATATAATAGAAACTGCAGCAAACCGTTCTTGTACAACTGGGTGTATCTCTCACGACATGCAGCAAGCTTTTGATACACTTGATTGGACTTGCATGCTGTCTTTAATAGAAAAATGTGGTATTCCAAGAGGTTTTTTGAGGTGGGTCGAAATATTATATACAGCCCCCACGCCTCGGGCCAGAACAGGCTCTCACATATCTGCTGTTTATTCTATAACCAGGGGTACCCGACAGGGATGCCCCCTGTCGCCACTTTTGTGGCATTAGAGCTATTTCTCATTAAGCTCCGCAAAGAGGCCATAGATTTGGGGATTCCAATTGATAATACAGCACACAGTGTCAGCATATGCGGATGACATTATTCTTTATCTAAAAGACCCATTCCGTCTATATTTAAACAATTTGAACAGATATCGGGCCTGGCCATCAATGCACATAAATTGTACGCTTTTTATATGCGCCTTAAAGACATCCCAGATTCAATAACCTTTGGTGACATTATACTAACGGCCACCCCAGACACATTTTTAAGTTTTTAGGTATACAAGGGGGCGTGGTCTGCCGAGCAGCGGAATGGCCGCTCTTTGAGTGTGCTCCGCAGGCTAAGGGAATAATCCTGAATTAGTCCTACCTTATGGTGGCATGGTGGGTCTCTGCCCGACTCCCCTGAAGCGGTGACCTGCTGTGGAGTGCGGCAGTGGGGTCCTGTGCCCAGCGGGGGCTCTTCGGCGCGTTGGTGAGGGCGCTGCATGAATCCTGTGCGGCCTCTGTCTGCCGCGCTGTGGGGAGGCCGGCTGCTTTACAATCGAGCCTGGGGCTCCGTCGGGGTTGTGGGCCCGGAGGCTGCTGGCAAGTGGGGGAAGCATGTTTGTGCCCCAGCTGGCTGCGGACGGAGGTTGCTAAGCTGAGGTGAGGCGGGCGGGGCTGAATCCCTACAGTGCCTGGCTCTCATTCAAACTGACCTGGGTGATGCGAAGGGTGCCGCTGGTCAGACCACGCCATTCCTGAGGCTTTCCACTGCCGCCGGACAGCACGGCGCGGCCACGGTGACCTGGGACTGCAATTCCCATCGGCCCCTGCGACAGGAAGTCACGCACGCCTTGCCCCGCGCCCGGAGGTGCTTAAAGTGCAGCAAGAGCGCGCACGGGCGTGCGCCGGGCTAAGCCCGGGCAAAGGGCGGGCCGTCTGAGGCCGTCCGAGGTCGACAGAGGCCGGGCTGGGCCACTCCATTGTCATCTACCATGGGTAAGAGAAAGCAGTTATTTCGAGGAGTACATGAAGGTAAAAATGCAAAGATTTCTAGGAAATCCGAATCAATAATATCATAATTGACTTCTGCTGTGGGGGTTTTAACCAAGGAAATCGCGAGTGCTGAGAAAGAACTGGGGTTGAGTCCAGTAGACATTGAGCAACCATTAGAAATAGTCCACAGCCTGAGTGTTCTGTTGGAACCAACAATTGTGATCTTAACCCCTTCGAGACTGATGACGAGCCGAGCTCGTCATGAACAATGGGTTTTTAAAAGTCAGCATAGCAGCAGAAGAAGAGCAGCGCGCATGTGGTTAAAACCCCCCTCTATAGTGGAGCCACCGAATGTCCCTCCAAGATCTCCACACCCCCCCCCCTCCTCAAGAGGACATACCCGTATTGGTCTCATCACCAAAGCACACGCGCAGGTCAATGATAAAACCATCTAGGAGGAAAAATGCAACGGGTATGGCTTAAAATCCGGATGCCAGCATAAGGGACCACGTTTGCAAAATTGTCGAGGACTTACTTACATCAAGACTTGAACCCGCACTAGTGGCCATCGCGAAAGACATTGTGGACACATTGAACATATGTGTAGCGGGACTATTGAGCAAATGTGAAAAAATTGATGCTTTTTTGAAACAACAATCATGTCAAAAGGGGATTTTGGTCCACTCTCAAAACTTAATCACTAATGAGCCCATGGTCAATACGATGATTAAGGCCCCAGAAGCCTTAAGGGATAGAAGCCCGGTAACAGTGGGACCCCGGGGTGGGTGGGGACCCGTGAGGGTTGGCAAAGTAAATAATAACCCCGGAGATAGTAACTGGAGAAATAATAGTTCAGACGGTCTCAGGCCGGTTTCCCTTTGGGACAGTTATCTGGAGTTGCCCCCGGAGGCTGCCCCTTTAGTGGCTGTTTTTACAGGAGTCCCCCTAGTAAGGGCAGGCTTAAATGAAACAACCCATGATCTCATGTTATTGGCTAAGCAATGGTGTTCCCAGTTTAGTAGCGGAGGCGCAGACATGAGTACTGTCATCATGGCTAGGAGGGTTAGTTGGGTTGGGCGTGGTTTAAAATCTATTCCAGGGGACTGCGTGGAGGTAAATTTTAACAACCAGGCCAGTGCTGAGAGATTGTTCTGGGATGCCTCAGTCCAGACGAACAAGGGCATCAGACCACTCCCCCTTGGGGTTTTTTTATCCACCAATTAGGCCAGCCAGGTTAATAGGTAAGCCCCTGTTGTCACATCGGGAAGTTCCCCCCTGTAGTAGTCAGCGGACTTCATCTCACCAGGCTAATATTATTCTACAACAAAGGACCACACAGGTGCGGTCACCATGGTTGGAAAGGGGTCCCTCTAGCAATTCCCCAGTCCTCCAGCATGGTGGGTTACCCACAGTAGCGATAGGCCTATCTAATCGCTTCTCTCCCCTGTCCCCTATGGAGGCGAACGATTGACTACCTTCCAGACTGTCAGGGGAGAAGGCTGAGGTGGAAGCCCAGATACCCATTATGGAAATTTTTGACTTGGAATGTGGCGGGTATTAGATCTAAAGGCACAGATCCTATCTGGCTGGAATATATTAAGCAGCACGATATCCTTGCCCTCCAGGAAACCTGGGACATCTCGCCCAGTTTTTTCCTGGATGGTTACCTTAGTTTTTCCACTCCAGCTGTTCCTGGGACAGCGGGAAACCCAAAGGGGGTTTGCTTGTCCTTCTATCGCTTGATTTGTTAGGTATTTTTAAAAAACTTGAAACTGATTCAAAGAACTTCCTAATAATTGTCTCTGATCAGCCGAAATGTTTACTAATTAATTTTTATAACTCTAGGGATGGCTCATTTCAAAACGAGCACCTTAGTGCATTGGATCTTTTTTTGTCAGCCTACAATCAGGAGCAATCTTCCGCCCCAGAGGTGGTACTTCTGGGAGATTTTAACATACACCCTTGTTCGTGGGACTGTTATAGTGACGAGTATGGAGGGTTACCCGGCGAGGGGGTACCCCATTTCGAGCATAGTAAAGAGGGAGAGGAACTTGAGGCCCTCCTCTCCAACATGAACTTATTGGAACCAGGTATTGGTGAGGGTGAGAAGAGAGCACCTACCTTTATAGGGCGAGGTGCAAACTTCGTCATCGACTATATCTTCTTATCCCCTGCTGTTCTGGCTAAAACAATAGCCTATAGAGTTCCCACTTCAACTTTCAGCAACCACAACCCGGTTCTGCTGGAGGTCGATCTTGATGTCCTTAGGGAGCAAAAGGATTCAAAAAAGTGGGGGGTGCGCCTAGGTATCTATCTACCACTGACCAGGGGAGACAGATTAAATGGAATAGGGTCGTCCCAGAAGCCTTTTTCGAGGACCTTGCAACTAAAACCGAGGCCAACATGGCTATCTGCTTGGATGGAACTGCTGCAGGAGCCCACGCTGTGGAAGCTTATGTAGCAGTGTGCAAGCAGATTGCCAAAGATCTAGAGGTTGGCGTTCGTACACAACAGAGGAGGGCCTTTAAATGGTTCGATAATAACTGTTCAAAGGCCCATTGCGCCTTACTCAAGGCACTTAAAAACAGGCCTAGGAATAAAGCCCTAATAGCCCATCTTCGCAAGGAGTACAAAACTGCTATTGGTTCACGCAAACGTCACATTAAATGTAAATGTAAATGTACATGTATTTATATAGCGCAAATTACCCACATCGCAGGCATCTAAGCGCTTGCTTAGGGAACCCGTCCTGGTATTCCCCTGTGAGATGACCCCGGCAGGGTATCCAGAAGGTGAAAGCCAGGCATCCCGCCGCGAGGGGCCGCTGTGGAGGAGGCTTGGGAAAATCTACAATCCGCCGAAGTGATAAGGGACAGAAGGAAATTCTGGGCCATTATTAATCAGCCGTTCTTCTCGGAACAGGAGAACCTAGATACGGATTCCATGATCCCTGATGATAGCTGGCTCCAACATTTCAAGAGCATTTATGACATAGATCAGAGGGGATCTACGCCCGCCCTCACAGCTACAGTACAGCATGCTATGCCGCTCAGGTTCGACTTGGCCGAGGTAGAAAGGGCGATTAGAGAAACAACTAGACATAAGGCTCCAGGACCGGACGGGGTACCCGCAGATTTGTACATTATGTATCCACAGTTTTGGGCAAAGATTTTGACCAATGTGTTTAATGCGGTCCCAACAGCTGTTTTTCCATCCTCATGGTCCTCTTCTGTGATAGTCCCTATTTTTAAGAAGGGGAATAGAGGGGACCCATCCTGTTCTAGGCCGATCTCATTGCTAGACTCTGCCGTTAAAATCTTGGGCAGAGTCATTCTCCAGAGAGTGGGGGATTGGCTTATGGACAGGGGGGTGCTCTCTAACCTCCAGTATGGTTTTAGAGAGCACAGGGGCACCATGGACCAATGTTTAAATCTACACCTCCTCATAAGCAAATACACAGTCGCCAGGGAGAGTCTTTTATATTTGGGTTTTATGGACCTTACTTCGGCATTTGATTTAGTTAACAGTTCAAAATTATGGTTTATTTTGTGTGAGATCGGTTTAGATAGATCTTTGGTTAATTTCTTAAGTAATCTTCACCAGGACCTTTCTGCTTCTGTTAGGGTCTGAGAGAAGGCCGCTGTACTAGGCAATTTAGCTCCAGAAGGGGGGTCAGACAAGGCTGCATACTGGCCCCTCTTCTTTTTACAATCTACATTAACGCCCTTGAAAAATCTCTGGGCCTGGCTACACTGGACACTCCACGTATAGTGGGATTGGGTATCCCGGTCCTCCTGTACGGGGACGATGCTGTCCTACTTGCGCGCACAGGCCTGGGCTTACAGAGTCTGTTGGACCATTTTGGCAGCTTCATGGAGGCCCTGGATTTGAAAGTTAACATCTCAAAATCCCATGTTATGGTGGCCGCCGCTCGGAGCAGGAACACTAAGGTTAAAACTTTCAGGTGTAATGGCAAGGAACTGACGAGGGTGCCTTTCTTCTCCTACCTGAGAGTTCTCTTTGATGAGAAGGGTAATTGGGGTCCCCAGATGAAGCTAAAGAGCAATGTAGTAGTAGGATCTACAACGGCTCTCCTGAATTTCTCTAAGAGATTGGGAACTAGGCCCATGGAGGCCATGCTAAAGATCTATAAATCCAAGTGCTTGGCGATCGCTTCTTATGGTGCGGCTATTTGGGGCTATGTAGCTCCGAACAAAATACAAATTGCTGAAAACAGGTTCCTTAGATCTCTCCTGTCTCTACCGCAATCGTCTCCTGCATTCTCAATACATTCTGAAGTAGGCCTGGGTTATGTTACGGATAACCTAAAAACGGCTCCGCTGATTTGTTGGGAAAAAACCTGGCTGAACGAAGAGATTACACTTAACCACCTGATCTTAAAGGATTGTGTAGCCCTTGAGAAGGCAGATAGGGTCCCATGGTTGGCGTATGTTAGAGCGGCATGCGTCAGGCTGGGTCGACCAGAATTGTTTTCATCCCCACAGGGCTTCGCGAAGGAGGATATAGGGTGGATCAAACACAACTTTCGGAATCTGTTGGAGGCAGAAAGGGAGGAGCAGGAGCTGAGAAAACCAGTGGCAAGAAGCATTTATTGTCTATCAATTTACCCATTTATTGAACCGTATCTGAAGTGTGTCACCAAGCCTTTCCACCGCTTTTTATTGGCCAGATTTCGGTTCAATCTTATTTACCTTACGCTGGGTACATTTTCTAAATGGGGGAAACCCGAAGATGAAGCGCCTTGTTCCTGTGATAACTTTTCCATACAGGACACACTACATTTGGTAATGTTCTGCGAGCATTATTCAGACGCGCGTAAAAATACATTTTCAAATCCTATTTTGCGCGAGGCTGGATTCATACAAGTAAGGCCTGCTCTCACATATTTACAAATGCTTAGTTCTGTCCAGGTGATTTTTAGTGTGGCCAGCTTTTTGGCAGCCGCAGGCCGGGTAAACAAAAGAAGACTCCTTTAAATATAATCATCCAGTAGGGTTCAAAAGGGGATCATGGTTTTACCTGGAATTTCACAATGATGCACTTTATATTAGATTTTTTACCCGCTGGTTAAGGGCTTTTTTATACTACATATGATTTATTTAATGAATTGTAGACCGTGTATATATGAATTGTAACTAATCAAATGCTCATTTTATTCTTTTATATTTTTAATGCGTGTAGGTTCACGTTCTTTGTATTGTCTTTTACGATTTTAATTAATCGAAATTAATAATTTTTGACTGACTGACTATAACCAGGGGTTCCCGACAGGGATGCCCCCTGTCGCCACTATTGTGGCATTAGAGCTTTTTCTCATTAAGCTCCGCAAAGAGGCCAAAGATTTGGGGATTCCAATTGATAATACAACACACAGTGTCAGCATATGCGGATGACATTATTCTTTATCTAAAAGACCCATTCCGTCTATATTTAAACAATTTGAACAGATATCGGGCCTGGCCATCAATGCACATAAATTGTAAGCTTTTTACATGCGCCTTAAAGACATCCCAGACTCAATAACCTTTGGTGACCTTATACTAACGGCCACCCCAGACACATTTTTAAGTATTTAGGTATACAAGGTGGCGTGGTCTGCCGAGCAGCGGAATGGCCGCTCCTTGAGTGTGCTCCGCAGGCTAAGGGAATAATCCTGAATTAATCCTACCTTATGGTGGCATGGTGGGTCTCTGCCCGACTCCCCTGAAGCGGTGACCTGCTGTGAAGTGGGGTCCTGCACCCAGCGGAGGCTCTGCGGTGCGTTGGCGAGGGCGCTCCATGAATCCTGTGCGGCCTCTGTCTGCCGCGCTGTGGGGAGGCTGGCTGCTTTACAATCGAGCCTGGGGCTCCGTCGGCATTGTGGTCCCGGAGGCTGCTGGCGAGTGGGGGAAGCCTGGTTGTGCCCCAGCTGGCTGCGGACGGAGGTTGCTAAGCTGAGGTGAGGCAGGCGGGCTGAATCCCTACAGTGCCTGGCTCCTCTATTGCTGCTGAACGCTGGTGGCTGGATCGAGGGGAAGCCCTGAAATAGCGAAGGAGACCTCCGGCCGCCATCTTGTGAACTTTTTGCCCGGACGGCAGGGGCTGCGTCTATTATCTGCGGTAGCGCCCCGCTCCCCCCCCCCACCCAGGGCAGGTACTTGCTCGCTGTGCCTGGGAGTCTGTCTGGCGGAGGGCAGAAATTCTGAGCGGTCAGTGCACCTTGTGTGCCCCATTTGACGCTCTGCCGATAGCGTGTGGAGGAGGGTCTTCTGGAAGGGGGAGCCATCCTGTGGGATGAGAAGACAGGCCTGGTATGAGAGGGAGCTGCCGCTGAGGGGGACCTGCAATCTGCTTGCAGCTACTCTCGCTACAGTCATCCTGAAGAGTGTGAGGGCTGTGATGGTCCTGTGATTCCTGGGGCGCCTGCTGTGGTTTTGCCCTGTTGCCTGGTCGCCTTGCTTGGAAGTTGCACACTGCAGACGTGGGCTGAGACCCGTCCGGAGTTGCTGTGGCTGTGCGTCGGGGTGGACCCCATGTGACACTGTGTTGAGCCCGTGATTATCTGGCCCCTTAACTGCTGCCTTGATCAAGATGGCCGGCCAACACCTGTACTATGCCTGGTTCTCGGTTGGATCCATCCTGTCCGCTGCAGCGGGTTCCCCCTCTGTGCGCTGTGCTGCAGAGTGACCTGGGGGCATGCCTCCCCTTTCCAGACTCACGCTGCCACTGTGTTTTGCTGGAGTGGATCGTGCAGCCGCAGGTGTGATAATACATTGAGGTACTGTGGGGCGCGTAAGGCCTGGTGAGCTGATCTGCGCGCCTGCACGGAGAGGGCTTGGAGTGGTGGATCTCGGCTTTGATTTCGACCTCTGTAGACCGGCGGCTGCTTTATCAGGGGCAAACGACGCTAAGCAACCAAAGCTCACCTTTGATAAACGGTCCACGCGTCAGAATGAATCTACCTTCGAGCCGCAAACGGATGAGCAACAAGAGCCGCAATCCGAGGACCAGGGTGAAGATCTATGCACCCTCATGTTGGAAAGGCGCTCCAGCTTGAGAAATATTGATTCTAAGCTGGACGTCCTGACCACGCAGTTGGACTCTGTGAAGGCCCAGGCCACTGTCCACGAAACTCACCTGGATGCCTTGGAAAATCGACAAACCAAATTCCACGAATTTCAGGTTGAAACCAAGGAGCAACTGTTACATATGGACAAGCTCTTGGGGGTGATCCGTGCCAAAAATGATGATTTGGAGGCGCGGTCCAGGAGAAATAACCTACGTATTACGGGTGTTCCAGAGATCACTGCAATTGCCAAGATGGAAAGCTATGTGGCGGATCTGCTGCATGCGCTGTTTGACCCTCAGCTATCCCCTGTGTTCGTGGTGGAGAGAGCGCATAGATCCTTAAGTTAAAAGCCTCCGGTGGGAGCTCCGCCGAGACCGATCTTGGCCAAGTTGCTGAACTATCAGGACCGGGATACCATCCTACGACTAGCGAGGAAGAAAGGCCAATTATTGTACCAAAAGGTAACATATAGCTTCGCCCAGATTTACAGCAACTGTCCAAGCGGCGAGACGTGAATTCCTACAGGCCAAGCGGATACTGCTTCAGGCGCAGATTCCCTATACTTTGCTCTACCCCGCCAAATTAAAGGTTTCCTATGATGGTACTGCGCACTATTTTACGGATGCGAAATCTGCTTTAAAATTTGCTAAGCATATTGGTGGAAGGAAAGGCAAAGACTCTTGTGGAGCAGCGGCGTTGTCGACTGGACAACTCAGCGATAATGATTGACTGAAGTAATATTTTATTTCCTGCTCTGGGCGCCTCCCCGTCGTGATGCTGAACAGTGTGGTAATTTTTCTAGATGTGAATGTGGGTCCTAATGCTTGATTTCTTTCTGGGTTTGGATTGGCCTGGGGCATCAGGAGGGGCTATACAGTTCACTGCAGTGTCCCTAGCCACCCTGTCCACTCAGGGGTGATCGCTTGTGCCACTACGCCCCCATGGGCGTTTAAGAGACTGTTCTGTTTTGACTTGTTAAGGGGGTTACGCTGCAACCTGATTGGGGGGTTGGAGTGGGTGGCTGGTTGAGGATGGGGTTTGTTGGTTTGTTTAATGGCAGTACATGTACTAGATGTTGGTTGCGGTGCACGCTTTGTATTTTGATCCCTTTGCTGCTTGACTTCCTACTCCCCACTGCTGGGTCTTTCCTTAGCACACACACACAACCTTTAAATTTGCTAACATGGAACATCAGAGGGCTTAATGATCCAGACTTGTGCATGATTATTTAACCAGGCATAATATTGACGTTTGTCTGTTGCAAGAGACACATCTAAATGCGGAATCGTCCCAAAGACTGTGTCATCGTAGATGGGGCACACGTACTCGTCCATTTACTCCAACTATGTACAAGGGGTGGCTGTTCTAATTCGAGAGGGGTTGGATTGGCGTGCGGGTGAAGGGCACAGGGACTCAGGAGGGAGGTTTGTTATTGTATGTGGGGTGCTGGGAGGTACTCCCCTGGTGATCGCTGCGATCTATGGTCCAAATGTAGACTCCCCAGAGTTTTTTTATGATGTGTGGTCTGGAATTAAGATGACAGGGTATGGCACTGTATTGTGGGGTGGGGATTATAATGCTATATTTGATGATGCCATGGATAGGAGTGGCTTGGCTTGAGCCTTACACCCGGCTGTGAGCGCAGCTTTGCAGTCCATAGTTGCAGATGGGAACCTAGTAGATATTTGGCGCAATAGACACCCGCTGGTGAGGGAAGGCACTTGTATATCGGACCATCACAGTGCATGGTCACGTTTGGATTTTTGGTTAATCATTATTGACAATGCGGCCTGGACCGTGAATGTTTCACACTTACCACGGACATTGTCTGACCAGGCACCAAGTCTATTACAGCTATCACTCCCAGGATCATTGCCCCGTGTGTTTGCTTGGAGACTCCCACTGCACGCACTGCTAGACGAAGCCTTCAAGTGGAGATATACAGGATTATTTTACTAACAATGAGGGCTTGGTTGACACTGACGCTTACGTGTTGAAGGCTATTCGTGGTACGCTCACATCCTTGGAGACTAAGATTAAGGCACCTGAAGGCACTTTTTTTCCACAAATGATCCCCATGCGGCAAAGGAATCGCCGTTATTAGATTACGCGGAGGAGGCGCAGCGCGAGGCGAAACTTCTAGGTAAATAGGGAGAGGCTCGTAGACATGGTGAGGGATACAGACCGGGACGAAACCTGGCAGGCATGATCAGACCAGCTAGATCGACATCCTTTGTTCATGAAATACGTAATGCACAGGGCGACATTGTTAGGGGCCAAGAGGGAGTGTCTGGCAAGTTTTTTACATTCTACTCCGGACTGTATAAGACTACTCAGGGGACCAATACTGAAGAACTGCAGTCGTCCTTGACACACTGGAGTTGGTCTGGTTCAACAACACTCATCGGGTGTATATGGACCTCCCGTTTACAGTTTAAGACGTGGCTCAGGTCATCAAGAGCCTGTCACTAGGTAAGGCTCCTGGCCCTAACTGCCTCAATCCAGCCTTTTATAAGGCATATGCTGAGGAACTGGCGCCTAGGTTGCTGGCGGTTTATGAGGAAGCACTGGAAGAGGGGATGCTACCTCTGACTATTCTTACGCTCCTTAAACCAGGGAAACCCGAGGAGGAACTGGACTCCTACCTTACGCTTTCCATGATAAATGTGGATGTAACTATCTTGGTGAAACTAATCGCTAATAGGGTTGCAACCACTTCTACCAATGATTGCATTGCCGGACCAATCTGGGTTTATTCCGGTGAGGTCGACATCTATAATCTACGTTCCATCTTCTCTGTGCTGCATTATCTTCATCCCGGTGAGAAGGCCGCGGTGGTGTTCCTAGACGCCACCAAGGCGTTTGACACGCTGGAGTGGTCCTGCCTCTTTTCCATCCTTGGACGCATGGGGTTTAGTCCACTTTTTCTGAATCGCATCAAACTGCTGTACTCCTCACCTATGGGGCGTGTTCGGGTAAATGTTATCGGACCCTTTTTTAATCTCGCGAGGCACTAGACAGGAATGCCCGCTGTCCCCTTTACTTTTTGCCATCGCGATGGAACCCATGGCTGCTCGCGTCCGGCAACACCACACCGCAAGGGGTATAGGCTTTAGCTCTTGTAGTCTGCTTATCTCCTTGTATGCGGACGATGTCACGCTCTACATTATGAACCCAGAAGATAATCTAGACCCGTTGTTGAGAGAGTTTATACACTTTGGTGGGCTCTCAGGCATTTTCATAAACTGGGCCAAATCAGTGGTGGTACCGTTGACGGAGAGTACTCCCCAGGTAGTGTCATAATTTCCTTCGCGCTGGGAGGCTGATGAAGTCAAATATCTGGGGATTTGGATAAGCTGTGACAGGAGGTGTGGCGCCTAAATTACGGTCGTGCAGTGACGTGGCTGGAGGATGAAGTAAAGGTGTGGGATACATACCGCTATCACTGGCTGGCAAGATATCACTGGCCAAAAAGGTTATCTTGCCAAAATGTTTGTACTTATTTGTTAACATACCGGTCCCACTTACAAGACATTTTTTTGATACCCTTAAATCCCATTTGATCGCTCTGGTATGGGCCGGAAAACAGGTCAGAGCCTCTTGGAACCTACGGGAGCCCCGGATATGCAACTGTATGCATTATGTGCACAAGCTCAATTTTTACATTATTGGGTGCATCTGACCCCTTTCAGCCGCATGTAGCGGTCGAGACAGATGTTAAGGCCCCTGTCCCGCTCAAGGTCACACTGTATCAAAATCCACACAGCCCGCGTGGCGACAGACTTCGCTGGAACACTGTGCTGGTCGTAGGATGGGCTGCGCCGGAGCGCAGATATTCTGTTGCTATATGCCCCCTCCATTCCCCTCCCACAAAACACATTGATGCCTTGCATACGAGACAACCTGAGTAAGTCTCTTGCTCAGAAAATGAATCTTCAGACGTTTGAGGACCTAGACACTGGTGATGAGTTCAGATCCCCCCTGTTGCGCCCGAAGGCCAGGTGATATCATTCACTGAAAGGAATATGCTACTTACCAGTATGCATCTGTTCTTGGCATGTAGGGCTGCTGACATTCATATCTGTGCATAGATCGCCGCCTCGTGTTGGGTCCGGATGATTGCACATTGTTGTCCTGGAAGAGTCTTCGAAGTATCACGAGATAGGTGGCTCCTCCCCTGGACTACAGTGCGCATGGGCGTCTTCTCCATCCTCAGATTGTTTTTCGCCATTGTGGCAGAGATGGAGTGTGGTACAGTAAGAGATGTCCATGCAAGAAAGTAAGAGTAAGAATGAATGCTACAGCTGCGACAGGCGGAGGAGGAGGGTGGGCGATATGAATGTCAGCAGCCCTACATGCCAAGAACAGATGCATACTGGTAAGTAGCATATTCCGTTAGAGGCATGTGGGCTGCTGAATTCATATCTATGCATAGAATGTATAGCAGTCTCTCCCCTAGCGGTGGCTACCTGTGCCAGCTGCAGCAGTCTGAAACAGAGTTTTTAGAACAGCCTGTCCTACAGCAGCTTGCTGTTTGGAATGTACATCTACACAATAGTGTTTTGTGAAAGTATGTATGGTAGTCCATTAGGCTGCTTTACATATTTCCTCTAGAGGAACGTTTCCTAGGAAAGCCATGGATGCCCCTAGTTTGCGTGTAGAATGCGCTCTTGGGGGAACTGTTCAAGTGCGGTTTGCTTTAAGATAACATATTTGAATGCACTTAACTATCCATCTGGCTAACTCAGATTTTGAAATTGGGTTGCCTTTGTGTTGTGGTGAAAAGGCAACAAACAACTGTTTAGTTTTCCTAAAATCCTTAGTTCTATCAATGTAGTATAGAAGAGCTCTTTTGACATCTAGTGTGTGTAGCGCCCTTTCAGGTACTGACTGTGAATTTGGAAAGAACACTGGCAGTTCTATTGTCTGATTAATATGAAAATGGGATACCACCTTTGGCATAAATTTAGGGTTTGTTCCAAGAACTACCCTATTTGCATGTATTTGGATGAATGGCTCTTGAATAGTTAGGGCTTGCAGCTCGCTAACTCTTCTAAGCAAAGTAATTGCTACAAGAAAAGCTACCTTCCATGTTAGGAACTGTAATTCACGTGAATGCAACGGTTCAAATGGT
Source organism: Lissotriton vulgaris (assembly GCF_964263255.1). Classification (NCBI taxonomy): domain Eukaryota; kingdom Metazoa; phylum Chordata; class Amphibia; order Caudata; family Salamandridae; genus Lissotriton; species Lissotriton vulgaris. The sequence continues at coordinate 36,620,919 of NC_141698.1, read as the reverse complement.
GGTCCCATTAGTCTGGTTAAAACGACGGTTAGGTTCCAGACAGGTGAAGGTGGGCGTTTTGGGGGGATTATTCGTTTGAGTCCCTCCATGAATGCTTTAATTGCAGGGACTCTAAACAGCGAAAGATGCTGCCTGATCTGAAGATAAGCTGCAATGGTAGCTAAGTGTATTCTTATAGATGAATAAGCTAGATTGCAACGATGTAGGTGCAAAAGATAGCAGATGATATTTTGCGTTGAAGCATCTAGTGTGTTTATGTCATTGTTATCACTGTAAATGACAAAACGCTTCCACTTTGCTGCGTAACAAGCTCTGGTAGTAGGTCTTCTTGCCTCCTTGATAATGTTCATACAGTCAGGAGGTAAGTTTAGGTACCCAAACTCTAAGACTTCAGGAGCCAGATTGCAAGGTTCAGGTGTTGCGGATCTGGGTGCTGTATGTCTCCATGGCTCTGAGTGAGAAGATTGGGTGTTAGCCGCAGTCTTTGATGAGGCACCACGGAAAGTTTTAGAAAAGTTGTGTACCATGGTTGCCTCGCCCATGTTGGAGCAACCAGGATTAGTGTCAATGAATGTTGGCGTGGTTTGCGTGCCACTAGTGGTATTAATGGTGCTGGGGGAAAAGCGTACGCAAATTTGCCTGACCAGTTCATCCATATCGCATTGCCCTGCAACTGCGGATGTGGAAACCTGGCAGCAAAGTACTGGCATTTTGCGTTTTCCTTTGTGGCGAACAGGTCTATCTCTGGTTGACCCCACTGTTGGAAGTACGGTTGTAGCACTGTGGGATGAATCTCCCACTTGTGCATCTGTTGGCTGTGTCTGCTGAGCAGATCCGCTATTTGGTTGTCCTTGCCTGGGAGGTGTTCCGCCATGAGAAAAATGTTTCTTTGAATGTCCCACTTCCACATGCTTTGGGCTAGATGTGATAGATGTGGAGAGTGTGTTCCTCCCTGTTTCTGTATGTAGTACATTGATGTCATGTCCGTCCGGATCAACACAGTTTTGTTTGGTTAAATGTACTTTGAACGCTTTCATTGACAGAAAAATTGCCATCATCTCTAACAAGTTGATGTGCATTTTCTTTTGTTGTGTTGTCCATAGGGCCTGCACTGTGTACTGAAGGACATGGGCTCCCCATCCTGTCAGAGATGAGTCTGACGTCAACACTATTTGTGGTACAGGCTCTTGGAACAGTCGTCCCTTGCAAAGGTTTTGTGTATTCCACCAATGCAGAGAGTTGTATGCACGACTGGTCACCAACACTAGGTCTTTTAATTGTCCTTTAGTCTGGTTCCACTGCCGTGCTAAGCACTGTTGTAGCGGACGCATGTGTAGTCTTGCGTGAGGGACTAGGAAGATGCACGAAGCTATCATGCCTATGAGTTGCATAAACACTCGGGCAGAGAGCGAGTATTGGGGCTTGAACTTGTGGATCAGCAGTTGCATACTGTTTATTATTGCAGTGTTTGGGTATGCTTTTGCTGCCAGCGTATTTATTGTTGCTCCCAGGTACTGCTGTACATGGGACGGCTGGAGATGAGATTTTGGGTAGTTCAATGTGAAGCCTAGACTGTGCAGGAGGTGAATGGTTTGGGACATGTGGCTGGCACATTGCTGGGCCGACTTTGCTTGTATTAGCCAGTCGTCCAGGTACGGATAGACATGAATATGTTGTCTTCTTAAATGTGCAGCTACTGTCACTAGGCATTTTGTGAACACCCTCGGGGCTGTTGTTACACCAAATGGAAGGACTTTGAATTGGTAATGTTGATTTTGTATTGTGAACCTGAGATATTTCCTGTGAGCAGGATGTATTGGTATATGGAAGTATGCATCTTTGAGGTCCAAAGTTACGAGGAAGTCTCCTTGTTGCAGCAGTGGTAAGACTTGTTGTAGAGTGAGCATATGAAAATGCTCTGATAAAATGTATTGATTTAGGGGCCTGAGGATCAATATTGCTCTGAGAGACCCGTCCTTTTTGGGGATGAGGAAGTATAGTGAGTATACCCCTGTACCCTGATGTTCTAATGGTACTAGTTCTATGGCCCCTTTTTGCAGCAAGCTGATGACTTCTTGCTGCAATAAGTTTAGGTGTTCTGCAGACATAGGACGGTGTCTTGGTGGTATGTTGGGTGGTGTGGAGGTTAGCTCTAGGCAACAGCCATTCTGGATAATTTGCCTTACCCACTGTCTGTAGTGATGTTTTGCCAGACTGGTAGGAACTGCTGTAATCGCCCCCCGACTGGTGTTGTATGGTCTGGGGGTAGCGCTAAGAAGTCACTGTTTTGTGTTGGTAGAGGATCTGGTGGTATTATTCCCTCGTCTTCTGCCTTGGTTGTTATTGCTGTGGTATCCATCTCTATTGTTTTTATTGTAGGTGGTTTGCGTATTTGCTTTGTAGATTGAGGTCTGCTGTGATGAGCTCCCTCTTGCAGCACCTCTGTAATTGGAGCGGCGAAAGGAGCCTCTATGCTGTTGGGACTGTAAGGCTCCCATAGACTTAGCTGTTTCAGTGTCTTTTTTCATCTTGTCCAGGATTGTATCTACAGCTGGACCAAACAAATAGTCAGGATTTACTGGCTGGTTTAATAAAGTAGACTGGACTTCGTTTTTGAAACCTTAGATGCGAAGCCACGCATGTCTCCTGAGCATAACACTGGTGTTAACTGATCTTGCCGCTGTATCTGCCACGTCTAGGGCACATTTAATGGAGGCATTAGTTATTAGCTTTCCATCCTGTACTAGGTCTACAGCCTGTTCCTTGTAAGGTTCAAGTAAATACTGGAGAAGTGTCTCTAAGGTGTCATAATGTGCCCTGTCGTACCTAGCTAACAGGGCTTGTGTATTAGATATTCGCCATATATTAGCTGCTTGAGAAGCTACCCTTTTTCCAGAGGCCTCTAAGATCTTTGATTCTTTGTCAGGAGGTGGAGCTTCTCCAGTGGTTTGTGAGTTTGCACGTTTACATGCATTGGATACCACTAAGGAATCCAAAGGCAGTTGTCCCTTAATATATGTGGGGTCTACTGGTGCTGGCCTGTATTTCCTCTCTATTCTGGGGTTAATGACCCGTGCCCTAGTTGTTTCTTTAAATAGGTCACCTGCATGTTTAAGTACCCCTTTTAACATAGGTAGGGTTTTGACAGATCTTTCTGATGTAGCAAAAGTGTCAAAGAGGAAATCCTCCTCAATGGGGTCTGCATGCATCTCTACATTGTGATGGAGGGCTGCCCTATCGATTAGTGCATTAAACGCAGCTGTATCCTCTGTTGGAGAAGGCTTAGCAGGGTATGCAGGTGCATCTGGAATGGGCTGAGAATCACCAGGATGTACTGGGTCTGCCCATGGTTGAGCTTGACTGTCTTGGTCAGGGTCTACTGTGTAATTGTATTCCTCATTATCTTCATAATCCACCTCTTCATCTGAGTGTGTGGGTGTATATGTGTACGTGTTAGGCATAGTTTGTTTTATAGGTTTAAATAGAATAGGTGAAGTAGAACAGTCCTTTTTCTTTTTGAGTGGGATGACATAAGTCTCTTTCAGTTTCTGGTCTGATTTTTCTCTTGTAGAGAGTGACTTTGCCAGAATTAGGGTCAATGTAAAGTGTTGACTGTTCTTCTGATGAGGGGTCTGGATATAAGATCTCCTGCTCAGTAGTTCTCTTGGTTTTGTTTGTTTCGGGTCGACACCGGTTTTCGGGTCGACTGCCTTTGTTTTAGAGGAAGTTGGTAGGCCAAATTTGATTGGTCCGAGAGCTTTCTGTGTTTCAACAGTCTTTTTAGGTTGTGCCTGTTTCTTTGGAGCCGATGTTTTTATTGGTTCAACATTTTTTTGTTGGGTCGATAGTCCCCTTATGACTTTGTAGCATCTTCGGAACCGGTGGTTTTGGCGCGATGCTTTGCGGTCTCGGCCCGATGCCTTTCTTCGGGTCGATTTTCTTCGGCTCAATAGTTTTTTGTTGCACAGCCATTGGTTTGTCGACTCTCTGTTTCGGTTCGACACCTTTTTTGGATCGAGTCCCTTTTTTGTGTTGTCGACTGTTGGCGCCGATCTTATTGGTTCGACTGCCTTTTGTTTTGGAGTGGATCTAGGTGCGCTGGCCTTCGGCTCGACGACCCTTGTGTTCGACTCCGATGGATCGACATAGTTTGGTCCGAAGACCGTATTGTCGACGATCTTCTTTGGGATCGACTCTGATGGATCGACGTAGTTTGGTCCGAAGATGTCTAGTCGATCAGTTTCGGTTTCGTTTTTGGTTCCATAACTTTTAGTTTTGATATCAACAACTTCGGGTTACGTTGATCCGATGGCTCTTTTGTAATATTCTTAGCCGGGCTGTATCGCGGGGCTATAGAATGGGTTTTGAGATCTTGGCTAAGGCCTTCCGGCGATGCCTCGACCTGAGCCTGTGGAACCACAGAAGTGTATGTTTGGGGCGTCGTACTCATGGTTGGCCCCGATTTGGTTGGCCCCGTTTCATCACTGGAGTCGTCTTCGACGGCCCGATCCCTTGTTCGTCGTCTCCTACCTCGACGATGTCTTCTTCTTCGTCAACATAGTAGTTGGAGTCATGCTCTGAATCTTGATCCGAATGTTGATCTGAATCTTCGGCCTCGATGAGATCTTGTTCATAGTCGAAGATATTTTCCAGCTCCGACGCTGGTTTCTGCATGATTAGCCTAGCGGCCCGTCGAACCCGAAGTGTCTTTTTGGATCGAAATTGGGCACAGGCTAGGCAGTCGGTTTCATTATGTTCTGGAGATAAACACTTGTTACATACAGGGTGTTTATCTATATGTGGGTATTTAGAATTACAAAGAGAGCATCTTTTGAATGGACTTCGTTCCATCGACGACTGATCCCCTTGGCGCCGAGAAGGCCTGTGGCCCGATTCGACGTCCTGAGTTGAATAAACTGTAAATAAAGCTGTTGGCACCGATCGAAACAATACCAACGAGTCTGAAGGCCTTTTGGCATTTTAGAAAAGTGTTTTTCGATTCTGAACTTCGAGTAAAGGAAAGTACATCCGAACCCAATGGCGGAAAAAAACAATCTGAGAAGGGAGAGGATGCCCATGCGCACTGTAGTCCAGGGGAGGAGCCACCTATCTCGTGATACTTCGAAGACTCTTCCAGGACAACAATGTGCAATCATCCAGACCCAACACTAGGCGGAGATCTATGCACAGATACGAATTCAGCAGCCCACATGCCTCGAACTGTTTTTATATCATAGAATACGCACAACGTGCCGTTCACTCTGGGCTGAGTTTCCGAAGGCGCCGCCGACACTGCATGCTCTAGAGAACGTGCTGAAATTTCCCTCTCCACGCAAACTTGTTACATGCTTATACACCCGCATGCAAGACACTGCCCCGATAGTGACACCACCTTCTCTCGCACATTGGAACGAGGAGTTAGATCCACCAATGACTGACGCTCAATGGGAATATTGATCCCCAAACTATAAATTAAGGCTGATCCATTTTAAGTATCTGCATAGATACTACAGAACTCCGGTGAGTCTTCATCGTATGGGCCTCCGAGTTAAGAGTGATTGTTGGCGATGTGGCCAGGCCCCAGCCACGTTCTTACATGTGGCATGGCACTGCCGCGGGATTGCAGAGTTTTGGGTGCAAATTTTTGAATCTGTGAATAACATGCTGGGAATGACGCTGGCTCCTTCTCCTGTACTTGGTCTTTTAGGATATGTAAAGGACACTCCGCCCAAGACACGTAAGCTACATGTGCTTCTCCTTTTGTTTGCAAAACGGCAGGTTGCTGTTCACTGGGGCAGACGACGTGTCCCCACTTTGAAGGAGTGGGTTGGGGATGTTACTTACGGGCACGTACAACTCAGCACCTTTTAAGAATTGTTGCCACCTTCCTCTAGACCCCGAGATATATGGGGTCCGTTCCTCTCTTGGAGAGTGGATGCTCGGGTGACAGTTGAGGGGCTGGCGGGGGGGGGGGGGGGAGGGGTGAGTTAACCAAATCCATTGCAGGAAGGATGCGGGTGAACCTCCCGCACATGTCCCATTATAATGAGTAGGAGACGCTGCATTTGGTATGCTGATTGGATGTATAAGTGTACTATTAGTCCTCTTAGGGATTCCTGTATGTTGCATTAGTACCTTTGTGACAACATTGAAGACCAGTATGTACTCTAAATTGTAAATTTAATATTGTATACGAGATTTGGGGAGAGGAGTTACGGAAGGATTGGTCTAAACAAGTGTATACTGTACTGAGACTATGTACCAATGATCCTTGATTACTTCATACCTGACTGGCTTGTTGAAATGTCATGTCATTTTTTGTTTAAAATGCAAATAAAAAAATGTTAAAAAAGTATTTAGGTATACAAAGATATCGAACTCCCAAGACCTAAGAGATGGCAACTTGCTGAAGGCAATAAGATCACGACGGATGCAGGTTTCTTTTTGGATCTCGCTACCACTGTGTGATGGGTAGAGTAGCCATCTCTAAAATGGTGAGGCTCCCCCGCCTCCTATATTTTTTCACTAATTTACCCGTCATAATTCAGCTCAAATTCTTCGTACGCTTGATACACTTCTGTCAGAACTCATTTGGGGTAAGGGACGTGGGAGTCGGCCTTGCAAAATTACAGCTGCGACCTGAAGAGTGAGGTTTTGGCGCACCAGATTTCCGAGCATATTGTATGGCCAGTCAACTGTAGTGGTTATCCTATTGGCTAGCGGGACGACATATCCAGGAAATCGGCTATACACCTCCGCTTCTTAACCAGGGCATTCTTCACAGTCTACTTCTGCGGCAAGCTAAGATTTCACCCAAAGTTCCCCCTTTGCTTGAAACCGCATTAATGTACTGGAAGAAGTCTCTTCAAACACCAAATGGGCCATCCCATACTCTCCCAATATACCCTTGCTCGGGATACCTATTGCAACTGGATTAATCTCGAAAAGAGCCATATCCCCATGGGCACAGGAAGATTGGAGCACTATTTATAGAGGGTACACTAGCAGATCACGAGAATTTTATTCGTACTCTATCTCTTATTATGTCAAACTCCGTAGGTCCCTAATGGGACTGAACCTCCTAAGCATGAACTAGTATATGCAATACACCTAAAGGGAGAAGGACGCCATCTCACCCGTTGGCTCTATAGGGGTATCCGAGCACATTCAGGAATACTTCTAAATCCACTCCGAGCTAAGTGGTCGCTCGAGTTGAGGAGGGAAATGACAGATAAAGAGTGGGCCTCTATTTCAGAAATTCGCAAGAAAGTTGCTGTAACGAAAAATTTAAATACATACAGTACATGATACTGCATAGGGCATACCTCACACCGTACCGCCTTAATCGCATATACCCTAATGCACAGCTTTCCTGCCCTATGTGTCAGGAGTCAGACGCGGACCATATGCTATGGGGGTGTCCTCGTTTACGGGTATACTGGCAAACAATCAGTTACAGAGTGCAGGAGGTCACTGGTACGGCTGTTTGGTCAACGGCGGACAGTTGCAGAGTGGGCCCGATTAAACGCCCCAAGAGACTGAAGGTTCAGTAAAGATTTTCCGAGTAGGCTTTACTCATACCGAAACGTACCATCCCAATGAGGTGGAAATCTGCTTCTCCTCCTACACCACTTTCTTGGCAAACCAAAATAATCCGATGGGGTAAAGCAGAGTGCGACTATTAGGCAAGAAGAATTTCTAGGACTGCATAGTATTCCCATCTCTATGGAATGGGACCAAATGCTAGAGCATTTAAAGCCATAGATTCGCTAACTCCTCAGATATCTCCGATCAGGACCGCTCCAACCACCTCTCCCACATCCCCATTTGTCAATCTGAACGAACCTATATGACTCCATACTACTCCGTCTTTTATTGCCTAGGGATATATAAATGAATATGCTTTGAAATGTTTTGCTTTTAACTAGGTGAATGCAATTTTCTAATATGTTACTCTGTAAAACAGTGGGCCTAGAACTGGGGGAAGGGGCGAAGCTGTTTTTGTTGGTTTTAGTAATGTATAGCTATCTAGATAACCACGAATTTTCGAACATCCGGATATTTACATACACAAGTGACTTGATAACTTATTTTTTCTTCTTCTTAGATAATAAGGCACTGTATCACTCGGAGTTAATATGTACGAGTCTCCTTTTTGTTGTTAAAATTTTGGCTGTAACTCATGACACGTGGTATAGATGCTGAGCTAACTCCTAACCGCATAAGACACATTTGTTGAATAGGTAATTATACTCGCTTTTGTCATGATATTATCTAGAAGCATGACCCAGTTTAGCCCATTCTCATGCAGTATCATGAGTGGGCAGTTTTACTCTCCACTGCTACATATTGTTTGGAGAGTATTATTCTATTTACAGTTGCCAAATTCCCTCTTAGATACAGGATTAGATTGCTTGGACTGAGGCAATAACACTTGAGGACCTATCCGTGGAGAGTACACCCATTTCTGGACAAGTCTCTGTGTAACAACAAGTAAGTCCATTTTGTACTTTACAATACATATTCCTGTATATCGTTAGACCTAGGGAACATAACATAAGTCACAAACTCTTGAGCTCAGTACGAAATAAGCTCTGACCACTCTCACAGCACAACAGGTGCAATCAGGAAAATATACTAATCAAATCTCTGTTTAAACAGATTTCTTTGGATACTCTTATGGCATCGAGATCTTACAGGACACCGCCACATGAAACTGTACTTCAGAAACATTGCGACCATTTACGTTAATCGGTGGGTCTGATATGTTACAAATCGATTAGGTATGACTCACACTTGGTGAAGTAGATTTCTATACTCACATCTTTCCTCAATTGTCACTACATAGGGTAATAATCATTGTAATTCTTCTATCTTATCAGTGATCGAATGGGGTTGATAACCTTTGCTTCTTTACTTTTATCACAACCAACTTATGGTCTATTTTAGTCTATATGGTTTGATTTTGGATCTTTTCACCATCTTGATTCTTATGGCCACAATGGGGCTAGTCACAAACATGTGTTATAACTGTTATAATTCTCACCAATCGTTGTTAAAAAAAAAAACTGTGAAAAAGTATTTTTGTACTTTGTACAAACAACAAACAAAATGTAAGGTATTTACTTTTCCAGCCTTGAAAAGGTCTGAGTAGACGAAACACATGTTGGCAAATTCCTTGCTGGGAGTACCAAAAAAGAATAAATCAACAAGTTGAATCTTCGGACTTTTTGGGACTCTTTCTACTTTGTATTAAGTTATCGTTGGCCTTCTATAAAACGTTGTTTAACCCCTTCGGTGCTCATGACTAGCTCAGCTCGTCATGAGGGACAGTGCTCCTGTGCTCATGACAAGCTGAGCTAGTCATGACCACACCCGTTTTTATTATGGTCCAGCACAGCAGATCAATATCTCAAGCAGCGATGGATACAAAACTTATGATGGTTATATGTATCCAGTATACTTTGGATTATCAGCTTTACTAAGGGGAGTACTGTATACAGCTCTATGTTTATATATATGTACACACGTTAGGTTCTAATGTGTAAGTAGCACCTTTGGTAGTAGGTGAATTGAGCCACAATAGCACCCCAGCTAAATTGCAAGTTGGAATTTACTGATTCACACAAGATCAGTTTACTTTGACACTTATTATCCATTGATTGTGCAGTAATTTCCCATCTAGAGACCACTACTACCTACCTCAACTTAAAAAATGTCTGGAAAGTGTACAGAATTCTTCCTCCTGCAAGAGTAGTTCAAATATAAACATACTTCTGCAGCCCAACCCCATAACACTTCCCAAAGACCACTGTAGTGTTGTGCTGACGCAACATTGTTTTCCAGAGGTGGCCAAACATCTGACCTTTGGGTCAATACGCTCTCTGAAGAAGGGTAGGTCTTTGCAAGTTTGGAGTTAAAAAGAGTGGCAACAAATCTGATCTTCTAGGAAAAGATTACACAGTTTTTATGGTTTTCAGCAAAAACCTAAGAGGTAAGAGTCCTGAGGGTAAATGTCCAGCTGAACTATGCCACCTACCTGGATGAAGCAATGATTAGACAAATATTCAGGTTTAATACCTAGGGATCTTCTGCAGCCATAGAATGAAACAGAGGTAAAAATGTTGGTAAAGACTCAGGGAGTTTTATTTAGTATATAGGGTCAAGTCCAATAATAATATAGCTATCCAACCCTGAAATCGAGCTACCTCATATCCGAGACAAGGGCACCTATTCTGGAGGACAACCTAACAGACGCCTACAGGCCTTGGATCGTTAATATCTCAACAAGTTCCTTACACTGAATGGATTTGAAAACTAGGATTAAGTAAAGAACTCCACCCCCTTCAATTGAAGGAAAGTATTGGCACTAATAGCCATTACCGCTTTATGACGCGGGGGAGAAGAATCGCCGCAACCTTACCTACCTTTTTATGACATTTCAACTAAGGAACAGGTGGCCTGGATTTTGGCTAACAGAAGAGAAGGCTAAAGATGAGGAAAATGAGAAAAAAAGTTTAAAAACAGGGATCAAATGTAGACTGGGGCCCCTAAAAGCAAATTCCTGAGAGTAAGAAGAGCATTTGTAGAATGAGACAATTGGGTGGGAAAAAAGGAAGTGGTACGGGTGCCCATACAAACGGTAGAACAGAACATGCCCAACAATAAAATATTCCCAAATTTGCAGTACAGAGTGCACAAGACTCTGCTGAACTGAAACCGATGCAGTGCAATCACTCAGTGGTGTGGCATGCAGAGACTGAGGAGTGAACTTTTTACAGATTTGAGACTTAAATCAAGAGAAGCTATGACATACCTTGAATGACTCAGTAAGCTCACATTTGACCCACTCAAGTGTACATTCTACATCTAACTCTACACAGTTGTATATTAAGGGGATATGGTCTGACCATCAGGTTTGAAGCTAAATAAAGCTTTTTCAACATAGATTTATTCAGCTGGGTGGGTATGGTACTTTCCTTCTAGCGAAAGTGTGTCTTTCTTGGTATAGCTTCAGTAAGCATTGCAGACGTATTACAAGCGATATGTGACACATGCGATTGTTAGATAACATTTGGCCTCCCTTTCAAGGGACAAAGTTTGCTACAAGTAATTACCGTTTTCTTCTCATCATGGGAACTTTACTGACATTCATGAAAACTTAAATTATTAGCAATCTCGTCTTCTTACTCACAAATAATATACTTATGAAGAAGAAATAAAGCGGAGGTGGACTGACGTATTTAATTATTATTATTATTATTATATTTAAACGTATAATGCGCAACAGCTACCCACAGTGGGTTTCCCGGCGCAAGGGATAGACTGAAGAAGAAAACAAACCTCTCAAACAGCACCATGAATCAGCTAAGCGGCATGAAGATTATTGGAAGAGTAAAGTTTTTAATTTTTTCCTAAAACTGAAAAGGTTGGTTTCTGATTTCAGAGTGGTGGGTAGGGGTTCTAATATAACTAGCCCCAAAAAGCTTTTCCTGAAAAGCTTGGCCCACTGAGTGTACATGGAGGAGTCATGCTGAGAAGCAGTAAACTTTGAAAACGTATGGACTGCTCTCCAAGCAGCTGCTCCACAAAACATAGCAATATCGATGTACCTAAAAGTACCTGCAACTGCTACTTTTCCCCTACGGGACAAAGCCCATAACATTTGGTTTGCCAATGGTATCCAGGTTATTATAAAGTAAATACAATCTGTGGGAGGTAAATTGCTTGGATGTTGCCATACATCTACAGAGGGGGGCAAAACTGCTTGTATTTTAGGAGGTTTTCTGTCAAATTTCTATTGGAAAACACTCTTCACACTGGGGTGCTAGGGTAACTTGTTGTCGGGTCTGGGGACAAAGTGGGAAGTAATGTGGTCTAATATGCAAACGTGCGATAACCCTCAGGTGTGATGTCAAATGTGTAAAAAAAAAAGTCTGGTACTTATTAGTAAACAGTGGATGCAAGACTCATGCATACAGAAGTGGATGCAACATTAAAGGGTACTATCCACAAAAAGTGCTATTGCTTTGTACACGAGGTGGAGGAATGGTACTTTATTTTAGATCTGATGCTAAGCTTCTAATGTGAAAGTGAACATTTTCTTTAGGAGAAAACGTCCAAGTGCTTCCATAAAATGCCTTTAGTCAATGTTACCGAAAACAAAGATCTTGGATGTTTTTCCCCAAACATCATGACTGCCGACAAGTGCACTCTTAATGAAGATGCTTAGCCACATACAAGAGAAAGAGAAGTAACCTTTCTTGATAGCAAATAAATGTGTCAACATCCCTATCCAAACTCTAGATGCAGGACTACTTCAACTTAAATGTGTATGGGAGCCCATTTTGCTTACCTGAGTGATCACATGCAAACTGGTCTAACATTTAAATGTTCATGAAGTAATATTTCAGGAGTCAATCTGCCAAGGTCAACTACTATAAATTGCAATGTAGCATTCAGACTTGTGCTCTAGACAACATATCGATAACACACTACATGCTCCTATGTGACTATTCTGATAGACGAAGCAGGTTTGTGAACCAACACTGGCTCACCAAATGAAGAGCTATTGTCAACCTTGTGACTTATTTCAGTTTCATAATTTACACTAGTTATTGAGGGGACAGGTAGAAAATCATGAAGGAATGTTCCAACACCTTTTGCAAAGTGCATTCTCTTTTAATCTGGGCTCCTAGTCCATGAAATAAAGTGCTTAGTGTAGGAGGCTGGCTTAGTATTTGGTGCACATTTATTCAAGTGCTGCACCTTGTACTAATCCAGGCAACCCTTCCGGCGAGCCCCTGGCTGACCAGCAGGCCCCACCTGCTAAGGGCGCGAAGGACACCAGGGTTGGCCCAGGTGCTTTTGACTGCCTCAAGTAGGCTTTTCTGCCAAGTTCCTCTCCCCCAGCGACTCCCCTGCCCCAGGGGACAGTGACCAGGCGGACGTAGAAGACGAGGCTGGCCTGTAGGGCGCACCTCTCATTCGGTGCCCACCCCTGGCGCGCAGAACCTCTGTGCTGACAAGTTGGACCCTGATGACATTTTTCATCCGAGGTCCTCGGACTGGGCCCCTTTGGACAAGGTTGCGCAATATGTCGCCAGCCGGATTCACCAGCCGCTGGAGCCATCGGCTGGTAAATGCCTTAGGGCGGAGTGCCCTCGCCCCTCTCTCGAAGCGAAAGTGACCGCCACACCAGACACTGACCCCCAGATGGCCACGTTCCTCCAAAAATTTGTCAAGGACCCTAAGAAGGGCATTGATAGATCTTGGCGAGCTTGTCAAGACAAGCTTTTGGACACATTGGGCCTGATCACTAAAATCCTCGACATGGCGGCAGAGGCTAAGGCGTCTGGGTCCCTCATCTCTCCCGAGCAACTCTCTTCTTGGGCCCAACGCGTAGTGGTGTTCCCTGGGCAAAGCCAATTGTGCTATTTCGAAGGAGCGGCGCAGGTCCCTGTTGATTAAGGTAGACCCCAAATTGGGGGACCTGGCTGATTCGGAGGCAGGACCAGTCGCGCAAGGAGGTCTCTTTGGTAAACCTTTCATTAAGGAGCTAGGGAGGTTCGTCACTACCTTTACCTCCCTAGACAAGGCTCAGTCCTCCATTAGGAAGCTGTTCTGCCCTTGGGTTTTCCGAGGGACTGGACGAGGCAGGGGCCGCTTTATCGTCCCAACCAACACAGGGGACAAGGCTCCAACCACGGCCAGGACTAGGATCAAGCACGGTTGGGAACTTTTATCCCACAAGAGGACGACGCGGCAACCACCGAGGCAGTAGAGGCGGTGGCGCCTCAAGCTCTTCCAGTGAGTGTTCTCCCTTCTTCCCTTCTGAAAGTGGGGGGTCGTCTGGCGCATTTTACCCCCGGCTTGGACTTCCATCACGGGGGATGCCTGGGTCTTGCAAACCGTACGAGGTTTTCACATAGAGTTTCACAGGGAACCTTCTCAATCTGTTACCCTGCATCCGCTATGTTTTTAGTCCGCAGACGCTGCTTTAGTGGACCAGGAGGTCCGGTCTCTTCTGGACAATGGAGCGATCGCAGAAATCCTGCCCCATCCCAGAGGTTTTATCAGCAACCTCTTCCTGGTGGACAAGACGGACGGGGGTCAGCGACCCTTCATCAACTTGCAGGAATTCAACGAGTGGCTGGTTTACCATCAATTCAAGATGGAAGGAATCCATCTGCTTCGCGATATACTCCGGCCCAACGACTGGACAGCGTGTCTCGACCTCAAGGACGTCTTCCTCGTGATCCCCATCTTCCCGCCTCACCGGCAATTTCACTGGCTGAGCAGGACATACAAATTCATGACTCTCCTGTTCGGTCTATCATCTGCCCCTTGGTGTTTTACCAAGGTACTCAGACCGGTGATAACGGGAACGAGGCTCATCGTCTATCTGGACGATATTCTTCTGTTGGCCCAGTGCCCCAATGCTCTCTCGTGTCAGCTACAGACCACGGTCAACCTCCTTCAGAGCTTCTGATTTGAGTCAACGAGGCCAAGTCCACCCTGGTTCCAGCTCAGAAGGTAATTTTTCTTGGTTTCTTAATTAACTCCGTAGAGTCTACTCTCAACCCCCGTCTTGCAAAATGACAGATCCAGCACGAGATTCGGAAATCCCTCTCCCAGACACAATCTCCCACAGGAAATTGGCCTCTATAGTGGGCCTTCTCTGGGCCTCGATCCAGGCTATATTTCCAGGACCTCTCCACTACTGAGCCCTCCAACGCCTCAAAGTCACGCACCTGCTCAGAGGCCTTTCTTACTCTCAGAAGGTGAGTCTCTCGGGGGATGCCAGAGAGGAGCTCCAGTGGTGGCTCACCAACATGGAAGCTTAGAATGGGAGAGCAATTTTTCAGTTCCACACCAGATATCATCAAATCAGACGTGAGCACGTCCGGCTGGGGCGCGAGGTTGTGGTAACCTCACCACAGGGGATGTGGTCACCACGAGAACAACGCTTACACATCAACTGTATGGAGCTCTTAACAGGCTCATTCGCGATCCAGTGCTAGACCAAGAAGTCGATCCGGTCCTGCGTCCTTCTCAAGAATGACAATATTTCGGCATTCCAATATATCAACCACCTTGGGGGCACGCGGTGAGATCTCTCCGATCTTGCAGCAAATTTCTGGCAGTACTGCCTAGATCATCAGATCTCTGTTACAGCGGAGTACCTTCCGGGCCGCGACAACCAGGTGGCGGACTTCCAATCACGCCACTTTCACGACAAGTCTCTGGAAGTTGCATCCAGGGGTGTTTGCAGATCTCCAGAGCGTCTGGGGTCCCTTTTCTGTGGATCTCTTTACCTATAGCCTGGACCACCAGGTTCTTCAGCTGGAGACCGAATACTCGCTGAGAGGACGGATGCGTTCCTGCAGAACTGGCAGGAGGAAGCAGGTTATGCATTTCCTCAGTTTGCCATGATAACACTGGTCTGAGGTTCAAGTTCGAAAATTTGTATAGCGCAACCCAGAGGGTCTCAAGGCGCTTGAGGGGGGTGCTTTACTTATCGAATATCCAAGTTTTTAGTTGCTTTCTGAAGGAGAGGTGGTTCTGTGCAAGGTGGAGGTGGGTGGGGAGGGAATTCCAGGTCTTGGCCGCTAAGTAGGAGAAGGATGTAGGATGAGGGCAGCTGTTTCTCCGTTGTCCAGTAGAGTTCGAATGTCGTCTGTTGCTGCGATGAGGGCGGTTTCGGTGCTGTGTTTGGCTCGGAAGCCGGACTGTGAGGGGTCGAGGGATTTGTTGGATTCGAGGAAGGCGGCGAGCTGACTGTTGACGGCTTTCTCAATGACTTTAGCAGGGAATGGGAGGAGCGAGATGGGGCGGTAGTTCTTAAGTTCAGTGGGGTCTGCTGTGGGTTTCTTTAGAAGGGCGCTGAGTTTGGCATGTTTCCAGCTTTCCGGGAAGGTAGCGGAGTTGAAGGAGCAGTTGATGACGTCACGGAGATGGGGTGCGATAATGGAGTCTGCTTTGTTGAAAATGTTGTGGGGGCATGGGTCGGTTGGCGATCCCGAGTGGATGGAGTTCATCAGGCGGATGGTGTCTTCAGAGACGCCAGAGAGCAGATGTGGTGCTCATCTCGGCGATTTGGAGATTGCAAGTTTGGTTTAGAGTTCTTCTGGAACTTTCTGGGGATTCTCCAATCCCTCTCCCCTGATTTAGACTATCCTTCTCAATCCGGACAAGGATCCTCATCCGCTATTTGCACAAGGCTCCCTGGCCCTGATGGCGTGGCGGATTACAGGAGGCGATGGGTGGTCCCAGGGCTTTCGGAGCTGAGAAATTCATGTCCAAGGCCTGGGCTGACAGTACTGTCAAGCGCTACCGCTCCACGTGGAGAAGATGGTATCTTTGGAGTTTGCGACGGAGTGGATGAGACCTCCATCCTGAATTTTTGTCCGCCCTCGCAGAGGAAACCTGGCTTTTAGAACCATCAATACTTTCCGTTCGGCCATCTCAGCTGGCCACGCTGTGGTGGATGGCTCTCCGGTGGGAGAGTACCCCTTGGTGTGTCACCATCTCCGAGGCATTCGCCTTTCCTTGCCTCCGGAGCCTCAATATTCACAGCTCTGGGACGTTAATCAGGTCTTGAACTTGTTTCTGTCCTGCCAGCCGATAAGATACAATCTAGGAAGGCACTCTCGGCGAAGCCGGCCATGATTCTGTGCCTGGTCTCTTGTAGACATGTTTCGGATGTCAGGGCCCTGGATGTCTCAGGTAGGATTTTCTCCCCAACGACCTTCACCATCTGTCGCGCACTATATGCGGGACGAAATACATCTTTACCCTGCTTTCCCGGACTCCCCGAAGTTGTGTGTTGTGTCTTGCCTTAAAGCTTATGAGGATTTGTCAGAAGAGTTTCGACCTCCAGGAGAACGTCAGTTGCTCATTGCGCTCAAAAAACCCCACAAGGTCGTGTCTTCCCCCACTATTGCCCGTTGGGTTAGGTGGGTGAAACCGGTATAGCTCTACGTGAGTTCGGGGCTCACTCTACTAGAGGGGCAATGGCCTCCAAAGCAATTTCCCTGGGAGCTTGTCTGGAAGACATTCTGAATGCAGCAGACTGATCTTCAGATTCTACCTTTAAGTGGTTTTACTTCAAATCGGTTATTGATATGGCTCACTTGGTCGTGAGCAAGCTTTCAACAAGCATAATCTTCGCCTCCGGTCCAGACAAATCGAATGAAACATTTCCAAGCTATCGTAACAGAAAGTTTCAATTCTATTTAGGACTCGGATGCGAGGATTATCCCACCCAGGGTACAAGTTCCTTTGGTTACCTACCCACCCTCGTACTGGGGTAAGTAAGCTCTTTACTGTTGATGTTTATGCATTTTGACAGTCCTATGAATGTCCTTGGGATGAGTTTCCTCCTACGGGGTTAAACCTTAGCCATTTTTATCGCTTATGCTTTGCCTTTGATTTTCTACAGGCGACTCTAATAAACAAGATTCATGAAGGGTCCTTGTTGGCTGAGCTCTAGCGACAAAAGAAAAGGAATGAACACTGACAGAGGACTATCGGCACCCTGGAGACCAGTGATTGGTGCAGAATGACTGTACACTCTATCCTAGACACTATTGTTTTAACTGTGTTATTCCCTATGTTCCATGGGAATAGTAGTTTTGTTTGACTTCAAATGGTTGCTGTCTAATAAAGTGAAGAAGGAACAGCATAATCCTCGCCTCCGAGTCCTTGATAGAATTGAAACTTTCCATTACGATAGCTAGGAAATGTTTCATTCTACAGCGATCAACATGTTGTCTAATGGGTATTTGTATCCAACCCAGACAGGTCATAGAATTCTCACCACCTCTAAGCCTGACAGGACAGAAGTGGAGTCCCAAAGTCATCCAGTAAGAACAGGAGAAAAGCCATCCTTCGCCTGCATCCCTGAACTAAACCATAAGAGCTGCAGGCATAAGAGGTGTGGCACAGAAATACACTGCAGGAACAGGAAGACTGCTCTCCTTCCCCTCCCTCCCTCCCTCTTCCCCACAACGATCTGAGAGGGTGCAATACCAACTACTGATATTCACTAGATGTCCAACTTGAGGGTAAAGCTGACAGGGTGACTGGAAAAAGCCCAAAAGAGCCCACATATCTCGGGTACACATCAAAGGAAACCCATACCTCACTCACAGCAGTCATTCATATTGCCACTTGTACTCTAGATCTGGGGATGAAGATGGGAGGAATAAGGTGGAAAACAGAAAGAGAATGTCTGCTTCATCTGTCATGTTAACATCTTATTTATTATTGATTTAAAACAGATATCACCTGCCTTTAGCCTTCAAAAGCTTCAGATTAAAGCACACATTCCTCTATGCTGCACGTCAACATGCCAGACCTGCCTTTGCTAAAAACTGATCAGAGTACACTGAAGAGCTACTAATGAAGAACACATTTCACTACAACTGAAGCAGAACAACATTATCTGCATTTCAAATACTAACCTTTGCAGTCTGAACAAAACCAGTGGATTAACTTTTTCTTGCCGAACAGCACTCCAGAAAACCATGTTTTACAGCCTTCGCAGCATCTGAACCAAAATAAAATGTTAGTGTCCTGGAAGCTTAAACAAAGAATACATGAATGAATAATCATCTTTATTCAATTTGATAAACAAACCACAAAAGCATATAAATAACAGTCATTAAAAATGATTCACAGAAATACAGTTCTGCTAAAATGAGCTAAAATATAATATCATCAGTGGAAAGTCCTTAACCTACTATGCATATCCTCATTGAATAGGAATACATACCAAGAGGCCCCTTAGAGGGTTTTTTTCCCGTCCCATGTGAAAGACTGATTTTTTTCCCCCAGTATATTTAATTCAAGAAAAAACAAGTTATTTACATGTACACTGTGACTCCCGAGTAGTGATATCTGTCAGATTCACATGCTTGAATCTTCCCCATCCTCATGGAGGGTGTCCCACAATAACAGAAGAAATAGCGGCAATAAAACATCACCATGGACCTCCGTAGAACAGAAAACTCACTAAAGAAAATGTTAAGTCTCATTTTAAAACATTCAAATTTCAGCCAAACACAGCAGAGACCTCAGAGTTCCCTTCCCCACAGAGTCACCATGCGTCAGATTTCATGCACAAGTGTACAGTTATACAAAACTCTGAGGTAATTGGCGAGTCTAATCGGGGAGGAGGGAGGGTCGCATGTGAATCTATAAAAGATACCAATACTGGAGTACCACACTGTACAGGTAACTTGTTTTTTCTCCAGTATTGTATCTTTTATAGATTCACATGCTTTAATCCGACTAGTAAGCAGTTTAAGCACAATAAAAGAAAAAGAAAGGTGGTGGACAGGTGAACCATCCCAGTAGGACGTAAACTTGTACCATCAGATACCAAGAAAAGAATAATAAGCATACAAATTTAGTATGTAAAGAACATAGAAGGCTAAAAGCGGACTACCTTAGGCAAAGAGACGTCTAAGTATAGCTTGTTCAACAGCGATATCTGCCTTCTTCCAACCATCAAGGCAGAAATGCTTCGTGAATGTGTGATCGTTCGCCCACTTTGCCTCCCTGCATAGGTCAGGGAGGGATGCTCACGCAAACAGGTCAGAGGAAGTCCCCAATTTCCTAGTTGAGTGAGCTTGTGTTTTTGCAGGAAGCGGGCGGCCAGGCTCTTCTTGACAGAAGGTAATCGTTGCGGTAACCCAACAAGCAATGCTGGCCCGTGTCAAGGATTGTCCTTTCCTAGGTGCCGAGAAAGATCAGCAGCTGAGAGGATTTACGGAAGATCTTCGTTCTTTGTAGATCATTTTAAACAACTTTTAATGTCCAGAGAATGCAACGCCCTGTCCACTGTGGAGGAAGGATTAGAAAAGAACGTTTGTAAGAATCGGTTAATTGAGGTGGTAAGTTGAAGGCCGTTTTCACTAAAGGAAAAAAACGGGCACTTCTGTTATCAACTTCACCTATTGGGGCTTTTTTTCAGCTAACCGTGTAGGTGATCCTTCACAGAGGAATGATTCTAGCTACTCAAACATTCCAATATTATAGACCAGCACAGTTGTGCGCAAAAAATTGAACAGGTATCAGGCTTCATCATTGCCCATCCCACATTCGACAAAGAATCCTCTAATGGCGAACAAGCCCATATTAAGGCTGTAGTACCAATATTAGTAGGAAATTAAGGTGAAAAGGGAAAGAAAAAAGGTGGGGTGGTCCAATAAAAATCCCTGCCGCCTGCCAGTCACCTATTCTAAATTGTATTCATTGGTGGTGGAGGAATGATTAAAAACATGAAATACAGGACAATAATAACACTGTTATGGTGCTAGTTGTCTGCTAAATCAGGTAGCACATAGAGACCTACTGCTAAGACCTTAAAAAAAAATCCTTCACTCTTTTATCCCTCCACTATCCTATTCAATCCAAATTAACAGATTAACATGCTCACTTCTCAAATTCCATATTCAACTATACTAATATACTACCCAAATAACTGAATAACATATCCACTACTCAAATTACTTCATATTTATACTATATTTATTTTCAACAATAATCCTTTATGAGTTCCGGAGTGGCGTGCTACTCGCCAGAAAAGCGCTTCAACACCCATTAGGGGTAACAAGTGCTATATGAATGCAAATCTTTTCTTCCCCTTTTTATCCCTCTGCTATTCTTCTCACTCCAAGTAACTGACTAATATCCACCACATAAATTACTTCATATTTCACGACATTAATTCACCACTGATCCTTTATAGGCTGCCTAAATAGCGTGCGTCAACAAGCGCTATATAAATACAAACCTCTGTCCTCCTCTATCCTTCTGCTATCATTCCAAATCCAAATAACTGACTAACCTATCCACCACTTAAAATGTACTTTCATGTTTCACTATACTAATTCAACACTGATCCTCTATGGGTCCCGGAGTAGCGTGCTACTCGCCGAAAACGCGCTTCGATGCCTCGTCCGGGGTAGTAAGCGCTATATAAAGAAAATGATACTTAGCAGTATGCATCTGTTCTTGGCATGTAGGGCTGCTGACATTAATTTCTAAGCATAGATCGCCGCCTAGTGTTGGGTCCGGATGTTTGCACCTTGTTGTCTTGGAAGAGTCTTCGAAGTATCACGAGATAGGTGACTCCTCCCCTGGACTACAGTGCGCATGAGCATCTTCTCCATATTCAGATTGTTTTTTGCACTGTGGTAAAGATGGAGGATAGGAAAGTAAGAGATGACCATGTAAATGTATGTAAGAAGGATAAGTCTGCAGCTGTGACAGGCACCGGGGAGAAGGGTGGGCGATATGAATGTCAGCAGCCCTACATGCCAAGAACAGATGCATACTGGTAAGTAGCATTTTCAGTTCGAGGCATGTGGGCTGCTGAATTTATATCTAAGCATAGACTTTATAGCAGTTTCTCCTCTAGCGGTGGTCACCTGTACCAGCTGCAGTGGTTTGAAAAAGAGTTTTAAGGACAGCCTGGCCTACAGCAGCTTGTTGCTTAGCTTGCACGTCCACACAGTTGTGTTTAGTGAAAGTGTGTATGGTAGACCATGTAGCTGCCCTACATATGTCTTCTAGGGGAATATGTCCTAGGAAAGCCATGGATGCCCCCATTTTGCGCGGTGAGTGGGCTTTTGGGGGAACTGTTAAAGTGTGCTTTGCCTTTTGATAGCATATTTGAATGCATTTAACTATCCATCTGGCTAATCCTGTTTTTGAAATGGGATTACCCTTATGTTGTGGAGAAAAGGCAACAAATAGTTGCTTTGTTTTTCTGAATGATTTAGTTTTGTCAACGTAACATAGCAGAGCTCTCCTGACATCTAGTGTGTGTAGGGCTCTTTCAGCCACAGACTGCGGGTTTTGAAAGAAAACTGGCAATTCTATGGACTGATTGATGTGGAAAGTGGATATAACTTTTGGCATAAATTTAGGATTAGTACGAAGCACTACCTTATTGTGGTGTATTTGCATGAAGGGTTCCTGAATGGTTAGTGCCTGTAGCTCACTTACTCGCCTGAGGGAGGTAATGGCAATTAAAAATGCCACCTTCCATGTTAAGAATTGTAGTTCACATGAATGGAGTGGCTCGAAAGGTGGCCCCATGAGTCTGGTAAGTACTATGTTTAAGTTCCAGACTGGCGAAGGTGGATGCTTTGGAGGGATAATTCTTTTAAGTCCTTCCATAAAAGCTTTGATAGGTGGTATTCTGAACAGGGACACGTGTTGTCTGTTTTGAAGATATGCTGCTATAGCAGCAAGGTGTAGCCTTATGGATGAGTATGCCAGATTACATTTTTGAAGATGTAGCAAGTAACAGATTATGTTTTGGATGGAGGCATCTAATGGATTGATTTGGTTATTATTACAATAAATTACAAATCTTTTCCTGCACTAGTAGTGGGGCACCTTGCTTCCTTGATAATGTTCATGCAGTCTGGAGGCAAGTTAAGGTAGCCGAACTGGAGCCAGATCGCTAGGTTCATCTGATTGAGATCTGGGTGCCTGATTTCTCCATGGTTCTGTGTTAGCAATTGTGGCGACAGACAGAGAGAGAGACTGTACGTTGGCTATCCTGGCTGGATTTGGATATGCCTTCGCCACGGAGGTATCTATTGTTGCTCCCAGATATTGTTGTATATGGAAGGGCTGCAGATGTGATTTTGGGTAATTTATGGAAAATCCCAGACTGTGCAGTAGCTGGATTGTCTGAGATGTATGGTTTGCGCACTGTGCGTGTGAGCTGTTTTTTATGAGCCAATTGTCCAGGTAGGGGAACACATGGATGTGTTGCCTTCTGAGGTGTGCTGCTACTACTGCTAGGCATTTTGTAAAAACCCTTGGTGCTGTAGTTACCCCGAAGGGAAGAACTTTGAACTGATAGTGGTGGCCCTCTATTGTAAACCTGAGGTATTTCCTGTGAGCTGGATGTATAGGTATGTGAAAGTATGCATCTTTGAGGTCTAATGTAGCGAGGAAGTCGCCTTGCTGGAGTAGCGGGAGTACTTGTTGTAGAGTGAATATATAGAAATGCTCTGAAAGTATATATTGGTTCAGAGGTCTGAGATCCAATATCGGTCTGAGGGACCCGTCTTTTTTGGGAATAAGGAAGTATAGAGAGTATACTCCTGTCCCCTGGTGTTGAAAAGGGACTGGCTCTATGGCTCCCTTTTCCAGCATGGATAGCACCTCTTGTTGTAAAAGCATGATGTGTTCTTTGGACGGTGTTTGGGTGGTATGTTGGGTGGAATAGAAGTGGGTTCCAGGCAGTAACCATACTGGATAATTTGTCTCACCCACCTGTCTGTGGTAATGGCGTTCCAGACTGGTAGGAATTGTGTTATTCTGCCTCCGACTGGTGTTAAGTGGTCTGATGGGAGTGTAAACAAGTCACTGTTTGGTGGCGGTGGAGGCTCTGGTGTTATTACCACCACGTCCTCGGCCTTTGTTATTATTCCCTCTATAACCTGCTCTGTTAGAGCCTTTATTAAAGGTGCCTTGGGTATTATTTTTAAATGATGAAGAGGTTTGTGATGTGTTGCCTCTGCCTGATATATGTCCAAAAGGAGGGAAGGTAGTGGATCAGGCTATGATCCAAGGGCTCAAATTACCATTCACGGAAAATTGAGAATGGGAGGTCCAGCCACAGTCAGAGCCCCAAAGACAGCAACTGACAAACGCGACCTGGCTGTTCCGCCAAAGAGCTCCTCAAAGAGGGGCTCTTTGGCGGAGATCTTTTATCCAACTGCCTATGGGTGAAGTCAGGACCCGGTAGAGATGGGTAGGCATAACGGGCGCTGACAAAGGCAGATTGAATCTTAAACCCCTATGGTTCCCCCTTGATGTCAGACCTACCGGGCACTGTTGACACCTACACACTTTGACCATTAGGCAAGAGCAGTACCATACAGGTAGTACAACTGAAAACATAAACTGATACTTTGTTAGGTCATGTTTGTTTGTGATAGTAGTTACTGATTAGGTCCTGAAGAATCGCAGCCATTGTGCTTAGGCGAGAAACACGATGACCACACGATATGCACTGTAGTCCTGGATCGTGACGTGGAATTCTAAATTTCCTTCGATCACAGGCTACTTACTGTTTTTACTTGTGGCAGGGGACCACCAGAATAAATTGATCTCCGGTACCTTGTGCCATATTTTAAAACTCACTTACACTATCCCTTCCCTTCTGGCCCCTCACCCGCACTTCACCCATAGGCAGTTGGATAAAAGATCTCCGCCAAAGAGCCCCTCTTTGAGGTGAGCCCGTTGGGCATTGCACCGCCTGCCCAACGAGGAGCATTGCCAATGATGAAGCATGACACTCGCAAGGGTGTGTGAGGCCATTACATCCAACAAATTGGATACCCAGGGTAGCCCTCCACTGAGCACTATCCCTACCCTTCCTGTGACCACTTTCTTTCCCTTCTTTCCTCTTCTAGGAACAGACTAGTCGCGTTTGTCAGTTGCCTCTGCCTGAGCCTCGAAAAGAGGAGCGGCGAAAGGAGCCCCTAGACTGTTGAAATTGAAGTGACCCATGGACTTTGCGGTGTCAGCATCTTTTTTCATCTTCTCTAAGATGGTATAAACTGCTGGGCCAAACAAGAAATCCTGGTTAATGGGTTGATTAAGAATGGTAGACTGTACTTCATTTTTAAAACCTGAGATGCATAGCCAGGCATGGCGGCGTAGCAACACACTAGTGTTGACAGACAGCGGCTGTATCGGCTGAATCAAGGGCGCATTTTATAGATGCGTTAGTGATGAATTCCCCTTCTTGAATTAGGTCATTAGCTTTTGCCTTATAGGGTTCTGGTAGGTGTTGTAATCATCCCTGTAATCATCAACACAGAGAGTCCGCCTGCGGCGTCCCTCAAGGATCCTCACTGAGCCCCACCCTCTTCAACGTCTACATGAGCCCCCTCGCGGCCATCGCACGCCAACACAACCTCAGCATAATCTCCTACGCCGACGACACCCAGCTGATCCTCTCCCTGACCAACGACCCCGCCGCCGCCAGAGCCAACCTGCACGAAGGGATGAAAGAGGTAGCAGAGTGGATGACGACCAGCCGCCTGAAACTGAACTCAGACAAGACGGAGGTCCTCATCCTGGGCTCTTCACCCTCCGCCTGGGACGACTCCTGGTGGCCTCCCACCCTGGGCACCGCACCCAAACCGACAGACCATGCACGCAACCTGGGCTTCATCCTGGACTCCTCCCTCTCCATGACCAGGCAAGTCAACAACGTCTCCTCGGCGTGCTTCAACATCCTACGCATGCTACGGAAGATCTTCTGGTGGATCCCCACCGAGACCAGGAAGATCGTCACCCAGGCCCTCGTCACTAGCCGACTGGACTACGGCAACGCCCTCTACGCCGGTACCACCGCCAAGCTCCAGAAGAGACTCCAGCGGACCCTGAACACCTCAGCCAGACTCATCCTCGACATCCCACGAACCAGACGCATCTCCGGACATCTGAGAGACCTACACTGGCTCCCCGTCAACAAAAGAATCACCTTCCGCCTCCTCACCCACGCATACAAAGCCCTACACGACCAAGGCCCGAGCTACCTCAACAGCCGAATCAACTTCTACGCTCCCAAACGCCACCTCCGATCAGCCAACCACACCCTCGCCGCCGTCCCCCGCATCCGAAGAGCGACTACAGGAGGAAGGTCCTTCTCCTACCTGGCCGCCAAGACCTGGAACTCCCTCCCGACCGACCTGCGCCTGACCCAAGACCACCTCTCCTTCAGGAAGAAGCTGAAGACCTGGCTGTTCGAGCAGTAGCGGCACCCCCCCTCCCCCAGTGCCTTGAGACCCTACGGGTATGTAGTGCGCTCTATAAATGTCTTTGATTGATTGATTGATCCCTCCAGTTCATCATAGTGTGCTCTGTCATAGCGTACTAGGAGAGCTTGTGTATTGGCAATTCTCCAGGTATTTGCTGCCTGGGAGGCCACTCTCTTTCCTGAGGCATCTAAGATTTCTGACTCCTTGTCAGGAGGGGGGGCATCTCCTGTTTGAGAATTTGCCCTTTTTCTGGCATTAGAAACAACTAGAGAGTCTAGTGGTAACAGACTTGATATAAGAGGGGTCTGTAGGGGCTGGTTTATATTTCTTTTCAATTCTTGGATTGAGGACACACGCTCTGGCTGGGTCTTTAAAGATGTCTGGTGCGTGCTTTAGTACTCCCTTTAGCATAGGGAGTATACGCATACTCTTCTCTGATGTTGGGAAGGTATTAAATAGGAAATCCTCCTCTAGTGGGTCAGTGTGCATGCTTACACTATGATACTGAGCTGCTCTGTCAACTAGCTGGTTAAAAGCAACAGTGTCGTCAGTAGGGGATGGCTTTGTGGGTTACGTCGAGGGATCTAGTATGGGTTGTGTATCATATGGGTCATCAGGGTCATTCTGATCGTCCCATGTGTGATCCTGGTTTCCCTGATCATCAGGGTCTATAAAATCCTGATGAGGGTCTTCACCCATGTCCTCTCCCTCATCATAATGTGGAGGTGGAGGAGAATATGGAACATAAGGCATGTTAGGAGTGAAAGGAGGAGGTGTAAAAGGTCTAGAAGGGGATGTCCCAAAGTCCCTTTTCTTAGGAGGAACAGGAGAAGGAGCTTCAATGTCCAGTCTTCTCTTGTTTTTATTGTAAACTTGTATGTATATGCCCTGTATTAGGTTCTATGTACAGTCTATGTATTTTGGTCTGATCTCACTGGATCAGGATGAAAAAGTTCTTCTTCCACTATCTGTGGCTTCGGCGCCGATGTTTTTGGATCGGTCGCTTGCTTTTATTTTTCTGTTGAGCTTTTTTCGGTTCGACGGCTGTTTTCGGCTCGACGGTCTTGTTCGACTCGACGACTTTTTTGTGTTCGACAGTCTTTTTCGAGTCGACAGCCTTTTCAGCTCAATGTGTTTCTTTGGGTCGACGACATTTGTAGGTTCGACTCACCTTTTCGGTTCAACGGCTTTCTTCGGCTCGGAGGCAGTGTTCGGATCGACGACTTTCTTTGGGTCGATTCCTTTTTTCGGGTCGATGACCTTTTTTGGGTCAACGGTCTTCTTTGGATCGACGCCCTTCTTTGGGTCGACAGTTTTTCTGGTCGACAGTCTTTTTCGGATCGACAACTTTTTTTGTGTCGGGGCCCGTTTTCGGCTGTGCGGCCGTCTTGGAGTCTTCGGCCTTTTTGGGAAGAGTTTAGCCCGGTCCCAGGGTACCGGAAGGCTTGGTAATGGTCTTCTGAGCCGAGCCGGAAGGCGGGGCTTCTGAATCGGTGTTTCGGTCGCGGCTAAGACCTCTTGGCGATGCTTTGACCGGAGCCTTGTCTGGAGGTGGAGGCAGGGTAGGGGCTTTAGTACTCACGGTTTGCCCCAGTGGGATGTCGTCATCGGAGTCCGACTGGTCTTCTACTGTAACTAGCTCTAGGTCGGAGTCCGCTGCCTCTGGAAGTTCATGTTCGTCGTCGAAAATGTTTTCCGGGTCAGGAGCCTGTCGCTGCATCTCTTGTCGAGCAGCCCTTCGGTTCCGGATCATTTTCTTCGACCGGAACTGAGCACATGCTGGACAGTCTTCTTCGTTGTGCTCCGGAGATAGGCACTTGTTGCATACTGTATGCTTATCGCTATGTGGAAACTTGGATCGACATTGTGGGCATCTTTTGAACAGGGTCATTTCCATCGGCGGGAGGCCCACATGGCGTCGAAAAGGCCCAACGGCCCGCATCGACTACCAGAGATGGCTGGAAAGAGTTGTCGAGTCAAGGGATACCGAGCGGAAACAATACAGTCAAAATGATGAGGTTTTTGGCCTTAGAAAGTTGGAAAACTTCAGTCCCGAAGTTAGAGTTGTCGAAGTGCATCCGAACCCAATGGTGGAGAAAAACAATCTGAAGATGGAGAAGATGCCCATGTGCGCTGTAGTCCAGGGGAGGAGTCACCTATCTCGTGATACTTCGAAGACTCTTCCAAGACAACACGGTGCAAACATCCGGACCAAACACTATGCGGCGATCTATGCTTAGATATGAATTCAGCAGCCCACATGCCTCGAACATGCAATTACAATACAATACAATATAGCCCTGTGTTACTTCCCTGCAACAAGCGTTCAGATGTCACACATTCAATACCCGATTAACACCTGGTCAAAATCGGGTCCTTCAGTATCAGGAGGAACCTTCTCCTGTACGTTTAAATGTTGTGCCTCATGGAAGAGCAGGGAAGGGAGTACTGTAGTCACACCTTCGTCAAGGATAACCATGTCAGGCAAAAACTGAAGATGCGTTTTCTTTTTATAGTCAAAGCTTGGATTTCACCGATATGTCTGGCTGACGTAATGGCCACTTTCCAGGAAAGGAAGTTCAATTCGCATTTGTGTTCCGGTTTCAAAGGGAGGTCGCATTACTTGTGACAGGACGGTGTTTAATTGCCACAAAACTGGAGGACACTGAACAGGGAGAAAAGCTCTAAAAAGGCCTTTCATAAAATCTTAGACGAGTCGGTTAGACCACATGGAAGTTGGATTTGAGCGTCTTCTATACCTAGAAATTGAAGCATGGTGAACTCTCATGGAAAAGTGAGAAAGTCCTGATTTTGCTAAGTGCAAGAGATAAGGCAGCACCTGCTCCGGAGAGATGGAACAGATGTAATGCTTCCAAGATACACAGTTAAATGAAAGATTCTCTGCTTGGTGTAACATTTCAACATGGAAGGAGCTCGAGACTTCTGTAGTATAGTAGAACACTCCTCGGAAAGCCTCAAATCCCCAAATTTGGTGTCGTGAGGAGCCAAGCCGACAAATGAAGAAAGGGAATTTGTGGATGAACCACTTGGCCTTGGTTCATTTAGAGAAGATTTTCCCTTCGAGGGAAGAAAATCAGAGCGCACACTGATAGGCGATGCAGCTCGGCGTACCAAAATTTTCTTGCCCAACCTGGAGCAATGAGAATGAGCTGACAAGGCTCTAGCTTCATTTTCTGAAGTACTCGAGGAATGATTGGAAACGGGGGTAAGGCGTAGGCGAACATCTCCGTACATGGAAACTGGAAGGCACCAGCCCACGAATCTTGATGGGGATGTCTGCTTGCAAAAAGAGGACACTTTTTGTTGCGGAACATAGCGAAGAGATCTAATGTTGGGTAAACCCAGGATTGAAAAACCACCTTCAAATGCTGGTTGTTGAGCTCCCATTTGTGACACTGTTTAGAGGACCTGCTGAGAGAGTTGACCTTCTCATTGTGAACAGCCGGCACGTGCCCCACTCGCAAGGAGATGTGGTTGACAAGGATCCATTCCCAGATCTGTTGAACAGGAAGGGAAAGCGCTCGAGATCTCATGCTGCCTTGCTTTCGGAGGTAAAACATTGTTGCAGTATTGTCTGCCCTGACAAGCACTGACGCTTGATCCGAGACAGGAAGGAGTCCAGACCCAGAAACACTGCCTTGAGCTCCAGCATGTTTATGTGCCACTCCGATTCCTGTGTGGATCACTTGCTGTGAAAATGTAATTCTTGAAGGTGTGCCCACCACATCCGTCCAACGCATCGGAGGTCATTACCAGCTGTGGCACAGAGTGAATTAAAGAGGCCTTGCAAAAGGTTTTATTTGACAATGCAACAGGCCATTGAGACTCTCATTGCTGCTGAAGTGCGAACCTTGTGGTTGAATGAGCCCAGACAGTGAATCCACTGCGCATCGAGCTGCTCCTGCAAAAGTCTCATGCGGAGCCAGCAATTGGGGACAAGCATGATGTAATAGGACATCATCCCCAGCATGGGCTTCAACTGCCTCACAGAAACAAACCTATTTGTTGAAAAAAGCTTTGTCATACCCAGAATCCACATTATTCTTTCTTGAGTAGGGAAAGGCCTTGCCCAGATCTGTGTTGAAATCTGTAGTGTAGTTCCTATATTCCCAATAGGCTCTGCGCATTGGAATAACAAACAGTGTAGACGTAGGACTGAGGTCATCTAGGTCTCTACTGATGTTAGACTCAATTAGTTTTGCCAGCTAGCTCAGAGGTCACTAGAAACTTTCTCGAATGTTCAGGAAAGGGTTAACCGTCCTGATTTAGACAAGAAGGGATTAGTTTCTGACAACCGCATAAACATGAGAACTTTGCTCCCTCAGAATAAAGAGTGTATCTCTAGAGTCGTGTGAAAACAATAGACAGTTATTTCACTCAGTC
This sequence comes from Lissotriton vulgaris, assembly GCF_964263255.1. Lineage (NCBI taxonomy): Eukaryota > Metazoa > Chordata > Amphibia > Caudata > Salamandridae > Lissotriton > Lissotriton vulgaris. The sequence goes on along the minus strand of NC_141698.1, from coordinate 36,590,707 downwards.
AATCGTGCATGCTTAATTTCACCAGAGTGCAGAGAAATAGAGAGACGGGCGTTTTCAATAAAAGGTGTTATTTTATTGAGTAGTCTTCTTTCTCATGCAAGAGAAATGAATTGCCACAGTTGCAATACTTATAATAAAGTAAAGTGCATACAGTAAAAGTAGTATTATGAAATAATACTGTAAAAGCATTGATATGGTTTCTTAGCCATATGATACTTTAAAATGGATAAAATATATACATACATAAAAACATTGACTAACAAACACAACTGGTGCTTCTAAGATACGCCTACCACGGTGTACCTGACCTAAGTCTAATACGTCGGAAGGAGTAAGTAAGTTGCAGTTTTAAGTTAAGTTAGGTTTTTGCCAAGTATCGGAATCAAGAATTCTCTAAGGTTTTAATCAGCTCCGTACCATGGTTATAGAATAAAGGAGGTCTTGTATCTCGCTTCTCAGGACTCGATCTCCCAGCAACCCGCGAGGGTGACTTGGGAACACCGGAGCTGGATTTCCTCGGCTGGAGAAAAAGACAGCGTCTCTCTCTCAGTGCATCAAAGGGAGGGGCATTTTCCTTTGGCTCTAGCAACAGCTGGGCTCCCGGGCAAGTAGAACGTCGCTCTGCTCCCCACCACCGTGTGTTTGCTTAAGGCAACGTTGGTATATTTATACCTGAAATGTGCCGGGTTTGAAGTAAGGTTGGACATAAGACGTCATTAAGAACTAACAGTTCTTTCTGGACTCCAGGAGTTCTTGTGCAAATCAAAACAAAAGCAGGGGGAATTCCCGGGCTGCTGGAGGCTTGGTTTGTTTAAAGAACGCATTGTGCTTTCTAGGAGTCGATGTGAGAAGCCTTGCCGTGTTTTGGACTGCATGGGCTATTACTAAATATGGATATGATTCTTATGCCTTTATAAGGATACTATTTGTCATAACCACATAAGGGCATGAATCGGGAATATCGAATTAGGGTCCTAGATAGAAATACAACAGTTGAACTTCATGGTAATTTGCAAAAACTTTGAAAAATGCACTAAAGTGCATTTTTCAAAGTTTCATGTAGCTCACACACATGCCCTAAAGGGCATGTGTGTGCGCAACATATGTGCACATATCAATTTCAGGGGTCCAACAGGGTGTCCTTTGGACAGCCCTGCACCCTTGAAATCGCATTCTTAAATTTGCGATTCGCTAATTGCGATTCACAAATTAAGAATGTCTTCCCATTCATTCCTATGGGCCTCTAGGCCCATAGGAATGAATGGGGAGGTATTCCTTAATTGCGACTCGCAATTTGCAAGTCGTAATTAAGGAATTTTAAGAAATCGCTATTTTTTTGTGTGATTTCTTTATGCATTGCATTTTGCTATTCCTTAATAACGAATCGTTATTTTACACTATTAAGGAATAGCAAAATGGGTTGCATCTGGGCGAAAGTGTCGGGCCAATTTGGGCGAACTATACTGACAAGATACCTTTCTCTCTCTGTTGGAGACTGCTTCCCTTGGCTTTCCATTGAAAGTCTTCATTTACTGTCTACTCAGAAGCAGCTCTAAACTGGGGGCGTTACAGGCTTTCCTGCGGAGCCCACTATTTCACCACATTAGACATGCTACCTCTACCAAGCACCTGATCACCACACTCTACCGGGATGCAGTAAGGGAGATGGTGGAGCTACCTCAAGGAGCTAGAGTGGGATGGAAGCGGAACTGAGGCATGAGGTCCCGGAGGAGGTTCGGAGATTCAGCTGCACAAAATGGGATTGCTCTCTTCCAGTAGCCCAGTCAGAATTATGCATTATACCGGTCTGCAGAACATTTACTACACCCCTAAAACGTTTAAATAAATTTGGACACCGCACAAATGACTTATGCACTAGGTGCAGGACGCACCGAGCTGGGTTTCTGCAGCTAGCGTGGGCCTGTCTTAATATATCTGGATATTGGCAAGTCACAGCTGTCCATTATGATAGATGATGTGGTACAACTGAACCCTGTGGTTGCCCTCCAAGGACATGTTAAAAAAATAATGGTGATGGCAGAATAGCGTAAACAAAAGGCTGTGTGATGAGCATGTGTGTGGCTGGTACAAAAGGAGGAAGAGACACTGTTCAACCATAGTCATTGTAGCAGGTGGTCCATAAAGTACTACAGCAGTAGGTGGTTGCACTCTTCTCTAGAAACATTGCATTACATTCCTAGGTGAAAAAAGGAAATTTGCTGGCATCAGAAACCTGCAGTCAGTGCAGGATGCACTAGTCATTCCGCAGAAGGTAGAAAGTGTCCATCATATTACTGCTGGCCACTATAATAGTAGTCCTCTTCTTCGGAGTTAGGCAAGATGTGAATGCCGATGGAAACTGCTTCCATAAACCTTGGGAGTTGATCTTGATTGTCAAGTTGGGCACTGGATAGCACCAGAGGGTCCTCCCCTCCATCATCATCATCATCATCACAGGTAAATTATTTTCTATTTTAAATCACTGATCTTTTAGGATTTGGGCAGTATTTAGGTAACAGATAATGGTGTTACTTAAATATTCTATACCTGCAGCTGAAGAGGGCAATTGGCAGGAAACTGCAGCGCCATTAATATCACAATGACAATTATCAAAGAGAATTTAATGGAGGATTTTCTACTTTCCAGGAGAGCAACCTACGAAAATTTCAGCAATGAGGTATCTATTGCGGACTAGGAAGTAACAGCCGGTGACATATAGCGTTTTGGTGGAAAAAGGTCTTAGAAGTGAACTTAGCCTTCAACAGGACCAATGAACTTATACATGGATGAGGATGCAAACTTGGAGGTTATCGACCAAGTCTGCAAAGAGGTTGTCTCTTTGGTTGGAGGCAGTAGCAACATAGTCAATAAGGAGGAGAGCAGCTTAGACCTTTGATCCTTTGGATGCTAGGCCTCAAAAATGAAACTCTGCGGCATTAGTAAAAATGTTTGGAAACCAAATGAACAACATTTTAGAAGATCTCTGGCAGTATGTTTCAAGAAAATAGTCTCCGGTTTTCTGTTAAAGTTTGAAGAAGCGGAGGTAACACTGTTGAGAGAATCCTCAATTGATGAGTTACTCTATAGCACAAACAGTAGATGTGATTCTCTAGCTTATACAGTATTTGTAAAGCTTTTAGAGATGGCAACATTCAAACAATTAGCCCTCTTTCTGGTGATTGAGTATGCTTAGCTGCCTAGCATCAAGGACAATATATCTCAAACATGGCTCTGGCAAGCACGGAAGAGTCTCAGAGTACCACAGGATTTCAGAGATCTCAGAATTGATGCTTATCTATTAAATGGAACAAATGAAACACCCCTGAACAATGTCTCGGTCTAAATGCATTGGGAATAGATAGAAATAAGTTGAAAACCTGAATCGTTAATGACAAGGAACCTTCATGTAGATCACAGAATTTTGCAAATGCAATTAATTTTGAAGATTTTACAAAATAAACCAAAATGAAGAACATGAACCCTATCATTACAACATTACTGTAATTTTTGGAACTGGCATTCTTATGATGTAGTATCAAGATTTTGCAACCAAAGGAAATAACGAGTAGTGTATTGAGGGGCGCAAGGCAGAAAAATAGGAGTTAGGAGTAAATGTTTGGAGTGGTTCCCTACTATAGACCCATAATTCCATATTTGTCTAACAAACTGGCATACTCACAAAATCATCGTCCCATCTTCAACCATAACTGGCACACCATCTGGAGGAGCTGGCACCTTTAGCATCTTAATTTTTGGTTCTTGATTATTCCCCTCACTCCGTTTTCTCTTCCTGGTCTACAGTAAAGCAAATTACATTAATCAAAGAGGTTTAACACAGTATCTATTCCAATTTTTGTGACTATAATTACATCTTTTAGATGGCAAACTCTGTAACTGATGAATTCTGAGCTTTAAAATGGCACAATTTCACGAACAAGGGTAATGGTACCATGCATATAAGGAAAAAGTTACTCTATAGGCAACTGTTCTGAGCATGTAGTGCTATACATTCACATGCTCTGCAAACTTCTGCCTTTTAGTGTTGTGCTAGGATGTTTGCAAGTTGTTTCTCTTTGAACACAAAGTCTTGCAAGTCATGGGACGCACAGACAGTCACTTCATCCGAAGTAGGAAATGTGCATGGTCACAGACTCCATGTTAGATTTTTTCTGCACAGCGGATGAGAGTACATATGGAGTGGTGAGAAAACGCAGCACAGTGCACAAGTTTAGTAAAGAGAGTGGTTTATTAATAAGAAATATCTCTTCAGTGGATAAGGGTAGGTGCAAGTGAATCTACAGCACTTTGCGCTATGAACAGATGCTTATGGGGTAAGAAAACAAGTTACTTACCTGTAACTACGGTTATCCAGTATTGGTATCTTTCATAGATTCACATGCCTGAATCATTCCCCGTCGCCGAGGCGGGAATCCCACGGTAATAACACATACAAAAGCAGTGCCTTAGAAAAAATTGTAGTAGGCTGACACGACTATAGGCCCCAAAAGGCCCAAAACATAGCAACCTATCTACCTCATTATATGAAAAGAACTGAAAGAAGTTCGAACCAATCAGCTGTCAGCAACCTCTAGAACCTTCCCAGCAGAGCCAGCTCTCCTCAGATTTTCCCAGCACAAGTGAGAAGTACATATCCCTATTAGAGAAATGAACTGCTGGGGAGAAGGGTGGGTGCATGTGAATCTATGAAAGATACTAATACTGGATAACCGTAGTTACAGGTAAGTAACTTGTTTTCTTATCCAGTATCGGGGTATCTTTCATAGATGCACATGCCTGAATCAGAATAGCAAGCAGTAAATCTATACATGTCGTTTGCGGAAGGTGGGAGACAAATCGTAATTCTACATATTCCCCACTCATCCAGAAGGTTATAGAGCACATGCCGAAACCTTTTGAAATGAAAAAATGATATTCAGAAAACATACTTCATATTAAATACAGCATTTGACAATCACAACATTACAGTGGATTATGCTATACTCATGTCATAAATGCAATATGCGATACCTTAAAAGTCTAACCTTAATGAAGAAGATGCTGCAGTACAGCTTGTCCCACTGCTGTATCGTCCTGTGATGCCGATTGCAAGCAGTAATGTAAATGTATGGACACTTTTCCATGTAGCAGCTCGGCAAATGTTCTCCAGTGTGACCCCCGCAAATAGGGCTGTAGTTGTCGACATCATTCTAGTGGAATGTGCTTTCACCTTTCTGACTAAAGGCCTATTAGCTTTTTCGTGACAGAATTGTATTACTGAAGATAACCATCTGACTACTGTTGCTTTCGTTACGACTTGCCCCAATGTGACGACCATAAGCAATAAATAATTGTTTGATTTTCTGATACCTTTTCTGAAGATAGAACTTTAGACAACGTTTCACATCAAGAGAGTGCAGGGCCTTCTCTGCCGGTGTGACTGGATCCGGGAAAAAAGTCTTTAAATTTACCGGCTGATTTAAATGAAATTGAGACGACACTTTGGGAATGAATTTTGGATTTGTTCTCAAAGTGACATAGTCTCTAGAGAAATGAAGGAAAGGTTCTGAAATCGTCAAAGCCTGAATTTCACTAACCCTACGGGCTGAAGTGAGAGCTAGTAAAATAGCCACTTTCCAGGTTAAAAACTTAGGTTCAGTTCTGTGAATAGGCTTGAAAGGCCTTCTCATTAACCGAGACAAAACGACATTGAGATCCCATTCAGGTGGTGGAGGCCGAATTGGAGGAAAGGCTCGAAACAATCCTTTCAGAAATTGCTTTACCAGTGAGGAAGAACATAGTGATGGCTTGTTTGAAATTTTTCTGAATTGGACATAGCGGCAAGATGCACTTTGAAAGAAGAGAATACTAGACCTGCCTTGGCCAGTGATGGCTAGTAAGGAAGGATATCCTCCGGTGGAGCCTGGAGCAGATGAATATTATTTGCTTCACACCAACAACAGAAGGGTCTCCATTTAAAACGTTACGTTCTGATAGTACTTTGAGAAAGGGCTTGAGTCAATTTCTTTACAGTCTTGAGAAATCTTGATATCCCTAAACTCTAAGAAGTCAGGAGCCAGGCGTGCAAGTGAAGCGATTGTGAATCCTGGTGTAAAATCTGACCTCTTTCCCTTCTCAACATTGAAAGTGTCGGTTGGAGACGAATTGGAGGCTGCTGAGACAGATGGAGCGGTTCTTGAAACCAGTACTGCTTCGGCCAGCGAGGAGCAATGAGGAGAAGAGTGCAATGTTCCCTCTTCATCTTTTGCTGAATCCTCGGTATTAACGTGTTAGACCTGTCTGCCTCTGGGAGTGTCCTACCAATTATTATTTATTTTTGTCCCCCTTGGCTTCCTGGTGTTTCCTTCTTTTTTTGGGTCTACCAGGATTCTTTTTCAATGTTGACAGGGGGCTGGGTGTTCCTTGGCTATGATGTTTTTCTTTTCTTACCTCTGAGGCCTAGTCAGCCTCTTGAAAATCTAGAGCAACCTAAAATGGTGCCCAGTAACTGCCACAACTGTCACCGTGTGAGGTCACCCCATTGGACTTCATGGGGAAAGTTCTGGAACCTCCTAGTAGGTTCTGATGGTCAGAGGCTAGCTTATAAAAGGCCGGTGACAGAGCGGCCATTTGGTGTACCAACAGTAGTGACCAGTGAGAAGGGAGGCAACTACAGGAGGAGGGAGGCAACTACAGGAGGAGGGCTGTGCACTGGTGAGGACAAGATCGACCCGTAGGCCGGCTGTGAACCTGCTTAGATGTGACCACTCTTGAGCTGACCAAACCCCACTGAGGCAGAGATCCATTTGTGCACCAGAAATCTACTTTAGCACCTTAAAAGCACTGAAAAACCTAACGGTGTGAAACCAGAGAGCAGCGGGGGGTTTGCACACCTCGGGATCCCCCCCGACCAAAAGTGAACTCGTTCTACCCCATTGGTGGCGCGTTGCAGGAGAAAGGACCAAGCGAGCTGTGAGCGCAGCCTGGTGAGACCAACTCACTGTGGGAAGAGCGGCAGAGACTGCGGCGTCTAACCTGACAGAAGTTGGCCATCGCACTTTGTCGTCCCTGAAGCGGCATTGATGAAGCCGAGGCCCAGCTGTTCCGCGGTGACATCGTGAGAGGAGGCGGACCAGCGTTGGAGGAGGCCGGGTGAGAGGAGGAGCGCCCGTCCGGAGGTATCGTCAGCGACAGGGAAGACGGCGGGCCCACGTCGAAAGAGGCCGGGCGAAGGCGGGACTTCCTGTGGTGATCCCCGCGTCTGAGGTGAGAGCAGCGGGCGCTGTACCGCGCCTCCTCAGCGTCGAGGGAGAAGATAGCTGATCCGAGCGAGCCGGCGACGGGGAGCCAAGACCACTCTCATCCGCTTCTCCGGTGCAGCGGCAGATCGAGACTTCAGCAGAGTTAAAGTAAGCTGGGTCTTGTGCGGGCAGAGGGTGGAGGCAGCACCAAGGGAAGCCAAACTTTGGAGGGTGTCAGGCGTGGCCGGAGCTCATTTTCCAGACCATTGATGACTTTAAAGTGCCTAATGACATACGAATAAACAACCTTCACAATGGAACTGAGTAACTATTGAACTGCCAAATAAACGGTAGGGAAAGCTAAACGTGGGGAGTAGCGAACCACAATTAGTGAACAGTTCGATAGAGGCAAGAGAGAACCAGGCTGTAGTGGAAGTTCAGGGTGGCATGGAGAAGAGAACAAACCAGGCATTAGCGTGATACTAGAGCTGTCCAAATCTTACTCTAGAAGGAGGGGAATTTAAGTAGGGTTAAAGGAAGTGAATTTCTAACCTACTTATTCTTTTCTAGTGGTGCAGCTGTGAAAAGTACTGTCAGAGTTAATGATCTTTAAGCCTGTGTGTCCCTGCACGCCTGGAGTAATGTATTGACCAACTATCTTGAAGGAAGTCTCAAATTGAATAACCCTTTTGCATTAAATATTGTTCTACTCTCATTAGGCAGGGGGAAAGTCAAGTTACTTTGTATTGTGACAGGGAAATGTTCGAAATGGTGTTGTAAGAATATGAAATGTGATCATACTGTACCAAATTGTAAGGGGTTGTACTTATGTGAAGCAATTATTCAGAACCACAAAGAAAACAGATGCAATTTTTATAAAGTACGAACCGTATTTTTCTAAGAACTGGTGTGGAGTCTTTATTTTAGTGTTGAGTCATTGAGTTACTTGGAGTGGTTGTTAAGCATTACACACCAGCCTTGGGGGTTTAGCGACTCCCCGCTCTGTGCCAGGCTACCCTATGTAGTCTAGGTTTCCTAGGTCTAACATAACGGTATCGGGGGGGAAGCGTATGCATAGATTCCTGACCATCTCATGGACATCATTCCCTTTTGTATCGCTTTGTTCGCCCTAAGAGTGGCAGGGTATGCTCAGACGTGAGTCCCTTGTTCACTTGGCCACTGGATTCAAGATAGCCTGGCTGATGAGGATTATGAATCCGAAACCGGTCCCAGGATTTTTTTTTTTTTTTTTTTTTTTAATTTAATTTGTATGGCGCGTTATAACCACAGGGGTCTCTAAGCGCTGTCTGACCAGATTTACGTGATAGATGTTATATTTACTTGAAACCAGCTGTACACCTAAGGTCTGCTCCATGCTTGTTTAAATAGTACGGTTTTTAGTTTTTTTCTGAAGGAAAGTAAGTTACTCTCCTTCCTGAGCTCTGGATCCAATTTGTTCCATAAAGCTGGGATCGTGTTGGAGAAAGCACGGCCCCCCACCGTGGTCAATTTAAGCGGGGCTGAGACAGAAGAGTGGCGTCCGACGAACGCAAAGTCCTACCCGGTATGTAGGGGGATAGTCGGGATTTCAGGTATTTTGGTGCTTTGCCATACAAAGCCTTGTGAGCAATGCACATTCCTTTGAAGATAATTCTCTGGCGAATTGGCAACCAGTGTAGCTCCTGCATCAGGGGAGAGGCATGGGCATTTCTGGGTTTTTTAAAGATCAACCTAGCTGCATCGTTCATGACTCCCTGTAGTTTGTCCAGCAGCCGCTGTGGCAAACCTAAATAAAGGGAGTTCCCGTAGTCCAGCCTGGCCAGAATTGTGGCTGAGACCACGTGTCTCAAGGTAGAGAATGAGAGTAGGGCAGCGATCTTCCTAAGTTGTCTTAACAAGCCTATACTGGTGCCTACTACGGTGGTAACTTGTTTTTCCATGGATAATTTATTATCCACATATAGGCCTAGGCTTTTAACTGCAACTGCCGGCTTTGGGGGTACACCCAGCTCCCTAGGCCAGATGCTTGTTTCCGGTCCAGGGAAGACATGGCTTGGCAGTTCGGGCTGCACTGTTCCCATGAGGCACAGGGTCAGACTGATTTGCATATAGCCATGTCTGAACTGGGGCGGCTGAGTGAACTAAAGAATGGTGACGGATTAAACCCATATCAGTTGACTGGGGGCGAGTGTTTGATTTGTTCAAACGCTCAGTCCATCATCCCCTTTTGTATCATCTCATGGACAGGACATTCCCTCTTGATCCCCGTTGAGGAAATCTGCTGGCGTAATAAAGGCATTTGCTGATCTGTTGCATCGCAAACAGATCTAGAGTTGGCGTGCCCCATCTTCGAAAGAGCCTGTTTACCTGTTCTTGTTACCGCTCCCATTCGCGGCAACCTGCGAGAGATCTGCTGAGGTTGTCGGCTAGAGAGTTTTGAACCCCCTTGACATGCTCCGCTCTGAGGGTTATGCTATGTTGTATAACCCACTCCCACATCTCTTGAGCTTCCTGCAATAGGGAGAGAGAGACCTTGTCCCCCCTTGCTTGTTGATGTAAAACATGCTGATTGTATTGTCCGTACGCACCAGCACTGAGGAATTTGCAATTCTAGGAAGGAATACTTGTAGAGAAAGGAAAATGGCTCTTAATTCTAGACTGTTGATGTGTTTCTGCCAATATTGATGAGACCATCGGCCTTGAATTTGAAGGTCTTGGAGGTGACCTCCCCATCCTTCCATAGATGCCTCCGTGGTTAGGATAAACTCTGGAAGGGTTGGAAGGAACATGAGACCCGGACACAGGTAGCTTCCTTTTCACCACCATTGGAGAGCATGCCTCATTCTTGATGTTACCTTGATGTAATCATCGAAGGACCCTCCAATTTGCTGCCATTCTCGGTGCAATTCTTCTTGCAGCGGCCTCGTCCTGAGTCTTGCAAATGAGACTAAACTGATCACTGAAGAGCACATCCCCAGAAGAGACGCAAACATTTGGACAGAAAGTGACTTTTTTGTTGAGATAAGTCTTGCCAGTCTTTAAAGTCTGTTTTGCCGTTCCTGAGACAAGAACGCCTTGCCCTGTTGGGTGTCCAGTGAAGATTCCAGAAAGGTTAATACTTTGAATGGTTGCAACTGTGACTTCTGTGCATTGAGAGTTTGCCCTAGCAAAGCGGGTAAGCCCAAGATGCTCAGTTCATCATACAGACCTATCTCGTTGCTCAACGCGGAGCCTAAAGCACAAGTTACTTACCTTCGGTAACAATATATCTGTAAGGAACAGTAGTTAGTGTTATATTCTTTACCTTAGAATATCCCCAGGGGTGCCGCTCGCAGTAGGACTCAAAGTGATTGCTTGTTTCCCGGTCCATGCTGGACTATCTCTGTGCTTTCCAGTTTTGGCTGCCTGGAGGCTTTGGTTTTGTGAAGGACCCTGATCGCTAGGACTCACAGCGGGAGCTCGGGACTGCAAGGACCAGCATACTTTGCATCATCCACAGCTGGTGCCTCTTCCCGGGCGTGCCCCGCCTTCTTTTGTGTACTTAACTCACGTTCCCACCGCGCATCGCAGGACGCGCCGGGACCTAGCTCTGTCCTAAGCCCGGGCAAAGGGCGGGCCGTCCGAGGATGGTAGAGGCCGGGCCGGGCCCCGTCCCTTTCAAATTTTGTGCCTAGCTTGTGGTTTTTAGTTGACAGGATATTGTTATATTGTTTATATTCGGCACAATGGTCCTTCGTTCAGGGAAGGGGAGGAATGCGACAGCCACAACTGGCGGGATGGTTACCGGAACAATTGACCAATTTTTAACCCGTGCTACAGCCATATTAGATAAAGAAATTGCCCTGACTGAAAAACGTGTTTCCCTAGATTTAGTCACAGGAACGCGCTCGTCATTGGGCGCTATAGGGGCTGTTGTTTCTCCTAACCCAACTTTTCCTGAATTAGCGTCTGCCCAGCGTCCCGAAACAAGTTCCATACCGGTAGTGCCGGGCTCAGTAGATCTAGTAGAGGATACTCCAAATTCCACTATAATTAGTGGACTTTCTGGGTCGCCTTCTTTACTTAATATTTCTCCTCCTACTCCTATTATATTAAGTCCCCTTGCAAAAAACCCTAACCCGATGGTAAAAGATAATGGTAACCCTTGGTCAAAAATAATCAATAATAATGGTAAAAGGAAAAGAAAGGGTGATTCCCAGAAGGGGAATGTGCCTAAAATCTCTAAAACTATCTCTAAAATCACCCCCCCAGTGTTGGCTCCTAATCCCCTATACACTAGTCTACCTATAGGGTCCACGTTAAACATTAACCCCAGTACGGACTTTAGTACAAATTATGTATTCCTGGGAAAAATGGAAATGTTATTGAAATCCTTAATGCTTCTTTTATTAGAACGAACCAGGATGATTAACAGTAAACTAGATCAACTGGAAGTTCTGGTGAAAGCCAACTCCACTTCACTGGATAGGTTGGTAACAAACACGAAACTTACTGAGGTACCAACGACCACCCGCCAGCCCCAGAACACCCACAATGAAGTACTTGTAACTATACCTGCCACACATGACCAATCTGCAAAAGAAACCCTAGTTGCTGCTGTACCCCAGCCTTGTGGGGATACAGTCGCTGGGCCCCTATCGGCAGCTAAGGCTAATCCCACAAACACAAGTGCCCAATACAAAGGACAGGCGCAAGCGGATAATAATTTGAAGGGTAGGCTACTAACACCGGATCTGCCCCTAGTAGTTTACCCCCTAGTGCTGTGGTTCCCAAACTGTGCGCCGTGGCGCCCTGGTGCGTCGTTAGTAGCAGCCAGGGGCGCCGCGCACAGCGTGGGAAAGATACCATGAGGCCGTGTGCTAAGGAAGCTCAGTGAGAATGTGGGCTCGTAAAAAAGTGTGCATCTTTTAACACCCTACCTTTCAGCCTGAAGGCTGAAAGTGAAGCTTATTCCAGTAAAACCAAAAAACAGCGTGGAGTTACAAATGCCTCCTTCATAATGTGGGAACATGGTTTGGCCCGGGAGTGCAGTGCCAACATACGCGCGTACGTGCTTTCACGTAGCTTCAGCATTCACAGCTATTATTGACTAGCGTTATTGCTGCCATGTTCTGCCGCGCCTCTGGGGGCCGTCTTCACTACAAGTAGGTAAGAGGGCTGACACTGCTTTCTCATTGACTATTTCTTTTGGCATGTCGATTTTGAAAGAGACAAAAATAAACAGTTACTGTTTAACAATCTGCAGTGGCCCGCAGTCTCGTCGGACAACAGGACAGCATTCTTAATGAGCACGGCAGTTCGCAGAACAAATGATGCAAACAGGTGCATATATATGTAATCTCTGGTGCAGTAAAGTTTCCTGAGGAACGAGAGTTATGTGGGGGGGATAAACATAGACTCGTGACATTTCCAATAAAGAGAGAGATTTTAAAAACTGATACAGATACAACTTCACGCAGCACTTTAGTTATTTATGCTGGCAGTTGTTCTCGCACTTTGTTCTTGTGAAGAAACGACGCTGGATTTCATAAGCCATATTAGTGACAATAGGAGACTGTAGTCACTAGCTCCAAAACGAGACTGCTCCTCCTTGCAAATCTTCAGTCAAAGAAAATTATTTTCTATTCCCTCTTCATTGCTTAAGGAAGGCTGATCTTCAAATCTCTATTTTATATCTCAAAACTCTGATGCTTGAAGCCGTTTACTCTCATTAACTGTGTGGTTCAATACATTATTCAGAGAGATTGTGTTGCACATGTCAATATATACTTATTGATCTTTATTGTTAGCATAAAACATTAACATATTGCACGCATATTCATTTATCTTAAAATAGTTGCAAAAAGTAGCAGTTCTCTTGTGGCAGTCTTATACTGCAACACCTTCTTGGTGCAGGTATGGTACAAGAGGCCTCCCAAATTAAATGAATATCAGTACCTTATCTGGAACTAGTACTACCCTATTTCTTAAACTAGCTAGCGCTTCCTTACTACCTTGGACGAGACATCGCAGTGCTGATATAAGTTTAGCTTAGACTGCAGCAAACTGGGCATCACAGAGGCTGTTAAATCACCCTAGACTGGCCCAAATGTGTTTTATTTCTGGGAAGAGGAGTGCGGCAGAGGGATGAGACATGCAGGAAACTAAAAGTGTCACCAAGACTTTCAGTCTGAGAAAAGTAGGGCAAGCAGCAGGTGGAAGAATGAATACACTGGGTAAAACAAAGTGTGAAAGAATCAAAGGGGGAAGAGAAGCAAAGCAGGAGAAGAAACCAAACGGATGAGGGAATCAATAGAACATGCTTCTTTTAGCAGGCTTTTTCATAATTGAATGTTTCACAAAGCATCATTAACTGACCATAAAACAGATATAGCAGAGGTTGCAACAATGCAAGCTTCCTTTATGCATAGGACAGGCACACATATAGCTGCTCTTTGGCTCTTTCTTAGATTTTAATTGTGCATTCTTGTTCCTTTTGTTTGGTCTTTTTTACATTCCTTTATCCCAATTAATTTTAGGGAGAAAACTGGAAGTACTCCGATGTCGGGCTTACATCCCCCCCACCGGTAAAATAATGGTGGGGAGCCACGGCCAACTACCAATTAGGTCAAGGGAGCCACAGGTCAAAAAAGTTTGGGAACCACTGCCCTAGTGGTTATATTAGCGGGAGTCCCTGTTTTGAGAGAACATGTAAAGGAGCCCTTTGCTGCTCTGAAAAACAAGGTAACCAGTTGGCTTAATTTAAATAGACCCCTGCCCCCCCAAAGTTCGAGCGAGATTGTAATGGTGAGGAGAACTCCGTGGATAGGTAGAACGACAACAAATATTGATGGGGATTGCATACTGGTCACTTTCAGAGACCCCAGTACCGTTTCTTATATTTGTGCTTGGCCCAACCAGGTACTGGATGCCACTATCCAGTCTTTACCCCTAGCCTATTTTTATCCCCCACCTAAAGTAGTGGAAGCTAAGGGGAGGCCGAATTAATGGACGAGAGTGGAAAGGGGGGGTTGATATAGGGGGAAATGGAGTAGACCGATCCCTATGCATATCCCGAATAACTTTCTTAACTTTAATCGTTTTAGCTGTCTTGAAGCTGTGGACTGACTGCATTCTTCCATTAATGAACCAGGAACCCCCAAGGACAAGGAGGGTGCTGAAGAAGTATCCGTTGCTTCTCCGAAGCTGTTAAGATTATGTGCAACCTAATAACATTGAGGACTGTGGCCCTACCGGAGATAAAGACCGAGAGTTGCACAAGCATGTTGTCCAGGGCACCACTGATAGTATAGGCCCACTCTATATGCAAGGATGTAGTAGTAACTTAGCAAATACAGAGGCTATAGATGTTATATACTGGGATAGGGGTGGTATCCCTGAGGTAGGGATTGAAAAAGAAAAAAAAAAAAAAAGAAAGCCAAGGGTACAATTTAGCAAGTTGGAATATTGCGGGATGGAATAGCAAACTGGGAGTCCTTGGGTGGAGAGATACAGTGGAATCATATGATCTCCTGAGTCTACAAGAGACTTGGAGCGTAGATGATATTAGCTGTGATGGTTATGTTGCCTATAATCTTCCAGCACAGGGATCAAATATGGGTAGAGCTAAAGGGGGCTTACTTATTTTGCTTTCCGTTAAATTCCCTGTGCAGGTCATAAGATACGTGATGATCGGAAGTCACTCCCAACTGCTGTGGCTGAGCCATAAGAATGGTCGTAATGTTTTATTGATTAATTTTTTATAATAACTTGCCCGACCCTGTGCGATCGACCGCAGTTAGCGAGGTCGACAAGGCCCTGGATGGTATTGTTCGGGCTAATCATGCTAACTTTGAACTCATCTGGGATGGGGATTTTAATATTCAGTTGTTCCCCTTTTCTTTAAGGTATGCGGGATATATGATGACAGAGGAGAAGGGTACACCCATTTTAAGCATAGCACTTAAGGTGAATCGCTGAACTCCGCCCTTGCTAAATTCGACCTGGTCGTGTTACAACCCGCAGGAGACGGTGATGGAAACCCCGTTCCTACCTTTACAGGGAGGAATTCGGCCTCAGTTATTGATCATTTGTTGGTCTCAGCTGATATTAGTAAATATTGTGACACTCTGGTTATACTGGATCTTGCTATCAGTGACCATATTTGCGTTACAGTAATGTTGCTAGTTTGGGGTAATAAAGTAGCATCAGCTAAAAGCTTTGTTCCCGATATCGTCCCATGTAGACCAAATGGTCACAGGATAAAATGGAAGGGTGATCACTCCGATAAGTTGTCGGTTAAAATTGTAGCGGCCTGTTTGCCCGATCTGTGCTCTTGCTTGGACGAAAGCACAGATTCATGTGACATATTAACTAGTTTTAACAGGATTAATAATATAGTTGATAATACCCTGACTTCTACTAAGCGTACTAATGGCAAACCAAGGATAGATTGGTTTGGTTCTTTGTGCACCGAGTCTTTGCAGAAGCTTAAGAAGGCTCTATCTAGTAGGCCCAGAGATAGGTCGAGTATCATAACCCTCAGGGTCGTTTATAAGGGGCATTTAAAACGTCGGAAGTTGGAATTGCAGGAGGAAGCATGGGCTAATTTGTCTAAGGCCGTTGAATTATCGGACAGCAAACTATTCTGGGATACGGTTAATTGCCCTTTTCTTAAGAGTGATGAAACCCCTATCCTCAATGCTCTTGTCAGTGAGGACTGTTGGGTCGCTAACTTTGCTAGCATTTTTGACTCACAGAGGGTGGTGGACTTATCCCGGAAGAGGCTGATCCATGGCCAATTTCCTTCCATAAGCATTACAGTTTCGGAGGTGGAACTTGCCATTAGGACTAGCAAGGGAGCGAAGGCTCCTGGCCCTGACGGGGTGCCCATAGACCTATACAAGGCAGATTCATCATTGTGGGGCCCAGTCCTGACTAGGGTCTTTAATGCAGCAGTCCTGGAGGGCACACCGCCCACCTGGGGTGAATCTCTAATTATTCCGATATATAAAAAGGGGGATAGGTCGGATGCTAAAAATTACCACCCTATCTCCCTTTTAGATTCATCACTTAAAACCATGAGCCGGGTACTGTTGGCCAGATTAGAAGAGTGGGCCGAGGGGAGTGGTATTCTTGCACGGTGCCAATTCGGATTCCGTAAGGGTCTGGGTACCGTGGAACAATCCAATAATCTAGACCTCCTAATTGGGAAGTATACCCGTGCTAAGAAGGGCTCGCTTTTTCTCTGCTTCGCTTACCTAAGCAGCGCGTTCGACCTAGTTGATCACGCGCTGCTATGGTCAACCTTATTAGATCAAGGTGTCCCAGTTTTGGCATTTTGCGTTCTGATGATTGGCAAACAGATCTATCTCTGGTTGCCCCCATCTTTGGATGAATGGCTGCAGTATTTGGTCGTGCAGCTCCCATTCATGTACTTGTTCGTACTCTCTGCTTAGGATGTCTGCTATCTGATTTTGAACTCCTAGTAGGTGTTCTGCTAACAGATAGATCCTTTGAGGAATGGCCCATCTCCAAATGTCCTGTGCTAGTTTGGATAGTTGGAGAGAGTGTGTCCCCCCCTGTTTTTGAATATAATACATTGCATTCATGTTGTCTGTTCTGATCAGGACTGCCTTGTTTGTTATTTGCATTTGGAAAGCTTTTAGTGCTAGAAATACTGCTAATAGTTCCAAGTAGTTGATGTGCAGTTTCTTTTGCTGCACACTCCACTTCCCCTGCACTGTGTATTTGTCCATATGCGCTCCCCATCCGGAGAGCGATGCGTCCGCTGTTAGTATCACTTGTGGAATCGGTTCTAGGAACGACCGTCCCTTGGAAATGTTTGTTGTGTTCCACCACTTCAGAGAGCGATGCGTACGGTCGTCTACCAACACCAGATCTGTAATCTGACCTTGAGCCCGATTCCACTGTCGCTAGACACTCCTGTAGTGGACGCATTTGTAGTCTGGCATGTGGTATTAGCAGTATGCAGGAGGACATCATGCCTAACAGCTGCATAAACACTCGTGCTGGTAGTGAGTGTTGTGGTTGAAATCTTTGTATTAACCCGACCATTGTTTGTATCCTGACTGAATTGGGGTATGCTATGGCTCTTTCTGTGTCTATAGTAGCCCCCAGGTATTGTTGAATTTTGTTTGGTTGCAGGTGTGATTTTTTGTAGTTCAACGTAAACCCTAGGTGGTGCAGCAATTGAATCGTCTTCTGTGTGTTGTGAGGACATTCTTCTTGTGACTTGGCCTTTATTAACCAATCGTCCAAGTAGGGGAAGACATGTATTTGTTGTCTTCTTAGGTGTGCTGCCACCACCGCTAGGCATTTTGTGAACACTCTTGGTGCCGTTGTGACCCCGAAGGGAAGGACTTTGAATTGATAATGTTGTCCTTCCACTACAAACCTTAGGTATTTCCTGTGGGCTTTGTGAATTGGGATATGAAAGTAAGCGTCTTTTAGATCCAGTGTAGAAAGAAAGTCCCCTTTCTTCAGTAAAGGAAGTACCTGTTGGAGCGTGACCATGTGGAAATGTTCCAAATTTATGTATGCATTGAGAGGTCTGAGGTCTAAGATTGGTCTTAGAGACCCATCTTTTTTGGGGATTAGGAAGTATAGAGAGTATACTCCTGTCCCTTGTTGATGTTTTGGAACCTTCTCTATTGCATGCTTTTGTAGCAGTGCTAGTACTTCTTCTTTTAACAATGTCAGATGATCTTGACTCATTGGACGCTGTTTGGGGGGGATGTTTGGTGGGGTAGCTGTGAGTTCTAGGCAATAACTATGTTGGATAATTTGTCTCACCCACTTGTCTGATGTGATGTTTTCCCAGACAGGTAGGAACTGTGATAGACGTCCCCCGACCGGTGTTATGTGGTCTGGGGGAAGTTGTATTAAGTCACTGTTTTGGGGTTGAGGAGTTGCGGTTGTTATTATTTCCGCGGCCTCTACCCTGGTTGTTGTTACCTCTGTAACTACCTCTTGGATTACTTTTGGGTGACGTAGGTGTGAAAGAAGTGGATTGCTGATTTGTTCCTGTATTTTTTGAGCCCCCTCTATAGGTGGATCTACGAAAGGAACCCCTTTGTGTTGGCTGTTGCAATGATCCCATTGACTTAGCCGTTTCTGTATCTTTCTTCATCTTTTCTAAGGTCTCATCTGTGCTTGAGCCAAAAAGTGTTTTCTGATCAAAGGGTTGGTTCAATAAGGATGTTTGTACTTCTTGTTTGAACCCTGAGATTCTAAGCCATGCATGTCTCCTTAACATGACACTGGTGTTGATGGATCTTGCTGCAGTGTCTGCTGCGTCTAGGGCGCACTTAATGGAAGTGTTAGTTATTATCTTTCCTTCCTGTATTAGCTGATCTGCCCTCTTCTGATGTTCTTTGGGGAGATGTGTGAAGAGTTTTTCTAATTCATCATAATGTACCCTGTCATAACGTGCAAGTAGCGCCTGTGTATTGGCTATACGCCAGCTATTTGCCGCTTGTGATGCTACTCTCTTGCCTGATGCATCTATTAATTTTGACTCTTTATCAGGTGGAGGGGCCTCTCCTGTAGATAATGAGTTCGCTCTTTTACGAGCGTTTGAAACTACAAGCGAGTCCAGAGGTACCTGCCCTTTGATAAATATTGGATCCTTTGGAGCCGCCTTATATTTTTTATCAATTCTTGGGTTTAACACCCTAGCCCTCACTGGGTCTTTGAATATTTCTTCTGTGTGACTGAGAAGACATTTCAGCATAGGTAGAGTACCTGATGTTCTTTGTGCATTAGGTAGTGTCTCCAATAGGAAGTCCTCTATTTGAGGTTCTGTATGTAGATCTACCTTATGATATTTTGCTGCCCTATTAATGAGCTGTACAAACCCTGTGTTATCATCAGGTGGTGAAGGCTTTGAGGGATATAACTCTGGGTCGTTGTCATCATCTGACTCTGCGTTATAATTTTCCCATGGGTCATCCTCATCTGGGATAGTGTCATCATCCCCTTGAGGTTCTCCCTCCCCTGTATCACTGTCTACATCAGACTGAGGTGTAGATGGTCTTGGTGTAGAAGGTGCAGGAAAATTTGGCATAGTGTGAGGAATAGGAGAAGAGGGTGTGACTTTAGGTCGAGGAGAAGTAGGAGGAGTTGTATTTGTCCCCAGTGTTCTCTTTTTTGAAGGAAGAGATTTGTCGTCTATCTGTTCATTCTTCCTCTTCTTCGTCACTACTTTGCCAGTTTGTGGATCGATAAACAAAATCTTTTGTTTGGGATCTGTCTGCTGCTCCTGTGTCGGTACCAAAGCCTTCGGCTCCGAAAGGTGCCTTTGTTTTCGATTGTCAATGTTCGGTGTTTTCGGCACCGAGTGTTTGCTCAATTCCGATTTTTTCGGTGTCGAGTGAGTCTTCGACGTCGAATCATGTTTCTGTTTCGACATGGAATGTTTCGATGCCGAGCTTTCCCTTGCATGGAGCTTCGGCGTCGAAGTCGATGTCGACCTCTTCTCGGATCCGACATGGTGGGAGACCGAGTGTTTCGGTTTCAGTTTCGGTTTCGTTGAAGGGCCCGAAGGCGGGGCGCCGGAAACTTTTTTCTGCGGTTTGACCGGGCTCGAAGGCGGGGTCGTTACCACACGGGGTCGGTTTTTTTGGTAAGGGGACGTCGTCACTCACGGTTTGTTGCACGTCGAGTTCTTCGACATCCGACTCGTCCCCTTCCGACCCCGACTGATCCTCATGATCCTCTTCTTCATCTAGTTGCTGGTCTCCGAACAGCTCCGGGATCGCCTCCGACTGCATTCTGGAAACCTCGTGTCTTCGAGCTCGACGATTTCTAATAGTCGACTTGGAGGAGAATGCTGCGCAGGCTTTGCAGTCCCTGGATTTGTGTTCAGGCGATAGGCAGAGGTTGCACACCTCGTGTAGGTCCTTGTGTGGGAACTTAGCACCACACGTTGGACATTTCTTGAATGGAGTCCTTTCCATGGACTCCGGGCTTGACTACGTCGAGAAAGGCCTCCTGTTCGTCGACGTAGATCAAAGTTTTTTCTTCGATGTTGGAGTCGAAACGCGCCGGAATGGAAATGAAATCGCGTTCGATAACAATACCGTCGAATTGGAAAGGGAATACGCGCCGAAAAGTCACTTCTTTTCTAAGTCGATCTGGAGCGTCTCAATCCTCATCCGAACCCGATTGCGGAAAAAAACAATCTAAGGATGGAGCCGATACCCATGCGCACTACCAACCAAAGGAGGAGTCACCAAGATACAAAAGACTCTCCAAGAGAAAAACAAAGTGCAATCATCCGAGCCCAACACCAGATGGCGATCTATTCATAATGTACCATCTGCAGCCCATATGCCTCGAACAATAGTTTTCTAAAAAGATTGTTATGCCTGCCTAAGTCTGCTTCCACAATAATAATTCACCTTGAACTGGGCCTAGAGTTTTTATCAGATTTAATTTGTTTAAGACCGTTGCTGGTATGGAGAGCAATATGGCATAAAAAGGAAACTAGCTTTACGAGGAGTATCATCACTGATTGTCTCCGCCTAGATAAAAGCACATCGATCCCATGGATTGAGTATGTTGTGACAACTGCCAGGGATTTATTTAATCTCAATCTCCTGGATGATCAAGAGAGTTTCTCCGATACTTCTAAGAAAGAACTCAAGTGCTCCTATCTATATAAGAAAGCCCAAGTGCGTAGAGACACTACAATGTTGTTAACTATCCCTCAGTATTATTACTCCAATCGGGATTAATCTGGCTTTTCAAAATAGCTAAAAGGTTGTCACCGAGCCATCCCATCGTTTTGTCCTTACTAGATTAAGACTTGGAATTGTCCACCATTTGGTGGCATTCCCAGATATGAAAAATTATCCCTCTATACCATGTCCTTGTGATGGGGTCATCAAACAGAGTACTGTGCATTTCTTATTCTTGTGTGACCTTTATAAACATCTTCATGTTGTTTATTTAAAATCCCCATTTATAAAACGGACAGTTACTACGGTTGACTCGGCAATGAGATGGTTATTCTCCTTAGATGACCCTGACATTTGTTTTCATACAGCCATGTTCATATTGAAATCTGTGGCCGCAAGGAAAAGCATGATATTTTAATAACTGTTTTATTGTATTTTTGAGCTGCACCAAATCTGTAAATTTTCTAGCTTTTAAGGATTTATTCTGTGAATGTACATTTATATGCTTTTATGATTGTTTTTTTAATAATCGAATAAAGCTTTTGAAACTGAAACTATCCCCAGGCGTCAGACTGGATCCGGAAATTTTTGCGTAGCAGTACCCCTGCACGTCGGTAGGTGTCTTCTGCGGCTCTGCGTCTGTTGTCGGCGCTGGGATGACGGAGTACTTAGATGCCGCCTTCACGCGCTGACGCCAGTTCTTATACAAAGCTTTTCCGCGCCAGGAACGCAGAGCCATGATAAAAAACCAACACTGGTGCCATGAAACTAGGGCCCTAAAAGGGATGAACCTTAACCCTAGATATCGGTTCGCAGAACGGGGAGGATGGGTGGGACGGTAAGGAATCTAACACTAACTACTGTTCCTTACAGATATATCGTTACCGAAGGTAAGTAACTTGTGCATCTGAAATAAACAGGTTAGTGTTAGATTCCTTACCTTAGAATAGATACCCCAGCAATACCAACCCCTATGGTGGGTCTGCGAACCAATGATCACACCAGCAAGTCCTGGACAACAGAACGGCCGAAAAAAATCGGTCTTTCCGGACTTGGCTGTCCAGGCAGTAGTGTCTAGCAAACGTGTGCAGCGAGGCCCACGTAGCTGCCAGACAGATGTCCTGCAAGGGGACTCCCCGACCCAGGGCAGTAGTAGCCACCGTGGCCAGAGTGGAATGGGCCCTCAGCCCAACAGGAGGCTCCTTTTTAGCAGCCAAAGAGTAGCATACCTTGATGCACAACATGACCCACCGAGAGATGGTCAGTTTGTGCACCGCCCGTTCCTTCTTAGCGCCCACATAACCAACAAAGAGCTGGTCGTCTACTCAGAACTGGCGTGTGCGGTCCAGATGGAATGAGAGAGCGCGTTTTGGGTCCAGAGGGTGGAGCCTCTCTTCCTCTTTCGAGGGATGTGAAGGCGGAAAGAAGGTGGGCAAGGTGATGGACTGCCCGATGTGGAAGGCTGTGACTACCTTGGGCAGGAAAGAGGGACGCGTTCTCAAGACAACTTTGTCCGGATGGACAGAAAGGAAAGGAGGTTTGGAAGAAAAAGCCTGGACTCACTCACTCTCCTGGCCGAAGTGATGGTAACCAGGAATGCAGTCTTAAAAATGAGAAGACGAAGAGGGCAATTGTGAAGTGGCTCGAAAGGAGCGCAGATCAAGTAAGTAAGAACAAGGTTCAAGTACCACTGAGGCATCACAAAAGGAACAGGAGGAAACATGTGAGTGATGCCCTTCAAGAATCTATTTACAACAGGGGACTTGAAAAGAGAAGGCTGATCAGGTAGCCTTAAAAAGGCTGAAATGGCAGAGATGTAGCCCTGGATAGTGCCCAGAGCAGAGCCCTGCTGGGCAAGAGAACGATAAAAGAGGAGAACCTCGGAAAGGAGGGCTAAAAGGGTATCCACAGCCTTTGTTGTGCACCATGCCACAAATTTATTCCACCTGCAGGCGTATACCGATTTTGTGGCGGGACGCCTGGCTGCCAGAATCACATCACAGACTTCAGGAGGCAAGTCAAATGGCCTCAACTGCCGCCGCTCAATTTCCACGCATGGAGGTGGAGGCTGGACAGGTTTGGGTGGAGGACCGTCCCCTGCTGCTGCAACAGAAGGTCCTCCTGAAGAGGCTGACAAATCGGGGGATCGACAGACATGCTGAGTAGCTCGGGATACCAGTATCTTCGTGCCCAGTCAAGAGCCACAAGGATGACTTGGGCCCGTTCGCGCCTGATCTACAGCACTCTGGCCAGAAGTGGTAAAGGCAGAAAGGCATACAACAGACCGCAGCTCCACTCGCGACGAAAAGCGTCGCAGAGCGAGTGCCGCCTTGGAAATTCCAACGCGCGGAACTGAAGACATTGAGCTTTCTCTTCGGTGGCGAATAGATCTAACCAAGGCTCTCCCCACTGCTGAAAGAGACCTTGCGCCACATCAGAGTTCAGACGCCATTCGTGATCCCTCATACATCGACGGCCGAGTTCGTCCGCCCTGGCGTTCAGGCAACCTGCCAGGTGTTGAACCACCAGGGTTACGCCCTGATGTTCCAGTCATTGCCAGAGGCGCAGAGTCTCCTGATACAGGGTCCACAACCCAGTCCGCCCTGTTTAATGGAGTACCACAAGGCGGTGGTGTTATCCGTGAACATCTGCACTACACTCCCCCGGACAGAGGAGAGGAATGCTTTCAGTGCAAGCCGGATCGCCAGCAGCTCCAGAAGGTTGATGTGGAGCCGGGACTCCGCCGGAGACCAGAGGCCTCTGATCTCCGCTTTTCCCATGTGACCCCCCCAGCCCAGGAGGGACGCATCCGTCACAACTACGTGCTCGGTTGGGGTAGGGAGAGGGATCTGCCGCTGACCCAATCGCGGTCCGTGAGCCACCACTGCAACTGTCTCGCAGTGCCCTGCGAGATCAGGACGTGGTCGGACAGGTTGCCCTGATGCTGGGCCCACTGAAACTTCAGGTCCCACTGCAGAGCCCGCACCCGCCACCGGGCGTGATGCACCAGAAGGATGCAGGAGGCCATCAGCCCCAGAAGCCGCAGCGTCAACCTGACCGAGACTCGGGCTAAAGGCTGAAAGATCGGAATCAGAGCCTGAATATCCCGAACCCGCTGTTCGGGAGGATAAACCCGTAAACTCGCCGAGTCCAGAACCGCTCCGATGAAGAGGAGCTTCTGAGAGGGACACAGTTGTGACTTTGGCACATTGATGGAGAACCCCAGCCGGTGCAGGAGGTCGGCCGTAGTCTGGAGGTGGCTGATGACTGTCTGGGGCGAGCCAGCCTTCAACAACCAGTCGTCGAGATAGGGGAAGACCGACACCCCTAATCTGCACAGATGAGCTGCGACCACCGCCATCACTTTCGTGAACACCCGGGGGGCGCTGGTAAGGCCGAAGTGGAGCACGGTAAACTGAAAGTGCTCGTGACCTACCATGAACCGCAGGTAGCGCCGGTGGGCCGGTAGGACGGGGATGTGAAAATTAGCGTCCTGCAAGTCCAACGCCACCATCCAGTCTCCAGGGTCTAGGACAGCTAAGACCTGAGCCAAAGTCAGAATCTTGAACTTCTCCTTCCGGAGGAAGCCGATGACGTTCCAAAGGCGTAGGCCCCCTTTGCCCTTCTTGGGAACCAAAAAGTATTGGGAGTAACAACCACGTCCTACTTCCGGCCCAGGAACTCGCTCAATGGCCCCCTTGGCCAAGAGGGCCATAACTTCCTCTTGCAGAAGTTGCCAGTGATCCCCCGACACGTGGTGGGTACTGCGGTGGCATGGCTGGAGGAGTCGCCTCGAAGGGGAGGGAGTAGCCCCTTTCAGACGATTTGCAGCACCCACCTGTCCGAAGTGATGGTACGCCAGTGGGGAGGTAATGGCAAACCCTGCCCCCCACTGTGGTTAAATGGGCCTGAAAGCTCGGACTAGGAAGGCTTTGAGGCGGATACTGTGGGCGGATGTGGACTGGCTTCACCGCTGGCCCCTGGCACCGCCACAGCAGTTACCACGTCTGCTGCCGCGCTGGATGTTAGTCTGCAGCCCGTGGCTGGCAGGACGTGTGGGGCCCCCCTTCCTTGGCCACGAAAGGCAGAAGTCTGCTGGCGCTGGCCCGACAGGCCCAAGGACTTGGCCGTAGCCCTGGAGTCCTTAAAGCGCTCAAGCGCACTGTCTGCCTTGTCGCGAAAGAGGCGACTGCCATCAAACGGCATGTCCATGAGGGTGTTCTGGACATCAGCCGAAAAGTTAGCGGACCTCAGCCAGGCGTGGCGGCGAACCGCCACCGTAGTTGAAATCGCCCTGCCTAGTGAGTCCGTAGTATCCAGTCCACCCCGAATAGAGTACTGTGCCACATCTCGCCCCTCCGCAAGGGCTTGGGCGAGTTTCACCCGGGCCTCCTCCGGGCAAGCTGGCAGCACGTCCGCGACGGTGTCCCAGAGAGAGTGGGTATAACGGCCTAAAAGGCAAGCAGTGTTGACCAACCGCAACCCCAAACTGAGTGAGGAGAACATCTTCTTTCCGAACTGTTCATACCTTTTGGATTCCCGAGGAGCTGACGTGAATGCGGTCTGGGAGTTAGAGGTCTGGATAATCAGACACTCAGGGGTGGGGTGGGTGGACAGGAAGCTAGGGTCGCCCGGGGCCGGGCGGTGGCATCTGGCCACTTTCCTATCTACAGGGGGACATGTAGCGGGCCTGGACCAAGTGCCCAACAGACCATCAGTAAGGGAATCATTGAACGGCAGTAGAGGTTCCGAAGAGCTTGCCTGCGGTTTGAGGACCTTAGTGAGGAGGTTAGTCCTCACGGCCGCGACGGGGAGCTCAAGAGCCAAGGCCTTGGCTGCCCTCGTCAACACCACACTGTAGGCAGCCCCCTCTCCCGTAGCCACAGTAGGAAGGGAGACAAATCCAGTGTTGGGCGAAGTGTCCAAACCACTGGCCTCCCCTAGCTCACCTGCCCAGTCCTGAAATGACTGGCACTCCCGTGCCAGAGGGTCCTCAGACCTCTCCCAATCCTCTTTGCCCTCCATCTCCTGGTAGTCAGGTACAAAGTATGGGGCTGGGTCGTAGAAGAATTGCTCTTCTCTCGGCATCGATTGCGGCGTCGATCGACTCCGCTCAGATGCCGGAACCGGACCGAGGGGGGCGGGGGAAAGACAATCGGGGACGACGTCCGGGGACAGCGTCGGGGGGAGACACCCTGGGGGTCGGTGCCGGGGTCGTAAGGTCGACCAGCGGCGTCCCGGATCCAGTGGGGCCATGCGTCGTCGGGACCGAAGTAGTCAACGGCGGCGGGGCCAAAGCCACCGGCCCGCTAGGGCACCCAGACGGACCGCAGGGGCCCGAAGGCACATCCGTAGGGCCCGGATGAGTGAGATTCCTCATGGCCACAAGGAATGCATCGATCTCCTCCTGCGTCGCGTTCAGACCAGGGACTGGCGGGTATGGAGCTGGCCGCGGTGCCTGCGGCTCCGGCGGAACCGCGTTGGCGGTGTCGCCCGAACCCCCAGCCGCATCGCGCGAGCGTTGGGGGTAGTCAGAAGAGCGGTGTCGCCTCTTAGACTTCTATTGCCTCTTACCTGAGGACTTGGAGCCCGAAGAATGGTGTCGACTCGCCGAGCTGTGATGACTGTGGCCCCGCGACCAGACCCTTGACCACCTCCGACTGCCGGAGCTTGAGGCGCTTACGGGACCGCTCCTGCCTAGCCTTCGACGTCAAGGCCCGGCAGTCAGGGCACGACTTGTCATCGTGGTCGGCCCCAAGGCAATACAGGCACCGGCAGAGGGGGTCGGTGACCGACTACTGTCGGTTCCAATCGGCACAGGGCTTGAACCCGGGCATCCCTACCGGCACCGATAGTCTTTACGACTCGAAACAGATCAAAAAGGATCGAAAAAGTTAGTCAAAAAGTGACTAAGGAGTACTTCTTTTTCCGGATCTGCGCTTGCTGGCGCGGAAAAAAGAAGAACTGACGTCAGCGCGCGAGGTTGGCGTCCAAGTACTTCGACGATGTCATCCCGGCACCAACGACGCCGACGATGGACGCGGAGCCGCCGACGCCGCCTACCGACTCGCAGTGGTACTGCTACGCAAAACTTTCCGGATCCAGTCCGACGCCTGGGGATATTCTAAGGTAAGGAATCTAACCTGTTTCTTTCAGATGTCCTGGCCAAGCTGCTTGCTACTAGACTAGCCAAGGTCATCACCACCTTGATACACCCGGATCAATCTGTCTTAATGCCGCGTCGGAATACGGCCCTCAATCTGCACGGGATACTGGGCAGGGCCCCAACGATTCAGAAGCCGGCAGTACTGATGTCTTTGGACGCCACCATGGCATTTGATAGGGTCGAGTGGCCCTACCTGTACGCAGTATTGGGGAAGACGGGCTTCGGACCAGAGTTTATTAACTGGGTGAGTTTATTGTACGCGAATCCTTTAGCCAGAGTGGTTGTAAACAATCGAAAGAATGCCGACTTCCCCCTTGGCAGGGGTACAAGACAGGGATGTACCTTGTCCCCGCTTCTGTTTGCTCTGGCTTTAGAGCCCTTGGTGGCGTGGGTTCGGTGGGAACGATCGATGCGAGGCTTGCGGTGGACGTTGGAATGGGAGGATAAGATTTCACTATACGCTGAGGATATCCTGCTTTACCTTACCAATCCTAGGGGATCCCTGATGTGTTTTCTGGATGTGCTTGCTATGTTCGGGAGGTACTCCGGTTTTGCAATAAACTGGTCCAAATCAGTGCTCTTCATCCTTAGAGGTGACCCGCCGGAAATCCCGCAGACCTGCCCGATACAAATTGAGCCGGCAGGGTTTAGATACCTCGGTATCTATGTTACACTTGACCTGAAGTGAGGTATACTAACAATCTGGGCCCCCCTCTGACCCAATTTAAGGGGGGTGTGGCGCGATGGAAGGCGCTCCCGCTCTCCTTTTTGGGTAGAGCGGTACTTTTTAAAATTATGGCCCTTCCCAGATTCTTGTATGCACTCCAGAACACAATGGACCCAGTACCGGCATCCTATTTCAGGGAAATCGAGGCCCTCCAGAGATTGCTTCTCTGGGATGGTAAGCCCCGAATAGCATTTTCCAAGCTCACTCTTCCCTGGTATGACGGGGGATAGGATTGCCGGATCTAAGGAAATACTATTGGACCTCCCAGTTGGCAGCAGCGATTCATGCCATATACGGGCCCCCTATGCTATGGACCGCTGGCAGGTGCCAGGGAGCGACTTCACCAGGGCGCTATATGCTATACCTCGCCGGTTTCCCCTTGCGGGACCAACGGCGCACGCCGTGCAGGTGTGGCACGTGGCCAACAGGCATCTCAAGTAAGAGGGGAAGCTCACACTTGCCACGCCATTATGGAGTTCAGAGAAGCTGGGAAGTTTATGGAAGACCAAGGGATTTGATAAATGGCATCTTATTGGGATCACACAGATCAAAGATGTTTGGGGGGAGGGCACAGTTAATACACATTTACTTACTTCAAGCAACAATACCACCTTCACAACAGTGAGCACTACGGTTACCGCCAGATTAGGCATGCTCTGCTTACACATATCCCCAGAGATACGACGCTTCCTGACACTTCCCCTCTAGAAGACGGAGTGTTAGACGGGCACCTCCCGAGACGACCATCTCTTTAATATATAAAAAGCTCATAAATATGGAAGACCCGCTGGTACTGCTCAGGAAGCACTGGAGTACGGATGGGGTGGAGCTAGATGACCAAGAGGCGGTCTCCTCTCAGAGGGTGGTAGCGATACAGAGGCTCAGATTAGTGCAGCTAAAGATTCTACACAGGTCGTACGATACAGGCCTAGTCTGGTTTGTATGGGTCGAGTGGAGAGTGGGCAATGTTGGTGGGGGTGCGGAGAGATTGGAAATTTCATGCATATATTGTGGCACTGTACGGAGGAACAGGAGTATTGGGTAAAGATTCATGACACGCTGCGGGACGTCCTGGGGG
Organism: Lissotriton vulgaris; assembly: GCF_964263255.1. Classification (NCBI taxonomy): domain Eukaryota; kingdom Metazoa; phylum Chordata; class Amphibia; order Caudata; family Salamandridae; genus Lissotriton; species Lissotriton vulgaris. The sequence continues at coordinate 36,561,816 of NC_141698.1, read as the reverse complement.
TGGAGATACGGCCAGAAGCCCGCAGGTGCATATTAAACGTTTGGGAACCCACGGATCCGAGTGTGTATGGGAGGCAATGGGTAACGTTGGCATCTATGGTAGCTAAGCGCAACTTCGCTCAGAGCCAGCCAGCCACCCCGGGTTGAGAAGTGGGTGGAAGACTTGGATTGGTGCACGTTCAGGGAGAGGTTGGTTTACGTTGCTAGGGGTTGTCCTGAGAAGTGGGGAAAGGTCTGGGGGGATTGGAATCGATACCGTGGAGATATCTGTACGCCCAGATACGTCTGGAAGTAGTGGAGGCGCATGAGTCCCTGTGAACCATTATCTATATCTTGTATTTATTATTCTAAACGTATGGAAATGTATGACAAATGTGAGAGCTGCTATGTCACCTGATGCCTTTCGTTGTTTTGTTAATAAAAAGATTTTTTTTTAATTACATTGTTTAGCCTCCTATTGGGAGCTGCATTTGTATGAAAAACAAGCATTGGCATACCAAATAGGTCTTGCCTTTGGGTCCTTATAAGTGTTTAGGCAGAGCTATTGACTTTGCCAATTTGTTTAAGCTGTGCAGTAGAGAAGTGTGGCTGCTGTGCAGCATGCTGAAAAGTTGTAATAAAAAAGTGCTAGAAACATTTTTGTTACCTTTTTGTTACCTTATATATGACCAAGAAGGTATTATGTCCAACAGAACAACCATATAAAACAAGCATTTGCAATGCAATGGTCTCGGCATCATTATAGGTAGAGCTATTGGCATTGCTCATGACATTTCTTTTTTTTTCTTTAAATCATAAATAAATGGCATTGTCATTTACATTGCCAATACACAGCACTCTGCACACTCACTCCTCTGCACACTCACTCCTCTGCACACTCACTCCTCTGCACACTCACTCCTCTGCACACTCACTCCTCTGCACACTCACTCCTCTGCACACTCACTACTCTGCACTCACTACTCTGCACTCACTACTCTGCACACTCACTACTCTGCACTCACTACTCTGCACTCACTACTCTGCACTCACTACTCTGCACTCACTACTCTGCACTCACTACTCTGCACTCACTACTCTGCACTCACTACTCTGCACTCACTACTCTGCACTCACTACTCTGCACTCACTACTCTGCACTCACTACTCTGCACTCACTACTCTGCACTCACTACTCTGCACTCACTACTCTGCACTCACTACTCTGCACTCACTACTCTGCACTCACTACTCTGCACTCACTACTCTGCACTCACTACTCTGCACTCACTACTCTGCACTGTAAGTTTACGTTTTAGGAGAGAATTATTCTGTCCTGCAATTTCTTGGAAAACAGCAGTGTTTACAAAAGCTTGTCAGTGAAAAAGCGGTCCGTTTGTTGGTTATCATAGTTCTGTAGCCTGTGCTCCCAGCCAAAACCAGCCTAGCAACTCAGAGGTGAAAAACAAAGGAAGCCGACCACCTCCGACCCAGACAAAACAAGATAGGGATTCAAGCACTGGCAAACACTAAACATAAAATCACACAGTGAGGGCATGCCAGGAGCTAGGCGAACCGGCGCGACTGCGAAATAGTTTACAAACCTAAAATCTGCCCACTTCATGACCCTATCGGTTCCCACAGAATGGCGCCTGTGTCCTATTTTCATGTCAGAAACAAATACTTCGCAATGTCACGCTTTTTGGCTCTTTTGAGGAGAATGCCCGGCCTACTTTCGGATGTCGAACTGCACCGACGAGTCATGTCCCTTGCGGTAAAATAGATTAGGGAGCATTAGGGTCATGCAGGGCGCCATAGAGCTTTCATCACCCCCACAGAAATTCATCTAGGCCGGTTTAAATTGCGTTGCGCAATATACCACTCTGATCGGAGACCGGTAACACGTCACTAGTGTCTCACCCAGGTTTCACGAAGCCTCAAATATTTGTGTCTCCTTGGAAACCGATACCTAAAATGAATGTTCTGTGAAGCCACCAGGTAGAGGGGGTGGGGATGGGCGTCAGTCAGGCAGCTATGCCTCTGAACAGAGCAGTGTCTGCTGACTTAGAGGGAAACGACTTGTTAAGCTGCGGCTGTGGTTATGTCCAATTTTAGTGTTTCTAATGTCGTAAAATGGCGTGCTGTCTTTACACACACAACAGCAGAGTGCATTTTACCCATAAAAAAGGCAGCTGCTCCCGAGGAGTGCTCAAGGCGAGAACTTCCCCAGAAAAGGAGAAAACGCCCTCAGTACAAGACAGTGAAGAGTGTTGGCAACACATAATCAAAGCATGCAGCATTCCTGTAATAAACCATTCTTTGGCCTGCAGCCCCAACGGACTAACTAATTGATGCATTAATTTGTGAATAGCCGGTTATCTGCAACCCCTGTTATAGCGCTCATCGTGTGCACTTAACTTTCATTGCAAATCGTCGCAAGCTCACGTGCACTCTCGAGGGGGGTGGAGTAACTCCCACTGCCCCCGGAATTCCGCCGCGGCCGCACCGGAAGTCAGGCAATGTCGCCTGTGACGTGGGCGGAGCCGCGTCCGGACCGGAAGAGGAGGCAGGCGGAGGAAATGCGTCGAGCGGCCCGGGGCTCCTGCGAGCGTGGAGAGCCCCGGGGCCGACAACAGGACGTTGCACACGTGTTGCGGGGCTCCCTTGACCAAGAGGGAGTCCCGGGAAAGGAGCTACCAAGAGCCGCAGCGTCAACTATCCCTGCCCGTGCGGAGAGCGGAGACCCCCAGATTGCCACAGTAAGTTAAAGGGGAGGGGGGGCCGGTGCACGTGTGTGTGTGTGTGTGTGTGTGTGTGTGTGTGTGTGCGTGAGCGCGTGTGCGCGTGTGTGTGTATATGAGTGGGGGGTTCTGTATGTATGAGCGTGCGTGTGCGTTTCTGTGTGTGTTTCTATGTATGCGCATGCGCGTGTTGTGTGGGAGCTTCGCGCAGCGCTCGTACTTATGCGCGTGCCAGTGTAGAAACGCCTGCGCGTGGCCAGGAGTGTCTCCTGGGAAGAACACTCGCTGACAAAAGATCTCGGCGGAGACGCGCTTCCGCGCGGCTAGCCGAGACCTAAAGTTTTTGCCTATTCCAATGGTTGGTTGTTAAAGGTTTTTTTTTAGGCGGCATAAACAATTGGAGGTTGAAGATTGTGAACTAATACCTGTATTATAACACTAGCAGCGGCCAGACGCTAGGGGAGAATCAACAGATGGCAGATTCCGAGAGCAGGCTGAGGTGGTGTTGAGTAAGGTTAAGTTGGTAGTGGTGGTGGTGGTGGTGACTGGTGCAGATACGATGCTGAGGTGATGCTGAATGATACTTAGGTGATGCTGAATGATACTTCGGTCTTGCTGATGATGATGTGGTGGTGTACTATTGCAAAGGCGATGCCGAGCGACGCTGCGCTGGCGCAGAGTGATTGCTGCGCTGGCGCAGAGTGATTGCTGCGCTGGCGCAGAGTGATTGCTGCGCTGGCGCAGAGTGATTGCTGCGCTGGCGCAGAGTGATGCGGCGGTGGCGCAGAGTGATGCGGCGGTGGCGCAGAGTGATGCGGCGGTGGCGCAGAGTGATGCGGCTGTGGCGCAGAGTGATGCTGCGGTTGCGCAGAGTGATGCTGCGGTGGCGCAGAGTGATGCTGCGGTGGCGCAGAGTGATGCTGCTGTGACACAGTGTCCTTGCTAGTTACAGTGGATAGAAGAGGGGTAGTAGAGAGGGAGAGTGGTAGTAGAGAAATAGATGGTAAATGAGGGGTACAAGAGGGGTACTAGAGGGGTACTAGAGGGGTACTAGAGGGGTAGAAGAGGGGTAGAAGAGGGGTAGAAGAGGGGTAGAAGAGGGGTAGAAGAGGGGTAGAAGAGGGGTAGAAGAGGGGTAGAAGAGGGGTAGAAGAGGGGTAGAAGAGGGGTAGAAGAGGGGTAGAAGAGGGGTAGAAGAGGGTAGGGGGTGGTAGAGTGGTAGAAGATGGGTTCAGGGGTGGTAAAGGGGTAGAGGGGGGTAGAAAGGGGGTAGAGGAGTATAGGGGTAGAAGAAGGTTAGATGGGTAGAAAAGGGGTAGAGGGGTAGAAGGGGGTACAGGGTAGAAGGGTAGAGGGGAGGTAGAGGGGTAAAGGGATAGAAGAGGTATAGAGGGGTAGAAGAGGTAAAGGTGTAGAGGTAGAGGGGTAGAATGAAGGTAGAGGGGTAGAAGGGGTAGAGGAGTAGGGGTGGTAGAGGGGTAGAAAAGCGGTGGTAGAGGGGTAGAAGAGGGGTAGAAGAGGGGTGGAAGGGGGGTAGAAGGGGGGTAGAAGAGAGGTAAATGGATGTAAGAGGTAAATGGATGGAAGAGAGGTAGAGTAGAGGTAGAGGGGTAGAAGAGAGGTAGAGTAGAGGTAGAGGGGTAGAAGAGAGGTAGAGTAGAGGTAGAGGGGTAGAAGAGAGGTAGAGGGGTAATAGAGGGGGGTAGAGTAGAGGTAGAGGGATATTGGAGGATAGAAGAGGGGTAGAGGTGTATAGGGGTAGCAGAGGGGTAGAAGAGGGGTAGCAGGGTAGAGAGGTAGAAGAGAGGTAGAGTGGCAGAAGAGTAGAAGAGAGGTAGAGGAGTAGAAGAGAGGTAGAGGGGAAGAAGAGGTAGAGGGATAGAAGAGTAGAAGAGAGGTGGAGGAGTAGTAAAGGGATAATAGAGGGGTGGTAGAGGGGTAAAGGGGTAGAAGAGGGGTAAAGGGGTAGAAGAGGGGTAAAGGGGTAGTAGAGGGGTAAAGGGGTAGAAGAGGGGTAAAGGGGTAGAAGAGGGGTGAAGGGGTGGAAGAGGGGGGTAGAGGGTAGTAGAGGGGTAGAGGGTAGTAGAGGGGTAGAGGGTAGTAGAGGGGTAGAGGGTAGTAGAGGGGTAGAGGGTAGTAGAGGGGTACAGGATAGTAGAGGGGTAGAAGGGCAGTAGTGGGGTGGAAGGGTAGTAGTGGGGTAGAAGGGTAGTAGTGGGGTAGAAGGGTAGTAGTGGGGTAGAAGAGGAGTAGAGGGGTAAAAGAGGGGTAGAGGGGTAAAAGAGGTAGAGGGATATAAGAGTAGAAGAGAGGTAGAGTAGTAGAGGGATAATAGAGGGGTAGAAGAGGGGTAATGGGATAGAAGAGGGGTGGTAAAGGGGTGGTAGCGGGGAGAAGAGGGGTAAAGGGGGAGAAGAGGGGTAAAGGGGGAGAAGAGGGGTAAAGGGGGTAAAGGGGGAGAAGAGGGGTAAAGGGGGTAAAGGGGGAGAAGAGGGGTAAAGGGGGGGTAGTAGAGGGGTACAAGAGGGGGTAACAGAGGGGTACAAGAGGGGTAGTAGAGGGGTACAAGAGGGGTAGTAGTGGGGTACAAGAGGGGTAGTAGTGGGGTACAAGGGGGATAGAGGGGTACAAGAGGGGTAGTAGAGGGTACAAGAGGGGTAGTAGAGAGTACAAGAGGGGTAATAGAGGGTACAAGAGGGGTGGTAGAGGGGTAGAAGGGGGCGGTAGGGGGGTAGAAGGGGCGGTAGAGGGGTAGAAGGGGGCGGTAGAGGGGTAGAAGGGGGCGGTAGATGGGTAGAAGGGGCGGTAGAGGGTAGAAGGGGCGGTAGAGGGGTAGAAGGGGCGGTAGAAGGGGCGGTAGAGGGGTAGAAGGGGCGGTAGAGGGGTAGAAGGGGCAGTAGAGGGGTAGAAGAAAAATGGAGTAGAGGTAGAGGGGTAGAAGAAAGGTAGAGTAGAGGTAGAGGGGTAGAAGAGAGGTAGAGTAGAGGTAGAGGGGTAGAAGAGAGGTAGAGGGGTAGAAGAGAGGTAGAGGAGTAAAAGAGGGGGTAGAGTAGAGGTAGAGGGGTATTGGAGGGATAGAAGAGGGGTAGAGGTGTATAGGGGTAGCAGACGGGTAGAAGAGGGGTAGCAGAGGGGTCGTAGTGGGGTATAAGAGGGGTGGGGGTAGCAGAGGGGTCGTAGTGGGGTATAAGAGGGGTGGGGTTAGAAGAAGGGTAGAAGAGGGGTAGAAGGGGGGTAGAAGGGTAGAGGAGGGGTAGAAACGGGGCAGAGGAGTAGAGGGGTAGTAGAGGGGTAGAAGGTGTAGAGGGGTAGAAGGTGTAGAGGGGTAGAAGGGGGATAGAGGGGTAGAAGGGGGATAGAGGGGTAGAAGGGGGATAGAGGGGTAGAAGAGGGGTATGTGGTAGAAGGGTAGAGGGGTAGTAGAAGGGTAAAGGGGTAGATTAGAGGTAGAGGGGTAGAATAGAGGTAGAGGGGTAGAATAGAGGTAGAGGGGTAGAATAGAGGTAGAGGGGTAGAAGGGGTAGAGGAGTAGGGGGTGGTAGAGGGGTAGAAAAGCGGTAGAAGAGGGGTGGAAGGGGGGTGGAAGGGGGGTAGAAGGGGGGTAGAAGGGGGTAGAAGGGGGTAGAAGGGGGTAGAAGAGAGGTAAATGGATGGAAGAGAGGTAAATGGATGGAAGAGAGGTAAATGGATGGAAGAGAGGTAGAGTAGAGGAAGAGAGGTAGAGTAGAGGTAGAGGGGTAGAAGAGAGGTAGAGGGGTAATAGAGGGGGTAGAGTAGAGGTAGAGGGGTATTGGAGGATAGAAGAGGGGTATAGGTGTATAGGGGTAGCAGAGGGGTAGCAGAGGGGTGGGGGTAGAGGGGTAGCGGGTAGAAGAGGGGTAGCAGGGTAGAGAGGTAGAAGAGAGGTAGAGTGGTAGAAGAGTAGAAGAGAGGTAGAGGAGTAGAAGAGAGGTAGAGGGGAAGAAGAGGTAGAGGGATAGAAGAGTAGAAGAGAGGTGGAGGAGTAGTAGAGGGATAATAGAGGGGTGGTAGAGGGGTGGTAGAGGGGTAAAGGGGGTGGTAGAGGGGTAGAGGGGTAAAGGGGTAGAAGAGGGGTAAAGGGGTAGAAGAGGGGTAAAGGGGTAGAAGAGGGGTAAAGGGGTAGAAGAGGGGTAAAGGGGTGGACAAGGGGTGAAGGGGTGGACGAGGGGGGTAGAGGGTAGTAGAGGGGTAGAGGGTAGTAGAGGGGTAGAGGGTAGTAGAGGGGTACAGGATAGTAGAGGGGTAGAAGGGCAGTAGAGGGGTAGAAGGGCAGTAGAGGGGTAGAAGGGCAGTAGAGGGGTGGAAGGGCAGTAGTGGGGTGGAAGGGCAGTAGTGGGGTGGAAGGGTAGTAGTGGGGTAGAAGGGTAGTAGTGGGGTAGAAGGGTAGTAGTGGGGTAGAAGAGGGGTAGAGGGGTAAAAGAGGGGTAGAGGGGTAAAAGAGGGGTAGAGGGGTAAAAGAGGGGTAGAGGGGTAAAAGAGGGGTAGAGGGGTAAAAGAGGGGTAGAGGGGTAAAAGAGGGGTAGAGGGGTAAAAGAGGGGTAGAGGGGTAAAAGAGGGGTAGAGGGGTAAAAGAGGGGTAGAGGGATATAAGAGTAGAAGAGAGGTAGAGTAGTAGAGGGATAATAGAGGGGTAGAAGAGGGGTAATGGGATAGAAGAGGGGTGGTAAAGGGGTGGTAGCGGGGAGAAGAGGGGTAAAGGGGGAGAAGAGGGGTAAAGGGGGAGAAGAGGGGTAAAGGGGCAGTAGAGGGGTAGAAGAGGGGTAAAGGGGTAGTAGAATGGTAGAAGAAGGGGTAGAGGGGTAGAACAGGGGTAGATGGGTAGAAAAGGGGATAGAGGGGTAGAAGGGGGATAGAGGGGTAGAAGGGGGATAGAGGGGTAGAAGGGGGATAGAGGGGTAGAAGGGGGATAGAGGGGTAGAAGGGGGATAGAGGGGTAGAAGAGGGATAGAGGGGTAGAAGAGGGATAGAGGGGTAGAAGAGGGATAGAGGGGTAGAAGAGGGATATGTGGTAGAAGAGTATAGGAGAGGTAGAGGGGTAGTAGAAGGGTAAAGGGATAGAAGTGGTAGAGGGGTAGAAGTGGAAGAGGGGTAGTAGAGGGGTAGTAGAGGGGTAGAAGAGGGGTAGAAGAGGGGTAGTAGAGGGGTAGTAGAGGGGTGGTAGAGAGGTAAATGGATGGAAAAGAGGTAGAGTAGAGGTAGAGGGGTATAAGAGAGGTAGAGGGGTAATATAGGGGGGTAGAGTAGAGGGGTATTGGAGGGATAGAAGAGGGGTAGAGGTGTATAGGGGTAGCAGAGGGGTAGAAGAGGGGTAGCAGGGTAGAGGGGTAGAAGAGAGGTAGAGTGGTAGAAGGGAGGTAGAGTGGTAGAAGAGAGGTAGAGGGGTAGAAGAGAGGTAGAGGGGTAGAAGAGAGGTAGAGGGGTAGAAGAGTAGAAGAGAGGTGGAGGAGTCGTAGAGGGATAATAGAGGGGTGGTAGAGGGGTAAAGGGGCAGAAGAGGGGTAAAGGGGCAGAAGAGGGGTAAAGGGGCAGAAGAGGGGTAAAGGGGTAGAAGAGGGGTGAAGGGGTAGAAGAGGGGTAAATGGTTAGTAAAGGGTTAGAAGAGGGGTAAAGGGTTAGTAAAGGGTTAGAAGAGGGGTAAAGGGTTAGAAGAGGGATGAAGGGGTGGTAGAGGGGTGAAGGGGTGGTAGAGGGGTGAAGGGGTGGTAGAGGGGTGAAGGGGTGGAAGAGGGGTGAAGGGGTGGAAGAGGGGTGAAGGGGTGGAAGAGGGTGGAAGAGGGTAGAGGGTAGTAGAGGGGTAGAAGGTGGTAGAGGGGTAGAAGGGTAGTAGTGGGGTAGAAGGGTAGTAGTGGGGTAGAAGGGTAGTAGTGGGGTAGAAGGGTAATAGTGGGGTAGAAGGGTAGTAGAGGAATAGAAGAGGGGTAGAGGGGTAGAAGAGTAGAAGAGAGGTAGAGGAGTAGTAGAGGGATAATAGAGGGGTAGAAGAGGGGTAATGGGATAGAAGAGGGGTGGTAGAGGGGTGGTAGAGGGGTAAAGGGGCAGAAGAGGGGTAAAGGGGCAGTAGAGGGGTGATGGGGCGGAAGAGGGGTGATGGGGTGGAAGAGGGGTGATGGGGTGGAAGAGGGGTGATGGGGTGGAAGAGGGGTGATGGGGTGGAAGTGGGGTGGAAGAGGGGTAGAAGAGGGATAGAGGGTGGTAGAGGGGTACAAGAGGGATAGAGGGTGGTAGAGGGGTACAAGAGGGGTAGAGGGGTACAAGAGGGGTAGAGGGGTACAAGAGGGGTAGAGGGGTACAAGAGGGGTAGAGGGGTAAATGGGTACAAGAGGGGTAGAGGGGTACAAGAGGGGTAGAGGGGTAGATGAGAGGTAAAGGGGTAGACGAGGGGTAAAGGGGTAGACGAGGGGTAAAGGGGTAGACGAGGGGTAAAGGGGTAGACGAGGGGTAAAGGGGTAGACGAGGGGTAAAGGGGTAGACGAGGGGTAAAGGGGTAGAAGGGTAGAAGAGGGGTAGAAGGTGGTAGTAGAAGAGTAGAGGGGTAGAGGAGGGGCAGAAGAGAGGTAGAGGGTAGAAGCGAGGTAGAATAGAGGTAGAGGGGTAGAAGAAAGGTAGAGGGGTAGAAGAGAGGTAGAGGGGTAGAAGAGGAATGCCAGAGGATATAGGTAGCTGATGGTGCTGATGTTCCTAGTCTCGGAAATGTTCTGGGTTTCACCACTTGGCCTGCTGAATCGTACTTGTAGTCCACTGGTAGGACTGCACGTGGAATTTTTACAGTCAAAAAGCAGCAGGTACTACCGCTTATGATGGAGATTCACTGTATATTGTGACATAGAACAGCAGTGGATATGAGAATCTTCTTGACCAAGAAATCATTATTGTATTCAAACTACAACATTACATGCACTAATATGCATACAAATATATAATATTCTAAAAAGGAAATTGTACCTGTAGTTCCTCAGGAGCCAAAAGCGTCCCATTTTTAAAGTCAAACAGTGTCAGGTCCACCGAACTTCCCAAATACTTCACCATCTCAATCTTACTACGGAACTTCTCCCCAGTGGGGCTGCAGAGCAGAACAAAATAAAAACACGTAAACAGAATGGCACAGAAATGAGAAACGCAATAGTAGTAAAAAGTATAGAGCAAATAGTTTAACTTCATAGATATTTCTTAAAAAGTTTAGAATAGCTAACATTACATAACACTAACTTCCAAAGGGCAGTAATGAGCTTTATGTTATGTTATGTTATGTTAGTGCTATTTGTATTGCGCACGGCTGCTCCAGCGAAGGAGCGTCCCGGCGCACCGACAAGGTGGCGAACACAACACAACAGGGGAACAGAAAATATTACTGAAAAATGGGGGAGTGATGGATTTAACAGAGCTCTGAAAATAAATGGGTTTTAGCGGCCTTGCGGAAGGAAAGCAGGTCACCAAGGGTCCGAAGTTTCAACGGGAGAGCTTTCCAGAGTGCGGCTGCCCGCACCTTAAAAGAGCGACCCCCCACCCAACTGAGTTTGAACCGAGGGGCTACCGCTAGTTCTTGGTCCAGCGAGCGCAAAGTGCGGCCCGGGATATAAGGGCACAAAAGTTGGCGCAGTAAGGGAGGCGAGAGGCCCTTCAGAATTTTGAAGGAAAGGCACAAAACTTTAAAGTGGATCCGCTGCCTAATGGGTAACCAATGCAGGGCTCGCAAAGATGGACCGGCCGAGCAAAACCTAGGAAGACCTACGATTGCTCTGGCCGCAGCGTTCTGCACTCTTTGAAGTCGGGTTAACTCGGCCTGGTTTAATCCTATGAAAAGGGAACTGGCATAGTCCAGCCGAGCCAAAACCGTTGCTTGCACCACCAATTGACGAGTTGCGGCATCAAAATATTTAAGGGCAGGGCGCAGATTGCGCAAGATGCCGAAGCAACACGCCGCCGTCCTTTTGGTGTGGCCAACGAAGTTGAGGGAAGGGTCCAGCCAAACACCAAGATTTTTGATCTCCGCAAACGGAGTGGGGGTCGGCCCCAGCTCAGAGGGCCACCAGGTATCTCCCCATAGGTCCGTCCGCTTCCCAAAGATCATCACCTCCGTTTTTTTGGCGTTTAGTTGGAGACAGTTGGACGTCATCCATCCAGCCACCGCCCTGAGTCCTTCTCTGAATCTTGGGGCATCCACCCCAGAGTCCCCGCTGATCGTGACCGCTAGCTGGGTGTCATCTTCGTACGACACCATGGTCATACCACAGAGCTTCACAACCTCAGCCAGCGGCCTCACGTAGATGTTAAACAACGTGGGCCACAGCGAGGAACCCTGTGGGACCCCAAGAGACAGAGGGTGACATTTGGACTGGTAGGGCGGGGACGCCACACAGAAGGAACGATCCCTGAGAAACGAACGAAACCACTGGTGTGCAGTGCCGAACGAAACCACTGGTGTGCAGTGCCGATCACCCCTATCTCCTCAAGACGTTGCAGGAGAATATCATGGGAGACCGTGTCAAAGGCGGCGCTTAGGTCTAACAAAACAAGCGCCGCCGTTTGACCTGCATCCAGAACTACCCGCAGGTGCTCGACCATAGATAGCAGTGCTGTCTCCGTACTGTGGCCAGCCCGAAAACCATTCTGGGTGTCAGAATATGTTACTGCAGGAGCTTCTCAAACACACTGTATTGCTTGAGTGGGGCAGGGAAGAAGTCCCAGTTGAGATCAAATTACAAATTGTAATCACAACAATACTAGACAGAACACTATTAATTTTTTCAGACTACACAAACTCACACAAAGTATTAAAGAAAGGAAGAGAAGGACCATAGTAAGAGCAAAGTAAGGAAAGTGAGATGTAAAAGAAAAAGAGAAGAATGCATGAAGTAAAAAGTAAGAAGAAACAAGAAGTCACAACAAGAGAGAAAAGACATAATATCTTCGCAGGAAATTTGGCGGTGGTGTAAATGTGGCTTAAACAGGACATCTTCCAACATAGATATTTTGCTAAATTGTCTATTTAACAGAAGAAAGGCTGTGGTTGTATAATCTGTTTTAATGAAATATGGAGTAAATTCACATTTGCAAGCAAGGAGCCTATTTACAATATAGATTGTAGCAAACATATCTCCTTCAGTCAACACCACAGCTCTCCATTGGACGGACCACAGCTGCGTTCACTTTATCTACAATAAGACCACAACCCACAACCATCCTCAACCTACTCTGCGAAGAAACTGGAACAAAATCACCATCGACCAGATCTCCTCATCGCTCCTTCAAAACCCCCCTGTCCACTCTTCGAACCCCAACCAAGCAGCCATTAACCTCACTCAATGGCTAACCAACAGCGCCGATAACCTAGCACCCCTGAAAAAACGTCAAATCAAACAAGGCAACGAAAACGCCCCCTGGTTCAACGATGATCTTAAGAAATCCAAGAAACTCTGTCGCTCCCTTGAGAAGGCCTGGAAAAAAGACCCAAACACCAGCACCAGAGACGCCTTCAAAAACGCCACCCGCATACACCACCAACTGATCCGAACTGCCAAGAAAGCCGCTTTCAAAGACCGACTTGACAACAACGCCCACAACAGCAAGGAATTATTCAACATCGTAAAAGAGTTCACCAACCCCACTGCCAACTCCAACGACATCACTCCCTCTCAAGACCTCTGCAACTCCCTAGCTTCGTTCTTCCACGACAAAATCGCAGACATCAACAACAGCTTCGACAACCAACCCGGAAACCAACCCACACAACCTTCTCCTGTACCTTCACCCCCCTTGAACATCCTTAATGACTGGAACCCAATCTCCACTGATGACACCATCCGCCTGATGAACTCCATCCACTCAGGATCCCCCACAGACCCATGCCCTCACCACATCTTCAACAAAGCAGATTCCATCATCGCACCCCACCTCTGAGATGTCATCAGCTGCTCCCTCAACTCCGCCACCTTCCCAGATAGCTGGAAACACGCCGAACTCAGCGCCCTTCTGAAAAAACCCACAGCTGACCCCACCAAACTCAAAAACTACCGCGCCATATCACTCCTTCCATTCCCGGCCAAAGTCATCGAGAAAGCTGTCAACAACCAGCTCGCCGCCTTCCTCGAAACCAACAAATCCCTCGACTCCTCACAGTCCGGCTTCCGAGCCAAACACAGCACTGAAACCGCACTCATCGCAGCAACAGACGACATCCGAACTCTACTGGACAATGGTGACACAGTCGCCCTCATCCTCCTCGACCTCTCCGCAGCCTTCGACACAGTCTGTCATATCACCCTATTACAACGCCTCAGAAACATCGGAATTCAAGGAAAAGCACTGGAGTGGATCACCTCGTTCCTTGCCGGAAGAACTCAGAGAGTCCGCCTCCCGCCATTCAAATCAGAGGCCACTGAAGTCATTTGCGGCGTGCCACAAGGATCTTCACTCAGCCCCACCCTCTTCAACGTATACATGAGCCCCCTCGCGGCCATCGCACGTCAACACAACCTCAACATCATCTCCTACGCTGACGACACTCAACTGATCCTCTCACTCACCAAAGACCCTAACACAGCCAAAACCAACCTACATAAAGGAATGAGAGAAGTAGCCGAGTGGATGAAGCACAGCCGCCTGAAACTGAATTCCGACAAAACAGAAGTCATTATCTTAGGTACCTCCCCCTCCGCCTGGGACGACTCGTGGTGGCCAGAGTCCCTTGGACAAGCACCCATCCCAACAGACCACGCACGAAACCTGGGCGTCATTCTGGACTCCTCACTCTCGATGACCAGACAAGTCAACGCCGTTTCATCATCTTGCTTCAACATTCTTCGCATGCTCAAAAAAACATTGATGGATCCCCACTGAAACTAGAAAAACGGTCACCCACGCACTGGTTACAAGCCGCCTGGACTACGGAAACACCCTATACACCGGTACCACCACAAAACTTCAGAAAAAACTCCAACGCATCCAGAACACATCAGCCAGACTCATTCTAGACATTCCGCGTAAAGATCACATTTCGGGTCACCTGAAAAACCTCCACTGGCTCCCCATCAATAAGAGGATAACATTCCGCCTTCTAACCCACGCACACAAAGCACTTTACGAACGTGGACCCGAATGCCTCAACACACGACTTTCCTTCTACACCCCCTCCCGCCAGCTACGCTCCTCCCACCAAGCCCTAGCTGCTATATCTCGCATCAACAAACCACCATGGGAGGAAGATCCTTCTCCTACCTGGCGGCTAAAACCTGGAACTCACTCCCCATTCACCTTCGCCTCACTCAGAACCACCTAGCATTCAGAAAGCAACTTAAAACCTGGATATTCGACAAGTAATTCCCCACCCTTCTCCAAGCGCCTTGAGACCCTCTGGGTATGTAGCGCGCTATATAAATTACTGAATTGAATTGAGTGAGTTGTAGAGTGTAATAGGATAAATCGATCTATTAAAGTAATTTATTATACTGTCGTTTAATGTATATTGATCTAAATAATTGGATTTGTGACTGACAAAAAAAACCTGTTACCTCTGATAATATGTGTCCGTCTTTCCACATGTAAATCCAGACTTCCGGAACACTTCTCTGCGTTTCCAGCCAGGCCCTAGCAAACGACAATCTTCCCACCCCTCGGTCATTGTGCTCATTCAACACGACCAAGATCCAGACCTTTAAAAAAACATGGAGGGAACTCAAATTAGGACCGAAACACATGCAGGATCCTCTCTTCAGAAGGACAACGTATTGGCTGCATAATTAATTAACATTTATAAATACCCATTTTCTAAGGACACACAGATTCAGGGTAGCATCAAAATTCATACCTACCCTTTCAAAAATGTATCTTAGATTTGTACGTTTTCGTTCTACATTTCTCATGAATAAATTCTCTTGATGGTCAAATGTAAACAGGCAAATGTCAAACTGTTTGAAAATAAAGCCCAAGTTAACATTGTTTCACAACAATATTTTATGACTTAAGTTTGTCTAGCTTTTCGAGGAAAAGTTATTAAATCTGCTGCTGAAGTGGTAAATTCAGCTGAAATAGCTATTAAAAACAACGGGAGAACATGAAATACTAAGGCTTTGCAGTACTATTTATCTAAGAATAATTCAAACCCTTAAGTATGTTCGCATAAAATCACACAAGTACTCTGGTCAACAGTGAAATATTTTATGAGGGTTTATACAATACTTCATGTTAAGAGGAACACAACAAGACAGCACCAAACTTGAGTCACACAGGATTTGTCGTAACAAGGAAAGATACCCAACTCTTCACATTATTCACATTCATTATTAGGACTTCCTATTTTTACTACTGGTGCATACTAAGTCTCAGTATCTGGCAAGATTGGTAACTCGCTCCCTAAAGCACTCTCTAGACTACTGGTGTATAACATGCATGGCTTTAATAAAGTCGCATTTCTGACAGTGAGGGTTGCAAAGATTTAAAGTGTCTTTGTCAGGGTGACACTGTACATTCTGAAAAGGAGCCTACAGCAGAAATTGTCACACATGATCAGTGACTAAACAAAGCTGGACAGTTATTGTTGAGCACTGGAAAAGAGACCAGAAAGAGAAATATTAATGAAAGGTCCCCAATTCCTCAGCTAGTACTTTTTCATTAGATGGAGTATGAACTGTAATCATTGTATTTGTTTGAAACCAAAAGAGTTTCTGTTCATTGTTCAAGCAGGGAATGCTTGTGGTTCATGCACAGAACAAGATCGAGATGGATAAGTTGCTTACCTGTAATCCTAGTTATCTTCCAGGGGTATCCTCATCACAGTCATAGGCACTGAATATTCCCGCCCAGGTGCGGGGACCCCTGGAAATAATATAAAAATTATATATGGAAATCATATATATACAGCTCTATATACACACATATATACATATATATACACATATATTTTCTCATACCACTGCAGCTCCCAATAGGAGGCTAAACAATGTAATTACACATAAAGAATGTAGTTGCCAATAAATAAAAACAGAAGAGGGCAAGTAGCACTTGAACTCTGTTTTTTAATGAGCAAAGCACCCAAAGAGTGAAAATTCAAATAAAGCAGACATTATTAGCCTACAGGCTGCATTGTAAACCAATAGCATAGAAAATGAAAGCATTTTCAACAGCAAGCATTTACAATGCAATAGGTCTCGCATTTGCAAAAGTTTGAGCTATTGGCATTTGTAAATGACACTGCCTTTTATTTGTGTTTTTTTAACTGATAAATAAAAGATATTGTCATTTACAACGCCAATGGCCTAAAGTTTTGCAAATGCAAGACCTATTGCATTGTAAATGCTTGTTAATATATGGGAGCATTTTTACAACCATGCACGCAGCCCTTTATAAATAAATTCCTGAGAACCTTGTCAATCCTCCATGGCGGGATTTAACTGCGTTACACCCGTGCACTGCACGTGGTGCACTGTAGAACCACGGAACTATGCTCAAGCCCACCCTGGCATTCCACCATTAGGCTGCGCAGTTTTATGTAATTCACCAAACACGCACTGTGGTTTAGCACATACTTTATAAACGGTGGCGCTACCCCTCCCACCTATGCCCTGCAGTGCATGACTACTCTCTTTAATGCTAGGCTTGTGGCTAACTATAATGCAATTGGTGCCGATTTAAAGAGCTCGGATACCTTCGTGTAAAGTTTGTGCTATATAAAAGTGCAAAGAAATTAAAAAAAAAAAAAGCCTACCTATACCACATCCGATCTTATTCTGCGATGCCGCAGGCCTTTGGGTCCCTGTACTGAATAACTGCACCCAGCTGTGGGAAACCTCCATGGCAGCAACGTGTTGAGGTCCCCAGTTCCGGACTAACTCCCCTGTTTTGTCATTGTTTCAAGTTCCCTTTCACGGGTTGTGGGACATGCTCCCCAGTTCTGGACAGGTTTCTGAGTTTCATGCAAGGGTCAGTGGACATGCTCCCTAATTCTGGACATTATTCTCTGTTGTGAACATGGGCCTCCGAATTGAGGACATATTGCTCACTTCTGGACATGCTCCCAGTTCCAGATATGCACACCCTGGACTCACCTGTGCTTTAAGGGACACCCTTCCCACACCAGCTGTTCCGTGGCCCTCCCCACATACCATCCTTCCCTGCTTCCCGCCTCCATTTGCTCCCTGTCCCAAAACATGTTTAATTAACTCAAAGCTCTTATCCTTTTACTATCTGAGCTCGTAAAAACGTTCTTGAAACACAAATGTTGTGGGTGACATCTGACGAAGCCCCGGATTTATGAGCAGATAAAAAATATGTTTCATGTGACAGAGGCTAAATAAATTCCTCCAAAGTGGCATGAAAAGAGGGTCGATAGCCCATCCATCAGCGCTGCAATGAAAGCGCCAGGGGGCGGGCAGACACTCATCTGCGCCGTTGAGAGGTCCCCAAACACGGGCCTTAGAAACTATTTCAAACTCCCTTTGTGTTCCTTCAGCTCTACACTCCATTTTGTAGTGCATGTGGGGCTAAAGTTCTTTTTTTAGGAAATTCACAAAGATAACCCCGTGCACTCCTGTCTTTCTGCAGAGCCCAGTGTAAATAAACATCAGTGTGTGCTCTTCTAACCACAACACACTTGGGTGTGACCCCTGTGGCACAAAATTCCCCGCTGCACCTTGGTGGTAGATTTGCACCATAGATAGCCCCCAGTAATACTAAGTGTCTGTAAGCGTGTGCATCCTAAACACGGGCTGTAGTCATTAGTCCTGTTTGCCCGTGCACAGTGTGAAGCAGATCAAGTGAATCAAGGTTGCATTATACACGGTACACGGGGAACTTTTCCATTACTTTGTAACAACAAGCACAAACCACCGAGATATCTTAACGCACTATTGCCCCCTTGTCATTTTAAATCAGAACATCTGGAAGATAGAAGCTAATACTCTGGCACAGCTAAATAGAACATGAACTAGCGATAGCTCCAGATTTTGCATGCCCTCAGGGAATATGTGCTTTTTTACATCTGATAAACCGGATTCCACTCCTGTAAAATATAAATTACTAGATTATCTGAAGAGATGGAATACGGTCTCCCTGGCAAATAGCATCCTTAATCGACAACACTGCACTCACTTTGAAACAAGACGTCAGCAGTTCTTTCATTTAGTTGCTTCCCCTTGAAATGGATCCAAAAAAACACAATCCTGCGGGTGGTGCGCACGCCACAGCGAGACATGTGGTTTCAATTATAGCACCCGTGTCTGGGCACGATAATTGAAACCACATGACAGCCGGTGCGCGTAATAGACACCAATAGGCTGTGGGCGGAGCAATGCGTCCGCCTTTGGCCAATTGCGTGCAGTAATTCATAAAAAGAGGCACGCAACGGCCAATAGTGTGCCCCAAAAGGAAAAGCACACGATTCCTAGCTCAGTTTCTGAAACCCCCTACAAAAGGTCTCACGCTAGGCACTGCAACGCTAGATGCGAGACCTAAAAACTGGCACCGTGCCTTTAAGGCAGCCATGACCCCTAGCTTCCCATCATTGCTCACGGTTGACAGTTAGGTTAATTGTTCTTTGCATAACCCTGAAGGTCAGGGTACAAAGATATCCATTAACACTTTAGAAACATCTCATTTACCTGGGGAGGGGGGTGGGTTGCTTATGACTTTGATGAGGATACCCTGGAAAAGAACTAGGAATACAGGTAAGTAACTTATCCTTCTCTTCCAAGGGATCCTCATCAATAGTCGTAAGCACTGAACAGAAAAGCAAGCCCATCAACCACCTGCAGGTAAGAGTAAGAATGACCCAACAAAAAAATAACAATCGAAATCAGCTGTTTAACACCATCGATGCTCATGGTATTCTGCTGCTGTGCTGCAGATTTCTAAATCCCATTGTTCATGACGAGCTGGGCTCGTCATCAGTGTTTGAGGAGGCTACA
The DNA here is from genome assembly GCF_964263255.1 of Lissotriton vulgaris. Classification (NCBI taxonomy): domain Eukaryota; kingdom Metazoa; phylum Chordata; class Amphibia; order Caudata; family Salamandridae; genus Lissotriton; species Lissotriton vulgaris. The sequence goes on along the minus strand of NC_141698.1, from coordinate 36,543,180 downwards.
CCATGACGAGCCCAGCTCGTCATCAGCCTCGAAGGGGTTAACAGATTCCTCAGGGAGGCCTGGCCTACTGGGGTGTCTGCTCTGGTGTCAGACTCCAGACAGTAGTGCCTCGTAAATGTATGGACGGACCTCCAAGTTGCCGCCTTACAGATTTCAGACATGGGCACAATATGAAGAAAAGCAGTAGTAGCCGCTTTTCCTCTGGTACAGTGCGCTTTGGGAGTAAACCCAAGGGGCTTCTGCGCTAATTGATAAGCAAGCTTGATGCATGAAACTATCCATCTGGAGATGGACCACTTTGAAGCTGCAAAACCAGTTCTGATCGACCCATAGTTAACAAATAGTTGATCAGATTTTCTTATAGACCTGGACCGATCCAGATAGAATTTTAAAACCCTTTTCAGGTCCAGAGAATGTAAAGCCCTCTCAGTTGAAGTGGAGGGATTGGGGAAAAAAGGTTCGTAGATAGATGGTCTGATTTACATGAAAATCTGACACCACCTTTGGGAGGAAAGAGGGGTGCGTCCTCAACACAACCCTGTTAAGATTGAAGACTGTATAAGATTCTTTAGAGCAGAGAGCCTGTATTTCGCTCACTCTGTGAGCTGACGTGATCGCTACCAAGAAAGCCACCTTCCAAGACAGATGCTGTAAGGTTGGTTTGCGTATGGGTTCGAAAGGCAGTCCCATCAATTTTAACAGCACCAGGTTTAGCTCCCAGGGTGGTGAAGGAGGCCGGACCGGAGGGTAGAGCTTCTTTAACCCTGCAAAAAATCCTTAACAGCCTGTAACAGAAAGAAAGAAGGTTGAGAAGGTGAACGTCTATTGCAGTTATAGCTACTAAGTGCACCTTAATGGAAGAAAACTTCAACCCTGCTTTCGCCAGATAAAGTAGGTAAGGAAGGATGATCTCTTCCTGACACTTGGTTGGATTACAATTGTTTTGCACACACCACATAAAACCGTTTCCACTTGCATGCATACGAATGCCTCGTGGATGGTCTTCTTGCTTCCTTCAAGATGGACATGCAGTCCTGCGGTAGTCCTAGATGGCCATACTGGAGGGCCTCAGAAGCCATGCTGCCAAGTTCAGTGAGGGAAGGTTGGGGTGATGAATCCTCCCGTTCATCCTCGACAGCAGATCCTGTCTGCACTGCAGCTTCCTGTGAGGGCACTCCAATAGGTGCAGAAGATCCGGGTACCACCAGTGTCTCAGCCAGTCCGGGGCAATTAGTATCATGCTCGTACATGAATGAGACAGCTTGGTAACCACCTTCGGGATTAGCGAAAGGCGTACACAAATGCCCCTGACCAGTCTATCAAAAGGGCGAAGTCTCGGCATTTTGCATTTTCGTCATCCGCAAAGAGATCGATGGTGGGACGACCCAAAGACTGGAACATGTCTTAGACTACCTTGTCGTGGAGAACACAGACTTCTCTGTCTTCGAAGTGACGGCTGAGAGCATCCGCTCTCATGTTTTGTTCTCCCAGAAGGTGGACTGCTGTGGCTGACAGATTCAGAGCCAGGAGCCAATGCCAGAGTGCTTGAGCCTCCAGTCAAAGTGTGCGTGAGCGAGTTCCCCAGTTTGTTCAGGTAGTACATGGTGGTGGTATTGTCAGTTTTTACTAATACTGAGGTTGCCTGAATCGAGGGGAGGAAAGCTTTGAGGGCTAGGTGAACTGCTCTCAGCTCCAACATGCTGATGTAGTAGGATCGCTCTTTTGGAGACCACAGTCCTGGAGTGTGGAGAGGTCCCACGTTGCCCCCCCAACCCTGCAGTGAGGCATCCGTGATCAGTGTCCGAGCAGGCGGAGATTGATGGAAAGGAATTCCGACTTGCATAATTCATTTTCTCATCCACCAAGGTATGGACGCTCGTACCGCTTTCGATAGACTTATTTTTTTGTCCCAGCGAGCAGTTTGTTGGTCCCACTTTTCCTCCAGATCCTGCTGAAGAGGACGCATACGTAGTCTGGCATTGGGAACCAGGAAGATGCATGACGCCATCGACCCTAGCAGGGAGGCAATCCGAAGCACAGGCAGTTTTCTGTTCTGCAGAACCAGCTTGCATTTCTGTATGAGGGAACACTGTCTCTCCTCCGAAGGAAACACTTTTCCTACTTCGGAGTCTAGCAGAGCTCCTAAGAAATGTATTTTCTGCGTTGGCTATGAAGCTGACTTGACGAAATTCACATGCAGGCCCAGCTGGTGACAGATCCAGACAGCTCGAGAAATGACTCCATACGCTGACTGGGGAAGGGCCTTTCAACAGCCAGTCGTCCAAGTACGGGAACATGAAGATGCCCCTGCGGCGCAGTGCGTCTGCCACTACTGAAATGCACTTCGTGAACACTCTGGGGGATGACTTCAACCCGAAGGGTAGAACTTTGAACTGGTAATGAGGGGTTCTCACCTGGAATCGCAAGTATTGCCTGTGATGATGATTGAGTGGGACGTGAAAGTATGCATCTTGCAGATCCAGCTAATACATCCAATCCCCCTGTCTGAGATGTGGCTATATTTGATGGAGAGCCAACATGCGAAACTTCTCCTTCTTGATGGATTGGTGGAGTGTCCGCAAGTCCAGAATGGGTCTGTACTGTGCCTTTTGGCACTTTTTCTTTACCAAGAAGTATCTTGAGTAAACCCCTTTCCCTCTTTGAGATACTGGCACCCTCTCGGTGGCTGACTTTCTGGGCAGGGTTGCAACCTCTTTCTGAAGGAGCTTTAACTGGTGACACGATGGTGGAACTGGAGGGATTGAGGGGGGACGGTGTTGAAAACGTAGTGAGTACCCATTCTGTAGCGTAGCTAGCAACCACTGATCCTTTGTGATAGCTCGCCACTCTTCAAAATGATTTGCAATACTTCCCCCCCACTGGCGTGGTGAACGGCGACGGGGGAAGCGAGTACTCATTGCTTTGAATGCGTCTTGGCAGAGTTGTTGTCTTGACCCTGATTTCCTCCTCCTCTGGAGGAACGTCTGCCCCGATACTGCGATCTTTGCTGGCCTTGCTGATCCTGATTTTTCAGCCAATGAGGGGTTTGAACCCTCTGTTGGGAGGATCGCCGATTGTAAGGTCAGAATCTCTCCTGAAATGCCTTCTTTTCAAGGCCCACCGCCTTCAGCGTGTCCAGTTCCATTTTCATCTGTTTTCATCCGTGTCATCTCTTCATCCGTGTGAGCCCCGAACAAAGAGGAACCGGAGAACGGAAGATTGAGGATGCGTGACTGCGCTTCTGTGACTACGCTTCTGTGACTGCGCTTCTGGCTTGAGCGCTGTAAGACGGAGCCAAGATGTTCTTCTTGCGCATACCCCATGAGTGTGAGAAGTTGGCCTGGCATACGGTGTCCACTATTCTAGTGGGCACCTTGCACCAGTCCAAACGACCCTTATTGATGGTAGGTTTAAGACAACCTTTATTATACCACTATCCTACTGGTAGCTGTGGAGAGCTTGAAGGAATGTAAAGCAGCATGTTTTACCAGTCTATAATCTCTTGAATGATCAAATGAAAGTACACTACACAAGGTATATATATAAAATATATGTATTTATTCTAAACACAACCCCTCTTGTCTCTTTATGAGGCTAGAGGCCAAAGTACAATAAAAGGACTGAATTAGCACACAGTAAATTAGCACAGTATACGTTTTGCCCTAGAGGCCTCACAAACCATATACTAAATAAGTGGTATAAGTACCGCTCTCAACATAGGGACAAGGCCTAGGGCCTGTAGAACCTCTGGGGCAACCAGGAACCACCCAGGGTAGGGATGCAGGAGACCCACGGGGGACGCGTGCAGCATCTAAAACACAGCCACGAATCACCATTGACTTCTATGGAGAAAGTTCAAGTTACAAAGTTAAAGATTTAGGACACTTAGGAGTGGAATGCGAGGGAACTCCTTCAGTACTGGACACTTCGAGACTCAACACCCACTGGAGCACCGAAGTACTCGTGTTACCTCACCAAGGGAAGCCGGGTGCATAGGTGTCTTTTCGTGTCGGGTTTCGTCGGGCCTCTACGTCGATCGCCGTTGGTGAGGAGACGACTGAGCACTGTGCCACGACGCCGAACGCCCAGCCGGCGCCGACAGGGACGGGTCTCTCGAAGTTGAGCGTCGCCTGGTTTTTCTTTTTTTAAACACTTTATTTTTCAGATAAAGAATAATAGTCACATTGCATTGCAAATGATCACTTTACAAGACAATCAAGTCGTACCTGACAGATACATACACATGTGGTTATTATAGCGGTCTACACGGAGGTCCAGCCCAGTACCACGGTCATCCCAGCACAACCCAACAACTCCTCCCACAATCCCATTCCCAGAGATTGGGCATCCCGATCAGCAGTGCCTCCCATATGTAGCTAACGGATCACGGCTCACGTAGAACATGCCGCACTGCAAAGGAGTACCGGGGCTCAGACAGCATCCCCTCAGCCCACTCCCTCAGGTACTATCCCATTGTCTGCCTGTGTAGTAGAGGCTCGCGTGGTGGTCTCAAAACAGGTCCTCAGTGGTCCCCAAATATCCCTGGTCATGAGGTCAGTGGCATAAGACTGGCGTATATCTCAGCATTGGTGTTGCAGTGTGTCAGATTCACCAACCAATCTTGTAGTTTAGAAGTGGTCTCCCTGCCCCAGTGAATGGCAACCTCTCTTTTAGCTAATAGTCGCCCCAATTATGCTAGTTTCCTGACTTTCTTAGGAATATGTACAGTGTACCCTTAAAGAGCAATTTCAGGGATGGGGACCATCGGAAGGCCAATTATCTTCCCCAGAGTCACATGTACCGCAGACCAATAGGACTGCAAGCGGGGACAGGACCATGCCAGATGTATAAAATTGGCAGGTGGTGTAGTGCATTTCAAACAGTTGTGTGGCCTGTCGGCGTCCATCCTATGTGCCAAGGCTGCTGTAAAGTAGGCGCAGCGGAGAAGTTTAAAGTGCAGCAAATTATGGCGGCTGTTGAGTGAAATTTCCTTGGTGGCCTCACAGCATTTGACCCATTGCTCATCCGTGATGGTACAAGCCGTGTCCGCCTCCCAGGCCTGTCTGAGGCTGCAGTCGTCCGCAGGCAGCATCCCAGCGCAGGCTTTGTACATTTTAGAAATGAGGCGTGTGCCGCCAGGAGTTTCCAACACCAGAGTGAGTGGAGAGAAAGAGTCAGGCTCAACAGGGTAAGTGGGGAGAGCAGCAAGCAGTGAGGATTTCATGAGACTCAGGAGGAATCGCGTTATGAAGTTACAATCGGTGAACCTGGCGTCCTCTTCTATCGAGAAAATATGACCCCCCCGGGAAGAGATCACCCACTTTTGCAATATTCAGTGTCGACAGCGTGTTCTGTTCTAGCCTCTCCCCAGTGATTGGGAACCATCTGGCATTGGGTGAGGGCAGGGCGGAGGAATATAGTTGTGTAGCGCCTGTGCGTTTTTTCAACTTACCCCATTCCCAGGCAGTTGTGGACACTGTTTGTATGTCATGTCTGTCACGTGGGAAACCCCCCGGTAGCACCTCACACAATTTGTCAGGGAGAACCAGGTCTGCCTCCGGCCGCAGAAAAGGTATGCGTGCATTGGGGTGAAACCAAGCGAACGCATAGGGACATTGCGCTACTAAATAATATAGTTGGAAGTCCGGTACATTGATGCAGCCTCTGTCGTACGGTAGAGTCATTATAGACCAGCTGACACGCGGTCCCTTACCGCCCCATACCAGTCGAGTCAGGAGTGTCTGCAAAGTGAGGAAGAAGCCATCAGAAAGGGGGATCGGGATATTGTTAAAGAGGTATAAAAATTTGGGAAGGACCACCATTTTCAATATAGCCATCCGGCCAGTCAGAGACAGAGGAAACCTCAGCAATCTGTCGACCTGTTCCTCCAACTTTTGAAAAGTCTGTCCATAATTTAACCAAATGATTTGAGTGGTGTCCAGATGAATATGTATACCAAAATACTTTACCGAGTCTTGGCACCACTTGAGAGGAAATTCGCAGTCCCATTGGGTTGTGCATGCCGTAAGCGGGAATATGATCGAGTTGTGCCAGTTTATACCTAGCCCTGAAAATCTACCAAAGCGGACGATTTCCCAGATAAGGGGAGACAGAATAAAGTGTGGTTCCCGGACGTAAAGGATGGTATTGTCGGCGTATAGAGAAGCTAGGAGTGGACCAGTGTTGAACTGCAGTCCTCTATACATGTGGAGTTCCTGGAAATGCCTGACCAAAGGGTCCATGGCAAGGATGAGGGGCAGCCCTGCCTGGTCCCTCGATATAGCCGAAATGGCCTGGACAGGGTGCCATTCAGACAAGAGTCGCGCCGATGGCTTACTATATAGTAAGGAGACTGTGGAAATCAAGCCATAGGGCAATCCCATGCGTTGCATCACCTCCACAAAGAAAGGCCATTCTAAAGAATCGAACGCTTTCTCCACGTCTAGTAATACCGCCGCCGCTGGGACGTCGGGCTGTATTCTGTGTAACACAGCAAACAGTGTGAGGAGATTCAGGGATGTAGAGCGTCGGGGGACGAAGCCAGATTGCATTGGGGAAATGATATACTTCATCAGCTGTGATAGCTGATTTGTGAGCACTTTTGCCAAGATTTTATAGTCTGGATTCAGTAAAGACAGCGGTCAGTAAGAACCGCATTGCTTGTGGTCTTTGCCGGGTTTCGGAAGAAGTATAATTACGGCTTCCCGTAGCGTAGGGAGGGGGGGGGAGAATTTGTTTTTCCAATGCTTCTGCATAAACCTCAATCAACTGAGGTGCCAGAATGTCCTTGAATTCTTTATAAAAATCCCCCATGAAGCCGTCAAGCCGCGGGGCGGAGGAACTTTGCAGGGTGTCTACGGCCAGTGTGACATCGGTAACTAGTATAGGCTCCGCCATAAAGTCTAGCATATATTTTTCCAGAAACACCAGTGCGATCTCATCTTAATATGCAGTCTTTGCTGCGCCATCAGCGATTCTGCCCTGAAGGAGTACAGTGTGGTGTAACAGTCCAGAAACTCCTCTCTAATGGCTGATGTGGAGGTGAGCACGGCACCGGAAGCGGAGTGTAATTCAGTAATGTAGGATTTGCTGTAAGGTGGTCTAAGCATTTGTGCCTGTACCCTGCCAGGCCGATCGGCCACTCCGTACCCGTCGCGTTGTCTGATATTTCCCCAGATATAGTATCTCCCTATCGACTGTGTCCCTGTATTCTGTCAGAAGGGCGAGTCTCTCTGCCTGAGCTCTCGGATCCGGGAGGGATGAGAGCTGGGAGTCAAGCTGGGAGTCTAGCTTGGCTATATCTTGTTCGATACGGGCCAGCGTCCCACGAAGATCCCTGAGCACTCCAGCCGGCTTGGAGATGCATACCCCCCTTATGACTGCCTTGAAACCTTCCTACAGAACCGCCACTGTGTCCACCGAACCAGTGTCGAGTTCGAAATAGTCCTCTAATGCCTCGCGCACTTCTGCCTCGAACACATCATCTTGGAGGGCCTTACCTGGGAACCGCCATTGCCTTTCATACCCTTCCGGGCGTGGAAGTAGCAAATGCAAGACCACCGGGGAGTGGTAAGAATATGTGCTGGGGATTGTAGTGAGGGAGCCAAACCACGCCGTGACGCTGGGAGAGATCAGCCAATAATCTATCCTGGACTAGGTGGCGTGCTGGCCAAAATAAGGAGTGTAGTTGGTGAGGGAGGGATTACGCTGCCACCAAATGTCTATCAGTGTATACTGAATACATAGGTCCTTCAGGGCATGCCTCGCCCGTGGTTTAGCGTCAGGTGCATTAGACGAGCTGTCCAGTGTGGAGTTTATCAACCAATTGAGGTCCCCACCTAAGAGTAGCGCATGCGAATCATGTTTTGCAATCCAGGCATTCAGGTTGTGAAAAAAAACTCAGAGGTGTCTACATTGGGAGCGTACACATTAATCAGACTGACTTTGTGGCCATACAGAGTGCCTGTGACAACCAAGTAGCTGCCCACTGGATCGCGGGTAACGCCAATAAGTGTAAAGGGGACTCTCTTATGTTCCAGTATCGCTGTGCCTGTAGCATAATTGCTATAATAGGCAAAGTATCTGTGCGTGCCCCAACTGGCGCCAAAACAAGCCAAATCAGGGGGCGTTTCTTGTAAATAAACGATATCAACCTTGTGTCGGAGAAGGTAATGAATCACCTGTTGCCTTTTAAGAGTATTATTGAGGCCTCTGACATTCCAGGTCATTAGGGTGATGGCTGAAGGCCCCTGTACGTTACCTAACCGTGATATTTAAACCCTGTATAGACATTCTCCTGTCAGGACTGTAAAGTGATGAAAACGTGGCAAGCAATGCTAAACTAAAGTGTGAACAACAACAATCGCAATGTGTAGACTTACCTCATCCCCTCTCCCCCCATCCAGCCGCCTTCCATCCTTTAGGTGGCCAACCCCTAGCAAGTTAACACGCCCGGGGATCATAGGGAGAACTGGGCAAGCAATTGTGGTCCAATAAATGAGCCCCAAAATGAGATAGACCAACTTTGCGGATACACCAGAGGGGGGTAGCAGCCCAGAATCGGCCCAGTGCTGTATCTGTAGAGAAATATCAAAACTAACAATGAGATTTCCCATATACAAACTGTAGATCGCACAAGATCATTCAAGACACCCTCATCCAGCACCAGTGTTAGAAAATAGGTCCGCACTGGCGTCAGAGGTGCTGTGAGGTGGGGAAGCAAGCGCACCCTCCGCTGAGGTTTGTGAATTCCGTGACTTGTGCGTGCAGCAGAATTCCTGGGGCTCTATTGGGGTATCAAACATTCTAGATCTGCTGCCCACATCTACAGCAAGTCTCGCGGGGTATAGCATGCCATATTTGAGTCCAAGATTGCGTAATGTAGCCTTAACCCCTTGAAATTTGCGGCGTGACTCCTGGACCATTGGAGTAAAGTCCGGATAGAATGCCAATTTGGATCCCTGCCACTCAACGGTGACGCGTTCTCTTGCGAGACGGTGCGTGGTGTCTCGGTCTCTAAAATTCAGAAGACGCGCTATGCTGGGTCTAGGCGGGCGGTCCGGGTTAGGTCTAGGGCCCAGTGACCTGTGGGCTCTCTCCACAACAAAGCCAGGTGTAAAGGCCTTGCTGCCAAACAGATCTGTAAGTAATGTTTCCACGAAGAGGTCCATTTGGCCTGTAGATGTCATCTCCGGGACCCCCATAATGCAGACGTTGTTGCGGCGTCCACGTGCTTCCAAGTCCTCATGTTTTATGGCTACTTCCTTGAGTAGGCGTTCCACCCGTTCCAGCCGCTTCAGAGACTGAGCTGTCCTGTCCTCCAGGTCAGAGACATGAGCCTCTGCCACGTCGAGGCGCCTGTCGTGGACCTTTACTTTGGCGCCCAAGGGTGCAATTGTCTGGTCCAGGGAGTCGAAGCGGGAGTCCAGCGCCTTGAATCCCGCCTTCATTTCCAGCAGCAGGGAGGTGATGGAGGCACCCGAGGGCTCAAGTTGCGCCGTGGCCGGCTCCTTTTCTGCCATGACTGTGTTGAGTGATGTTTCACCTTCAGCCACTTTTTCGAAAGGCAGGGTTCTTTGCCTGGGATCCTTGCATCCCATTCCGTGAAGGTAGGCCAGCATAACGGGGGGGCCGGACAGAAACGAGCGTCGCCTGGTTGAAGTCAATGGAGGACATGTTACCTTTGTCGACGAAAATTTCGTTGTCGAATGATGATGTGCCAGCATCACCGAAGTCTTCGATGCCGTTTTCTACGTCGTCAGCAGCTTCAATGTCGATCCAGACGGAGAACAGGTCAGAATTTTTTGTCTCGACGTCAGAGTACTCTTCTTCTGCTGCTGCCTCACAGGAGAACTACCTCTATTGGAGTTTCCAAGAAAAGAAGCCAGAAAGTCTTAGAATTTTTTTTTAGAAAAGGCACCTTAGCAGTTAGGGAGGAAGAACTTAATGTCGACATACCCTGAAGCTAAAAAAAAATTCTAAGACTTTCTGGCTTCTTTTCTTGTAAACACTGTTAACAATTTCTCACTTAATGCTTTCTGTTGCACTGAAGGGTGGGGTCTATCCTTATTTGGGTTATAAAGGTATTTTTTGAACCACCACCCCATTGTCTTCACACTATGTATGCTTATATAGGTACTGTAAGTGTTTGAGTGGACCCTGTTTTACTCCTTTTTGTGACCAGTTTTTTCTTGTTTCAGTTTTTCTGTATTATTGAATTACTTGTTTGCCCACAGATATGCTTTTCCTGCCCTGACTAACTGATTGGGACCCGTTTATATCATCTTGGATTTTAAGAGACCGTGCCTACCAGTACTTTGATGATATGCGCCCTGGTGAAGGAATTTCCCACTTTGGCACTGTTTGAGAACGCGCGTCGGCGCTTTTTCCGTGTGTCTGATGATATGTGGTAGATGATGGAGTTGGTATGGATGTAAAAGCTTGAGAATGAGTCAGTGGTTGACAGAATGAGCGAGTGAGTGATTTGGGTGCCATTTTTTATTGTTCTCCGTGTCCCTGGGCTGATGTTGCACTATTTGATATGTATTTTTTACTAAATGAAGTATGTATTGCTCTCTATCTACACTTGATATATTTTTCTATGAACTAATAAGATTGTAAACATTTGAAATATATTCAGCTGTTCTGTGGGCACTTTCTATTTATTATTGGAACTCCTTGGTCCTTTATATAACTGGGAACTACCCTTTCCATGTTGTTTCATATTATTTTCCACACTGCCTCGACCAGGCCCTGTGTTGTCTCAAAAAGAAATATATTTTTATAGTTTTATTTCTACAAATACTTTACATTCGAACATTATGTGTTTGTTTTTCTCGCAGTGGCCTCTGAAGAAGGGATGAATATAATCCCGAAATGCATTGGCTGGGTTGGGTAATTTAGTAATAACATGCATTGGTTATGTTATTCAGAACAATTAATGTATTGAGTTTTTTGCACATCATTGTTGAAATTTCATGCATGTGTTTACCCTTTTTGTAATCAGATATTGATTATATATCTTTTGTATAAAGCAACGGAATGATTGGTTTTCTTTTTTCTCACAACATTGTGAAGTGTTGATTCTATAGCTTACACTGTGCATCCAGTATACTGGTGAACATTCACCAGAAGGGTTACTTGCATTACGAGGCTGGCTGCCTTTCACTGGGTAGCGTGCAACTTTGTTTTAAATTTAAAAGAGTTTTTTCTCTTTTTCTAAATAGGAGTGCGCTGACCATACATTCGATCACTGCTCTAGATCTACCACCAACGCACTCTCAGAGCACACCCGTACATATTTAATCCCGCAACAGTACCCTCACCTGCCTTGTAATATGTACAACACCTCTTCAATTAACATACAACCTTGAGACAGATGCACATAAGGACTCACCTACACCAAGCACCCAAACCTCCAATAAGCCATTAACCATTTATATAATCAAAGACCCGAACTAAGGATGTCAAATATTGATTCTATATAGGTTTATTCAGCATATTTGATCAGGTCACTGACTTAGAAGTGCTTATCACATTTGTATGAATCAGTTGTTTAACAATCTCTTAGAATGCTTCCTGTGCTACAGCACCAGGGACAATTCAGGTAATGCAAACAAGTGGAAAAACTATGACATCTGTGGTTGGCTCCAAATGGAGTGTTATTTTAAATGTGCTAAAGAAAATCTGCTCATACGGCAATCGTGGTCTGAATGGTTTTACTGATAAAAAGAAACCTCTCAATTACTGGTTCGGCCAACCACAACAACCTGCAGCAAACCAAACTCAAGCACGTTTGGTGAAGGACAAGGCACGCATTTTACAGGGTTACACAACAAATGGGTTTACCATGGGAAACATGTGATGTATTCAAACAAAGCACAGAGGTGTCTTAAAACTGAGATCTAAGTTAATTGGAAAGGAAGACTATGACCCTCAGATTGTAACATGAAAGTAAACATTTGGCTAAGCAAGCTAATCAACACTTTCTCATCTTTAAAACCAATATGTGAAGCGGAGGGGTTTGAAAACAGAGACGGAATGCTTCAATTGCACATTTATTAGCATGAGCAGAAAACATGTCTGAAGCAGTTGGGCTAATGAAAATTATTTCACAACCGTTGAGAAATATGGGTCAACAATCAATCTTCGTATGGCCATTTAGAGGAGTAGAATTTGAGAAGGGAATATACCAACATTACAATTCAGCTAGGGAGGTACTGGATACCATTACTCTGTAATAACTATTGTGTATGTTTGTCTTCATGGAAATCTCAAGAAAGAACTCCTGGCACAATATTTTTTTAATACTTTGGAGAAGATGAAGTCTAACTTAGTGATAGAGAAGTAAGAAAGTGAAGAGGGAAAATGTGAAGGAACAGTGGAAGCTCGTGTGAAGGAACTGGGTGGGAGAGGATAAAAAGGTGAGAGAGCAGATATGGAGCTGGTTGGTGCCTGGAAATGTGAACGGGTGGATGGGGTTGAAAGTCTAGATAAGTTCAGTAAATAGAGAAGATTAGAGTGTGAAGGGGTGAAAAATTGACCGGCAGAAAGAGGATGGAAAGGATAAGAGAAGGTGCTGAGAACAAGGCTGACAGGTAAGTGAACATTTAGAATTCAGCTAAGCAGTCTATAAATAAATGCTATGTAGCTAGCACAAACGTGTTTCGGGTGTTCCTTTATAAATAAAAAGTTTTGCTTTTAACTGTACAATTATGTTATAATTTCTACCAATCCAGAATTTGAGGATCATAAAAATATGGATTGTGGGGGACTGCCGTGCATGCGTAAGTGGGAGAGGGACCTCGATTGGCGTAGGATAGAGAAAACGGTAGATACAAGTAGGGGGTGCCCAAAGAAATGAGAGCAGATCTGGAAATTGTGGAATGCATACCGTGGGAATTTGTGATTTGTTTGAGAGCCTAAGAAATGAGGCACAGAGAAGAGTGAATCAGATGGTCGATTCCCCATAACGGTAATGAGTACATTACAGCATGCAGAATATCGGGTGGGAAAAGGGATATACCCAGGAACGTTAAACTGTACAAATAATGACAACGTTTATTGAAAAATGTATAACATGTTATGTTTCCTTTCACATCAATAATAAAATATATTTTTTAAAAGCATATGGAGTGGAGAGGTGTGGTGCAGCGGCCAGGGCAGAGTACTTCGGAGCACAGGGCTCACGGTTCGACCCCCGGTTCCGGCGGCAGCTCAGCTCAACACCATGCAAGTCTGGGCAATAGCTCACTTAATTTCCACAACGGCCCCTAGCGCCTCGAGACCCGTAAGGGTGAGTAGTTCGCACTTAACAAATACGGATTTTTTTTTTTTACATATATGGATTGCTGCCTGAAATATTTAGCTCGGAAGCCACTGGCTCTTGCAGCAAAATGTGAATGTGTAGCATTGGCGGCCTATTGTTCACGAGATAAACTGTCAACTTCTTAAGGCAACAAGCATTTGCAATGCAATAGGTCTCGCATTAGGAAAGTTTGAGCTATTGGTATTGTAAATGACAATTTTTTAGGTTTCGCTATTATCATTCGCTTTCGAATGTAATAGGCGAAAATTCAAGTGCTCCATTCGACTCGTCAAACCAGTGCGGTTTTTCCACAGTGCATGCGAGTCACGTGACCACAAAAGCGGGTCACGTTACCACACAAGCACGCGCATCTCCCTAATCCGCAAACAGCATTCATTCAAAAACACAGAAACCCCCGCCCCCATCCGGCTTCCCTCCGTACATCTGCCTGCCACACTTCTCCTCCCCTCGCTCGCATTCCCGCCCCCCCACCAGGCTCTCCCGCCCCCATCCGGCTTCCCTTGTACCCGTGTAGTGAAAATGAGTGGTAATCGGTTCCGTTCACTTAAGATAAAATAACGTTTTCAAGTTTAATTTTCCACGAAAAATTCTCTAGTCAGACAGCCCCAAAACAAGTTTTTCACCACTGGACACAACCTTGAATGCTGCAAGGAGATTTATCTCAAACACACACGTTTCCTTGTGTAGATTTCACAAACACCGTGACTGATTCCCCTTCAGAAGACTATGCCTCAGTCTCTGGTAACCGGAAAGAGTGAGGCATAGTGAACATACACTGAAAATAAACGCACATCACGCTTCATGAGGCAAAAAAAGCAGCAACTAAATTTACCGATCACCAAATCGGAATGAGTAGGTGTTTGCTTTAATCCACGGCACACTGGTGATTCAAACAAGCACTGGCGTTGCCAATAGGTTTCGCATTTGGAAAGTTGGAGCTATTGGTTTTGTAAATGACATTTTATATTTATATATCGTTATTGGCATTGTCAATAACAATATATAGATATAAAATGTATGTTGCATTGAGTGCAGTGTAATTATGTATCGTGTAATTATGTGGTACTGAGTGGTAATATGGGGAGTGTGTGTTGCATTCAGTAGAGTGTAATTATGTGGTGTGTAATTATGTGGCACTGAGTGGTATTGTGTGGAGTGTGTGTTGCATTCAGTAGAGTGTAATTATGTGGTGTGTAATTATGTGGCACTGAGTGGTATTTGGAGTGTATGTTGCATATAACTATGTTATTAAGGAACAGTGATCAACCCAAAATACCCTTGAGGGCTTGGGTGAGTAAGTAGAAAGGTATAGGTGCCTTCAAGGGGATTTGTTTAACAAAATATATTAAACGTGATTCAACTAACTCTTTAGGACAGGTCAATGGTCCTTATTCTTGAAAGGACCATTGACTTGTCCTAAAGAGTTAGTTAAATCACGTTTAATTATATGTTGTTAAACAAATCCCCTTGAAGGCACCTATACCTTTCTGCATATACCTATGTGGCACTGAGTGGTATTTGGAGTGTATGTTGCATTGAGTGCATTGTAATTATGTGGCGTGTAATTATGTGGCACTGAGCGGTATTTGGAATGTATTTTGCATTGATTGCAGTGTAATTATGTGTCACTGAGTGGTATTTGGAGTGTATGTTGCATTGAGTGCTGTGTAATTACGTGGCACTGAGTGTTATTTGGAGTGTATGTTGCATTGAGTGCAGTGTAATTATGTGGCGTGTAATTATGTGGCACTGAGTGGTATTTGGAGTGTATGTTGCATTGTGTGCAGTGTAATTATGTTGCATATAACTATGTGACACAGAGGTATTTGGAGTGTATGTTGCATTGAGTGCTGTGTAATTATGTAGCATATAATATTGTGGCAATGAGAGGTATTGTGTGGCGTGTGTGTTGCATTCAGTAGAGTGTTATTATGTGGTGTTTAATTATGTGGCACTGAGTGGAATTTGGAGTGTATGTTGCATTGAGTGCAGTGTAATTATGTAGCATATAATTATGTGGCACTGAGTGGTATTGTGTGGAGTGTGTGTTGCATTCAGTAGAGTGTAATTATGTGGTGTTTAATTATGTGGCACTGAGTGGAATTTGGAGTGTATGTTGCATTGAGTGGAGTGTAATTATGTGGTGCTTAATTATGTGGCACTGAGTGGAATTTGGAGTGTATGTTGCATTGAGTGCAGTGTAATTATGTAGCATATAATTATGTGGCACTGAGTGGTATTGTGTGGAGTGTGTGTGTTGCATTCAGTAGAGTGTAACTATGTGGCGTGTAATTATGTGGTAGAATGGTATTTGGAGTGTATGTTGCATTGAGTGCAGTGTAATTATGTGGCGTGTAATTATGTGGCACTGAGTGGTATTTGGAGTATGTTGCGGTGAGCGCAGTGTAATTATGAAGCATATAATTATGTGGCACTGAGTGGTATTGTGTGGGGAGTGTATGTTGTATTCAGTAGAGCAATTGTGTGGCGTGTAATTATGTGGCACTGAGTGGTAATGTTTGGAGTGTATGTTGCATGAGTGCAGTATAATTATGCAGCATATAATTATGTAGCACTGAGTGGTATTGTGTGGAGTGTCTGTTGCATTCAGTAGAGTGTAATTATGTGGTGTGTAATTATGGGGCACTGAGTGGTATTTGGAGTGTATGCTGCATTGTGTGCAGTGTAATTATGTTGCATATAACTATGTAGCACTGAGAGGTATTTGGATTGTATGTTGCATTGAGTGATGTGTCAATATGTGACGTGTAATTAGGTGGTACAGAGTGGTATTTGGAAAGTATGTTGCATTGAGTGCAGTGTAATTATGTGGCGTGTAATTATGTGGCACTGAGTGGTATTTGGAATGCATGTTGCATTGAGTGCAGTGTAATTATGTGGAGTGAAATTATGTGGCACTGAGTGGTATTTGGAGTATGTTCCATTGCAGAGTGTGTGAGGGTGCTGAGTGTGACGGAATGGTGGCATGCTGCGCTTTAGATGAATATGTTTAAAAGTAAAGTGTGCCATACTGCGATTGCTACAATAGTTAATTGTGGATGCGTTAACAATTGATGTGTGCACTGATGGCTGGTGGTGTGTGTGCCTGTAGAAAGGGTGCACTGATGGCTGGTGGTGTGTGTGCCTGGTGAAAGCGTGCACTGACGGCTGGTAGTGTGTGTCTCTGGTGAAAGCGTGCACTGACAGCTGGTGGTGTGTGCCTGGTGAAAGCGTGCACTAACGGCTGGTGGTGTGTGTGCCTGGTGGAAGCGTGTACTGACAGCTGGTGGTGTTTGTGCCCAGTGAAAGTGTGCACTGAAGACTGATGGTGTCTGTGCCTGGTGAGAGTGTGCACTGACGGCCGGTGGTGTGTATGCCTGGTGAAATCGTGCGCTGGTGGTGTGTGTGTGTGTGACTGGTGAAAGCGTGCACTGATGGCTGGTGGTGTGTATGCTTGGTGAAAGCGTGCACTAACGGCTGGTGGTGTGTGTGCCTGGTGGAAGCGTTTACTGACAGCTGGTGGTGTTTGTGCCCAGTGAAAGTGTGCAGTGATGACTGATGGTGTCTGTGCCTGGTGAGAGTGTGCACTGACGGCCGGTGGTGTGTATGCCTGGTGAAAGCGTGCACTGATAGCTGGTGGTGTGTGTGTGTGTGTGTGCCTGGTGAGAGTGTGCACTAAGGGCCGGTGGTGTGTATGCCTGGTGAAAGCGTGCACTGATGGCTGGTGGTGTGTGTGTGCCTGGTGAAAGCGTGCACTGACAGCCGGTGGTGTGTATGCCTGGTGAAAGCGTGCACCGATAGCTGGTGGTGTGTGTGTGTGCCTGGTGAGAGTGTGCACTGACCGCCGGTGGTGTGTATGCCTGGTGAAATCGTGCACTGATGGCTGGTGGTGTGTGTGTGTGACTGATGAAAGCGTGCACTGACGGCCGGTGGTGCGTGTGCCTGGTGAAAGCGTGCACTGATGGCTGGTGGTGTGTATGCCTGGTGAAAGCATGCACTGATGGCTGGTGGTGTGTGTGTATGCCTGGTGAAAGCGTGCACTGATGGCTGGTGTTGTGTGTGTGTGTGTGTGTGCCTGGTGAAAGCGTGCAGTGATGGCTGGTGGTGTGTGTGTGTGTGTGTGTGCGCCTGGTGAAAGGGTGCACTGATGGCTGGTGGTGTGTGTGTATGCCTGGTGAAAGCGTGCACTGATGTCTGGTGGTGTGTGTGTGTGCCTGGTGAAAGCATGCATTGATGGCTGGTGATGTGTGTGTGCCTGGTGAAAGCATGCACTGATGGCTGGTGGTGTGTGCCTCTGATCTCCGGTGGTGTGTATGCCTGGTGAGAGTGTGCACTGACGGCCGGTGGTGTGTATGCCTGGTGAAAGCGTGCACTGATGGCTGGTGGTGTGTGTACCTGGTGAAAGCGTGCACTGACGCCTGGAGGTGTGTATGCCTGGTGAAAGCGTGCAATGATGGCTGGTGTTGGGTGTGTATGCCTGGTGAAAGCGTGCACTGATGGCTGGTGGTGTGTGTGTGTGTGTGCCTGGTGAAAGTGTGCACTGACGGCCGGTGGTGTGTATGCCTGGTGAAAGCGTGCACTGATGGCGGGTGGTGTGTGTGTGTGTGTGTGTGTGCCTGGTGAAAGTGTGCACGGACGGCCGGTGGTGTGTATGCCTGGTGAAAGCGTGCACTGATGGCTGGTGGTGTGTGTGTGTGTGTGCCTGGTGAAAGCGTGCACTGACGCCTGGAGGTGTGTATGCCTGGTGAAAGCGTGCACTGATGGCTGGTGGTGGGTGTGTATGCCTGGTGAAAGCGTGCACTGATGGCTGGTGGTGTGTGTGTGCCTGGTGAAAGTGTGCACTGACGGCCGGTGGTGTGTATGCCTGGTGAAAGCATGCACTGATTTCTGGCGGTGTGTGTGTGCCTGGTGAAAGCGTGCACTGACGGCTGGTGGTGTGTGCCTGGTGGAAGCGTGCACTGATGGCTGGTAGTGTGTGTGTGCCTGTCCGGCTTGTGGTGTGTGTGCCTGGTGGAAGCGTGCACTGATGGCTGGTAGTGTGTGTCTCTGGTGAAAGCGTGCACTGACAGCTGGTGGTGTGTGTGCCTGGTGAAAGGGTGCACTGCCGTTTGCTGGTGTGTGCCCGGTGAAAGCGTGCACTGATGACTGATGGTGTCTGTGCCTGGTAAGAGTGTGCACCGACGGCCGGTGGTGTGTATGCCTGGTGAAAGCGTGCACTGATGACCTGTGGTGTGTATGCCTGGTGAAAGCGTGCCGGCAGGCACACAACTGTGGACAGTGATAATGTTAAGCCACACTCCAGCTGGGACAACTGTCAAGTCCCACTTACTATCTTGCTGGGTAAAATATGAAAAAAGAACCTAAAACTCAGAACAGTAAATAACCCACTTGCTTGCTTCATTTTTCTATTAAATATTTAATATAAATTAGTACAAAACTATCCACACAGGCATTCATCCCAAACATATCTTGGTTTCACACTTTCACTGGAAAAATCAGTCTGTAGAAACTTGGAATCCAAAAACTAACAAGCATTTACAATGCAATGGTTTCGCCTTTGGAAAAGTTAGAGCTATTGGCATTGTAAATGACAATTTTTTTTATTTATGTGTTGGTTTTGAAAACAGATAAATAAATGGCATTGTCATTTACATTGCCATTAGCTTAATCTCTCGCAAATGTGAGACCTATTGTACCCTACGGACGAGCTCAGCAGACAGCAATTACTACCACACACACACACACACACACACACACACACACACACACACACCCAGAGCCACACACACACACACACCCAGAGCCACACACACACACACACACACCCAGAGCCACACACACACACCCAGAGCCACACACACACACCCAGAGCCACACACACACACCCAGAGCCACACACACCCAGAGCCACACACACACACCCAGAGCCACACACACACACACACCCAGAGCCACACACACACACACACCCAGAGCCACACACACACACCCAGAGCCACACACACACACCCAGAGCCACACACACACACCCAGAGCCACACACACACCCAGAGCCACACACACACACCCAGAGCCACACACACACACCCAGAGCCACACACACACACCCAGAGCCACACACACACACCCAGAGCCACACACACACACACCCAGAGCCACACACACACACACCCAGAGCCACACACACACACACCCAGAGCCACACACACACACACCCAGAGCGCCACACACACACACACACACACCCAGAGCGCCACACACACACACACACACCCAGAGCCACACACACACACACCCAGAGCCACACACACACACACCCAGAGCCACACACACACACACCCAGAGCCACACACACACACACCCAGAGCCACACACACACACACACCCAGAGCCACACACACACACACACACACCCAGAGCCACACACACACACACACCCAGGGGGCAGGGAAGCAAGCACAGCGAGGGGGCAGGGAAGCAAGCACAGCAAGGGGGCAGGGAAGCAAGCACAGCGAGGGGGCAGGGAAGCAAGCACAGCGAGGGGGCAGGGGAGCAAGCACAGCGAGGGGGCAGGGGAGCAAGCACAGCCAGGGGAAGGGGAACCAGGGGGCGGGGGTGCAAGCACAGCTAGGGGGCGGGGAAGCAAGTACAGCCAGGGGGTAGGGAAGCAAGCACAGCCAGGGGGTAGGGAAGCAAGCACAGCCAGGGGGTAGGGAAGCAAGCACAGCCAGGGGGTAGGGAAGCAAGCACAGCCAGGGGGCAGGGAAGCAAGCACAGCCAGGGGGCAGGGAAGCAAGCACAGCCAGGGGGCAGGGAAGCAAGAACAGCCAGGGGGCAGGGAAGCAAGCACAGCCATGTTTCCAGTGCTTGGCTATTCTGAACAAACCATTGGTGGATTCCCAACCGGCAACCATCCTCATCTATATTTCGAGCGGCCGATAAGCTGGGCGTTAAGTTAGCTCCCCTGCACCATGTGACTCCAGGCATCAACCCACCCAATCTCCTTGCTGGCCCTGGTACCTTGAAACACAGAGATGCTATGTCTGTGCTCTACGTGCTCTACAAATAGGAATTAATAATAAATTACGGTTGTTTTGTGTGCATACCTACAATCGACGATAGAAGGGGGGCAGAGCTTAGTGTATTTCCAACTGTCTGTGCCTAGATTCCTCTGTGTCTCTGCCCTATACACCTGGTACCAACGAGCAGTGCCTACACCAACCGGCGGTGCTCCAGGCACGGTCAGCTGTCCCACTAGAGGAAACATTCTGAAACACATCACCATTACAGAAAACTGAACAAAGAGTCTGGGTAAGTGGCAGAGAAGAGGACCGCCTCTTGTGAAACTGGGCACAGTCAGCTGTACCACCATAGGAAACACTCTAAAAAAACATCACCACCACAGGTTATGGAATTAAAACTGGTAAAAAAGTCAGGGGGAAGTGGCAGAGGAGAGGACTGGCCTCGTGTAAATCAGAGGAGCCTCCCTTCTAGATGTGCACTGCCCATGCTGAATCGCACCTTTGCAGGCGCTCTACACCTATTTAACAGTGACTGACTCTCCGAAGAAATCAATCAAGGAACATGCAGAGCTCCACAAAAAGGCTCAAAACCAAAATATCATCTGCAAATAATTCTACAATCGAACTCACATAAGCATTAAAAGATAGGCAGACGCGCGACTCATCGTGGCTGAAGCACTCCATGAAGACATGCTAAAACGCAAGTGGTGTAGTAAGTAAATGGATCCCTATTTAAAAGTTCATCCCTCCCAATCTTCAACTCAGCCAGAGGCCTCCTATAGACCTGTGTGCCCTCCCATCTTTTTCAGGTAGCTTCATCAAAAGTCACTCACGATGAGGGACAAGAAACAGCAAAAACTTCTGCTACAGACTAAAACTGTTCCAATGCGATGTAAAGGTTGTGCAGGCTCTAGGCAGTCCTTCTCAGAGGATTCCAAGTTAGGACAAGTAGAAAGCAGGGTCCAGCGAAATACCAAAGAAAGCAGTCCAGAGGATACAAACTATCACAGGGAAAATGTATTGTCTGCCTCCCCCACCCTGCCGCCAGGGACATGAAATCTATATGGTCGAGATTACCCTGGGCCGCAAACTGCAAATGAATCGCTGCCGTAATCGCGTGCAAAGCCAAACTGCCAGACAGTCAGCCGTAGCAGACACAAAATACAACTGATTACCCAAAGGAGGGAATACGCCACTCAGCTGCAGCTCGACTTGGTATGATCGCCCCCAAAAACAGCTGATAACCGCCCGAGGACCCACACCACTGTACCTCAGTTCATGCCCCCCTCTGCTGCAACGTGCATAAATCCAAAAATTGCGGAACGGCCAGACATAGCAAAAGACAAAATTTCGATCGATCCAGGGGGAGACATCCCTTCGCTGCAGTGCACACATCTGATCTGTGTGACGATCGTACTAAACAGCTGATCACCATACTATACCTCAGCGTGTACACTCCGGCATGCGGGACAGCCAGCCGATCGTGCCATGCTCTTCATCGCAAGCCGATCACAGTCCTCTGCTGTCCGCCGATCAGGTTCAGCTAATCCTTGACGCAGAGCTCCCCCGCTGCTCCAGCTGCCTGCCCCTCTCTCGACACCACTGACCTCCGTCAACGAACGACAATGGCTGATCCGCACCGGGCATGAGGAGGACGAGCAACAGCTAAAAACAAGATACACCTCGCTCACGTCAGATAAGTGGCGGGGTCTGCAGCCAGCCCCGCCCTCCCTCACAGCTGCAGCACCACCGGGCAACAGGAGAGAGTGACGGAGGAACCACCAGAGGCAGTTGGCTTTCAGAAACCAGCCTCCCAAGGCTCCAGCCCCTCATCCCCTACAAAAAAAGTGCCGGATGAGCTAAATGAACATTACCTGCTCAGTAGGTATTATCTCCTCACCCAGGTGCCACTTCTTACATCATGAGGTGTGTCCACACACTATGGAATCAGAGTAATGCAATTACTCATAAGTAATCAAAGTATTTCCCTACTCAGATTGAGTATTTATGGGTAAACTTCTGAAACAATGACTTTTTCCATGCAGGTGTGCCTTCTAGGAATAAACACAACACATTATGCTGCGGTTTGAAGCTTACTTCATGGCACTTTGTAGAAAGTCCTAGTTCCGCCATTTTAACCTCTTCACTCTCTCTATCCTGTCCCTTCCCTCTTTTTCTTTCCCCCTTTTTCCTGTTCTTCCCTTACTTCCCTTCCCTCTCTCTTTCCTGTATCCTTCACAATCCCTCCTTATTTATCTTCCCCACCGTTGGACCTTGATCTCTACCTTCCAGCTTCCCACTCATTCACCACACTCTTGCTCTCCCCCACCAGCATCCATAACCTTGCACCTTCCTCCATTTCTTCCAGTTCTGCCTTGCTCGCTTCAGCTTTCTCTTCTTCGAGCTCGCTCTCTCACTCACCATCCTCTAGCCCTCCTCCCATTAACCTCTCCAACATTCCACCATTCTTCTTATTACTTGTCTTGTTTGTGTGCTTGCTTCAGTTTATTGTAAGGCTGGTATCGCTGCTACTTTATAAAGCCCATCTGTATCTCTTGGTGCCATGCACAACATAAAACTCATAATAAATAAGGGTCCAATTATCAGAGAGTGCAGTACAACATGGTTTTTACTCACATTTTTAGGACTGCATCCCTTTAATCACTATAGTTTTACATTTGTTAAACACGGTGTGCAAAACAATGCAAAATGCACCAATGCCACAAAAAAATCAGGCCAGCGTGCATTATGCCTCGTTTACTACGCCAAGCCTTTAATCAGGTGCAAAATCTCATTGGAAACCCAGGGCAAATGTAATTGAGCATGGGAGTTTTGTGCCCAATATTCCCACTGGCGATTAAACGAGCCTCTTGGATTTATTGTCCACGTTGTAAATATTGTGTTGAGTCAGATAATAAAACGACGAACAGTGTAAACTAACTCTGGCTAATATAATCCAAGCAGTTTTTTACAGATAATTTCACCATTTTATGGGCGCCCGGGTCAACAGTTCATCGGTGTTTCCATCCACGTGCCAATAATATATATAATAAAAATAACGCATGCAGCAGAACGCACAGCACCTTTCATTGTACGCGAGACTAAAACCATGACAGCAGGTAGTGAATGCAAGACGCACACTCTGGCACGTGACCTTGTTGCATGTATTGTGGTCACGTGCTTAACTCATTAGCCCCCTGCTTGTGAGGTAATTAAACATTTCTACCTACAAGAAATTGAACCCAAGACGCACACATTGGCGCAAGGCCCGTTCATATACCGTGCACACATCCCTAGCTCATTAGCGCACGCTGGTGAGGTAATTATCCGTTTAAGGAAGGAATGTTTTATACACGCATGCATGATTGCGTATTTTACTTTTTCATGCTGGGCCACTGAACAGTAAGCACATTTGAGCATCGCCCTGGGGGTGGTTAATTATTTCACTGACGGTCGGGGACGGTAAGGTCTTCAGTTTTGAGGTAGAGGGTACTCTGAGCCATGAGCCAGGGGTGGGACCCATACGCCACACGTCAACTTTCCTTCGCGTGCTCTGCAACATGTTCATTGTTTTAAGGGGGGGTTCTACCCAAGAAATCCACATGGGACCTGGGTGCTAAATGGTATAGAAAAGAAGGGTCATTGACGGATTAAATGCATTGCACAGCTGAGAAATTGGACATTTGCAATTTCTAATATTGGGCATTTTTTTAGCATCTCAAGATCGCCTCATTTAAAGTTCAACAACTGCAAATACTGATGAATTCGGTTGACTGTCTGGGAGTCCAGTGTTATCACATGCTTTTTGTTTTTTGTTATTTTTAAGTCTGGTGTTGTAGGGTCAGCATTTTGACACTGGAAACCATGACTGGCTCTAACACATATGTTACCCCTACTTGTTTGGTCTTGACTCTTTTCGTTTTCCGAAACAAAAGGCGGCAACCCGAGCCACCCCTTTGTGACACGGGGCAATGTGGCAGGCACACGGTGCATCCCTGATGCAGAAATTAAACAAAAGGCGCCAAGCGTAAATGTAAACTATCCGATATTATGTGTCCAGAGCAAGTGAAATACGTTCAGCATCTTTAAGTCGGGGCCAGCCCCGAAGAAAGGGGCGCAGAGCAGGTGTGGGAACTCGCTTTCTTTCATGGTGACAGCCGACATGTAGAGAAAATGCGATCCTGCCGGCGGAGGCACAAAGCGCAACAGCGGGAGGGCAGGTGCCTGCTTCCAAAGCTCCCAGGCCAAAGGGGCTCTGGTTTGAAGTGTGTCTTTGAAGCGTGGTTTTCTTTCATTAGAACATGTCATACTATATTCTCGAAATATACTCCTTTCCCCCGGGCACTTTTCCCCTGGCAAAGAACAAGCGGCGGCGGGACTTCGGGCTTGCTTGCGGCCCAGCCGGACCAGATTCGGGGGCGTTCCCGGCTTTTGGCTGACCTAGCATGACGTAGCCAAAAGCCAAAAATTCTCGGGAACGCCCCCGAATCTGGTCCGGCCATGACGGACGCCTCTCTGTTCCAATGGCTAGCCTCCATTTATGGAGCTAGCCAATGGAACAGAGGGCGGATTCCCGAGCAACATACAATACTCATTAGATTTCTCCTGCGCAAAAGCTGCTTGCGCAGCTTTTTGGCAGTCGAAACCTAAAAAGAAATACTGGACGGAGAGTAAAATATACACCATTGCTTAAATTAAAACAAAAAAATACTCTTAAAAAGGCAGCTCTTCAACCAACGCAACTCCAAGTAGACATACACTTTTCAAAATGTCAAGCAATCTTTTGTTCAGCTTCACCCATGTGAGCCTGGATTCAAAAGACAAGTGTGGCCATCGCAGCTTAAGACAACTTTCTTTCGTAGGGAGATAAAGGGTCAAGTTCATTGTAATGTTTAGTGACAAACTGGTGTACAGCAAGAGTAAAATACACAACACTTGCCTAGCCAGCTCATACAATACAACTCCACGCCTAGGCAGACATTGGCAATACGCATTTGCCTTAAGTATGAGACATGGGATAATGTTCAAGGGCCCATCCTTGATTCAGCGGTATCCAATGGTACAATTAAGGATTCCATCAGCAGTTAAAACTAAGTGAGAGTTGGTTGCCCCATCGTGTGGAACTTGCAAATTCTAGATCAATAAAGAAGGTTGTCACTTAGTTCTCCTTATTCACAGACCACTTTATGCTGTAAAGTGCTCCTAACCACACAAGGGTGGTCAAATAGCAAAGAATAACTATGCAAATATTTTGTGCATCTGTGTTTATACTTGGACCTTCACGAGAGGCTGCGAAAGTAGTCTCTACAGGGAAGAGCAGATTATTCAGAAAAATTACTACTAAACACAAAGAAAGGCAGCGCGCTCACTCCCCCTTCAGTCACTGTACAATCATTGTACTTGCATTAAATAAAATAAATCTTCAGTCATACTTTAAGTTTGGGCTCAGACCTCTTTAACCACCTGCTGGCAAGCCTTACTGCTTCCAAAACCGAGGGCTTTGGGCCAGCCTCTCGCTCCTGATTGGATTGCTTTGCGATCTCCCTTCCCTGCTCCCAATTCAAGTGCTTTCCTCCATGTGTATGCTCCGGCGCTGGAAGCATTTCCATTGGTGTTCTGGCTGGTTGGCAGGCAGCCTTCCACTGCGGAATTTGCTTTGCATTCAGCAAACTTTTCTTATTCTGCAAAATCAGCATAAGCCATGATTCACTTTGCCACCAACCTATGATACAGCACTGCCAAAAGATAATCAAATGTCTAGGTGCCAGGCGGCAAAACAAAACCTTTTTAAAGTCAAAGTAAACCAAAACTTGCTAAGTCATCCAAATTCAAGAGGGAAGAATCACGAACCTACATAGAAGCATTGTGTGAGACCTTTTAATCACAGATAAGCAAAACTAGTAGAGTCTGCAAACTAGTTACCACCAGCAGTCCTGCTTGATGAGAGCAAGTAAATTATGGCAGACTAAAACAAGGCTCTGAAAACCTGATCTGCGAGTCCGCCTGCATAACAAAAACGAAACAAAATAAATGAAATGAACATAACACCAGGATAGCACTGCGGTGCAGCGCAGGTGAGAAAGATGGTTCAAACCCACAACGGAAGTAAAACTGCACTCCCTTGCAAAAACTGAGGGCAGGA
This sequence comes from Lissotriton vulgaris, assembly GCF_964263255.1. Taxonomy (NCBI): domain Eukaryota; kingdom Metazoa; phylum Chordata; class Amphibia; order Caudata; family Salamandridae; genus Lissotriton; species Lissotriton vulgaris. The sequence goes on along the minus strand of NC_141698.1, from coordinate 36,516,689 downwards.
TAGAAGAATTACTAGACAGATGAAAATCCGCACACTACAGGAACACGAATCTGCTGTCAAAGTGAGCACTAGTGAAGATTAACGCGTGACGTTTTCAAGCATTGGAAAGTTTATATGACCCGCAGATGACAGTGGCGCATGATGGCTTCTGGGAGACAAAACCAGAGACGGGAGATCAAAGAGATCGGTACAAAAGAAGGCAATCAGATCGCCTCAGTGCATGACAAATCAGAAATGTGCCCAAGGTCCGACAGACCAAACCACTCCCTCACGAGGGGCGTGGGCGATGAACTGCACAGGCCTAGAGGCTTCAAATAGCCCATCACTGGGACTGTTTGGGTGAACTGCCCTTTCAGTTTAGCCAGAGATACGATATTTAGCAGGGGGTGCAAACCCAACACATGCAGGCTGCAAGTAATTTGTAACTGCTTGCCACAAGGACTGAAAGGTGGCTAAAAAGATCAGACCATTACAATAGAAAAATAAAAGGCGGTGGTAGGTTTTAGCACACTCTTAAATATACCTTTAATTTCATTCTGCATTAGCAACTAAAAATTAACTTCCTGGAGGAAATGCAGCCTTTTGTCCAGCCCTGCTCTTCCCAGCGCCTATTGTCCTTAAATCAACAATCCCCTTTACAGCCTTCCTTGAAGTGAGCAGCCGGGATTCCCAGCACAGTTAGAAGATTATGGATTCCACACTCTAAAGGGGTTTCCAAAAAAGTGCTTTTAAGACCGTCTAGGATGTTTTTAAGTTGCAGAGAAATGCTAGAGAGGGTTCGAGTCACAAGTTCACGTCAGAAAATGAATGAATGAATGCCCAGCCAACCTCGAAAAGACATAACAAGCTCTTGGCATTGCTGAGGGGAGGGGAGGGGGGGGGGGGGAGAGAAATGCACGGCCTGGGCCTTGAAAGTGAAGTGAATAATTAGGGGAGGAGAAAGTCCTACTTGAGGACGAGCGCACGCTGGCGGAAGCTTCAGATACCAGTGGGAGGGCTGGCTGGGAGGGAAGCTGATTCTTTGATGTGGACATACAGATGGTGCCTGTGGGGGAAAAGCGTGTGCTTGTTCACATGAACTGTTGAAAATCCACCTCGTTGGTTTGACAATTATTTTGTCAAACCGGCCGTCAAAGAAGTAAACAGCAGGGATGTAATTAGGGGGAAGGAGAAGTCGCGCAGGGGTGAATGCCTGAGGCCAAATCCGGATTGTAAAAGTCAGCTTTGTGGATGGGCGGCTATAGGTCTCTCTGTGAGACCTAAAAAGGTATATGTACTAGACACAGTTAGTTAGATCTTCGTGGTTATGTCTGTTCATATGTATTTAATTTAAGGAAAAAATTAAAATACACCTATGTTTAACAGTACATGTATGCATTTCGCATTACGTATATATGTCTGGCATAGTACTTAATACATGAATCTTATTTACAGAACATAAGTGGGAGAGTGTGTATTTATGGCTTTGCTTCTTTTTATGGCAATGCATATATGTCACAGTATGTAAATCTGAATATAGGGAATATACCCTCAAGAGTAATACAATATATTAAATTGAGAAACAAATTACTGCACGTCTCGCTATATGTTTATATAAATATGTGTGTAGGATATATACACACACAAAGGTATAGATATTCATAGACAATACAGCTATATTTTAGACATGATAAAATGTGCTTCTGGTTATATGGAGATGAGGTTTTTGTTATGGATGTCTGAACATGGAATTTTGCTTCCACCTACAAGCGGAAATATTAATATAGGAGGGAGAAAGAAACAAGATTTATTTACTCAGTCACAAGATACATTTGTATGTCAGACCATGTAGCTATTGCTGCTTCAATATTCACATGAGTGTGTACATAAAGGGGTTTATCCCTGCTACTAAACATTTTCCAAGCGTTGTACACATATATAGATGTATACATACATTCACTACATATTTCGAATTGTAGGTAATCTCTATACATGTGTATGTTAATTTAATGTATTTGTTTAAAAAAGCATTTTTATTTAAGGCAGAAAATACACTAACAAAATTCCTTCAACCTTGGACCCATCCCTCCTCCCTCACTCAGCCCAAACCTTTGACCACTGTGAAATCATAAACATCCTTTTCAAACATCCCACTCCTTTTCGCCCAACTAACAGACGCACATGTTCACTGCTCACAATAACAATTTACGACTTCCCTTTTCTAATCCACTCCCTTCATTCTATCCCTACTCACAAGGAAAAAAGAAAGCACATATAACTAATCGGCTATTTATTTACATCAATTCTTGGTTTCCGGAGTACGGAGCTACTCGCAGTAAAACGCTTCAAAGCCTCGTATGGGGAGGTAAGCGCCATATAAATACAATTTCTTACCAAGTAAACTTCATCTTTTGACTCCTTTTAATAAAACTTTTTTGAAGTTACAGCTTAATCCTGCTGCTGCAGTCTGTTCAACAAAGGAGCAATAGTTCCTACTTCCTAATTGTTGTAGTCAAGAGATTGCTTCATTTTGGGAGTTCCTTACTAGAACACATGGGGCAACACCCAAAGTCACTTTTTACGAAGCACTTCTACTAACAAAATGTGTGACGCACTGACTTGGCCAATGTTTGTTGTAACTGTTCTGTCTTGTGTTACTTATTGTGACAAAGCTTACTGCTGACAAGGACTATGTGGCTTGAATTAATGCATGAGGGTGCTCTGCACAGACACGAATGGCCTCCTCCTTCCAGCCACAGGTATCTCAGGAAGAGATATGGCAAAAGAGGACAAATTAAATTAAGATAATCAGCAATGCTCAGATGGGGTAGTTTGCAAAGTTCCCTCAGGACAAATCATGGCTGCTGTTCTGTAAAAACTCTCAAACACACAAAAAGTGATGGGAGGAATGCCTGTAAATAGTGTAACCAATTGGGGTAGCATTCAAACCGATGGTTATTTGCCCACTATGCAACCCCAGATTAGACCCAGTCATATGCACATCAGCATTGTTCCTGCTCCGATAAGATCGGTCCTACCCAAACTGCCAAGCCAGGTCCTCTCTACACCAGAACACAAGCAATCCAAGACCAGTTTTGGCTTTGTTGAGCCTCTTCAGTCGGGTGTTGCTTGGTTCCAGTGGCAGTGGGACTCACGCCTGCGCACTTTGACCAATTAGGAGTCAATTTACCCAGGACTAACAATCTGGAAGCAAGGTGCAAAGACTTAAGGTTAAAGGTGAGTGTCAGAGGGGAGGAAAGTCATGAGAGTCAGAGGGGAGGAAAGTCAGTCAGTCAAATTTCTTTATTTCGACGTAAGCCATAAAAGAAGCAGCAAGAATATAACATTTACCAAATATTTAAAATCGGGAAAAAAAATTCCAATATTTACAAAAGTGACAATAAATAATTAAAAATCATTCCATTTTTAAAAATGGTGTCCTAGCCCACCACATGTGACAGAAGAACCTGGAAACCGTAAATACAATGTGCAGGTCCGTATTCGTTTCTAAGAGTCTATAAACTTCCATAAAATTCCAAGTTCTTGCACAAGTTAATGAGCTCTTTCTGACGTGGTTTACCGTATCCTCGAGAGAAAAAGAGCACATGCAGGTCAGATTCCTCCTTAGCTGAACAAGCAGGGCAACCCAGGTCCCGCCCCAGTGCCCACTGATTAGTGTATGCATTAAGTGGGAGACAACCATGACGAAACTGTAAATAAAGTTTCCTGGCCAGGGTTGGATAAACAGTCGCCTGCATATATGTACTTTCACATCAAGGAATATTGATAGCCTGGAACCCGCCCTAGGATTGAGATACAATTTATCCATTTGAGCATCCCAATATCTCCTTATCAGGACCTTCCTAGTAATGGTTACACATGCTAGTCTGGGATTCTCCCACAGCTCACAAAATCCTAGCGCAATCAAGCAGTTTTGAACATACATAAGCCATGGGAACGTGCTATTCCCTGAAATGCTAAGTATCTCCTGTAGCTCACTTCTATAGACAGCAAGTTCCGAGGTGGCCCATATCCTTCACCAAAAAAAGAAGTGGCCTACATCCTACAACCTGAGTAATTTGTCTTACTCCTAGGTCCATGCGAAGGGGGAACAAGGGGGTACTCACCGGGAGGCCAACTATTTGTCTGAGAAATGTATTTTCAGTGATCAGCATTGTATTTGTATTAGAGTGGCCCCACATCTCAGCACCATACAGTGTTGCGCTTCACACCTGTGTTTTATAAATTTCTAAGACAGGGCTCAAGGGTTTGTGATGGATATCCCTAAAGACTTTAGTCAGACCCCCCGAAATTTGGGTTAGTTTAAGATTTGCCTTTGTGACCTGCCCCCCCCCCCCCCCCCAACACATTTTCTCATTTAGGGTGACCCCCACATACTCAAATTCAATAACCCTCTCTAATGGTGAGCCATTCAAATTGGGGCCGGGATAGAGTGTTTTTTTGGGATTGAAAAACATATATTTGGTTTTCTGAACGTTTTATTTCCAACCCCCTATTCTTACAGAAGAGTGAAAATCCATCCATTATTCTCTGTAGCCCCATAGGGGACTCAGACAGGAGTAGCGTGTCGTCAGCGAACATCAACGCTGGCACACAACCCCGAGCCAGCTTCGGGGCATCGATGTTCATGCATTAACTCAGGGCGTGTACGTTGATGTAAATGCAAAATAAGGTGGGGGCCAACACGCACCCCTGTCTAACTCCACTGTTTACCGAAATTGGAGCTGTGAGTTCCCCCCTTTCCCATATCTAATTTTAGCATAATTCCCAGTATGCAGCCGAATAATGATCTCTAGGAGATATGGGGGTATCCCCAACTCCCTCAACACTCTCCACAAAGTCTCCCTGGGGACCAGGTCAAAGGCACTCAGCAGGTCAACAAAGACCAGATAAAGGCCCCCCCTTCCGGTACTACTGATTTCCAATGAAGGAGTTGGAGCCTAAATATCTGGTCCATAGTCGAAGTTTTGGTTTTGAACCCAGCCTGTAGATGAGACATTATTTTGTTATCATACAGCCAGGCCTGGACTCTATCAAGAATTATCTTTGGGAATATGAGATATGTCTATTAGACTGATAGGTGTATAGTTAGAGGGTTGAAAAGGGCAGCCCTTCTTAAACACTGGGATTACCTCTGCCCCCAACCACGATTCAGGCAAGTCCATCCCTTTTAGGATGACATTTAAAATCAGCCACAGGTAGGGGGCCAGATTTTTGGCTCCCTACTGTATAACTCTCCGGGAACATTATCAAGCCCTGTGGCTTTTTCTGCAGGAATTTTTTTGATTGCAATTTCTACTTCAGCCAAAGAGATTTGTGGGGAATCAAAATGTATGTTAAGCTGTTGGAGAATAGAAGGCTTGGTAGTGTGTGACCCAGCTCACTGCCGCTATGTTTGCATCGAGGGAGGTCTGACCCTCACTACCAGTCGCAACAATGTTCCAAAATGTTCTTGGATCCTTGGATTCCAGGGCCATTTTTAAACCTATCCCATTTGTCTATTCCCAAAACAGCCTTGACAGAAGCAATACATTTCTTATACTGGGCCCTGGCCGATTTGATGGCACTCTGGGATTTATGCTTAATAGCCTCTATAAGAGTTTTCTTTGCCTGTTTGCAGATGCTGTTAAACCACAAGCCCTTATGTTTGTTCCTTTTAACCCGCGGGTAGTGTTTATAAAATGCTTCTCTTAGTTTACAACAGATGGAATGATTGGTGCCCCCTAATTTACTGTGGGTGTCAGATGAAACCCCATTGTCCACCAAATATGAGAGGGTCATTAAGTCAGGAATAATACTTTCATAGAGGAGAGCCAACTTCACCTGGCAGTTTTCCATCTCTGCCCACTTAACCTTCCTTTTGTTGTTTGAGAGGAATAGCCCATCCCTGGCACGCTGTTCTAAATCACTTGTGCCCGTTTCCAAAGGGAACTCAAGAGTTGCTATCAGGGCGTTATGATCGCTATCATGCCTAGGCTGGATAGTGAAATCAGTGACGAGAGACCAACCTCTAGTTTCTATTAGGACGTGGTCCAATTTTGACTCGTGTCCCACCCTGTTGAAGGTGTATTTACCAAGCGAGTCAGAACTAAATCGACCATTACAGGCGCATAATGAATGTTTCAAGGTCAAAGCCTTGACCTGGAGCACCAAAGAAGACCAGGCCCTGATCGGGTGGAGTTTATCTCGGGAATGACCCATACCTTGTCCTCTTCTCTACCACAGGAGTCATGAAAATCTTTTAGGGGTTCATATTGGCAATTTAAGTCACCACCCAAAAGAGTCAGACCATCTTTTGAGTCACCCGACATTACTGTATCTAGAAGGTCTATTGTCTGTGACTCCTTCCTGTTTTTCACGGGCCTAGAGTACACATTAATCAATTTGATTTTGTGGTCTTTGTTAAAGGACATGACAAGGCCCAAAATGTCTGGGCCAGTTTCTTCTAATTGCGAGACAGTACAACCTAGATGCATCCCAATCCATATAATTAGCCCTCCAGATGGTCTTCCCTGGCCTTTCGAGATGGCTAGTTTGTGATATGATGCAAATCCCGGATGGGTGTATTCCTCAACAGCCCAGGTTTCTTGAAACATACAAATATCACAGGAGTCTACCAGTGTTTCCCAGTCCGGACAGGTCGATTTATTTTTGATGCCTGCAATGCTCCATGAAAGAACCTTCAGTTTTAGACTGGGTTTTGATATGGAAAAGGAGATCTTATGAATCCCTTCTATAGCAATCTCATTTGAAGCCATCAAGGTGGCCAACAGGAGTGGACAGGCAATGATGTCTGGAAGTGGTTCAGCCTTATTAGTGAACCCATTTCCTCTAATGAGCGTGTGCCCCTTTCCAGCCTGCAGCTTGGCCAGGGCTAAATTTGGGTTTTATTGAAACAAGGGGAACCCAACGGATAGCTAAGAGCCATGGGTATAACTTTGTTATAAGAAAACAGTGGAACCTAGCTTATTCAACAAATACAAAATATAGTATAGAAACTCAATGGAAGCTATACAATTCAGGTTGTCCTGACCCAGCCGGGACAGGAGTTTATTACCTACAATGTTAAATATACAATACAATTTTTCAAGACACAAGCCTGTGCCGTACTGACAAAGAGGAAGGAAAAAGATATAGGGTGAGAAAGAGGGTGATTTTCAGGCAATGAAAGAGAGCAAAGACAGGGCACTGCAAAGAATGCAAAGATTGCTGGCAGTGTCGCCTGGAGTGGAATGTACACCAAATTTTTGAGAATATTACAAGTGTCAACCCACTCTTGGGTGTCGACGTTTCGATCCCTAAAAGCTCTAATAGATGCACGGGATCATCATCAGGACTTATTTAAGTAGCAAAACATGCCTGAATGAGCAAAGCCTGTTTAGAGAAAACACAAAAGGAAACAAGGTTTTTTACAGATCCTTAGCCAATAAAGAATTCATAGAGAACTAAATGCCCACATTGTAATTACATTCGAAATCGCGGTGCCCCAGTGCTTGGTGTTTTGTGTTTAAGTAAATAGTTTAAAACATACAAAGCTACATAATGCAACTTATCATAACTTCCGGAATCGCAGTGGCATGCGTGAGGTTCATTCTGCTCTGGGGCTCTGTGGTGAATGTGAGCCTAGTATAAGTCTATTTGATAGTGCCTATTTATTTTGTCTTTACTTTAACAGATCGGTGAAGGGGAGCTTTAAAATCACAGTCTCGGCAGGGAAGGTAATCTAGTCACACCAATGGAACATAACCAGCGTTTTAACGTACCATGTGGTTGAGGTTACACACACGTTTAAAAGGAGTTCGATGGTTGTCCTAATATGGTCGTTTTAAAACTTCAAAGTCCGTCTATGGGTGGCTGCACTGTAATTAAGGAATCAGTTTATGGGTTAAAAACCGGGAAGTTGCAAAAACCGGCAAACATTTTCCATGTGGGGATGAGGTGGTTACCTTTAAGTCTCGTGCTAGCATCGGAACCTGAAGTATGGAAGCATCAATGGTGCCATACTTTTGTATCAGAATTTCCAACTTTTATTCTTTTCTGGGGAAATGAAATGGAGACTCGGGTTACTTAGAGCTACGAAATGGTGATGAAAACGTGATTCTATCTAAGACATAAGCAGGGTACTCACGAAGTTACAGTATTCTGGCTTGCCTCGCCCTGGGCTTCAGCAATGTGGATAACGGGCGCTGAAACAAGGGTTCAAGAATCAGCGTGCGCGGAGTAAAAGCTGCGCCCGATTCAGTAATGGAGGTCAGAGATAGCCTAACAGTACAAGCGTTCCACTTACTTAGTCAGGATATGACAGCCGCCTCTCCCAGGGGTGCTCGGTCGAGGCCGGATTCAGAGTGGAGGCATTTCCGCAAAGGCGGTTTGTAAGACTGGCTTTGATCACGTGTTGTTAACAGTAGGCGCCATTATGGAACGGCTATCGCGCTAAGGTGCCGGCCATCTTTGAATGGAGGGCAAATAGCAAAAAATAATTAAACAGTATTTGGTTGCGAGTATCATACTGCTAGGATAAGGGCATTATGGATGCAGTCATGGAATACTGTCTACAGGGGATATTGTGAACCTACTTGGAACAGTTAAGATGATAGTGACATATGTGCAACAAAGTGACAATTGTGCAAAAGTGAAGAGGTGATTAATAATAATAAAAAAATTTTTAAGGGTGACTAATGATAATAAAATAATTCTCGATCATCGACTCCAGATGTCTAGTTACGCTCAGAATTTCTCAGCATCACATTGAGTTTATAATGTCTTGAATGGGACCAGCAAAGTCTCATTTAGCCTCCCAATCTTGATTTCAGAATGTTTTTTGGACACGATGTATCTGTACCCAGAATTTTGACCAGAAGTTCTCATAGCAATGTTGTCCAATCCTCGTTCCGATTCAAGCCTGTGTGGATCGTGTTGAATTGGATAATAGATTTTAATTCTTCCCTGTTGAGCAGTTGTTGTAAGTTACCACCTCTTTGTGGTAATTTGACAGAATACTGTAACTTCGTGAGTACCCTGCTTATGTCTTAGATAGAATCACGTTTTCATCACCATTTCGTAGCTCTAAGTAACCCGAGTCTCCATTTCATTTCCCCAGAAAAGAATAAAAGTTGGAAATTCTGATACAAAAGTATGGCACCATTGATGCTTCCATACTTCAGGTTCCGATGCTAGCACGAGACTTAAAGGTAACCACCTCATCCCCACATGGAAAATGTTTGCCGGTTTTTGCAACTTCCCGGTTTTTAACCCATAAACTGATTCCTTAATTACAGTGCAGCCACCCATAGACGGACTTTGAAGTTTTAAAACGACCATATTAGGACAACCATCGAACTCCTTTTAAACGTGTGTGTAACCTCAACCACATGGTACGTTAAAACGCTGGTTATGTTCCATTGGTGTGACTAGATTACCTTCCCTGCCGAGACTGTGATTTTAAAGCTCCCCTTCACCGATCTGTTAAAGTAAAGACAAAATAAATAGGCACTATCAAATAGACTTATACTAGGCTCACATTCACCACAGAGCCCCAGAGCAGAATGAACCTCACGCATGCCACTGCGATTCCGGAAGTTATGATAAGTTGCATTATGTAGCTTTGTATGTTTTAAACTATTTACTTAAACACAAAACACCAAGCACTGGGGCACCGCGATTTCGAATGTAATTACAATGAGGGCATTTAGTTCTCTATGAATTCTTTATTGGCTAAGGATCTGTAAAAAACCTTGTTTCCTTTTGTGTTTTCTCTAAACAGGCTTTGCTCATTCAGGCATGTTTTGCTACTTAAATAAGTCCTGATGATGATCCCGTGCATCTATTAGAGCTTTTAGGGATCGAAACGTCGACACCCAAGAGTGGGTTGACACTTGTAATATTCTCAAAAATTTGGTGTACATTCCACTCCAGGCGACACTGCCAGCAATCTTTGCATTCTTTGCAGTGCCCTGTCTTTGCTCTCTTTCATTGCCTGAAAATCACCCTCTTTCTCACCCTATATCTTTTTCCTTCCTCTTTGTCAGTACGGCACAGGCTTGTGTCTTGAAAAATTGTATTGTATATTTAACATTGTTTGTAGGTAATAAACTCCTGTCCCGGCTGGGTCAGGACAACCTGAATTGTATAGCTTCCATTGAGTTTCTATACTATATTTTGTATTTGTTGAATAAGCTAGGTTCCACTGTTTTCTTATAACAAAGTTATACCCATGGCTCTTAGCTATCCGTTGGGTTCCCCTTGTTTCAATAAAACGTTCTAAGCGCAATCACCAGGATTGTAGGGTTTTTCTTAAACTCCAAAATACCTCACCTCTGAGGTTGACCTTCCTAGTGCCCTCGTACTTGCACCTTTATATCACTCTAGAAATCAAAAAACCTTTTTTCCCGAGCCTTAAAGAGATGTCAGACCATGCCCCTTTGTACACTGTAGACCACATTAAACACTTGTGCACATTACCTTCACTTCTATCTGAAAACCCAGATGTCCCAGAAACTGTTGTATCCAGTTTGCCAGAGCAATTAGAGAAGCTTAAGAAAAAACAGGTCAGACTTCAATTGATGGTGTTAATGCTTACGGATTATCTTAAATCCGGAGTAATTCCAGTAGGATTGCAGGTTCGTAATATCCCTGGGATATTTACGGACAACCCTAAATACATTACGAATTTTAGCCATATTGGCACCATCTGTTCAAGACAGTGGTTAGCACTCGGTATTGACATCGCCTCGGAGACATTGAAGGCCCTTGAGATAGAGATCGCTGACCTCCTGAAACAAATTAACGACTCCGACCCCACGGCCGAATGTAAAAAGCTTTTGGAACAGGTAGACAAAACAGTGGCCGAATATCACCGCATTGAACAGAACAAAAAATCCAATAAAATCAAAAAAGACATTAAGAACTATAGTGCTGAGTCTACATACCCATATCTGAATAAAGATTTCTACACTAATAGACCTTATTTCAACCCCCAAAATAGACCTTGGGGTCGTTTTAATAAACGACAAAACATAGTGGGCTTTTCAGATACCTCAGAGGACTCATCTGACAATTCAGATCCAGGTGAGGGAGGAAGCAACCCAAGGAGGGGTCGGGGAGGAGCACAAGGCAATAATAATTTTTTAGGCAGAGGTCAGCAAGGCACCCCTCAGAGAGGCAAGGCCAAGAAAACCAGGAAATGGTTCAATGCCCCAGGGGAGCGGAGGACCCGCAACAACTTTTATCAATGGTCGTGACCACAACACCCAATCTGACTGAAACCTTACCTATTTTTAACCTGTCAAACCATATTCTCCAACACTCTGAATTAGAACTACTAAAGAAAGGATTGTCTTTTGTCCCCACGGTACGTCCAAATTACATGGAATTGCAAACTGAGTTGTTGCGTTTTTTTAGACTGGTTCGTCTAAAAGCATTTTTTCAATTGCACCCTACACCAGACCCTATTCGTAACACTCCTTTCTCACCGCCTTCCACCTTCTTACCAACGGCAAGCATGATTCCTCCAGAAATCATCACATTTGAGAAATTGATTCTCAAGGAAGTTGAGATCCTTGAGAAAAAGAAACTGTTTATTCCATATAATATACCCAAAGTGGAGAAAGATGCAATAGATTCACTTAAATCCAAGACGGATCTGATTATAAAGAGCGCAGACAAAGGAGGTGGTATTGTGTTACAGAATATTGACACATACAAGAATGAGATTAACCGCCAGCTAAGTAATAGGGAACATTACTTGAGATTGGGCCGTAATCCTACACAGGAAATCCAAACTCTAATCAAGAAAATTACCACAGATGCCAGAGATGAGGGCTTTCTCAGCAAGAAGGAATACAATTTCCTCAATGTCAAATGTCCGAGATTGCCGGTCATTTATACCCTCCCAAAAATCCACAAGGATACTGAGAACCCACCAGGCCGACCGATAGTCTCGGCGTGTGGTTCTATCTTGGAACCCTTAGGGTCCTATGTTGACTATTTTATTAAAGACTTTGTGCCTTCTACATGTTGTTACGTTCGTGACAGCATGCAAATGATTAATCTGGTTGAGCATCAACCCTATGACCCCAGTACTCAAACACTTTGTACACTAGATGTAGAGTCGCTCTATACTAATATACCTCAGGGAGCGGCTCTACGGGTCATCGAGAGGACACTAGACTCTAGACCACGTCCACACAGGGTACCCACATTGTTTATACTACAGCTGCTGGAACTCTGTCTTACCAAGAACTTTTTTGTCTTTGATGGGGTATTCTTTCAACAGATCAAAGGTACCTCCATGGGAGCTATTTTTGCTCCTCACCTGGCTATTCTGTACATGGACGCATTAGAGACCGGCACCATCCTAACTGATACAAACCCATTTAGAACAAGTATCAATTGCTGGCAACGTTATATAGATGACATTTTTCTTGTTTGGAACGGTGACAGGGATATTCTTAAATCCTTCTTGCACTGGTTGAATAACAACTGTGACAATTTGCAATTCACTCTTACGCATCACAGAACTGAGATAGCATTTCTTGACCTCACAATTTACCATGAGGAAGGCGAATTGTTGACTCGCCTTTATAGGAAACCGACTGAAAGAAATACTTTATTGAGGTATGACAGCAATCATCCCAAACCCCTCAAAGACTCTCTCCCTTATTCGCAGTTCCTTCGAATTAGGAGAAACTGCTCCTCAAAGACGGATTATTTCAGAGAAGCAGGCACACTATGCTCGAAACTTAAAACAAGAGGCTACCCGAGTAGGATAGTGAGAAACGCATCAAAACGAGCTTGGTACTGCCCAAGGGAGGTACTACTCCAACCCAAGGCAAGGCCAAACTCGGAAAGAATAGCCTGCGTAACAACCTTCTCCCCAATTTCAAACAAAATAAGAAAAACAATTCTCCGTCACTGGCCAACCCTCAACTCAGGGACACTAAAATTTGACAAACCATTGTTTGCTTTCAAGAAGAGTGGAAACATCAAAGACCACCTTGTCCGTGCAGCCCTCCCAGCACCACCTTTGAAGAGCACAATAGATTCAAATTGGGGGTTACCAGCCTTGAGGGGACATGTGAAATGTGGGAATTGCATTGTTTGCGATCTAACACTTGAGGGGCGCACTTTCAGTCACAATAACATCACGAATCACTTAAAAGATTTCACGAACTGCAACACCTGCAATGTGATCTATGCTATTGTATGCCCTTGTCCCTTACTGTATGTGGGACAAACGACCCAGAAAATCAAGACCAGAATCAGTCAACATCGGAGCCGCATACGCTGTGGAACCCTGAACGCCCCTTTGGTTGAACACTTTACAAACATGAATCATTCAGCAGACGACTTAAAATGGACCATCCTCAAAACTGTCAAATTACCACAAAGAGGTGGTAACTTACAACAACTGCTCAACAGGGAAGAATTAAACTCTATTATCCAATTCAACACGATCCACACAGGCTTGAATCGGAACGAGGATTGGACAACATTGCTATGAGAACTTCTGGTCAAAATTCTGGGTACAGATACATCGTGTCCAAAAAACATTCTGAAATCAAGATTGGGAGGCTAAATGAGACTTTGCTGGTCCCATTCAAGACATTATAAACTCAATGTGATGCTGAGAAATTCTGAGCGTAACTAGACATCTGGAGTCGATGATCGAAAATTATTTTATTATCATTAGTCACCCTTAAAATTTTTTTTATTATTATTAATCACCTCTTCACTTTTGCACAATTGTCACTTTGTTGCACATATGTCACTATCATCTTAACTGTTCCAAGTAGGTTCACAATATCCCCTGTAGACAGTATTCCATGACTGCATCCATAATGCCCTTATCCTAGCAGTATGATACTCGCAACCAAATACTGTTTAATTATTTTTTGCTATTTGCCCTCCATTCAAAGATGGCCGGCACCTTAGCGCGATAGCCGTTCCATAATGGCGCCTACTGTTAACAACACGTGATCAAAGCCAGTCTTACAAACCGCCTTTGCGGAAATGCCTCCACTCTGAATCCGGCATCGACCGAGCACCCCTGGGAGAGGCGGCTGTCATATCCTGACTAAGTAAGTGGAACGCTTGTACCGTTAGGCTATCTCTGACCTCCATTACTGAATCGGGCGCAGCTTTTACTCCGCGCACGCTGATTCTTGAACCCTTGTTTCAGCGCCCGTTATCCACATTGCTGAAGCCCAGGGCGAGGCAAGCCAGAATACTGTAACTTCGTGAGTACCCTGCTTATGTCTTAGATAGAATCACGTTTTCATCACCATTTCGTAGCTCTAAGTAACCCGAGTCTCCATTTCATTTCCCCAGAAAAGAATAAAAGTTGGAAATTCTGATACAAAAGTATGGCACCATTGATGCTTCCATACTTCAGGTTCCGATGCTAGCACGAGACTTAAAGGTAACCACCTCATCCCCACATGGAAAATGTTTGCCTGTTTTTGCAACTTCCCGGTTTTTAACCCATAAACTGATTCCTTAATTACAGTGCAGCCACCCATAGACGGACTTTGAAGTTTTAAAACGACCATATTAGGACAACCATCGAACTCCTTTTAAACGTGTGTGTAACCTCAACCACATGGTACGTTAAAACGCTGGTTATGTTCCATTGGTGTGACTAGATTACCTTCCCTGCCGAGACTGTGATTTTAAAGCTAACCTTCACCGATCTGTTAAAGTAAAGACAAAATAAATAGGCACTATCAAATAGACTTATACTAGGCTCACATTCACCACAGAGCCCCAGAGCAGAATGAACCTCACGCATGCCACTGCGATTCCGGAAGTTATGATAAGTTGCATTATGTAGCTTTGTATGTTTTAAACTATTTACTTAAACACAAAACACCAAGCACTGGGGCACCGCGATTTCGAATGTAATTACAATGTGGGCATTTAGTTCTCTATGAATTCTTTATTGGCTAAGGATCTGTAAAAAACCTTGTTTCCTTTTGTGTTTTCTCTAAACAGGCTTTGCTCATTCAGGCATGTTTTGCTACTTAAATAAGTCCTGATGATGATCCCGTGCATCTATTAGAGCTTTTAGGGATCGAAACGTCGACACCCAAGAGTGGGTTGACACTTGTAATATTCTCAAAAATTTGGTGTACATTCCACTCCAGGCGACACTGCCAGCAATCTATGCATTCTTTGCAGTGCCCTGTCTTTGCTCTCTTTCATTGCCTGAAAATCACCCTCTTTCTCACCCTATATCTTTTTCCTTCCTCTTTGTCAGTACGGCACAGGCTTGTGTCTTGAAAAATTGTATTGTATATTTAACATTGTTTGTAGGTAATAAACTCCTGTCCCGGCTGGGTCAGGACAACCTGAATTGTATAGCTTCCATTGAGTTTCTATACTATATTTTGTATTTGTTGAATAAGCTAGGTTCCACGGTTTTCTTATAACAGGGCTAAATTTGGGGGCAAGGAAAAAGGAGGTGGAGCTTGTACAGAACTAGGATAGGCATCATTATGACTAGAGTCTAATTCCGCTTGCTCGGGGTGTGGACTGACATGTCGATATTGTTCACTGGCTTTACCCTCTAGATTTCTGCCCGCTTGAGTCTCCAACCGTCAGTCTACTTCATCTAAATGCCTAAATCTGTTTTGTAGAGGTAGAGTAAACTGGATGGGATTTTGGTAAGAAAACTTCTGTCCCCCTTGTGGACGCACTCGGTGCCAATCGTATGTACCATGATCCTCACCCCTTGTACTAGCATGATTTGGCTAGCTTGATGGACAAAGACAGGGTATAGAAGATGTTGTGTGATATGTGGCTTCCTTAGGTTCACTATTATGGACTCCCCTTTGATATATTTTGGTCTGCTTCCCACCCAACTTACTCTACTAGCCAGCAGAACATCATTTGCACTAACAAATTGGCCCCTGCTAGAAACAACAAGCATTTACAATGCAATGTCTCTGCATTATTAAAAGTAGAGCTATAGGCATTGCTCATAACTTTTTTTGGGTGTTTTTTTTTTTAAATCATAAATAAATGGCATTGTCATTTACATTGCCAATATCGTAATCGTTAAATAAATGGAATTGTCATGTACAATGCCAATAGCTTAATCGCTCACAATGCATGACCTATTGCATTTACACCCACACAGAGCCACACGTACAGAGCCACCCACGCACCCTGCCCCCTGCACGGAGGACCAACTCGGAGGAGCCGGCGCAGGGAGCATGCGGGCACATAGGGCTGCCACGGGCTCTACCCCTTTCTCTGGATGCAGGGAGGCGAAAATGAAGAAATAATGACCACTGTGCAAAGGAATGGTGAACATGATGAAAGGTTTCTCTCTAAATGAAGGAACTAGGGAAATGAAGAAATAGTGGTGACTGAATGAATGAATGGTGTTGTAAATGAATAAAAGGTGGGCATTAAACAGAAGCTGGAGAATATGCGGCTTGCAGCAGGTGTGTGTGTGTTGTTATGTTATGTTATGTTATTGTTATTTGTTGTGCGCACAGCTACTCCAGCCAAGGAGCGTCCTGCGCATAGACAAGGAGGAACATAACACAACAGGAAAAAGACAAGGACTAAAAAGCCTAAAAGGGGGCAGCTAAAACAGATGGGTTTTTATTGCTTTCCGAAAGGTCAAAAGGTCCTCCAGCAAACGAATTTCGACCGGAAGAGAATTCCAGGCTAATGCAGCTTTTACGCTGAAGGAGCGACCCCCCATGCGGCTGAGCCTAAATCTAGGAACTACAGCAAGGGCCTGGCTTTGAGAGCGGAGGATGCGTGTGGGGACATAAAAGGAGAGAAAGCTGGACATGATTTCGGGGCCTATACCTCTCAGAATCTTGAAGGTCAAACAGAGGACCTTAAAAAGAATACGCTTCCTCACTGGAAGCCAGTGTAGGGAGCGAAGAACACTCGCCACCGGGCAAAATCTGGGCAGGCCGACACTCGCCCTGGCCGCAGCATTTTGGACCCGTTGCAGGCGAGTGAGCTCAGCCTGATTGGCCCCGACCAGGAGAGAGCTGGCGTAATCCAGGCGAGAGATGATAGTGGCCTGGATTACCAGCTGTCTGGTTGGGGCATCGAAAAATTTGAGGACTGGTCTTAAGCCTCTCAACAGACCAAAACAACAGGCTGCTGTTTTTTTAGTGTGACCTACAAAGGTAAGGCCAGCGTCCAGCCAGACCCCCAAATTTTTCAACTCCGACACCGGGGTCGGGGTAGGTCCCAGCTCTGGTGGCCACCATTGCCCCACAGCTCCACTCCCCTTCCGACAATCATTACCTCTGTTTTAGTGGCATTGAGCTGGAGACAGTTTCCCGTCAACCAGCTAGCCACCGCCTACAGTCCATCCTGGAACCTGGGGGCGTCTTGTTCCGCATCCCTGCTGAGAGTAACCGCCAGCTGTGTGTCGTCGGCATATGAGACCAAAGTTAGGCCCCACTGCCTAGCGACGTCAGCCAGCAGTCTCACGTAAAGATTGAACAACGTGGGACTCAGCGAGGACCCCTGCGGAACCCCCATGGCCAAAGGCTGGAGGTTGGACTTGAAGGGAGGGATGGTAACACCGAAGGAGTGATTGTCGAGGAAGGAGCGGAACCACTGCAACGCCTGGCCACCAACACCAATCTCCTCGAGCCGATGCAGGAGGATGCTGTGGGATACCATGTCAAAGGCGGCGCTGAGATCTAACAATATCAGCGCCACCGTTTGACCAGCATCCAACCTCGCACGGAGATGTTCCACCATCACAAGAAGAGCGGTCTCCGTGCTGTGCCCAGCACGGAAGCCATTTTGTGTGGGGTCAAGGGCGTTGGTCCGGGCAAGATGTTCTGACAGGGCCAGATTGACATGAGCCTCTGTTATCTTTGCCGGCCAGGGTAGCAGCGAGATGGGACGATAACTTTCAGGCTTAGATGGGTCCAGGGAGGGTTTTTTTAATGATCGGGGACACCACCGCCTGCTTCTACTTAGTTGGAACTACACCCGACTCCAGGGAGAGGCAGGAGCTTGTGCGTTACATAGTGGACATTAGATGTTCAGGGGAGAAGGCTGTCTGCTAGTACAAGAATGTTATGTTCATTTCGAAAGAGGGTGTCGGGAGCAAACATGCACCCATCGGGCCACTGTGCTTTACTATAAGTGCGGGAGGGTGCTTAGGATAATATTAGCAATAGGACTTCCATAGCGCGTCGTTCCTCAAGAATGCCAACTTCACGGCGCTGTAAAGAGCCGGGACCCTTGTTACACAGTGAGTTTTTGCGTCAGCAGTGGCGGAGGCGTTGTCAGGATGGGTCCCTAGATGGCATCCCTAGGTGGAACAAGGGATGGGTTCAGAAGAGCCAGCAGGACGTGCCCACTGGAAGTCAGCGCATGGCAACTGGAGGGACTGCCAGGACGGAGAGCTGGTGGGTGGCAGACTAGTCTGGCACGACAGAGCGCATAAAGTTTCCCTTCTTCATACCCTCGCGTACTCCATGCTATAACGGTGCTCTCACCCACAAAACCACCAGACAACACGAAGACAAAAGATAACATTTACCGGGAACCTCTCCTGCCCACTCCCTGGGCACGAGCGCTGCCTCTTTCTCACCTCCCCCTGCACTCACAGCCCAGTCGAGCAGATCCCCACGCTTTCTATCAAACCAATGCCCACCTCTCCGAACCCTAAATCTTTCAAATACATTATTCTGCTGGGGTGCACCTAGTGAGACTGCATCAAGGTCTCGCTTCCCATCGATGCTGGGGCGGTTGTATAGCTAACACGTCAAGCAATGGCAGAGGATATGAGGCTTATAAACGTAAATCGATATGGCCAGGATCACACAGTGCTGTCCTATTGCGCAGCCGGGATTAGGGCCCGGTCCTAAGGTGGTACGCTAATAGCGAGCAACACACCTCCTGCCATATCCAAAGAGCCACGTTATTGTGGTATATGCAAGCAAACGCGCATTAATGGCCAGTCCCCCCTCTGGGGGTGATATTGTAGGAGGGGTGAGAAAACAAATTATCCTCGCAAAAGAAACAAAAAAAAATGGCGGCAGCAAACATCCGAAAATTTCGGATTCGGGGGCGTGTTTTGGCTTTCTGAGTGGCGGTTGATGTCACAGTCGAAAGAACGCAAAAAAACACGCCCCCGAATCCGAAAGAGACGGGGCTTTATTGGAGTGACGCCTGTCTCCTCCAATGGCTGGCCTCCGTTTAGGAAGCCAGCCAATGAAGGAGAGAGGCGGGTTCAAGCCCCCATACTCCAAATCATTAAATCTCCTCCCGGAGACTGCGCAAGCGCAGCCTTTCGGTCCTCGACCTAAAAAGGAGACATTTGTTTTTTAGCTCGATGTGTGATTCCTTTGCCCCTGGACTAAGAGATGGAACTCCAGTGAGAACTACTACATACGGAATTGAAGCTGGGGGGGGGGGGGCGGGGGGAGCATTGGGGTAGGCAACTCAGGACTAGATGGTAAGGCAGCCACGACAACACTGGGGACAGCATTTGTGATAGCTCTTGGTCCGTCAGCCTCCAAGATCCCTCAATTTGTTCTTTTCCCTATGAGACAATTAGATTGCTTCTCTCTATGTGTAGTGTTTTTCCCCCCGACCTGGTCAGGGACACTCGCCCCTATCTCTGGTGGCACTAAGCCTACCACCTCTTTGTGGGTGAGTCTAACTGTAGATGCGGATGAAGTCTTGTTTCTAGGCCCCTGAAGGCTAGTTATTTTATCAATATGCCCATGGGTGTGAGCTAATTCTTCCCTTACTATCTCTCTCTAATTTGTATTTTTAGGAAACTCAGCAGGGAGGGAAACCAGATGGGTTCTGAGTCACTCTTTTTACGCTTTGCCTCACTCGGCTTGTTAGGGTCTAAGCCACTCTCAACAGGTTCTACGAGTTCTATGGAATCACCATGGGTGGTTTTCCTCTTAGTCCCAGCTCTTGTGTTTGTACTATTAGGCTTGCAAGCGATGGGTTTCTTGACTCCTCGGGTCGGACCCCTTTTCTTCAAAGGGGTTTTTAAAGTAGTACCCACTCCCTTGTCTTGAGGAGTACTGTGCCAAAGTTGTTCCGTGGTAGGGGAAGAAAGGTCAGGGGTAATTGAAGGGTTAGTAGGTGTGGACAATGGTTGAAAGTCAGTTGTCAGGGGTAGCCTGCGCTCTGTACGTTTTATTTCTGTTGAGACCACCCCTATCGCTCTTTGAAGCATTTTATCAATAGATGTTTGGTTAAGAGGAGAGGGTACTGGTCGTTGAGATGGTGGCACTGGACTTTTATATTGTGTTTCCCCATACTAAAGTGCACAATTACTTGCTGCGATACAATACTAACCTAGATTTATAAAACTAATCGATTAGGCTGACATAATTAATCAATGTACTAAGTATACAGAAAAGGGAACACACTGATAGCCGAACAAAGGCTTAGAGCCTTAGGTTCCTGATAGCCTGTAACTGACAAGATTTATTGCCACCAGATCTTAAAATAATTAAATGGCCCTACCCTTGTGTCCAGTACCTTCATGGGTTCCAAATGAGTCTTGAGGCAAGAGGGGTGGCCCAGCCCGGCCTAAGACGGCCCGCTCATGTCCAGGGCTTCTTCCCGCATGCGTTCCGTGTGGCGTAAGTAGTCCTCCGCTTTTCAAGCGCCTCCGGGCGCTTCCTGCTGGCGTCGGTGCTAAGCGCCGCAGGGGGAGTGCTGGACTTGGAGTCCTCACCTCCTAGGCGCGGTGATGGTGGCGGGAGCACAAACGGGAACACAGCAAGCCCCCAGGTAGAATTTGAAGTGCAGCGGTCTCCGTGTGGCAAAAAGAAGGCTTCCCTGCACCACGCAACCCGAGGAAAGAATTGCCCTAACGTATTGCTAATTTACACAGTATCGTAGCCAATGAGGTCTAACCGAGGCGCGATTATTGCTTATTGAAAATACACACTGCTCAATCTGCATAGTACATCCAAATGTTAGTGCTCAGAATCAAAGAGTCCAAAAAGAGAAGAAATTCTAAGAGGTTAGTGAGGATAAGCATGAAGAGATGCAAGCCGGTTTAGATCATAAGGATATACTCAGGCATTAGTAAGAGGGAATATGATCCCAAAAACCCAGACACCCTATACTTGTGGGGATTAAGATCACAAGAGAAAATGCTCTCCCAAATACATGCGTTTTTTGATGGGACGGTCAAGGAGAAGCAATCTTCTCACCGAACACCAACAGAATTATATATGGGAAGGAAAGAGGCTTCAAATGTATTCTCTCTCTCTCAATCAAGCAGTTCTCCAAATATAAACCACTACAAATTTTGTTAGAGGGATATTTGCACAATCCAAATCATAAGGCTCTCGGCCTCTAAAGCAGAAGGACTTTTTTGAGTCTGGCTCCAGGCTGCGTCCAGGCGTGGTCTCTACTACATATCATTTTTTTCAGATTAGACAGTTAGACCCCATCATTCACTAAGTGATAACAGATGGGCTTTACACACCACTTTGCATTAGTGTTAGTGCTGTTGTGGTTTGCTTTCTACCTACAAAAGAACCCCCACATAGTTAAACTGGGCCCCTCATCAGTGCATCTAACGTAAGTGCGATAGGCCTCAGAACTCCGGCTTATCACAAACTCTATTCATTTTGGAAACACTCCATCCTGATACCTGAAGACTCACACAAGATTTACCATCACAAGTACACTGACAATAAACACTTCAAACGAAATCTTGAATGTGAGATCAGAAACCTTCAAAGCTTTTCCCACTGCTCTTCACAGGTTCACTACTGAATGAAGGAAAACTCACTCACCAGAAATGGTGAAGAAAAAAAAAACACCAAACAAATCGTAGTCCAGAGCAATCTCAATCTTGTACCCATTCCAATTCCTTGGCAGATGAACTGGGCACTGTCAGCCCGATCCCTGTGGAAAAAGGATGTCACTTGAGAGTGCTCTCCAAAAGCGAGTTATCATTCCCCACCCAACAAAAGGATGTTTCCAAAACAGCATCACACCATTTAGATTTGCAAAAAGGGGTTTTGTTATTGTGCCACTGATCTAGCAGAATCACAAACATGCTTGATGTGTGCCAGTTGGATTACTTTAACTGCCTATACACTGTAGTCAAATGTCTCTCTCAAAACTCAATATAGCCTAAAAATGTGCTACACACATTGTTTGATATGATAACAATCATAAAACTAGTCCTGAATTCCCACCACCACTTTCCTGTGGAAGATCACCCTTTAAAACTCATTGCTTTGTACATAGGGTGGGCCACTGTCATGTATTCAATTATTTTACTAATCTGATGGTCCCATATCCAACATGCAAAAGCCTCAGTTCAGCCACAGATCCTTGAAGACTAAAATTGCCACGTATTTGCATAACATAGATGTCCTCCATAACTCCTTCAACAGCCACTAAATGCTGCCTGTTCAGATGCATAAAACCTGTTCACCTTCTTCACCAAGGCTTCAAACATCTTACTCTTCAAGTATTTGTCATCATATTGGGAATATCAGATCTTATGTACATAATGGTCTTCTCCATCCAAACCAGGCGAATTACATTTCCCTATACTAGGCACTGGCAAACGTACCATTGTGTTCCTGTTTATATGTCCACATACCCCAAAATTATTTACGACTGCTGTAAGTTGGTAAGTTAATACTTCAGAATCCCACAAGTACAATAAATCTGATAGTATAAATATAGTTGAAAACCATTAGTAATCAAGTTCACGTAATTGACAATCACGCGGGAATGAAGAATTATACTGTCAGAAAAGACTACATTCATACTCTTGGTCAGAGATTTGGAACAGAAAGTACTTTCAATATAGAACTTACTCCCGTTTTAGATATTTACACATCATTTGGCAAGACCTGCCTCAATTACTGCAAAACGTGTCACCACTGAGTAATTCAAATAGCAAAGCAAAGTACTCTCCTTACTTTTAGCATTTACATTTTGTTTCAAACTTATACAAAACTCAAAAACAAGTCACAAATAACACCAATAAAACACAAAAGTACTAAATGCCGGCAAAACCGTCAATTATAAAATTACATTCTAGTCCTCCTGAGCACCAAGCAAAATTCAGGCATTTCATTGTGCTGTGGGTTTATTTATAAATGAACATCATACATTAAATATACGTTGTTCAAAAAGAGAATTAATACCAAAAACCCTGAACGATATGACTTTAGTGCTTTAAAGACCATAAGACAAATGCTATCTCTTCAAAGTCCACATTTCACACCTATATGATGACCTCTACTCCACCTATGCCTAGGATGAGAAGTTGTAAAACCAAAGGGGATGATGGACGGGGTGTTGAACATTGCAAGCACTCACTCCCAGTCAACTAATCTGGGTTTAATCCATCATTCTTTAGCTCACTCCTCCACCCCAGTTCAGACATGGCCATATGCAAATCAGTCTCACCCTGTGCCTCATGGGAACAGTCCAGCCCGAACTGCCAAGCCATGTCTTCCCTGGACCGGAAACAAGCATCCTGGGACCGGTTTTGGTTAATCAGCCATTATCATCCAGGCTTACTTGAATCCAGTGGCAAAGTGAGCAAGGGACCCACTTCTGGGCATACCCTGCCAACTTGTCAAAAATAAAGTGCCTTAGTCATACATGAAATACTTACAACTTGACAGTGACATTTATTTAATAGGCTTCACTGCTGGACAAAGCTATTAAAAAAAATGTTTTAACAATAATAATGTGTTTACAGGGCCATTACCTTTGCTGGATATAAGATCAGTCCCAAACAGATCAATTGGACTGGTGTGAACTGCTATAGGCCACGTACGTTATGCTATGTCATGCCATAAGATGCAGGTGCAAGCAGATGGTCTATTCGCCATAAAGGTGCTCTGGGGATCACTAGAAATTCTTCTCTTTTTTTGTTAAACTTAATAGGACCCTTCATAACGGATGCGACTATATATTTCCTGACTCGCAGAGTAGCTGATCTGGATTCCAATGCAACAGTAATCCTACACTATTTACAGCTCAGGTTATACAACCACAGTATGCCACTTCCTCTTACCTTCCCCACGGTCTTTGACTAATCTACGATCCAACTCTTGGTAAAGCAATGCAAATGCACCATGCTTAGTGATCACTGTGTAGAACTATTTTCGTTTGATCAACTAAGTATGCATTGTCTACTTAAAATATGGCACATCTACTCGTTATTCTGCAGGGACATGTTTTCCTCATAAGTAGAGAGTTATTTTCTTGCTTCAGAATATGAATTTATTCAGATTTACTCCTGGAGGAAGGAAGAGATCTCATGATATAACAAATTAAGCAGGAGAAGACCACCGCAACCTGAATTGGAACGTTTAATAGCTTGAGGGCCCAAGTTCAGTAACTACGGTGATTTGCATTCATGGGATACACAAGACTACATGGACCATCACCTCCTCAGGCAGGTGTGCTTTAGAAAGCAAGCTTCAATCAAAAGCTGTAATTATTTATATACAATGGTGGAGGAAAAGCCAAACAACTGACAAAGATCAGCAAGATTTAACCATTTCACTGCGGGGGTAATTCCCCCCCGGTGGAGGGGGGGGGGAGCAGTGCTCGTGACGAGACCAGGGCGTCATAAGAGGGAGAGTTGTGGCGCTGCGGCCATGGTGACGTACGCTGGAATCTAGGGATCACGGTTCGATCCCCGGCAGCAGATTAGCCCAACACCATGTGACTCTGGGCAATAGCTTGCTTAATCTTCCCGACGGCCCCCAGCGCCTGGAGACCCTTACGGGTGATCGTTCGCGCTTTACAAATGTGGATTATTATAAGTCACGGTGAAGCTGTGCTCATGACGGCCTGGTCTTGTCATGACCCCGCACCCTGATTAATTTGCCCGCAAAGGCGGGGAATTAACCGCGTGTGTCATGAGCACAACTCAACTGTGACTCACGACGGCCTGGTCTCGTCATGAGCACACAAGGAGTTAAGACAGACAATCCGCAATGCCCATGTTAAGGCCCTGCAACCATTTGCCACTGCAGTAGGGTTATCAATGTAAAACTTGTGGTATACGGATGGGCAGACATTGATTTGTATATCAATCTTTATCTCGGAAGAGGTTAGAGAGAAATCTAAAGGTGTGCACTCATCCAAAGACTCAATTGTTGGGGTGAATGATACTCTTTCGTTGTCAATGTGTTCAAAAAGCCTAGGAATACAGACTAAAGACACAGTGAAGTTTAATAATAGGGCTTCAGCTCTCACAGACATTACTTTGGCTGAGACATTAAGGTGTAGGACACCATGAGGTGATCAGTACTGTTATTTTCTTCGTTTGTAAAAGTTAGGAGGAGCTTTTCACAATGCATAGATAGGACGACAGGTACAAGAAAGCAACCATGGCTTAGGTAATTTTTAAGTCGAGCCTGGGCAGCGCATGCTCTGCGGCATGCTGTATTGGAGTATTGAATAGAAGGCCGCCCACTCTCCGCCTATATTTGTCATTGGCTTGTGTCATTGCCCTTCATAAAAGCTGGCTTCCGATTAGTTAATATGCTTGTGATTAGTTAAAAGACTGGCCCTTTTACTTTGGTTGTTACACAGTACATCTTTTTGAGTCTGTAAGCACTATTTTCTTTATTAAGTTCCCCTACTGCAGGTACAACATGCTTTCCTGCAACATACAGCGCACCATGCCTGCTTTCACTTCCCAAGCAGTCCGGGACAATGGCGGCCACTTCTTTGAATAAGTCTTACATTTACAAAAGTTGGAGCTATTGACATTGTAAATGAAAATGCCTTTTATTTATGTGGTAATTGGCAAAACATATCAAAGGCATTGTCATTTACAATACCAATAGCTTAAACTGTGGCAAATGCGAGACCTATTGCATTGCAAATGCTTTTTATACACCTACTATGGGGCAAGGCTGGAAGAACAGGAGGACAAATATATATATATATATATATATATCAAAACGCTCAGAAATGGTTAGAAACGTTTATTTCACAAGTGACAAGCACTATCCCTCATACATTTAAAATTATGGAGAAAACAGCTTAAACATGTCCCACAACTTCATACAGCCCTCTTTAACAGGCTAAGGGAGATAACTAATTGTTTAAGTTTCCACTGGGAAATTGGCTGCCACACTGCTGCTACTATCCCCCTCGCAATAGATACAAGGACCGTTTAAAAGGCCCCTTATTCTAGAGAGCCTGTGGCGTATTTTGGAGGAGGCTACCTCTACTCTGACTTCAAAAAGGTGCGGCGTGATCACTGAAAAAAGTGCAGTTATTTTCGCTGCACTACATGCCCCAGGCAGGTGCATCAGTTTGCTCATCAGACTGAGAACAAACACATGAGCGGTGCTTGGGACACGTTTGATTTCTTCTCAGTCACTCCAGCCTGGGCCTGAGCCACACACAGCAAACACAGATCCCATATTCATGCACCACCCCGACGCACTTCTATCCTAGTCATCCTCATCATCATCAGTGGTCAAGACTCGTGCAAGTACCGCATCCATCCCTTTGTTTGTGTCTCTGGGTGGTCTCCAAGGCCATTCTCTTTCCACGAATATTCCAGCTGCCACGCTCGTGGCAGACGTCAGGTGGGTCCTCTGGAGCACAGTGAACCTCACTGAAGTTGTTTTGGAGTTGAAAGCTCACAGCAGGGCATTTGTTTTTTTTTAGGAGTAAGTAAACACTAAGGCCCGGAGAGTATACTGTTGGACAAAGCAATGCCGCAGACACTGACAAGTAATTGTAGCAGTCATTACTAACACCTCGCCTTACCCCCCCTCCCCCGTATCCTCCCCAGGCGGCCTCACGCCCCCGCCTCCCCTCTAAGGTTTCACCGACCGCGGCCCCTCCCCCTGGTGAGCCCCAGTACTCACTCAGGCTCCGGCGTACACACTCAGGCCGCTTCCTCGCCGCCGGCAGACTCCATGGAACGCACCGTCACCATCCGAGGGGGCGGGACAGAGGGGAAAAAAAAGAAAACAAGTACGCCACAACCTACGTGAGGAGAACGGAAGCGACGGCGCTAGCCAGGGGAAAAGAAACGGCCCGAGGATGCGACGCGCGCGGACACAAGCCGCCGTATCCTGATAGATAGCGCGCGCCAGCTGCTATGCCGCGCGTGCGCGAGGCGGGAGACAGTGCAACCGATCGATACTGGCTGGGAAGGAGATAGCGGCGCTGCACTAAGTTCTAATCATTTCGGCTCGGAAGACGAACTAGAGCGTTAACCTAGTGTGTGTCGGAATGCGTCGGAGGCGCCATGCTTGTTGGGGGAGCCGTGGAACATCACTCATTTTTCTATGGAGTATGATGCAGGAAACAGGAAGTTTATATTAATAGGAAAAATGTTTGCATTCACCACTTGCATCTGCTATCCAAGGATGTGTCCATATTGTCAAATATGTTCAAAGCTCATGTAGTAAGGCACCGCAAAACTAGTCCCAATCAAATTCCAGAAGGCAACTTTTTCAGTTCTTTTTAAATTATTTTAACTCGTAAAAGCATCCAGTGATTACAGCACAAAACAACCCACCTAGCAGCCATACATGGTTTTCCCCTTTGATACTAATCAGGACAGGAGAGGTGGACCTGTTTGGCATCCAGGTGCTTATCAATGCCCCGGTTACTTACCGGTAATCTTCATTACTCCGAGTCCATGTCTTCCTCGCCACAGTAATCTACATATGAGCCTCCGGCTCCACACAGAACTCCAAGTAAAATTCAAAGAGCAGCGCTCTAGTCTCCCCTCCCTCCTCCAATATGGCCCCCGAGGCTTCCACCAATCCCATAAAGGGACACATATCCAGCAACTCAGCCTGAAAACCAAGCCGCAGACATGAAGCCACCACCAGGGCCGGGAGGGAAGGGAAACTATACTGTGGCGAGGAAGACATGGACTCGGAGTAATGAAGATTACCGGTAAGTAACCGGGGCATTACCTCCTCGTCCTGTCTTCCTCGCCACAGTAATCTACATATGAGCCGATACCAAAGCAATCAGCTTCATGTAAGGAAAACAGACCACCACATCAGTGCAGTGAAACATATTTTAATATACAGAGGCACAACAACCCAAAATGGACAATCTCTTAAGGCACCCCAGCAGTCAAAACCGATGAGGCAAACGAAACAGAACCCCCACCCCCAATCTGGAGGCGGTAATGGGACATGAAGGTATGCGGAGAAGACCACGTAGCAGCCCTGCAAACATCCTCCATAGACACCCCTTTGAAAGAAGCCCAGGATACAGCAACAGACCTGGTGGAACGACCCTGAACAGGAAGAGATGGAACCACCGACACCGAAGCATAGGCCAAAAGGATGGCCTCCTTAATCCACCGACTGATCGTGGACAGGGAGGGCTTCATACCCTGACGCGACAAACCATAATTTACAAACAAGCAGTCAACCTTACAAAAGGGAGAAGTGCGAGAAATGTAAATCAGTAAGGCACGCCGAACATCCAAGAGGTGCAAAAGGGACTCCTCAGCCGAGGAGGGATCAGGACACAGAACCGGAAGAACCACCTCGGCAGACCGGTGAAAAAAAGAAGCCACTTTAGGAACAAAGGTGGGATGAGGGCGCAAGACCACACGGTCCGCCAAAACCAACAAAAACGGGGCAGAACGAAGGAAAGCACCCAACTCACCCACACGCCTGGCAGATGCAATCGCCACCAGAAACACCACCTTGAGAGTCAAAAACTTCAGGTCCACAGACTCCAAAGGCTCGAACGGAGCCAACTGCAAGGAACGCAAAACCAAAGGAAGGTCCCAAGGAGGAGGACGCATGATAGGACGAGGCCGCTGGAAAGAAAGAGACTTAAAAAGTCGAGCAACCAACGGAGAAATGGACACCAAAGGCAGGACATGAAAAGCCCGAATGGCGGCCCACTGAGCCCGAAGGGTCGAGATGGCCAAACCCAACACAAACCCATTGTTCAGAAAGTCCAGAATGCGAGCTGGATCCAAAGAATCCAACGACAGCCCACGATCAATACACCAAGAAGCAAAATGATCCCAATGCTTGGCGTAAGACTTAAGCGTAGAAGGCCGCCGTGACTGCTGAATGACACCAGCCACAGTCACCGAACAACCGCCACGTATCAGAGACTCCCTCTCAAGAGCCAGGCCCGCAGACCCAGGGAACGGAACACAGGCAGTGGAAGAAGAGGACCCATCAGCGGATACGGCACGAACGGCAAGGGCCATCCCGGAGACACCGCCAATTCCCTCAGAAGGGGAAACCAAGGGCGACGCTTCCAACAAGGCGCAATCAGAAGCACCAATGACCTCTCCCTCTTGATTTTCTGAAGCACAGCCGGAAGCAGGGGAACAGGGGGAAAGGCATACAGCAGACCCTCCGGCCAAGGGAACGAAAGGGCGTCCACCCTCCAGGCGTCCCGGCAAGGCATAATTGTGCAAAAACAACGGGTCTGGGCATTGTCCTGGGAGGCAAACAGGTCCACAATCGGACAACCAAACATCATCCGCAACCTCCTGAACATCCACCTCGTGAGAGATAAGGAACCCATGGAAGGAAACACCCGGCTCAGACAATCCGCCACCGTGTTCTCCGCCCCAGGTAGGTAGATGGCCGACAGGGACAACAGATGCACCTCCGCCCAAGAACCAATCCGACGAGCCAGGCAACTGAGGGAGCGAACCCTGCACCCCCCTTGATGGTTCACATACGACATCACAACCTGATTGTCCGTCCGGATCTGCACGTGGTGACCCTGAACAAGAGCTGAGAATTCCAACAGACCCAGAAGGACGGCCTTCAGTTCCTTGAAGTTGGAGGAACAGGACAAAACCGACTGAGGCCAAATCCCTTGAGCCGCCGAAACCCCCAGAGTAGCACCCCATCCCAGCAGGCTGGCATCGGTAGTGACCACGCGGGTGGGAACAATCAGAAAAGGGCGGCCTTTGGACAGATGACCCTCGTCCAACCACCAACCCAGGACCACCCGAACCTCCTCCGACATAGGAACCAGAACATCCATATCGAGGGAACAGGGGTCCCAATGCGATAAAATGTGGGACACCACCGGGTACATATGAAGGCGAGCCCATGGCACCGTCAACAAGGAAGCCGACATCAGACCCTGAACTCGCAACCACAGGCTCACAGGATGAGAAACCCCCACCAACAGGGAGCGAACAGCAGACATCAGGGACAAAACACGGGGAGGGGGCAGGAACACCATCCCCAACTGAGTCTTGAACAGAGCCCCAATGAAAGTCAATTCTTGTGCAGGAACCAGGGAGGATTTCGGCACATTCACTAGGAACCCATGATGCGTCAGGACCTGGCACACCTGCTGGACATGCAACTCCGCCTTAGGAAGAGAAGAAGCAGAAATTAGAATGTCGTCCAGATAAGGAAAAACACTAACCCCCTCTCCATGTAAATGTCCAATAAGAGGAGCCAGAATCTTAGTAAAGATCCGTGGAGCAGAGCAGAGTCCAAAAGGTAATACCTGGAATTGGTAATGACGCCCCTGCACACAAAACCGGAAAAACTTCTGAAACTCCGGATGAAGAGGAACATGAAGGTAAGCATCCCTCAGGTCGATCGAAGCAAGGAAATCCCCCTGAGAGATCAGAGGAAGGATCAAAGGCAGGGAAACCATCTTGAACCCTTGGTGAGGGACGAAAGTATTCACCCACTTCAGGTCCATCACCGGTCGAAGATCCCCCGTGCGCTTGGACACCAGAAAAAGAATGGAGTACACCCCCTTCCCCACTTGGTCGCAGGGCACAGGAATCACCGCCTTTTTGACCACCATGGAAGCGATGCCGTCCAAAAGCGCCAACCGTTTCACCGGATCTCCGGGACAAGGAGTGGCCTTGAAATAGTCTGGGGGCGTCTGGGCAAATCCAATGCGCAACCCCTCCGAAATCACGCGAAGCACCCATTGGTCTGACACAGTCTCGCGCCAAGAGTTCATGAAGCAAGAAAGTCGACCCCCAACCGGACCGACACCAGGAGCGATCCAGTCAGGATTTGGAAGCAGGAGCGGAGGAGGCAGAAGCGCCGGAGAACCGGGACTTATCAAAGGAGGGAGCACCCCGGCCACGCCCCCGTCCACGAAAGGGCTGACCAGCCCGACCCCTCTTCGAGGTACCAAAAGACCGCTGGGAACCAAAAGCACGGAACCTGCCAGGACGGTCAGGAGCAAGCAGTTTACGGTCCTCTGCCGTCTTCTTCACCATGTCGTCAAGAGACGAACCAAAAAGCCTAACTCCAGAGAAAGGGATTTTCATAAGCAAGTTTTTCTGAGCAGCATCAGCTTTCCAGGAACGGAGCCACAACTGACGCCTCGCAGCCACAGAGGATCCGGCCGCAGAAGCAGCAGCCCCCAGCGAATCAAAGGAGACATCCGACAGCAGACGGACCTGCTGCTCCATCATCGCCAGGGTAGAAGAAACATCCTCCCCTTGGTCCAACAACTCCGACAGAGACTGGAAATCCTTGAGCAAGGACTGGATCGTGTAAGAGGAATAGGCCGCCGCCCGGATAGAAAAATTTGCAGCCGCAAAAGTGCGTTTCACAGCACCATCCACCTTACGGTCAACCGGGTCCGCAGGAGAAGAGTCCTCCGAGACAACGGACCCATGTGAAGACATGCTCGCCAACAAAGAGTCAACCTTCACGGAGGCAGGGTATTTCACCGCAAAATCCTGAAGAGGGTACCTCCTACTCAAGAAACGAGGAAAAGAACCTTTGTCCACATCCTTCCATTCATTCTCCAGGACCTTCAAGACCGAGGAATGGAGAGGCAAAGAATCAGGCTCGGGACGACGATATTGCGAGAACAGATCGTCTTCCAGAGGCACCGCAGAAGCAGGGAACACCAAGTTTTCGCGAATGTGGCCCAGCACCTCCTTCAGGTCGGCACCTTGCACAAAGCGACCCCTGACATCAACCTCCTCCTCATTCGCGGAATCAGCATCAGCAGCATCGTCCTCAACCCTCGCCTTCTTAGGAGGAGGGACAGGAACATGACCCCGCAAAGCAGCAGAAACCGCAGTATTTATCATCTGCTGTAAAACTTCCATAGAGGGAACATGCACCCCTGAACCGGAAGCCACGGCCAAAGTATCAGGATCATCCACGTTAGAAGAATCCATGACCGACAGCCAAGTGAAAGAAAACAAACACCGGCATAACGACGAACAGCCCGGTAAAATAGGACCCCAGGTTGCTAGGCAACCCAACAAACTCCACCCGGACCGAAGCCGAAGGAAATAAAACCACCGGAAGAGCCGCGCGCCGCAGCAGGAAGACGCCCAGACCGCAGCGCGCCAAGCCCAAACAGCCCCAAACGCGCCTCCCGCTCTGCAGGAAACGATGGAGGCATGAAACGCCGCCGGCGCGAAAACCGGCAGCAGGTAAGGCCGTAGACCGGCAAAAGCACCCACGGAAGCCCTCGGCTCCCAGAGACCCCGCACCCGGCCGTGTAACGTCCGCTCAGCAGGACGCGCGGCCGGGAAAGGAAAGCAAATTCGCCAATCAGCCTACCCACCAAACCCCGGAAGTCCGCTGAAGCAGGACACGAGGCAACCAGGCAACAGAAGGGGGAAACAAAACATTTAAGCAAACGCAGGTGCAACACCCCGCATAAGGCAACATGCAGCAAACTAACTTCCCCCCAACCATATACCACGGGACAAGGGGAACCGCTAAGGCAGGAACCCCGTCCCACTCACCTGACCAGCAGGGAAACCACAGCACTCGGAGAAGTGCAGAAAAAAAGAACAGGCTGAGTTGCTGGATATGTGTCCCTTTATGGGATTGGTGGAAGCCTCGGGGGCCATATTGGAGGAGGGAGGGGAGACTAGAGCGCTGCTCTTTGAATTTTACTTGGAGTTCTGTGTGGAGCCGGAGGCTCATATGTAGATTACTGTGGCGAGGAAGACAGGACGAGGAGGTAATGCACCTATTACAGGTGGATAGGCCTGGAATTTTAGATTAACACTAGTCCCTCACTGGGGATTTGTCATCCTTGGACCTTGAAATATACACTTTTTTTACGCTGTGGGATGGATTGTCAATGGCTACAAGGATTGGATACTTGTTGAATACATAATAGTTTGCCCTGAAGAAGTCCATCTTTTACGAGTGAAAATAAATAAAAAAAGAAAACTGAAAGAGTTTTCTTCTGGAATTTGATTGCGACTCATACATGTTTTGTGATGCATCAGTAGCTGAGCTTTCAAGAGGCTGTTTATAGTAGTGAAGTAATGAACACACACTACTACCCCCTTTATTGTAAAGACTTAACATACTGTCAATGTGGTTGTAACCCTTTTATTCCAAGTTACAAATAAGAGAGCAAACCACCACTGGTGCCACAGTCACTTCTTCTCCAGCAACTCCACTTTCAGCCACTCATACATTCTAATTCATTATCAAAGTCAACATTGAATTCCATCTCAACACTCTACTGTACATACTTACATTCCATCCATCACCATTTTAAGCTTCCCACACCCTTCCCTTAATAGCCTTTGGAAAAAATAAAACAATGAAACAGCCAAAAATAGTAAGTACCTCCTACACCACAACCCAATCCAATGAAAACAAGCATTGGCAAAGCCAATAGGTCTAGCCTATGTGAGAGCTATTGACTTTGGCCAGCAGCAGCTCCTTCATAATGGCTGGGGAGCATCACCCCACTGCTCAGTGATGGTAAATGAAAAATAAAATAATAAAACAATTTTATTCTAACTTTATTTTTCATTTCCTGACTGAGTGAGTCAATGCCAATAGTGTAGGGCGGGATGGGGAGGGGCCAGGGCATTCTCCATGGACAGGAGGGAGGGGTAGTGGTGGGCACTGTAAGTGCACATGTCAGTTTGGCCCGCCGACTTAGGAGGCAAAAAACAACATGCACATTTGGATTTCTGCAACCCAGCTGTGTTGTACAGCCGGGTGGAGAAAAGGCACAGACTCCCTGTGTCTGAGCGAGTGTTAAACCAACCCGCTCTGGCCAATCCAGGCGATGATCTCAGTTTGGGTAATAGCATGAGAGCAGGGTCTGGATTGGGTGCTAAGTCTGTGAGCCTGTGCTGTGTAGCTGCTGTATGCAGAGGAGCACTGAGGCAGCCGGCAGCAAGACCGGCAGCTAAGTGTTTTTTTTTAATACATTACCTCTCGCTACCTCACCATTTTCTGTTGCAAGCATACACCACTGGCTTTGGCAATGTCTTTTAGCCATGTTCTACAGCAGCATGGCTAAAAGTTAGTGGCTTGGAGTGGCGTACGGCAGAGTGGCATATTATGTGAGTTAGAGTAGAGCAGAGTGGGGTAGAGTGGAATAGATTGGCGCAAAGTAGAGTGGCATTGTGTGGACTGGCGTAGAGTGAAACGAAATGGAGCAGAGTGGTGTTGTTTAGAGTGGAATGGTGTTGAGTAAACTGCCATGGGGTGGAGTGGCATAGAGTGGGGTGGAGTGGTGTAGAGAAGAGTTGCATAAAGTGGGGTGGAGTTGAGAAGAGTGGTATAGAGTGCTGCAGAGTGGCATTGTGTGGAGTAGCATAGAGTAGAATGGAATGGGCTAGAGTGGAATGTTGTAGAGTAAAGTGGCTTTGAGTAGTACAGTTGTGGGTGTAACTAAAGCATCAATAGAGCCAGCAGATAGGGTGAAAACAACATAAATAACCAGCATTGGCAAAGCCAATAGGTCTCGCCAGTACCACAGCTATTGGCTTTGGCAATGTGTTATTGCCATGTTGTACAACAGTGTGTTTGCTAAAAGTTAGTGGCATGGAATGTCCTAGAGTGGATTAGGGGTAGTAGAGAGTTGCAGGCTGGATTTGTTGGAGTAGAGTGTCATAGAGTGGAGAAGAGGGAGTAGTGTGTTGTTGAGGAGAGGAGAGTTCAGTGGCAGCGCGTCGTAGAGTGCAGTGTCTTATAGTACAGTGGTGTAGAGTGGAGTGAGGTGGAATAGGGTGGAGTTTGTTGGAGTAGATTGGGGTGGATTGGATTGGGGTTGAGTGAAGTAGGGTGGATTGGAGTGGGTAGACTGGATGGAGTGGATTGGATTTGAGTGGGGTGGATTGAAATGGGGTAGATAAGATACGTTTGGGATAGGGTGCATTGGATTGGGGTGGGTGGGTTGAACTGGAGTGGGGTGAATTGGAGTGGAGTAGATTTGATTGCAGTGGGTGGACTGGATTGGATTGAGTGGGCTGGATTGGATTAGAGTGGGTAGATTGGAGTGGGGGAATTGGGATGGAGAGGGGTGAGATGGATTGGATTAGTGTGGTACGAATTGGAGTAAGGCAGATTGGAGTGGGGCAGATTGTTTTGGACTGGAGTGGACAGATTAGTGTGGAGCAGACTGTTTTGGGCTGACTGGATAGAGACAGACTGGAGTTGGGCAGATTGTTTTGGATTGGAGTGGGATGTATTAAAGTGGGGTAGATTGTTTTGGATTGGATTTGGGGGACATTGGAGTGGGGTGGATTAGAGTGGGGCATATTGGGGTGAGGCTGATTGGAGTGGGGCAGATTGTTTTGGACTGATTGGGGCAGATTGTAGTAGGGCATATTGTTTTGGATTGGAGTGGGGACAATTGTTATGGATTTAAGTGGGGCAGATTGTTATGGATTGAAGTGGGGCAGACAGTTTTGGATTGGAGGGGGGGGGGGAAATTGAAGTGGATTGGAGTGATTGGATTGGTCTGGGGTGGATCTGATTGAGTGGGGAAAATTCGTGTGGGGTGAGGTGAGGTGGATTGGCATGGATTTGAGTACGGCTGTTTAGAGTGGGGTGAATGTGGGTGTACTGTGCAATTATATGTTTAAACATAATTTCAGATATTACACATAAGAAAGAAAGAATGTTGCTCTGTAATAAAATAATCCTGATCTTTTGAGACAGCGCCCACAAGCAAAAACAAAAGGAAACATGAGTGCAAAGTGAGAAAAGAAGACTTGGGAAAATATAAATAAAGTTAGCTCTATAATGTAAATCTTTGCAAGTTTGTTTGTCCTTTTTTGACACTCACACACCACCTGTTTACTGGACACTAAACGTTAAAAAGAGCAAAATAATACCTCAATCAAATTTGGAGCAGCGGACGGCACTGATTAAGTTGAATCAATCAGTGCTTGGTCCCTGCTCCACGGAGAGGAATGGGAATGATGTTAGGCCTGCCTTGACAAATTGATGTAAAGAAGAGTCCCACACAAACCAACCAATGGAAAGCAAAGGGCGCTCGCCAAGCCTTTTTTGTTAACAACAGTATCTCGCAAGCAAGATGCATGCGCTAGAGCATGCTCTCCCCTAAAAAGACGATGGGCAGGAGTGAGGGAAGCAATAAACCTATCATGGGCTAATCAGACGGGCCAAGGCCACTTACTATGCTGAGAGAATTGGGGCAGCAGAAAATTCCACTAAGGAATTATTCAAGATTTATAAGGAGATCTCCTCACTTAAATCATCCACTATTCCCACGGAAAGTTTTGAGGAATCCTGCGACCGCATCGCGGGCTTCTTCTCAGAGAAAGTGGAAAAAAATACTCTTCCTTTCCGGGAGCCAAAAAAATGGGTGCTGAGTTTGTGGAGCCTATGGGAGCTGTTGGGGGAAATCAGAGGCTGGATAGCTTTACTACCCCCCCACCCCCGAGTTGCTCTGCAGGATCTGCAATTCTATAAAGTCAGGCTCACCCAGGGATCCTGCCTCACCTAAAGTTCTTGGGGAAAGTATTGCCATTCTTGAGCCTTATATCAGGCACCTTCTATATGTGTCATTTAGTACACACACGGCGCCTGATGGCTGGAAGCAGGCGGTGGTACTTCCACTTCAGAAGAAGCCTAACATCAGCATGGAGAAATCGGATAACCTTCGCCCTATCTCGCTGCTACCCTACTTGGCAAAAGTGGCTGAGAAGGCTGTAAATTCACAACTCATGGCCTATGTGGAAGAAGCCAACCTTCTCCATTCCACTCAGTTTGGGTTTCGGTCACTCCACTCTATGGAGTCAGCTCTACTTATGGCCATTGAGGCCATGAGGCAGCGAGTGGATGAGGGGCAGACAATGGCTCTCATCCTTTTGGACCTGAGTGCCGCCTTAGACACTGTAGCACATTACACCTTGCTGCAGTGTCTGAATAAGGGCGGTGTCTCAGGCGCTGCGCTAAAATGGTTACAATCTTTCCTGACGGAACGCAGTTTCCAGGTCAGACAGGGCGCCTACTACTCTAGAGCCGTGAAACTGGATCAGGGTGTGCCCCAGGGCTCTGCCCTGAGTCCCACCCTATTTAATCTATACATGTCCCCAGTGGTAAGTATAGTGGAAGGTTTTGGAATCCGTATCGTGTCATATACCGATGACGCACAGCTGGTTATCTCACTATCACGGGCGCCTGATCTGGCTGCATCCAACTTCAGAGCCTGCATGCAGGAGCTTGCCTCCAGATGGCTAACAACTGCCTGAAGTTGAACGGTAGCAAGACAGAGGTGCTCGTGGTGGGGGGGGGGTGTCTGTGTGGTCATCGGCATGCTCGCCATCCTGCTTAGGCCCAGTCCCTATCCCGTGCCTCCAGGCTAAGAACCTGGGTGTATGGGTGGATTTGGACCTTACCTTCAAACCTCAGATCAGACGTGATGTGGGTACCTGTTTTGGTGTCCTTAAGGGTCTACGCAAAACTATGGATCTTCTCCCTATAAAAGCTAGGAGAACGCTGGTGCATGCTCTTGTCACTCCGCAATTAGATTACGGCAACATACTGTATTTAGGTGCCACGGTCAGGAGTCTTGACCGGTTGCAGGTGTTGCAAAATGCGGCGGCTCGGCTGGTCCTCAGGCTTCCAAGAAGGGCCGCTTCCAAAAGGGCCTTGGACACTCTTCACTGGCTTCCTGTCAGGAAGAGAATTCTGTTTAAGGCCTTCTGCATATGCCACCGGATCATTCAAGGCAATGGGCATAGGTAGTTGCAAAACCTCATCACTGTTTACAGGCCCGTCCTGTCCCGTAGACCCACTGGAACTGGCCTGATGGCGATCCCTAAAGTCAAGAAGGCCCGAATGTGTGGCAGATATTTCCGGCTCTTGGCAGTTAGGAACTGGAACGAACTCCCTCTTGAGCTTCGGTTGGAACCTTCTGAGACCAGGTTCAGAAGAGAGCTTAAAACACACTTGTTCCTTCATTAATGGGCCTGGGCGCCTTAGTGTCGTGTTGCGGCGTTTTGCTGTTTCCTTGGGGGCTACTAGGCACATACTGTTGACCAGGATACTCAATTCCGGCGGAAGTCGAGTCCCGGTCCAGTCTTTCACTGTACCGACTAGGCAAGCACTTCCGGGGGAAAACGCATAATACCGCGTTTCCCCGCCGGGTCTGCGCTTTGGATTCGAGTTGAATCCCCGAACGCCAGAACCCGCCTGCTGTGCCCGTAGCAGCATCAGAGCGCAGGAGCGCCAAGACTTGGTTTCATAATTCACCCGCTTTGCAGCCGCGCAGGAGCGCTGCTGGTTCTCTCCCCGTTTTCCTTGCTGGGAGCGCCGTTTGCAACTGACACGAACGCCGCGCTGGAGCGCTGTTGGTGTCATCCTCGATTGCCGTACTGAGGGAGCGGCAGGTTTCCTTATGGTTTTCCATGCTGAAGCGTTATTGATTTTCCTTACCTTTGTTTTTCCTCAAACCTGTCACAGTGCAGGAGCGCTATTAATGATTTACTTCTGCTTAGTGGGAATGCCACATGTTGAGTGCTCTTCACCAGTGTTGCACTAACGCGCAGGAGCGCTATACATTGGGTGTTTCACACGCGCAGGAACGCATTGCTTTGGGTTTGTTCTATGCGCAGGAGCGCAGTACTTTGTGTTTGTACATTACGCGCAGGAGCGCTATTCTTTGGTTTACCTGACTTTGGAGCATCTATCCAACCCTGGGTACGGCAGACTGCGCTACGCTGGTGAGTTCGTGAGTGAACAGGCTTTCTGTATGTGCTTAGATGCCTGTAATGGAAGGGGGAGGTGAGGTCTTTCCCTAATTTAGTCTCCTTTGTCTTCCAGTTGGCGTCAAGACCCTACCCGAACTCCACACATGCCAGGCCTTTTGTTCCTTTCTGGCTCCCTTCCCTGTTCCCATCTCATCCTTACCGTGTATTACATTCTGTGCGGGTCAGCTGGGTACAGGGGCGGTGGCTCCTGTCATCTCTGCGGAATCGCTTCACAAGCAGAGGTAAGACTTGTGGGGCTCTGACACTTAGTCTGGGTATGGGGCTCTAGGATCTCTCACTTATCACAGCGCGGGGACACGCCGGTGGGCGTAACCAGGCGCTTTACAAGCTTCCTTATTATTATTTTTGACGAGCTGAGGTGGAAGTGCGACAGGCAAAATATTGGGGCTGGGATGTGAAGGCGATGAAGCATCGGCTGGGGAGACAGCCGATGCTTCATCGAATAAATACATTTATTTTTATAATAGACTACATATTACCCCAGTATCTTTGAAATAATATATCCCAAAACTTTCCAACATGTACTGGTCTTGTAAAACTCTTCTTGGCACATCTTTACACATGGTTTTTCATTGTCCACAAACCACAGTTTTTTGATTACGTTTGCAAGACCAATTCCACTATTTGTTCTATTGATTTCCTTTTTGATGTTTCTAGGAAGTTCCTCCCGCTTTTGGCCAACACCTTCTAAATTAGACACATTTTTAGATCTGTTGCTTGCTGTTGCCTTTCAGGTCATTACATCCAACTGGAAAAATGCTGAAAATATTATTGTTACTAGTAGGTGAAATCTTCTCTATTCTACTCATAGACTCGATACTGCAGCAGCTACATTGACGCTACAAATGATGAATAAGGACCTCTTTTGGTCTCCGCCTACTGGTTACTTAAATAAAAAAGGTAAAGCCCCTAGCGATTCCAAAAGGGTTTTCCAGCCACCATGATTGCTTTTTTCCGTATTATTTAAAATATCTTATCTAATATTTGCTATTGTTACTATATGAGATAAGTTGTTAATAATGTGACTTTATTACATTAACTAATTATTAGATAATATAGGTTTTATTATGTGATACATGTGCAGATGTGTAATACGTAATTTTTATTTTTTCACTTTTTTCTTTTCCCCTTCTCTTCTCTCTTTTTCTGTTATCCCTTTTCCATTCTTTTTTCTTAATACACAAAATACCAAAAAATGTAATGTTTTAAGTACAAAATGATCTCATTTAATAAGTTTATGAAGTAACTTTTACTTTTAAATTAAATATTAGATATTTTGGCTCTATGGGTTTAAAGGTATATTTCATAACTTGATCTCTCATTTTGAGTAATATATTATTCTGTACACTTGCATTTTATCTAATAAAGATTTGTTAACAAAAATGTTTAAAAGTTGCATCGCCCAGTAATACTTCAGGATATTAAGGATGTTGTAACTGAAGATCTGGATTCTGTAGAGGTTAAGATAGATGGTGGTAATAGGGAGACAACCATCACGACCTGGCTAAATGATGATATTGTTAGGAAAATATTAGCGAATTCTAATAATTTTGAAAGCTGGGGGATCAAAGTATGGAGACCCCAAGGTCTGCAATACCCAACCACATTATTACCAATAGTCGAGAAGGAGGCTCCAAAACTAACTAAGGATTATCAATTTAGAGTATTGAAGGGCGCCTCAGGCCCATCCTCAGCCTTAAACAGGTTAGGTGGCATTAAAATCAAAAGCGGTCAGCCCGGATCTCGTGTGTGTGAGGAATTTAAAGGGGTATCCAAGGTGGTTGAAGATTGGAGTTGGCTTCCGTCTATTCTATCAAGAAAAAATTCAGTAATGACTGATTGATGTACGGGTACCTCAGTTAATGCACCAACAGTGTTTACATTTTGTTCTTGGAACACATGGTTTTAATACACTTATAGAGGATGTAAATGTTGTTTTTTTTAAATTGTTTGATATGTTAATTTTGCAAGAAACTTTGAATTTGTGTAGTACTCCTCTGATCGGCTATTATGAATACTTGAATGCGGCATGTAGGGACACCGCTTATGGTCGACCAAGTGGGGGTCTTTCTATATATGTTTCTTTAAGTCTTAATGTTGAACATTACGAGATTGACCTAAAAGTCA
Organism: Lissotriton vulgaris; assembly: GCF_964263255.1. Lineage (NCBI taxonomy): Eukaryota > Metazoa > Chordata > Amphibia > Caudata > Salamandridae > Lissotriton > Lissotriton vulgaris. The sequence continues at coordinate 36,475,606 of NC_141698.1, read as the reverse complement.
AATGGATTCAGTGCGTTAAATTAGTAGCTAGTCAACCGTTGATCATTTTAAATGTTTCTTTAAGTTCGGAAAAAAAAGGTTTGATCATCTCAACTTATCCAGTTATGGGAAATGGTGAAAGTGCTATATTATGATCATAGGGATTCACAGATGATCAATTCTGGGGATTTTAACACTAATCTTGTATCGTATAAAAAGCGGGAAACTCACTCAGACCTTTTAGCCCAATGGTCCAATGGTGAATTTATTAAATATAACCTAACGATTTTGCATGATAGAGAGCATTTTCCAATAAAACTGACAGTCTTTCTATAATTGACTATACAATATTGTCAGATAAACTTTCAGATTTAGTTCAAAGTTATGAGGTTGTTCCAAGGATTTAGAGTGACCATAATCCGCAAGTTATTGCGATTAGTTTACCCTTTGAGTATTTACCAGAAGCTAGAAATTTAAGAATTGCCCCGGCCGCTTTTAATCTAAAAAGGTTAATATGGAGTGAGAAAACCAAGAAAGATATTATTGATTTTCTCTCTCTTTTAATTCTTGATGCCCGGGCTGCTTACTCTGAAGGAAACTCAATGGTTGCCCTTTTGCCCTCCTTATGTGATTCCTTATTGAATAAATTCCCTAATAGTGAACCATCTGGGGGTGTAACTCTGAGTCCAAAGAACCCTGGTTGGTTTTCCTACCGCTTATTATACTTGAAACGATCTCTTAATAAAACAATAAGATCATTGTATAGAAAAGCAAACGGGACTTCCTACTTTTTAATGTCACTTAAATAGGAGACTTAAAGAGGGGTTAAAAGAATGAAATTTGGAGGGCTAAACAATTGTATTTCGAAGAAACTTGGGCCAAACTTCACTTTGCATGTAAATCTAAGGATTTGCAACTGTTTTGGAGCATCATCAATAAGAGTTTGAACGTCTTGATCACCAGTGTATAATGAAGCCAGTAGAAGGGTGTGTCCCTCTCAGCATTAGTGATTCATTAGGCTCTATTGATACTGAGTTATGGTCGGTGGACAAAGTTAAAAAGGCTTTACTTAAAATTAGATCGAATGGAGCACCCGGCCCTAACGGGATTCCCAACGCTAGTTTTAAAGTTAAAATTAGGTATTGGCCAGAGTTATTAACACTCCTTTTTAACGACATTCTTAAGTCAGGTTGTATCCCGGAATCATGGCAGGGAAGTATTATACAGCTGATCTACAAAAGTGGGCCCCAGGACAACCCCGCAAATTATCGATTAATAACCCTCACAGACGTAGATGCAAAAATATTTGCAAGTTGTCTGTTAGAGAAGTTGGAGTCTTGGGCGGAAAGAGAAGAATTCCAATTTTTCAAACAGGATTTAGGAAGGGAGAATCGACTCTCACTAATTTGATTTTATTAACATTACTAGGAGAAAGAGCAAAATGTAGGAAACAAAAATTGTTCATCTGTTTTATTGACTTAAAAGCCGCTTTTCACACTGTACCCAGAAATATTCTTTGGTCTAAGTTAATGAATTGGGTTATATCAGAAAGTCTTTTTAAAATTATCAAATTATTGTACTCCAATACTTGGGTTCAGGTCAAAATTGGCGACGATAGACATACTACCCTCCCGCTTGAAACAAATGTCGGCATAGAACAAGGATGTGTGCTCGCTCCCTGTCTTTTTAATTTATTTATGTCCGATCTCCCATCCCATTTTAATGATGTAAACTCGCATTCCCCTACTGTGATGGGTAAAGAAATCAAATACCTTCAGTATGCCAATGATACAATTTTATTTAGCCAAACCATGATCGGATTAAAAAGATTAATACATTCATTTAATATATATGTAACTCAAAACGGCTTAACAATTAATACAAAAAAAAATAAAATAATGTTAATAGGGAAAGGCAAATTAGGGGTAAAGTATTTGAATACTTAGAGGCTAAAGGTACCTCACTTGCCTTCGCTTTTCCAAAACTGAGAGATAAGTTATTATGTCCCAATTATGATCACTTGCTGAAAGTCATTTTAATTTTTAAAAAAAATTTTTTAAGACCTTTATTGTACAGAATGCGTTATACACAGCTTACAGCTTACAACCCCTGGGGGCCAGCCGCGTAGAACAATAACCATATAAAATATTGCCAAGTGAAGTAGTGTGGCTCACTGGTTAGAGGCGGCAGACCCGAGAGCAGAGGACGGCCCGGGACCAGGGTTCGATTCCCGGCGCGGCAGGTTTCTGGACCAGGGTCAGCGGACTCGATAATTCTCTCGCCTCGGTGCCCACTCTGATCAGCGATCACACTCGGCAACTCTGGGCATTAGCTTGCCTCATCTTCACTAACGGCCCCACCAGACCGCCGGGGATGCCTGGTCTCACCCTGGAGATACCCATTAAGGGACCATCTCTCAGGGAAGCCAGGAAGGGTTTCGCAGCGGTCGAAGCGCCTTGGGACCCTACGGGTAAGTAGTGCGCTATATAAATGCCTATACATTTACATTTACATTTACATTTACAAGTTAACACAGCCGTATGGCCGACAACCCTGGGGTCCGGTGGCGCATTGTCTTAGTAGTACGCATATACATTATATCACATATCTTAATAAGTAAGCAGGCCTGTAAGGTTTTATCAGTTTGTAGAACAACAGTGGTGTCCTGTCATCTTCATCATATGAGTAACAGTCCGCTCCCATGTGTAAGTATTGCAGGTGGTTGTATCAGTGAGTCTTCCATGGGGGCGTGGGGCATAGAATTTGAAAAGCAGTCCCATGCGATATCGCAAGTGCGTTAATAGACGTGTGTCGATGTAGCTCACTATGTCTAAAATGAGAGGCTCGTGTTGGCGGCAGCGTCCGGTCGGAACCGCCATGGCTGTTATTTTTAGCAATCTTGTACATGTAGCGCCTCTCTTTGGCGGCGATGCAAGCGCAATGGCCGGTATTGTAAAACATAAACCGGATCTATCTGCCCGTCTCCGAGTAGTGCGTGCAGCAGTCCTGCCCCTCAGGTCGTGTTTTTATGTTGTTGTGTTTTATTGGTACAAAGAAGGAGGGGGTTTGATATGTTTGCCGGAATATGGTGTTGAAAGTCTCTTGCGCAATGCGTACAATGTCTTTGTTAACAAAACTAAAAGCCTGGTCGGTAAACAGGACCAGCATATTAGTAAATACGTGAACCATAACATGGGGGTATGTGTGGAGGAGGACAATGTATGGGTAGATGTATCTATGTGCTTGAGAAAGAGAAAGGTAGTGTTGCAGCGTCAGTGTAGGTCCGGCGGTTGGGGAATGGGATGCATCATGTAGGTAGCTTGTTCGCGTAGGGGGGCTTCATCACAGGGGCGCATTGATGACGTCTTTAGAGTGCAGTCAGTTCGGTGGTCACGTTCAGGACGCATGGCGAGAGCCTGATATGTGGAAGAGGAGATAGTGCGAAGGGCGCTTCACCGCAGGTAGCAAGTCAAGCGTCGTAGACATTCCGGAGTGTGGGAGGTACGCAGGCGAGGCGCAGTGTATTGCTCGCGGTATGGCGGAGATGTAGAGGCGTAAGCCCCAACTTGAGTCACCCTGTCAAAAAGGGGGGGAGGGAGGGGAAAGGGGGAGTAGTGGGCGCAGTTGTGCTTCGTAGTGTCCCTTGTGTATGTGCGAGGTTTGTATATGTTCCCCTTCAAGTGAATCCCTGTTCCAGACATTTCTGCTGAAAGGGATGAAGGATGTCATCCCAGTGCTGTGCAATGGGGAATTTTCTAAGTCCTGCTGTCTCTTCCCGTCGTAGGACTGCGCTTTCCGCTCGTACCCAGTTGGCGAGGGACATGTACCGGTGCCGCATATGTGGGGGTGTGTTGGCCTTCCACCGCTTGGTGAGCAGGCGTTTGGCCGTGATTAACCCTAGATCCCAGAACCGGACTGGCACCTTGTTCAGTTTTGTGCGTTTATACAGTCCTAGGATGCAGGCCTCCCATGTCTTCGGAACGTTTTCGTTGGTGCAGTGCGTAAGCAGCGCTGTTACCTCATTCCAATATTGCTGGATATTGGGGCACAGCCAAAGCATATGTAAGAGGTCTGCACCCACTAGGGAGCAGCGTCTGCAGGCAGTTTTGGTGACCGAAAAGTACCTGTTTATCTTATCGGGTGTAAGGTAGGCCCGGTGTAATATGTAGAATTGTATTACCTTGAAGCAGGGGTTGCGTGGGACGTTAACCGGCCCAGCTAGCACCATCGCCTATTCCTTGTCAGTCCAATCTCTTCCTCTGTCCATCGCCCATTTCTCTCTCAACTGCGAGGTGGAGGGTTGTGTATGAATCAGGAGGGCCTGCGCCAGCCAATGCACTATGTGGGAACCATTGCCCATGACATGGAGGTACTGTATAAAGTGGTGTGTTGGTAGCTCCTCGGACATGTCACCCCAGGCGTCAGTTAGTGTGCGGACGAGGGACGCGTGCAACAAGAACTGTCCAGTATGGAGGGTCGTGCCTTCCGCGAGGTCCGCAAAAGAGAGAAGGGTACCGTCAGTGTATAGGTCTCCTAGCGTTTCCACGCCCGCATTGGACCAGCTCTCCAGCATAGCGTCCGTCATCACTCCAGTTGTCCTGGGGTACCCAGCAGGGGGAGTATCGGGGCATATGGTACCGTCGCTCGGGTGAGTCCCAGGCATCACAGGAAACACCTGCGCGCCACTGCTAGGTACAGCTGCGAGGGACGAGGAGCCTGGGTCAGTGGATGAAACAGAGTGCAAACTTGTAGCTGAGACCAGGCGGTGACGTCGGTGGCGGTGTCTCCTAGGTTTTTACCACTTAGCCATCCCGACACCCACTGCATCTGTGCCGCTAGATAATACAGCTCAATGTTAGGGACTGCCAGGCCCCCCGAGTCAGTGGGCATGTACAACTTTGTGAACGCCACACGTGGTCGGCCTATGTTCCAGATTAGGCCCCGGAGCAGGACCTCGAGGTCCTGGAATACCTTGTTGGGGACATAGGACGGGATGTTGGCAAAGTAATACAGGAGTCTCGGTAGGACTATCATTTTGGCCAATGCTACGCGGCTGGGCACATTCAGTGGTAAAGTCCTCCAAAATCCAATTTGTGCTCGGATAGAGGCAAGCGCTCGCAGCAGGTTCCCCTTCAGTATATCCGTAGCGTTATGGTAAATGTGGATTCCCAGGTATCGGAACGTCGTGGGATACCATTGCAGCTTCTCACATTACTTGCTGAAAGTCATGAAAGCAAAATTAATTCCCTCCCTGGACTATGGGTCCATAATTTTTAAGGGTAGGCATGTGAAATTGCTGGAGGGCATAGTGGCAAGGACATATAAACGGACCCCCCAGGATATCGCGATTTCGCGATTTCCCGCGAAATCGGCACTTTTTAAAAAATGCTGCGATTTTTACAAAAAGGCCCGCAAAATCGGCATTTTTTGTAGAAATCGCGGCATTTTTCGCTATATCCTGGGGGGTCTGCTTTATGTGGCTATCGCCTGTGAATTGGGCTAGCAGCCAAGATACTCAACAGCATTGGAGAGGCACAGAGGGGTGGCAACCCTCACACCTCCAGCCCTTGATGACCTGTTTAAGAGGTGCTTCGAAGGGGACTGAGAGGGGAGGGGGGCAGCCCTGACACCTCCAGCCCTTGCTGACCTGTTAAGAGGCGCTGCGAAGGTGACTGAGAGGGAGGGGCTACAGGCTCAGGAGCAGCGACATCTATTCACATGCAAACAGCCCTGAATGCATCATGTCTCTGCTATTTGGAGGGGGCTCGCCCATTCCATTTCTACCCAGGGCCCCAAACATCCGAGACTCGGCCAGATTACACCCCTGATTACACCGAGGCAGCACGTGGTTCTCTTCACAGAGCGTAATTACTGTCACTAAATTGTAAGCAAACCTTGGTTCTTCAACATGCAGTCTATTATGTAAGAAAATAAAGAAATGGCACAATCGCACCCACACTGATTAACAAAGTATGGTGGACAATCAGTTCAATCAGTTCTCTTAGAGTATCTCCTGTAAGTACTGTACATCACAGTGGGGGATGGCATTTTGGACAGAGAGCCTGTCTTCTCGTTGTCTTGTGCAGGAGGGGGCGAGGAGCCCAAGATGATACTAGAATACTGCATGCCCACCCCTGTGCCCACCCTGGTGGATCCTGTTCCCTCTCCTGTGATGGCTCCTGCCCTCCCCTCAGTGATGGCTCCTGTCCCCCCATGTGGTGGCTCCAGTCCATCCCCCGCCTGTGATGGCTCCTGTCCCCCCATGTTGTGGCTCCAGTCCACCTACACCTGTGATGGCTCTTGTCCCCCCCCTGTGGTGGATCCTGTCTCCGCCCTGGGTGGCTTCTGTCCCAGTCCTGGAACGGCCCCTGCAGCGAGGGTGAAGTTCTTGATGGGCCTCTTCTCAAAAGGGCTCAGCTCAAGATTAATATGGAAAGGTCGGTGAGTAAGTAAGTGAAGCGATGGGTGAATGGCTGGATGACTTAGTGAAAGGGTGAATGGATGAATGAAAGATTGAATAAATGGATAATGAGAGAGGATGGATGGATTGATGACAGGGGACGGATGGAGAGAAAATGTAAATAGCTGGATGAGAAGGATGGATGGATGGAGGGGAAGGATGGATGGATGAGGGGAAGGATGGATGGATGGATGATGAGGGGATGGATGGATGGTTGATGAGGGGGTGGGTGAAAGGATGGATGATGAGGGGAAGGGTGGATGGATGGATGGATGAAGAGGAGAAGGGTGGATGGATGGATGATGAGGGGGTGGGTGAAAGGATGGATGGATGATGAGGGAATGGATGGATGATGAGGGGGTGGGTGAAAGGATGGATGGATCGATGAATGATGAGGGGAAGGATGGATGGATGATGAGGGGAAGGATGGATGGATGAAGAGTGGGTGGGTAGAAGGATGGATGGATGATGAGGGAAAAGGATGGATGGATGATGAGGGAAAAGGATGGATGGGTGATAAGGGGAAGGATGGATGATGAGGGGAAGGACAGATGGATGGATGGATGATGGGTGGGTGAAAGGATGGATGGAAAGAAGGATGGCTAAGTGAAAGGGTCGATGGAGAGAGAAAGGGAGGATGGATGGATGACTAAAATAGTGGATGGGTGGAAGGATTAGTAAGTGAAAGGATGGCTGGATTGGTGAAAGGGTAAATGGCTGAATGGACGAGTGAATGGATGGATGGGATGAGGAGTGGATGGATAAGTGTACAGATGGATAGGGTAAAAGGGTGGATGGATAATGGAGATGAGAGAAAGGATGGATGAAGGGATGGATGAGTGAAATGATAGATGGAAGGATACATGATGGATAGGTTTGCAAACGGTTGAATATGTTTGGAAATGGCTGGGCTTACTTATATACTATTGCGCGACCTCTGATGTGTTAAAACGTACCTATTGTCCTGAAGTTTTGTCCTGAATTTTGACCTCCTGTCCTGAATTTGTGTCCTGAATTTTGACCCTTTGTCCTGAATTTGTACACTCACCGTCCTGAATTTGCACCAATGCCAGTTGGTCACCCTATTCGCGGGCTTGGAGACAGAGCGCCGTGCAGAGATGTCTGTCCCTCAAGATAAACAGACAGAACCACTCAGCCGAGAGAGCTGAGGGGCACACGGGACGGGTATCTGCAGAGGCGCGCTGGACAAGGGATGAAGTCAGAGGGTTGAGCTCACCTATTGCAGACCATTTCCCCCTGGGAGTGAGCCATGGGAAAAATCCTAGAGGCGAGAAATTTAACACGGGCGTCAAGTGGCCCCATGTCATGGGTGTCAACTTCAACCAGTCCCCGCTTTTAAATCGGAGACGATTTGCAGGCTGACATTTTGCAACGAAACTACAAGTACCAACATGCAGTTCGCTACTGTTTAACAAGTGACCACTTGGCGTTTTTGACTGCTCTTTCTCTAGTGTTTAGATCTGTCAAACGGGCATCCGGTGGGATATCAGGTCGTGTTCAAAATACACTGTAAAGGGGCGATAGGTATAGCCATCATTAGTGCAGCAGGTACAGTGGCACCAAGCTCTAAGGCTATTGCAAGACACAAACTGACCTGCAATGGTACGCCTCTTCTGGCGCAGGGCTTTGCAACGTGACGCATCTGGGAGATGCGTCACGTTGTAAATACCCTGCACCATGGTGCATCTTTTGCGCCGCCGCTGTGTCACAAAAGTGGCGCAACGGCGGCGTAAAAGCAGCGCAAGGGGCTTGTAAATCTGCCCCAAAGTGTCTACATTGTAAAGAAACCAAATATACATAGCTTCATGTTGTTAAATAACTAAAAAAAACTAAGATATCTGTGTTTGTTGTAGGAAAAATGGCCACATAAAATGCCGCAAAATTGCAGCTAAATTTCCATATTTGTGCCGCTAAATTTCCATTTTTGTGCCGCTAAATTTGCTAATCCATGCCGCTATATCCTGGGGGGTCTGTTTAAATCAGTTTTTAGGATTCCTAGACAGATCCCACGTGCCAATTTAAGATTGGAATATGGTTTAAGGAATCGGCTCTTGGTTCGTCAAGCTACATTTTTAAAAACATTATTGGCATTATCTCGAGCCTATGAGGGCACGCTGGCAAATATGTGCTGGCACGAGATTTCGAAAGGCGAATATACCAGAAGCTGGCTGGATTATTTAGCCCAGTGTCTCCTACATTTCGAATGCCCCAAATTGGATAAAGATGAGTTGAGGAAGAAAAAAACACTTTGGGCCTTTTGCCAATTCTTTTGAGAAAACGGTTGTCCAACCTTATTTACTCTTTAATCTCTTTGTGGGCAGTATGATGAAACTTTGCTGCACATGGTAACTCTATGCCCAAAAATGTTGCCGGAACGTAAAACAATTTAAAACCTATTTTTAAAAAAATGGGAGTTAGAACTTGTAGAGCGGCATTAATATTTTGCTTAAGTGGTGTCAACGTTTATACTATACATCAATTTGTCCAATTCATTTTTAGAGTGGAAAAGAAATTATGTAAGGTTGACACCCAAGGTAATTGTTAAATTTGTTACGGCTGTGAAATAATGATGTTACTGTTTTTAGGGGGTTGACGGACTATCTTTAATGCACTTTTTAATTCATCTTGAAATTGCGTTATATTTCCATGTTTTCAGTGTACTTTTATAGCAATGTCCCGCTTATTATGTCTATTATCTTATGACTAATTGGAGTATGTACACTTTATCCCCGAAAGTTGCCATACATTATAGATTGTTGTAAACATTAAATAATAATCTTGCTGTTAGCACAAGGCACTTTAGAATTGCTAGTGAAAGACTTAATGTACCTTTCACGTTTTTGCTGATAGCACAAGCCACTTTAGTATTGATTTTGTCATACTACTGTATTTTAGCTGGTTTTAATTCTGGACATTTGTGATATTGTTCTCTTGCTCTGTTGCTTACTGCCATTGATTATTTGCTGCTAGCCTATTGCACTTAATGCACTGTTCACTTTTCTGATGATAGTATAAGTCACTTTAGTATTGATATTGCAATACGACAGTTATAGACATTCTGTAAATTGTTTTTTTGCCTTTTCTTTTTACTGGTTATTGTTATTGAGCATTTGCTACTAGCGCATTGCACTTTAGCTTCTGACATGTGAGCACATTGCACTTTATTTTGGAACTTGCAGATTGCTACCAAACCTGTGGAAATATTGGCTGCACTGTAATCCCTAACTGGACAATGTTAATCAATTGTTGACAATTTTATCTATACACTGTATCCATATATGTTCAATTAGTTGTTGTTTATGATTGGTATTTTTTTCTTTTTGTTGTAATGGTTTTAATTAATCAACAAATAAATAAATGACCTACCTACCTCTGTCTGTTACCCCCACCCAAAAGACAACCAACGGACCACAGAATGCCGAAAGCCAGAAAGGAGAACTTGGAGGGGGAAGCGGCTCTCAAGCAATGAACTCTAAGTAGCTCCTTTGTCACCTCCACTGAGTAAACCGGAAATTAGATCTTGGTGTTGTAAAGGGTGATCAACTCCTAATCTTCAGGATATCTTGGACCGCTAATTCTCCATCATATTCTCCCCTCTGTAGCTTACACAATGCAATTCTTGTGTTTGGGCCGTTCCGCAGGTGTTTCGACTTCGTGGTCAATTTTCCTAAAGATCTCAGGGGGGATCTTAATTGGCATGTTTTGCAACATGTACAACAGGCGTGGGAGGGTCAGCATTTTGTATAAGGCCGCCCTGCCTATTAAGGAGAGCATAAGTTCCGCCAATGAGCCACGTCATCACGGAGCCTATCCAGTTGGGGGAGTACATTCCTGTACATAAACTCTTGGGGGTCCCGAGTGACATAAATTCCCAGGTACTGGAAGCCATCAAACACCAGTGGTGCTGTTCAATCCACCAGTATCTGGGATGTCTCCCTGGATAAGGGATAAATCACGGACTTGGACCGGTTTATTCGGTAGCCAGTGTAGCTCCAGAAAATGTTAAAGACATGCAGAACTCTGGCTATGGAGATGTACGGCTGAGTGACGTATAAAAGTACATCATCTGCATACAGAGTAATTTGCTCCTCCCAGCCTCTGGTTCCCCTTAAACCCATTTTCAGTAGATCTTGATGCACCCAAGCTGCCAGCAGCTCTAGTGTCAGCACAAAAATCATGAGCGAGTGGGGGCACCCCTGCCGTGTTCCCTTATGCAGCGAAAATACACGAGACACCACTCCATAGACTTCCACCCTTGCCAGTGGCGCTTGGTATAGGACCCTGACCCAGTTGCAGTATTTCGGCCCAAAGCCCATCCTAGCTAGCGTGGAAAATATATAATTAAATTCTATACTATCAAAGGCCATTTCAGCATCCAAGGCCATAGTCACCGCTTGTTCTTTGTTGGGCGGCTCTGTCGTGTGCAGTACCCCATACAGGCACCACAGCAGGGCTCGAAAATTCCACTCGACCGCTAGCATAGTCGAACTAAATTTAACAAGGTCGAGCTGTTTTTAGGTCCTACTCGCCCTTTCTGGCGTGTAGGAAAACAAACCAACTTTTATCCTCTGCCTGTGAAAACAGAACAAATGTGACAAGATAACAAGATTTAAAGGCATTTTTATTGCTCCCAAAGTTAATGAGCAAAAGATGCCTTTAAATCTTGTTATCTTGTCACATTTGCTCCACTTTCAGAGACAGAGGTCAAGTAGGTTGCAGTTAGGTCGAGGACATTTTTTAAGGTACTAGTCCTGCAGGACTAGTACAATTTTTTGGATTTTTCTAGCCCTGCTCAGGTTTAGGTGGGTGCTTCTGTGGGGCATAAAGTCCGACTGATTGGGGTGCACGAGGGAGGTGATGATGCAGTAGTGTGTCCAGGTGCTTGCAGGAACCGGAGGTTTATTTGAACAGCCAGGTCTGGCGGGCCATTTGGAATTCCGGAAGTGAGGTGATGAGCCAGAGGTGCGTGTGGAGGTTGTTCCAGGTCTTTTCTGCGAGGTGGGAGAAGGAGCCTCCTCCACATCTGCTTCAGTAAATGCAGGGAGTATGGGCAAGTGAGTGGAAGGCGAAGCGTAGTCTTCTCAACGGTTGGTGGAAGTTCGGGCTGTGGTTAATGTAGGCAAGTCTTTGGTTGTGTAGAGTCTTATGTCCATGGGTCAGCAGCTTGAATTGGCATATCTTCTGTACGGGGAGCCAGTGGAGTTCCTGATGTGGGGTGTGATGTGGGGTCAAAAGGGAAAGCTGAGAATGAGCCTGGCTGTGCTGTTATGTATTGTCTGAAGTCTCTGTAGGAGGTGTGTGGCGATTCCTACGTAGAGGGCGTTGCTGTAGTCCAGTGGCTGCTGATGAGGGCTTCTGTCACAATGCATCTCATGTGTAGGGGTAGCCACTTGAAGATCTTAAGTAGCACGCACAGAGTGAGGCAGCAGGCGGAGGAGATGGGGTTGATCTGTGACTTCATAGTGAGGTTGTCAATGATTCTGACGTTTCTGGCGTGGTTGGAGGGAGTGGGTGTGGCCACCAGGAGTTGTTCCTTGTGTTGCTGCTGTTGCCAATGATCAGTACTTCCATCGTGTCTGTGTTCAGCTGCAGGCAGTTGTTCTTCATTCAGTCGGCAACATTAGTCATGCATCTGTGGAAGTTGGTTCTGGTGATGGTGGGGATGTCGGTGAGTGAGAGGATAAATTGGGTGTCGTCTGCGTAGTAAATTATATTGTGCCTGTGGGATCTGATGATGCTGTCTAGCAGGGTCATATATGCGTTGAAGAGCGTGGGGCTGAGGGATGAGCCCTGGGAGACTTATACCCTTTCATACCCCTTATCTTGGAGGTACCATGTGTATATTCTCGGGACCTGTGATAAATCGTGGGATAGTCCCTTCAGCACAACCCCAGCCAGGGAATTATCTAAGAAGCCTCTTGCTTAGTGTTTCACCTCCCTTAATCTGTCTCAACTAGACTGGTGTGTGAAAATATGGTCTTGATTGGAAAAACTGCTGTGCAAGGATGTAAAATATGGGTATTGCTTTTGGCTTGGGTTGTGTTCCTGCCATTGGTTGGTTAGCCCCATTGCCTCCAACAAGGATTGTAAGGGGCCCATCCCTCCCCACGCTGCAGCACCACTCATCCTGGCAGCCTCCTACTACATTACAACATTCATATCGCCTCCCAAGATTAGTGTCCCATTGGGCAATGTTGGTAGTAAAGTGCTTATGTCTGGGACAGCCATGGTGTGGAGACGGGGCGGAATGTAGAGAGAGCAGAGGGTCAGTGTTTGGCGCTCCCATGTCCCAGATAGGGCCCTGTATTGGCCCGGCGGATCGTGGGATAATCGGTAAAGGCCACAGGCCTCTTGACTAGGATACTCAACCCTCGCAAGTCTATGGTGTAGCCTGCATGTACCAGAATCATGTACCGAAAAAAGATTAGGGCATTGTATTGATTGCCCCCGAAGATGCGTTTCCTGGATGAAGACTAGATCCAGTGAATGTCACCTCAGAATTTGTAATACCAAAGAGTGTTTAATTTTGTTTCCCAGCCCATTTACGTTCCGTGACCATATGTTCAGGCCCCGTTGTGTGTGATTCACCATTGGGTTCGTGGTGCTATGGGGATTGTTCCCTGCCTCCCAAGTAGAGCTCTCATTCGAGCCTGCCCTTGGTGAGCCCAGTGGTGCAGTACTATGTTATCCAAGTCCCTTGTAGATGCAATGCTGTCATGACACATCAACTTAGTAAAGAACAAAAACTCTTGAATTGAACCCACTAACTAACTACCCCCATCCTGCTGCTATGCGTCATGAGTCTGGAACCACCGACTGCCCCAACTTGCAGAGAGCCTATCACCCCTTGGAAAACATCTAGTAATGTGGGTGGGCTACTCTCGCCACTTTAGTGTAGGTATGGATAATTTTACTAAACATTAAATCCCCACACATGTGTCTTCACAAGTAGGCTAAATACCAGTGCCAAATGCATGTAGTTCCTTCGCAAATGGTTGACTGCTCCCCCCCAGACTGCACTTAGCTCCCTCTGGATCACCATAGGTTGATCCTGTCTCACTACTTTCACACAATATGACTACATGACCCAATGTCTCTGAGCCCATAAGGGCTTTTGCTCACATGTTTGTAGGAGCAACAGGCAGAGCATCGCAGTTCCTTCTCCACACCTGGGCGCCCAATGCCACCATCCCTCATCCCTCTCCGACCCACAGTCTGCCATCCCTTAACCCAGTTCCATGCCTCCTCGGAAGTGAAGTGTTACGTAATGCTATCTGTGACCACTCGCACTTTGGCTGGATACGGCAACATATATTTAACCTCCTTAGCTCTTAGTGACTTTTTGTTTTTCTTTGAAGCTACGTCTCTGCCTTTGCACTTGTAGGGTGAAGTCGGGGAAGAATCGAATGGCCGCGTTTTCAAAGTGCAGGTCACCATGAGTGTGAGCCGCCTGGAGGATCACATCTCAATCCCTGTAATTAAATATTCTCTCAATTATACTGCATGGAGGGGCACCCAGATTCGGTGGGGGTCCCGGGGCCCTGTGCACCCTCTTGATCGAAAAGAAATTGTCAGTCTGTTGGGACGGAGGGTATTCAGAATTAAGGCAGATACACACTTGGCCCCTTCGCCACACCGGAATCGCCACCATTCTAATGTTGCTTCTTCTGGCCCATCCCTCTTGATCCTCCAGTTTGGCAGCAATAATTGCATTTTGCCTCGTTAGTGTTTGGACCTGCCCCTCCAGTCTCTTAGTTGATTGTAAGCCATATATTTTGAACTCCGCCATTAAACTGTTTCAGATATCGAGCGCTAATCAGCCAACAGGAGATTAACATTTACCATGACTGCATCCAATTTTAGCTCTATCGTGCCACGTAGGTCTTGGATGGCAGCCATGATTTCCCGCTGGAAGGGTTCGTCCTCGGGCCGAGGCTCTTGACCACCGCGAACATCCACATCCCAAATTGCTCCGCCGGGAGCAGCCATCACTACAGCATACTTGTCAAGGTAATTCATCTGCATGGGTTTGGGTCCACGACTCCTGACCATGTCCCCTGGCTCCCAACCCCGCACCACCACACTGTGGCTGCTCTAGTCCTAACATGTCTACTTGTCCAGCTGTGTGTGGGATCATCTCCGGAGCTGCAATGTTTGTTGGTGGGTGTGGTGTCCACAGACAGTGCAAGGTACCAGCACACTCCGCCTTCACCCCACTTGGGACTTCCCTTATCCAGGCATGCGACGGCGCCAGATATGTACTTCTATTCAAGCGCCAGGGAAGTCTTCAGTTTGTGCCACCCCGGCTTCTTCGCTGCCTCTGTCGCACCGCCCAGGGGATGCAGTACCGCCAGCCCCTTCCTCCCCCGGAAGCCTATTGCACTGTACTAAATATCTATGCGCATGGCCTGCTAGCTCAATCGTGCCTCCCTTCCTGAGGAAAACACAAAGAATGCACTTTAGGGTGGGACGGCGGAGCAATGGTGGGGGACTCTTCCAGAATGCTCTATATACTCGGGCGTCGGGCAGACTAGCGAGTGAAAATTATGAGTGCACCTAAAGGGCAAGCTCCAGATGTGTGAATTCTTTTTTTTTTATAAAAAAAATAAAAGTCACTATGAAATGCATTAGGCCTTTTCCTAATAAATAGCGGTGCCTACTTTAACACTATTTATACATTTATTCAAAGCATTTCTAACCATCACCCACAGAAAATATGTAGCCCATTCTCTGGGACCACATCACTATCTGCAGGGCCTAAAGGCAAGAAGATGATGTAAAAAAAAAAACAGCAAAAAGAGAAACTATTTTTATATAATATAGAAAGTATGCCATCCAGTAATATCCAGTGCCTTTAGGTAAAAAAAAAAGGTCAGAAATCCACCAAGGCCAGTGACGTCCAACAGCTCAAAACCAGTAGATTGACAGTGAGCCATAGGTGATGGGGATTTTAAGGGGCTCCTCAACATTGTGTTTAAATGTATCATAATTTTGCCCTGTGTCATCGTAAAATATATATTATTTTTAGTTGACCAACTGATAAAGTCGTCGGGCGGGATTCAGATTGGAGTTAAAGAAAACAGAAAATATCTAAGGTTAATTCAAAAACACCAACAGGTTCTCATTCCTTTTTGGAACCATAGAGTAACAAAGCAATGATGCTTTAACTTTGTTTTACAAAATAAAGAAAAGCATGTATTTACTATGATCCTTAATAAACGGCTAAAGTCTCCTTGAGTGCCACAGATTTCCATCAATTTGAAACCCATCTCCCTTGCCCAGATCGAAAGGCCCAAATCACCATAAAGATTTTATTGCTACAGAAAAATTTACACATATCACAGTAAGTCACCCCATTATTGTCAACAGACATAACTATAATTCAATGTATTTATTTTGCTATGAAACTCCGAAGGAGGTTCATGAAAACACACCAACAGATTAAAAAAGACAAACTTTACATACAATACAAAATTCTTCCTTTATACATCACTGTCACCTAAGGAGAATTCTTTTATCAAGCGTACTGTGTAATGTGCAAATAGTGCAATAAATACATAGGAACATCAGATATCCAACCAACAAATGTTATGACTAAGGAATAGAACTACTATAAAAAGTTTCCTAATAAATAGACAGACATATTTTAAAAAATTGACATCTCTTATAACAAACCATTTCATTTGGAGTAGACAGAACCAGAAATCGGGCCTCCTGGGCAGAGTGAATATTAAATTTGATATAAAATGGCTTTAAAAACACACTCCTAGCACTTTGCAACTTACTACAAACAAATAAAACATGATTTAGATCTTGGATTTGTAACTGGCACATTTCGCAGATTCTCTTCTCTCTTGGTATTTTATCCCAGATACCAGTGACTTCGCTTAGAGGCAGCAAATTGAATCACAGTAGGAGTATTAGCCTTTTCATCCCGTGAGGGATATTCCAAGATAAATAAGGCTGTGGTTTATTCCCCAAGACGCTCCCGCTGAGCACCTCATTACTCGACCTGGACTGACTTGAGGCAGCATCTCTCACCAAATTGATAGAGGATATGGACTTCTTTAAAAGCAGTTTCAATACAGACTTAGGCATAGGAGAAGCGGGGTTCAGACTAAGAGCAAATGTTTCATTTGCATATACAAAGGACCTAAAAAACATTGATTGATCTTTTAGTGTGTCGAAAATGTCTATTCTCAGGGCAGCCCTAAGTTTACCTTCCTCCCCCCAAACGAGCCGCTGCCAAGGATAAAATAAAGAATGAAACTAAACCAAATTTAAGACGTAGTGCATGTGGGCCGGCCAAAGAGTTTAGATTGCAAATTTTACGCAGGATTTGTGCATCCGCCTTATCAAAGGAAAGCCAATAATTCATATCCAATACCTCAGCAGCATATGTTGGTGAAGGAGGGATTTTAACTTTGAAAACGGATAAAAATTGGCCAAAATGGCGTCTCCCGCAAGTTTTGTAGAATCTGTTTAGTGCACTCGCCTGGGAGACAGCCTTACTGACACAGTGTTTAATGTGCTCCAAATCTCAGCCAGTTTTAGAAAAAACCTTCCCCAAATATAGGTATGAGTCAACCAATTGCAATTTTTCGGAACCAAGCATCAATTTTACACCTCTCTTTATTCTGAGCCCCTTCTTGCGGAAGACCAAAATCTTGCTTTTTGCAATATTAATTTTCAAGAAATGGGCCTCTGCATATTTACTTAGGGCATCCAGACGAGGTTGCAGGTCAATGGGCGTTAGATCGAATATCGCAACATCATTTGCGTATAATAGAGAGCCAACTTGCACTGTACCGATTCTGGGGCCATCCCCCCTCACAGAGTTTAGAGCGCTGGGGAGATCAGCAATATACAAAGAAAACAAAAGAGGTGCTGGTGGGCAGCCTTGCTTAAGCCCATTGTATGTTCTGATTTTACATGATAACCCCCTGAACCTCCCATCAAAACTTGCCACCAGATATCTGTATGCAATTCCAAGAAGGTGATGTGGTATGCCGAGGAGAAGGAGCTTTCTCCACATCGTTTGGCGATCCACTTTTTAAAACGCTGTGAAGAAATCAATAAAAGCTGTTTACACTGACATACCTCGTGAGAAAACATATTTCTCCACAATAGTCTGAATGACCGCTATATTATCCAGGGTGCCAGTGGTAGACTATTCTGACCATACGCCCATTGTTGTAGATGGAATAATATACTTTTTGTGAATAGTTTACCTGAGGGATCCAGCAGGGCAATCTGTCTAAAGTTAGCCGGCAGAGTTTTGCGACCATTTGCTTTGTTAAAAGTAGCCATGCCCTGACCAATAGTCCCTGGATCCAATGTGGGTATATCAAAAGCCACTGTCATACCCACTATGCTATGGTCGCTCCATATCGACGGAAGGACAAGGAGATTATCACAAGCCCCAAACATTTGATAGGAAACAATCACATAGTCTAAAAGGCTCTGAGTGTGTTGAGAATGAAAAGTAAAATGTGCTATTTTGTCAGCAGGTACTCTTCTATTTAGAATAACAAGATCTAGACTTCTGATGCTATCAAGCTGGAGGAACCCCTGTTTGTCTGTTTTTACTTTATTTGGTAATAAAATCTCGGGAATATGCCAAATGTACTCTTTGTAAGTATAGGCATAAACCCCCAAAGCAGAGTTTGACATTTTGACACTTAGGTCCCCTACTATTGTCACTGGGGGGTATTCTTCCCTAATAACTATATCCTGAATAAAAGAAAAAAACGCACTCACAAAATGATCAGAATTTCTCACAGGAAGGATATACAAGTTTGCCAGGAAGGAAGTAGACCTACCAGAATCTCCCAAACATGCCAGCTTCACACATATACAAAGGCGTGAGGGGTGGCAGAAAACCTTCTGATTCCAATTAATGGAGTTTTTAAACAAAATGGAGGCCCCCCCCCCCCCCCCCCCACTAGCGTGTCCCCTTACCAAGCGCTTGGCATAGAGGAATAAACAAAAGAGCCATCGCATTCAAACTCTTAGCAGGACCACGTTTCTTGTAAGCATATGATTAAAGGGTTCATAATTTTCTAGAAATTCAATTTAGCTTCATTGGGACCCAGACTGGCCATATTCCAGGACAAAAGTAGCCCATCCAGGCTACCTCAACGGAGCGCTCCTTACTACTTCCAGACGAGTGTTATTTAGGGCTCTTGCAACCCAGCTCCACTGGGCAGATTCATCTTCTATGTCCGGGGTCTGAGGGGCAACTGCCACACCAGTCACAAAGTGTGTTGAGCGTCCTCTCCTGTCCACGGAGACCACTTTATCTTTGGTTTTTCCCACAGGATACTCAGTATCAGGGCCCAGCGCATCTACGCCACTGAATTAATAGCCCTAGGAGCTTTCAAATGATGAGTTTTAGAGCTCACTGTTTGATATTCATCATATTCTATAACGGATGTTATGTCGAGCCCTCGTTTAAAAAATGCTTGCAAATTTGCAAAACCAGATTGGCCATTATCAGGGAGCCAAAAGTGACCCTAGAATAAGTAAGATTGTTGTTTACATTGATCATCACTTTTAGAATATCCTTACTTGCTATCAGCTTTAATGCCTCTAGTTCCGAGAATAAGCTAAGAATTAATCCTCTGTTTACCGGGGTGTATTAATTATCAAATAGCCAGGTAAAATCCACACAAGGCGATAAACCGGTCTGTACCCCACTAGTTTTCTTTGGAGCGTCTCTCCAGGGGATCCATAAATGGACCTTATCGATGAAGCTGACAGCTTGTGTACCGCCATGTGTTTGAATGCTCAAGTATGAGACAATATTAGAAGTTGATGCCTCAATGTTTCTATTGGACGGAGATGTGATCCCTGTAGGGGTTCTATTCAGCCCAGCCTGCATAATAATTGGAAATTGGGGCCCTCCCTCTAGGTTACTATCCACCCTGGAATCAATGACCCCAGGCCCTATTTATAAAGAGGGAACCCCATATCCAATTCGCATTTCCCCTCCCGATGGATCAGCTATCTTGTTAGTCAAGGAGGGATGGATTGCCTGGAGGGACTGCAACAACTGGGTTGGTGGGGGTACTACTGGTCCAGAGTCCCCTAATCTCCCAGCTGGTATCATGTTCGCTCCGGTGGGTTCTCTTAGGTTGTCATCTGCTAGCGGTGACTTGGAGCCTCCCTTCTCCATTATTAAATGAGTATCACTCTGGCTTTCTAGGATCTGCAATTTTGAGGCTTTTTGTTTAGAGAATGGTCTCTTTTCTTATGTTTCTTTTTCATGTTTTCCCCCTTTTGATTTATTATTGGGCTATCCCTCTTATCTACTTTCAGTCCTCTCTTCCCTTGCAGTATAGGGGATTGTACCTGAGTGGTGGGAGAGATTAAGGCCTCCCCCTCCCCTCCCACCCTCCCTACCTGTTCGATTAGCTCTGTATCGCCCCTGGTTTTCTCAACTTCTCCGGTGCCCCCCATTCTACCCTTCTTAAACAGAGGGAAGATTGTCAAGTTAGACTTCTCCGGAGGGGGGCTCAGTTCGGCCTCCTTGAATAGTGAGCTTAAACAAAACTCTTCCTTTTCGATATTACACAAAGGAACTATGGTGGGCACCAGGAAGAGCTGTTGGATGAAATTAAGCTGTTTGGCTGGCTCTGCAGTGCCCTGACACCAACAACCGATGAGGATTAAGTAACACACTGAAAAGATGCCAATATAAATTCAAACTTTGATTACCACTTTCTGTACACTTCGTATGCTTCATAAGAACTGATCAAGAGTGACACGTTCTTCATTAATACCGTTTAGGTCTAGGAGTAATGGACATGTTGTTCACCTTTCAATCTGAGAAAGTGTGTGATTGCTAATGTGTAATCACCCTTCAAGTGAAACACGGCAGTGGCACTAAAACACAGTGGCAGTTCACAGGAACTCTGCTATACTAATAACATGGGTTTCCATAAATGAGACCCGGCTAAATAAAATGCAATTTGTATGCAAGTTACGAGATGCAGTAAACTTGTGGACTTGTCTCAGCCTTGCTCAGAAGTTTAAAGATCATGATTTTAAATGAAAAACCGAGTCCTATCAAAATGCAACGTCAGCCAATAGGGACAATGGCCAAAGCAGTAAAGCGCCAAATACTTTAACAAATGCCTTTACTCCTTCTGCAATTCAATGTATACCTCAAACACACTTTTGGTATATGTCTGCCATCCACAGGGGTGTACATCAATAGCCATTTCTGGTGCTTTTGTAGCAGGGGGCCCTAGTCTCATGGCAGGTCCAGTTCAAGGTTTTATGAATAAGGTATCATGAGAGGATACCTACTTGGGGTGGGGGGGGGGGAACTCCGATGCCACCAGAGGCTCCTATAACCCTGCAGAGTTGACATGTTAAATACTTGTGGAGTGGGTGGGGCTTAGGTGTCACTGCTTTGCCTAGTGTAAAAGGCAGTTACATCTACCAACAGCAAACAATGCACACATTTTACTTGGAGGGTAGCACTTAGTGAGGCATGGAGCAGAAGAACGTGCGAATGCAGCACCTTTATCTAAAGAGCAGAACTCGCTGTGAGAGAGTACGGGGTGGCAGGCCCTGTGCCCACTTCAAAGGCTGATGCACAATTGTACCCACTGAGAATCAATCACACAACTTCAAGAAACACTATATATATATATATCATGTGATCAAGGTCCGAGAGGGACCGAAACGCGTCATGGCGGTGGTGTCAGGGCTATTCATGAAATAAAGGAATATTGGCACGTTACTTGGGTCCGCGTCGTCTCTTTGGAAACGAAATCCTGTGTGCTGGAGGCGAAATCAGGATATATATATATATATATATATATATATATGTATATGTATATATATATATATATGTGTGTGTGTGTGTGTGTGTGTGTACACACATATATATATATATATATATATATATACATATGTACACATATATATGTACACAAAGTTTGCCCCAAAGATGAAAGTGCACTTCTCGTACAGGTAAGTTATGTATTGCTTTTCAGCAGGAACACTTTGGTAGGTAATCCAATTATATCTGCCTGATGCGTTTCGAACTAATAAAGTTCTTTTTCAAAGGCTGGAAGACAAAATGCAAAACAGCTGTTACAGACCACGTTTCTTTCTTTCTGAATGTCAATAAAGTCCGTAATGGACTCTCATATGACCTAAACTTTACAAAGCATTTTGGGCAATGTGGTTCTGTTCAACTACAATTCATACCCTCTGGTGGGTTTGCAGTGTCCAACAATCTTACCAATGTCCTTTTCCCTCCAGTGGGCTGCTTGCTGCTGTCCTGATGTTCACATGTTAAGCTAACAGTCCAGCCTAACCCGACCCACTTTGAAGTCACTGCGATGGTGCTCTTTCCCGCCTGCAACCGCCGTAATATGTCCACAAAGTTTGCCCCAAAAATAAAAGTGCACTTCCCATACAGGTTGGTTATTTATTGCTTTTCAACAGGAACTCTTTGGTAATCCAATTTATTCTGCCTAATGCATTTCAAACTAATAAAGTTCTTTTTCAAAGGCTGAAAGACAAAATGCAAAGCAGCGGTTTCAGACCATGTTTTCCTGACAGTGTCTGTTCCCAATCTAGTCCTGCATTAATTCACCATATTCAATGGCCTTTTTGCCACACTCTGAATCCTGTGATGCCATACAAATATTAACACTAAAGAGTTGTTAATTAAAGTCCCTCTTCCGTCCCACAAACATTATCAAGCAAACTTCAGAATTAAGAAATCGCACATATGTTGTTAGGTGGAGAGGCTGAGGCCCTGCTAGGAACTTCACACAAATAAACAGCTGTATCGCATTCAATTGTAAATTCAGTAGTTAGAAACCCCTCTAGCATTTACCCTAGTGCAGAAAAACAGCAAGGTGAGGAACATGAGAGCACATGCATTAGTGTGTGCGTGAGCAGAACATGCACAGACCGCACACGGGGAAGCACAAGCATAATGTGGGGAGGTTCCCATCTCGTCCAACGAATGGAAAGTGCTCTCCTCGCTTACACACATGCGGCATCGGAAGGGCACTCACAGACACAGCACAAGTGGACGTGACTCACGAGCACGGCAAAAGCGCACTTTGGCACAACATGCCATGTGTGCTCACATAGGCTATGCTAGATCCACGCACAGACACCGTGTTGGATTGGACAACATTAAAGTGTGCACACATATGTGGCGCACTCATGTGAACTGCAGGTGAGGTTCTCACAGAGACATAGCCGGTGAGGGTCACTCCCAGACAATGGAGGGGAGATGCACTCAGGGCCACAGGAGACATACACCCACAGACACCACAGTGAGCCTGGGATGGTGCCAGTTATATCTAGCACATGTAACGCAGTGCGGTGCGTCAAGGCCTGCATGACAGAAGTATCCGGAGAAGCAGAGTCAAATACTTTCTTTGGTATTTTTTACAGCACACCAAAGCCACTCAGTGGTGGTGATGGAGCAAGGACTCGTAGAAAAGAGACTTGCTTGGAAGCAATCTTCGCATTTAACTCCCTAACATGTTATTAACTACGTATTGTGTAAAACCAATACGCACCACTTAAAAACAAGGGTTAGTGAAGCTTGCGTATGTGTTTGCTAACATGAATAACTCGAGTGGGTTTCTAAAATGGCTACAAATGAGATATCTTCATTGCACGTGCGTCAATTGCATCTACACAGTATGACGAGCTGTCGCATAGAGGGAAATTCTTGCGCATGAGCAGAATGTACTAATATGGAGTTTTGAAGACTCACATGCTTTGCATCTGCTTGCTTGAAACTAAATTAAGTGAATTTACTAATATCAATGCAGGGAAAGTATTAATAAGTAAAGGGGATTAGAGTACAGATGGGTGGTATAGAGTGAATATATCAAAAAATAGGAGAGATGTCCTCCACACCAAAGGGACAGGACACAATACCGACACCAAGTCAAAGAAAATTCCCTTTGGAACTCCTCAATAGCATACACAAATACTCAAACCTCAATCACACCTCACTCATATATGAACTGTTGAAATTGCCAAAGAGTAGTATATAAGTGTTTTATTCACCAGGTGAATGCATGAATGCATAAAAAGCTATATTATATATATATATATATATATATATATATATATATATATATATATATATATGTATATATATATACACCAAGATATATCAAATCAATATATAAACAACAAATATGACACAATCATAAAACATCACATTTTTTTTGTACAATCAAATATTAAACATTATTTTATAAAGCACATCAAATGGATAACTGTCTCACAGTTCGGCATTATACTCAATCAGCATTAATGTTTTATTCATAATTAATTAATTTAATAATTAATTAATATTAATAATTTTTGATATTTGATTGTATAAACAATTTGTGTGATGTTTTATGATTGTGTCATATTTGTTGTTTATATATTGATTTGATATACCTTGCTATATATATATGATATAGCTTTTTATGCATTCACCTGGTGAATAAAACACTTATATACTACTCTTTGGCAATTTCAAAAGTTCGTATATGAGTGAGGTGGGACTGAGGTTTGAGTATTTGTGTATGCTATTGAGGAGTCCCAAAGGGAATTTTCTTTGACTTGGTGGTATACAGTGAACCCATCTGTCTTTCTGACTTTATTATTAGTGCGCATTTGGGCTCTTGGGTATGTTTGGAGTGAGCCGTGTCATATGACTCTGTCGCATGGCAAGTGGAAGTCAGCCCTTAAGGATGACTTGTGGTTCAAAAAGAGTGCAAGGCCACAGCCTGCCTGAAGCCTGGGAATCGGCAGTACAAGACCTGAGTGAAGAAAACCACATATTAAAGTTAAACATTTGTATCAGATGTAATGTGAATGCGGGTGGGAAAATAAAAAATGAATAATAATTAAGGGGGTGGGTTTATTAGGTAAGGGCTAACTGAAAAGAATGATATATAAGCATGGTGTGATGATCTTCCCCCTGCCTGACCAACCAGAGTTAGTATTTTTACGATGTTGAAACATTAATTAGTGGTTCATGAGAAACGAAAAGTTATAATTGAGGTAGTTTTTAGTTAGTTAGAGAGATGTCAATGCTGAGATGCTGTGAGCCGAGGGTGCTGTCGGAGTAGCGAGAGATGCTGATGAAGAATAGAATGTAGAGCTTAATATCCTAAATTATTAGGCTTAGAAAGAAGATCGCTGAAGAATCTCGAGGCGGAAGAGAGTGTCAGAGAGGGGCGCAACATGATCTACTGTGTTAGAGAGGTCATCTATCCTGTCCTGATGTCTTTGTTTCCTGAACTATCCCAGGGGACCCCCGCCAGCCCTTTGGCCAGGGGGTTGGTCTTCACACCATCCTAGGTAAATATAAATTTTGTGAATGTGCAGGTGCTCTTTTCTCTGTCCTCTTCTTTTTGAGAACATGTCATTGCAAGTTTGAAGTATGTGTTGATGATATGATTAATTGAACCCTCTCTCCTATGAGTATTGGTGAATGTGCTGTACTTTGAAGTGGTTCACATACAAATAATTTAGATATAGATGTAAAACTTTCCAGAGTCTGTGATTATTTAATTTAAAATATAAAGGTTAGAATTGAGTTAATTTTCACCATCAACTAGTTCAACTAATGGTCCATCGACCAGAGGAAAGAACTTTTTGATCAGTGAAAGGTTGGTTAAGAATAAGGAATAATCAATCTTGAGGAATGAAAAATAATAAACTTTTACTCCAGCGGTTTACACAAATGGTGTTTGTTTATGGGCCCAGGTGAGTATATGGTTTTGGAGTATCTGTTGCTGGTATGCCTCCGGATCAGTGGCACCTAGCACCATACACAGAAGCAATGATTATCCGCACTAAAAATACCCCCTAGAACCAAGAGTGTGTGTTTAACCAGGAGGGGGCACTATACCAACAAGCACAACACAACAGGAAGCAAAAATATATATCTGGTGAAACAGGAATTAATACTGTCAATGTACCTCACTGTGTGCGTCACTTCCATCAAATATGTGCAACAGGACCAAGTCCACCATCTGACTGGCATCCAACCGTCTCTGTATAGTCTCTGTTGCAAAAAGGAGAGCGGATTCGGTTGAAAAGGATGCTCTGAAACCTGATTGAGTCAGATGTAGAAGGTTGTATGAGTTGATATGTTCCACTAATTGCTTATTCACAACCTTTTCAGCGAGTTTTGCTATGTAGGGGTGCAAAGAGATGGGTCGAAGATTATCCAGTAGCTCGGGTTGGCTGAGGGTTTTTTTTTCCAGAGGTATGACAGTTGCATGTTTCCATGACCTAGGAACCTCTCCGCACTTAAAGGATGCGTCTATTAGTTGCTGTATCTTAGGTATTGTCAATTCAATGCCCTCTTTTATTCTGTTAGGTGCCGCTGGACTGGCAGGGGAGCCTGATTTGATTTTTAAAGCCACTTCCTTGAGCTCCATCGCAGGGGAGGGGCAAGAAACTCCCTCAGAAACTTTCTGTAAATCCGCGCAAATTAACCTGGAAAAATAAATAAAATAGGATATGTCCAATGAACTTTAAGCCTAATTAAATCGTTAACACTGGGGGGCAGATTTATGTTGCCTGACGCATCTCTGCAAATCAGCAGAGATGCGGCAGGAAAGATGCGGCACACAAGTTTATCCTTACGCCACTTAAATGCGGCGCACCATGGCGCAGGAATAAACAGATGCGTGTCGTATCTAGGGCGTGAAGTTGGCGCAGTGCTGAAGTTGTGATGCGTGCGGCACGCAACTCCAGCACTTTTCCACCTTCCCCTATCTGTAACGTGGCGCGTCAAGCCTTACGCCTGCTTCAAGCAGGCGCAGGGTTTTGACGTATCAGCGTTGGTAAAGTGACTCAGTGAAATCTTGTTTATTTCACTGAGTCACTTTTCAGGGGTGTTCCTGCAACAAAACGACCCCCCTGCGTGGAAACGCCCACGTGAAACCTGGCGCTGGTTTCATGTGGCGCAGGGCCTTACACCGTGACACATCTCCAGATGCGTCACGATGTAAGTATGTCGCAACGTGGCGCAGGGTTTACACCGCCGCTGCATCTCAGAAGTAATGCAACGGCGGCGCAAAAGTGGCGCAAGTCCAACATAAATCTGCCCCTGGGTTTTCACACCGTTTCATGTTACCTGTTAGGACAGCACTGCCTCGTAAGTGCAGTGAGCGCTATATAAATATCATTACAATGCGGTGTCGGCCATTTTACCATGGGATCGTTATGGCAACATTTGAATTGACGGACGAGCCTGCTATTACTGTACCCAAGAGCAAAACACTGCGGGCAGATTACAATGGATTCACTTCTCTGTACATCTTAGTCTGGAGTCCGTGCCACTCGAGCATACACATAGTAATTGCCTATTATGTGAAATTTAAAGTTGACAGCTCTTCCGTTACTGACCCTAGCATTCCTGCTTGTTTGGAAATTGGATATTAAGCCCGGAATATTTCCCTATTGTTAGATGGCCGCCACTGTTCGTCGTACTGAAGCGGCACGAAGAATGATTACATTTAGTCTTATTTTTGTTTCCATGCTTGAGGAAACTACCCTTTCGGAATTGAAAGCGAGGCTTGGATTCATTTCTCAACCAATCACAACACGACCCGGAAGTAGACGTAGTTGTTTGCAGGTCAGACCTGGTTCCTGGAGACACTGGAGGCTCGGTGAATTAATCGGGAACAATAGCGGGCGTTCGAGAGCGGCGGAGCGGGCCGGGGAGACCGAAGCGCCTTGATGGTGAGTGCAGATGAGACGTACGGCGAGGACCGCAGCTCGCTTGCGATTTATGTACTTGTAGATATCAGCCTGTAGTGGAAGGGGGAGGAGCAGAAGGGCAACACGGATCTGTAAGCCCTCCCTCCTCCTGCTACAAATTGATCGCTACAATATTTTAGTGAAGACACTGCAACTAAACTTGGCTCTGAGAACTACACTACCTTCATTTCATCAGGCGCTTACAACCTATTCACTGCTGTTTATACTTCTTGTACAATTAGTTTTTCTGTAATGGGTTATCATTTTGTATCTCTTGTCCATATGTAACTATTCGTGTTAACATTTGGTCATTTTGATCCCTCAGTAATTATCCATTTAAAATGCATGCGTATTTCGTAAAGCACTCAAACACCTTTGGGTATTGTCTGTGCTATACAAAAGTGCATGAATAAATAAACAAATGGTCGAGGGGTGTTACTTTCAATCAGGAAGAGGGACAGATCACTCCCACAGACATTCTATGGCTTACTCGTTTGTAGTGAGACTTCGCTGTTTGTTTACTTGCAGTTTCACTAGGCATTCTGCAGTATTGCAGTGCAGCTCCCACCGTTCTATTCTTTTTACTGTTGGGCTTCCTTTTTAGTTTACAGTTCTGCAACTTCATAGATGTGAACTCTTAGACTTAAGAGTGTTGCAAGTTGGAGAGGGTGCTCGCTTTGGCAGCCTGAGAAGACACTACTGATTTGTTGTAGCAATTATCTGGTGGGAAGTGGCACACTCTACTGGATTTCCAGATCCTGCTGGTTTAAACCCACTTATTCGTAGATCCTATTCATGTGAGACCTTTTGAGTATTTTGTATTGAAAAGGGACAAGTGTTATGTACGACCTTGTCATTTAAGTGGGAACCTACATTGAGTCCACGGTCCTCCATGCTTGTGCTCACTTTTAGGTTGCTTCTATGTGCATTCCGGGACTTGTCGTTATGTGTACAGTCATAGAAATACTAGCAGCTGAAGAAAATCATTGTCATTGTATATTGGATAGACTCATTAAGATCAGAGTCGTTAATTACAATTTACAGCGGTCAGTTTCTAATCGCACACTTTATTAACACTTTCTTAAAGGAGTGAGTGGAAAAGGCTAAGTAAAGTATGAGAAAGGTAACCAGTATTTCATCTTTTCAATATAGTTTCTGTGTTACCGGGGTTGTATTACCATATTTTAAATGTAAACATGTAATTCGTTATTATAGCAACAGTTCTAACCATTGTAATTTAGTACTAGTTGTAATTTGATTGCTTCTTCTGATAGGATAAGTGAATGCAAGAGTAACATGGCTTTTACTTACTCGACGAGAAGTAGTTGTACCAGTGGTATTAAAAACACTGAGGTAGTCAGTATGGTTGTATGTAATTTCGTAAGAAAACAATTGAATGGAATACCTTTACTGAGAAACCATTTTATCCAAACTGCTTAGTGTAATTTTTCAGAATGAATGGCATTTACCTTTTTGTAGAAACAAATTCATAGAACGTCTTTTTGGTCCAAATTTTCTTTTGAAGTCTCATTTATTAATTGTTAATGCAATGGTTGCAGGTCTTACTTTCAGAAACAGTTTTGTTATAGCCTCATATTATTTATGCATGTTACCCAGCCTAGCTTTCCCCTAGCTGCTCAGCCAGAGTGATAGATGGTATCGGAATGTTGGTGTGACTGTGATGAATGGAGTGCCTGTGTGGATGAGTGGTGACAGTTGGAGATGGGCTGAGCAGCAGGGAGGAAGTCTACAAAACTCTTCCTGGCTACCTATCTTAGTACGTTACATATAAGGGTAGATAGACCCAATGGTACTGGGACCTGGGTAGGAGACCGTACAATATGAGATGGTCCCGGTAAACAATATTAAGCCACAGAACACATACAAAAACATATATTCAACAACATTTAAGAATAATGCATGGATTGAATGATTGAGCAGTGTTATTTAATCACACCGTAATATTTACAAATGCATAGATTACAAAGTCAAACTCATACACAAAGTGCCCAGAAGAACAAGGTAAAGCAAGGGCTCGTAGGGAAAGTCGGTGATTTTGTGAGGATTTAATGTAATGAATCCTAGTTTCAACAATGAAAATTCATGGCTAGTTATTGCGCCATTAATACACCGTTGTTTACACGATTTAGTATAACCAAGCTACACAGGAAACAAGTATTTGCAATGCAATAGGTCTCGCATTAGGCAAGTTTGAGCTATTGGTCTTGTAAATGACAATTTTTTTATTTATGTGTTGGTTTTGAAAATAGGTAAATTAATAGTTTTGTCATTAACAATGCCAATAGTTATAACTTTCGCAAATGTGACACCTATAACCTGGGGTTGCGCTGAGTGATGCTGTGGTGGTGCTGAGTGATGCTGTGGTGGTGCTGAGTGATGCTGTGGTGGTGCTGAGTGATGCTGTGGTGGTGCTGAGTGATGCTGTGGTGGTGCTGAGTGATGCTGTGGTGGTGCTGAGTGATGCTGTGGTGGTGCTGAGTGATGCTGTGGTGGTGCTGAGTGATGCTGTGGTGGTGCTGAGTGATAATGTGGTGGTGCTGAGTAATGCTGGGGTCGTGCTGAGTGGTGCTGTGGTGGTGCTGAGTGATGCTGGGGTGGCGCTGAGTGATGCTGGGGTGGCGCTGAGTGATGCTGTGGTGGTGCTGAGTGATGCTGTGGTGGTGCTGAGTGATGCTGTGGTGGTGCTGAGTGATGCTGAGTGATGCTGTGGTGGTGCTGAGTGATGCTGTGGTGGTGCTGAGTGATGCTGAGTGATGCTGTGGTGGTGCTGAGTGATGCTGTGGTGGTGCTGAGTGGTGCTGTGGTCGTGCTGTGGTGGTGCTGAGTGATGCTGTGGTGGTGCTGAGTGATGCTGTGGTGGTGATGAGTGATGCTGTGGTGGTGATGAGTGATGCTCTGGTAGTGCTGAGTGATGCTCTGGTAGTGCTGAGTGATGCTCTGGTAGTGCTGAGTGATGCTGTGGTAGTGCTGAGTGATGCTGTGGTAGTGCTGAGTGTTGCTGTGGTAGTGCTGAGTGATGCTGTGGTAGTGCTGAGTGATGCTGTGGTAGTGCTGAGTGATGCTGTGGTAGTGCTGAGTGATGCTGTGGTAGTGCTGAGTGATGCTGTGGTAGTGCTGAGTGATGCTGTGGTAGCGCTGAGTGATGCTGTGGTAGCGCTGAGTGGTGCTGTGGTGACGCTGAGTGGTGCTGTGGTGGCGCTGAGTGGTGCTGTGGTGGCGCTGAGTGGTGCTGTGGTGGCGCTGAGTGGTGCTGTGGTGGCGCTGAGTGGTGCTGTGGTGGCGCTGAGTGATGCTGTGGTGGCGCTGAGTGATGCTGTGGTGGCGCTGAGTGATGCTGTGGTGGCGCTGAGTGATGCTGTGGTGGCGCTGAGTGATGCTGTGGTGGCGCTGAGTGATGCTGTGGTGGCGCTGAGTGATGCTGTGGTGGCGCTGAGTGATGCTGAGTGGTGCTGTGGTGGCGCTGAGTGGTGCTGTGGTGGCGCTGAGTGGTGCTGTGGTGGTGCTGAGTGGTGCTGTGGTGGCGCTGAGTGGTGCTGTGGTGGTGCTGAGTGGTGCTGTGGTGGTGCTGAGTGATGCTGGGGTGGTGCTGAGTGATGCTGGGGTGGTGCTGAGTGATGCTGGGGTGGCGCTGAGTGATGCTGGGGTGGTGCTGAGTGATGCTGTGGTGGTGCTGTGGTTGTGATGAGTGGTGGTGCTGAGTGGTGCTGTGGTCGTGCTGTGGTGGTGATGAGTGATGCTGTGGTAGTGCTGAGTGATGCTGTGGTAGCGCTGAGTGATGCTGGGGTAGCGCTGAGTGATGCTGGGGTAGCGCTGAGTGATGCTGGGGTAGCGCTGAGTGGTGCTGTGGTGACGCTGAGTGATAATGTGGTGGTGCTGAGTAATGCTGGGGTCGTGCTGAGTGGTGCTGTGGTGGTGCTGAGTGATGCTGGGGTGGCGCTGAGTGATGCTGTGGTGGCGCTGAGTGATGCTGTGGTGGCGCTGAGTGGTGCTGTGGTGGCGCTGAGTGGTGCTGTGGTGGCGCTGAGTGGTGCTGTGGTGGCGCTGAGTGGTGCTGTGGTGGCGCTGAGTGGTGCTGTGGTGGCGCTGAGTGGTGCTGTGGTGGCGCTGAGTGGTGCTGTGGTGGCGCTGAGTGGTGCTGTGGTGGCGCTGAGTGGTGCTGTGGTAGCGCTGAGTGGTGCTGTGGTGGCGCTGAGTGGTGCTGTGGTGGCGCTGAGTGGTGCTGTGGTAGCGCTGAGTTGTGCTGTGGTGGCGCTGAGTGGTGCTGTGGTGTTGCTGAGTGGTGCTGTGGTGTTGCTGAGTGGTGCTGTGGTGTTGCTGAGTGGTGCTGTGGTGTTGCTGAGTGGTGCTGTGGTGTTGCTGAGTGGTGCTGTGGTGTTGCTGAGTGGTGCTGTGGTGGTGCTGAGTGATAATGTGGTGGTGCTGAGTGATAATGTGGTGGTGCTGAGTGATAATGTGGTGGTGCTGAGTGATAATGTGGTGGTGCTGAGTGATAATGTGGTGGTGCTGAGTGATAATGTGGTGGTGCTGAGTGATAATGTGGTGGTGCTGAGTGATAATGTGGTGCTTCTGAGTGATAATGTGGTGCTTCTGAGTGATAATGTGGTGCTTCTGAGTGATAATGTGGTGCTTCTGAGTGATAATGTGGTGCTTCTGAGTGATAATGTGGTGCTTCTGAGTGATAATGTGGTGCTTCTGAGTGATAATGTGGTGCTTCTGAGTGATAATGTGGTGCTTCTGAGTGATAATGTGGTGCTTCTGAGTGATAATGTGGTGCTTCTGAGTGATAATGTGGTGCTTCTGAGTGATAATGTGGTGCTTCTGAGTGATAATGTGGTGCTTCTGAGTGATAATGTGGTGCTTCTGAGTGATGCTGGGGTAGCGCTGAGTGGTGCTGTGGTGGTGCTGAGTGGTACTGAGTGATAATGTGGTGGTGCTGAGTGATAATGTGGTGGTTCTGAGTGATGCTGGGGTAGCGCTGAGTGGTGCTGTGGTGGTGCTGAGTGATGCTAGGGTGGCGCTGATTGATGCTGTGGTGGTGCTGTGGTAGTGCTGAGTGATGCTGGGGTGGCGCTGAGTGATGCTGTGGTGGTGCTGAGTGATGCTGGGGTGGCGCTGAGTGATGCTGGGGTGGCGCTGAGTGATGCTGGGGTGGCGCTGAGTGATGCTGGGGTGGCGCTGAGTGATGCTGGGGTGGCGCTGAGTGATGCTGGGGTGGTGCTGTGGTGGTGCTGAGTGGTGCTGTGGTGGTGCTGAGTGATAATGTGGAAGGAAAGAAAGAAAGAACGAAAGAAAGAAGGAAAAATGGAGGAAGGAAAGAAGGAAAGGAATGAAAGGGAGGGAGGAAAGGAAGGAAGGAATGGAAGAAAGAAAGGATTCTAATTGCAAGTGTCAACATGAACAGGCTTGTTTTGAAGATGTAGTCCCCAAATTTGATATTCCATGACAGAGAGGAGCTGTGAAGGACGGAGAGGCGACAGGCAGAGGCCACGCACAGCGGACATCAAAGGAAGGGTGGGAGGGGAAAAAACACATTAGCAAGCGAGAAAAGCCATGAACACCAGGGGGGAGGGGAAGCA
This sequence comes from Lissotriton vulgaris, assembly GCF_964263255.1. Taxonomy (NCBI): domain Eukaryota; kingdom Metazoa; phylum Chordata; class Amphibia; order Caudata; family Salamandridae; genus Lissotriton; species Lissotriton vulgaris. The sequence goes on along the minus strand of NC_141698.1, from coordinate 36,442,780 downwards.
TATTGCCTTGCGAGGCCAAGCGTGCGCCTGGGGACATGTATTGCATGAAGTCAGGCTGGTTTCAGAGATTTTCGTTCAGTTGTAATAGGTTTCGAGTTATAAATAACTCTACCTAAAAAAGGTCGAATAGGGAGAGAGGAGTGAAATATTAGAAGAGGGAGCGACGGAGAGCACGTCTCCAGATAGTTTCAAACAGTACAGCTGTAAACTGTTACTGCTCAGCCGCCCATATTTTGCTTGAAAGTACATCGGAATAGACAAATCTTCTGGTGATTCAAGATATAAAATATAAAAAGTTATGTTTTTATAAGAACCAAATCCACTCTTTCAGAACCAAGTCCACTCTTTCAGGGCAGAGGCATGTCATTTGCCGATTCACCGTGAGTGGTGGGGGGCCTGGATGGACATTTGTTGGAGAGCTGTCCTGCGTGGTACCAGCATTTTGTCTCCTACGGAAAATACGGGCAAGGCTTTTCAAGCTGTGCATGCATGCATTTAATGGCAGGGTGTCATGTAAACAAGCAGCACCATGCTCAAACATAGCAGGGACCCCGTGCATAAAACAGTTATGCGCAGGCGGCCGCAAGAGATTAAAAACAAACAAACAAAGCATGGACCCCGCAATATCAACCCTCTGAAGCACGGTATGGCTGGCTGGAAGTGCTTAGCAGCCTATCATAATGTACATGACTGGAAAAAAAAAAGTTTACAGACTAGAATGCTCTGAATTTCTAGCGGCTCACAAAGGCAGGTGATCGTCATCACAGCACGGTCCTGCAAAGCTGGCAACTGATCCCTTGTTGTCTTTCGCGGAAAATACGGGCAAGCCTTTTCAAGGTGTGCATGCATGCATGCAATGGCAGGGTGTAATGTAAATAAGCGGCGCCATGCTCAAACACAGCACGGACCCTGTGCATAAAAAAGTTATGCGCATGGCGGCCGCAAAGGATTTCAATACAAAAAACAGGAACGCGCAATGGCGGACGGTGACATTTGCAAGTGGTGGGCCGTAAAATGATTGTCAGACTTCACCGTAGCGAAGTAGTGGAGAAATGCTGCATTTTCAAGTAAATTTCAGGAAGCAGGAAGGTTAATAAAGCAATAGTGAAACTGAAGTTATTACACTATTAAAGAGATGTCACATAACATAGGTAGCTGCTTATTCAGTATAACCATGCGCTAGCGCCACCTCAGTTTATGAAAGACAGAAATGGTGCAACTCAGGGGCTCGCCTGGCACTGATGAGGGATTGCGGATGGGCATTTGGCAGATGAGCGAGGCCTGGCACTGACGAGAGGAATGACAGAGGAGGCCTGACAACAATGACGGTACGAGGAAGCAAGCCTGGCACTGGTTAGAGATGGCAGAGGTCAGAGCAATGCTGGGACTGAAACCTGGTTCCATAGTTTCTAAGTCGGCAGTTCTAGCTTCTGGCAGGCCATAAAAACATGAAACTTCAAGCCTTGCATGACACTGACTTAAGTTTTTACAAGGCAACTAACTCTAATTAATCGCTCAAACGCCACAGCCACAGCCACAGATTTTACAAGTGTATTGTGAGAGGAGACAATTAAACAAAATTATTTCATTGCTTTAAATTCAGGTAGTTTCCTGCTGCCCCTCCATCCATCGAATTTATAAATTATTTCACAAAAATACAAATAAGACGGTAATGACTACCAAACAAGGAAAAGAGCTACGGATTTGAAGAGGGCGTCGTTGAATAGCTGTGTTCATATTAGGCACACAAACTGCTATGTTCTTTTCACTCTGTTCTAATGTGTCTGTACAGAACTCTGACGCCCCATTGACGTCGGTTCGTCTCGAACAAAACTACAATAAATACATTCCCATAGCCATAGCTATGTTTTCGTTTTCCTTTTTATTTGTAAACTCATTTTCTGGCTGAAAACCAGGGCTTTGCAAATCTTCTCTGCGAACATTGAGTGGTTTGTAGAACGTGACGCCTCGCAGGCCAACACTCACTGTTGTTGTTACTGGCTCTGACACAGGACCCGCTATCTAACGTGCGGTAAATAGTAAACTCTGTCAGGGAAAACGGCTCCCAGCAGGTCAGACACCAAATGGAAGTGGAGGGACAAGGGAAGAAGTAAGAGATGAGAGGGCATTGGAAGTCGTGGGAGTGGGACATCTGTTCGCATATGCCCTCTGCACAGCAACCTCACACAGGACAACAAGATCGTAAAACCGAGGGACTCTGCAGTGGCACCTACGCCTCTTAATCACTTCACCAGTGCTTACCTGAAACTGATTTTGAGGCAGGTTTGGGAGTTTGTTAAACCGCTGTGTAAGAGATGGGTCTGCACTGTAGGAATGTCAGCTGTATCTGACCGTATACGCAATTACACTAATGATTTGGAAAGTACTTACCAATTTATTTTTGTATTTATTTAACCCCTTGGATGCTAATGACAAGGGTAACTCGTCATGCCCCTCCCATTCATTTCAATGGAAATATCATGATAAGGGCCTCAACCCCTTAGCAGCCAAGTGGTTAATAGCGCAGCGCTAGTACTAGTCCCACTGGAGTGTGTCGGAGCGGCAGCGCTATGCATCAAACACACAGACATAGAGAATGAATCATGCAACCGAACGCGGTTGCTGTGATAAAAAATAAAGCGCCGCCCGTTTTTTAAATATGAATGCGTGTGGCAATATCAACCCTCTGAAGCATATGGCAGGCTGGAAGTGCTTGGCAGCCTATAATAATGAGCATGACTGGAAAAGAAGAAAGTTTACCGACTAGAATGCTCTGAATTTCCAGCGGCTCACAAAGGCAGGTGATCGTCATCAGAGCACGGTCCTGCAAAGCTGGCAACTGATCCCTTGTTGTCTTCCGCTGAAAATACGGGCAAGCCTTTTTAAGATGTGCATGCATGCATGCAATGGCAGGGTGTAATGTAAATAAGCGGCGCCATGCTCAAATACAGCACAGACCCCGTGTATAACAAGCATGAAAACGAGAAAAGGAGAGGGGAGGACGGAGTGATGGGAAAAGAACGGAGAGAGAGGGATAGAGAGGAGGCAATGAGGCAGCGAGGATTGGAAGTGTAGTTAGGACACTGATCGGGGTGGGGCACTGGGGAGATTAAGTGACAGCAACCTGGCGACAGTGAAAGAAGTGTAATTAGGGGGAGGAGAAGTGAGGCCGGGTGTACTGGGGAAGCAACAGATGGCTTAAGCGCGGTCACGAGAGCACATGCACTCGTGGAAATCCTCTTGGTTTAAGTTTCTGGTTTCATTTCAATAGGTCTCTCTACGAGACCTAAACACAGTAGAACAATCTCTGTTGTTAGTGACTGGCTCAGGCGGAAGTGTCGACGTTTCGACCCCATATATATTGTAGGTTAATTGGCACCTTACGTGAGGGTCTTTCTCAGGATAGTGATAAGGGAATGGGCACCTAGGGTTCAAGTGAAACAATATTTGTAATTACTTAAATGGTAGGTGAACAATAAAAACAATCATACATGGGCAATCCGCACAAAATCACGACTTTCCCTCACAAAATCACAGACTGTTCTTAAATTTTGTTGAATATGTTTTTTTATGTGTTCTGTGGCTTAATATTGTTTACTGGGACCATCTCATATTGTACTACCTATCTTAGTATACAACAAGTTTTGTCAGAGATAACTATTTCAGTGCTTTACTTCGGGGACATTATTTCATATTTATATTTTTCACATTGCCAAACAATTACTTTGCATGCTTTAATTACCCACCCCTAATAACCATCAATCACTGCCCCTCACAGCTCCCCAAAAAACATAAATTCCTCCCCACACCTAAACCCCACTCATCCCCGAACCTTAACAAACACAGCCATCCATGACCCATAAGAACTCATCACTCTACACCACTCATCCCTGAACCCTGAAAATCCATTTCTCCATCTAAACTCCCCTGAATCTCTACAATCAACCCCATCCTGAACCCTAAAAACTCTTTACCACCCCCAACTTCTACCCAGAATTGAACAATAAATGCCCTCACCAGCCCTAAAGTCAACCCTTCCCTGAAACCTAACAACACTTCACAGTCCTAAACACCACTCATCTGTGAACCCTAGAGGCGCCTTTCTATGCCTGAATTCTAATTATTCCTGACCCCTGAAAACCCTTCATCTCACAAAACATTACCCATCCCAGTACCCTAAAAATGCAGAGCAGTCCCAAACTCCACCTAAGTTTAATGATATTTTGGATTTTTTCCTTCAAAATACCTTTCCTTCCTTTAATTTTTGATGTTTTTTTTATTTTCTTAAAATTGTTTTTCCTTGATTTTGTTTCTTCCAATGTGGTTTCTCAGTTTTCGTTTTCCATTAAGTAGCTTCTGTATTATTGGTTTCTATTGCACTAATTCCTGTGAAAACACTGAGTAATTTTAATCAGGAATATTAGTTATCTACCAGTAGTGATGACGGTATTACATGTAGCACTTAGTTTGGTGTGTTAACACTAGGCGGTGGACTGCCACAAATAGTAGTAACTGTAGCGGAAGCTATACATGATCTACCTCTGTAATCACAAGTGTGTGTGTGTACTTGATGTTTTACACCTAGTAGGAGTAATAAGTAATAGTTATAGCCGTTGAACTGCTAATAGTAGTGTTGTTAGTGCTTCTACTTCTCTCTTATTACAAGCAGTAGAATTTTAGCTATTGGTTATAGCTTCTGTGTTTGTAATAGTATTAGTGTAGTAGACAATAGCGTTAGTGGTAATAGTAATGGAAAACTATATAAAAGTGAGAAGACCTACTTTTTTTTTGTCATTATTTTTAGGTAAAATCGATATTTTTTTAAATTTCAATATGTATGCATGTGCTGTATGAATAGCGCAAACTTAGTCAAAAACAAGCAGAACTCTGTACAAGTTTCCTTGTTACATTAAATAGTAGGTTTATTGGGACGCTGCAGTTCATTTAGCATCGGGGTATCATTGTGTTAATGTACTTTTTAGATGAGACAGGACTAGATGTATTTTGCTACATGAGTTTTCTAGTAAATGTATTTGCACTCGGAAAAGACATAGCTGAAAAGTGTAAAAAATTATGGCAGTTTGGATAAATCTAGGGATTACAGTGTCCTAAGGTCAGGGATTGCTCCAGAGAACACAAACCATAGTGATCCACATATGTGTATTTCACAGACTGACAAAAAACCTGATATTTCAATTTGTATGATGTATGTACATCCTATTTTTCCTGCAGGATAGTGAATATTCTGACCTGGAGCTGTCTGCTGCAGGGGAAAATGGAGAGAATGCACCGATCTATTGCATCTGTCGGAAACCTGACATCAACTGCTTTATGATGTAAGGAGGTGGGGGTTGCTTGGGAATCCTTGGGTCATTACCCAGCGTAATCATCCGCTTGTTGCAACCATTGCTCTTTTTAGTGGCTTTTATGATTATATTTGCTAATGAAATGTCTGTTTGCTCTTATGACGCATTGACGTTTTACAGAATGATCTTCATGTTCCTAGCGTAGTTCAATAAAACTCCTTTTATCCATTAAGCAACTTTAGATTTATGACTGAGTACTTTCGACCTAGAAACTTTATTGACACAGTTGCAATGTAAAGAAATCACAAAGAATGTTACTTTGTTTATGGACCTGCGCCCTCACTCTCTCCTCCCTCATTAATATGTTATATCAGAATTTCAAATGTATTTCGAATAGGAGCGTGTTTTTGACACACCAAGTGATTGTTTAAAATTCATGGTAAACCCTCTGATTAAAGCATACTTTCATTACCTCCTCGTCCTGCCTTCCTCGCCACAGTAATTACCCAAGAGCCTCCGGCATCACACAGAACTCCAAGCATAAAATATTCGCTCTAGTCTCCCTCTCCCCCCTCCAAGATGGCCCCCAGTGGCTCCAACCAATCCCAGAAAGGGAGACAGAAAGCACACAATCGAACTGTTCTTTTTTTTCTGCACTACTCCGAGTGCTGTCTCCCTGCTGGTTAGGTGAGTGGGGCTGGGGTCTTGTTTCAGCAGCCCCTTATGTCCGTTGGTATTTGAAGGGGGAAAGTTAGTCTCGTTGGTATCTGTACTTATGTGTTGTTTTTAACTAAGTTTGTTTTTCCCCTTTTCTTTGCCGGGCGCCTTGTCCTGCTATAGCGGACTTCCTGGTGCTTTTGGTGTGAGCGAGTACGTCGGTGTTCTTGCTTCGTTGTGCCACGCCTGCTCTTCCCGCTGAGCGGGGAGTTTGTTTGTGTGGCTCCTTCCCGACCGCGCAACGTCCAAGAAACAGGACGCGCGGTCGGGAAGGAGCCACACAAACAAACTCCCCGCTCATCTTTGTGATTTCTCCCATTGCATTTAATCGCTTTCCGTTTGCCGTTGTTTTTATCGGCTGCGGGAGGCTCGCCTGTTTCTCTCGTGATGCATTCAGTTGTAGGGAGTGGGGGTCTCTTTGGGAGACGCACGCTTGACTTCCTCTGTTTTATAATGCATTATGGGCGGGCTGTCGGAGTTGGCTTTGGTTGCTTAGCAACCTGATGCTTTATATTACGGTCAGGTGTTTCAGTGCATTGCTGGGTTTTTTCACTTGGTCTTTAGCTATCTTGGATGGTGGGTCTTTGAGTTTATCAGCACATGACTCCTTGGAAGCTTCTGGTTCTGGGATGTCTGTTCCTTCTATGGATTTGCTGCAGAAGTTGATCAATTCTGCGGTGGCTGCTACCTGGCTGGACAGGGTTGCTGTTCCTCCTGACAATCATGCACGTGTTGATGACGTTCCGGCAGTTTTCACTGACGCTGAGGAGGATGTTAATGTCAGGGGTCATTTTGTGCAGGGTGCCGACCTTATGGAGGTGCTGTGTCACATATGCCAATGCTTGGTTTTTCCTGGCTCTATTGTGCCTATGGTGGATGATTTGTTTTCCCAGTATCAGCGTCCTGAGCCTGATTCTTTGCCCCTTCATTCTTAGGTATTGAAGGTGTTGGAAACTGAATGGAAGGATGTAGACAATGGCTCTTTTTCCTCGTTTCCTGAATGAACGTTATCCTCTGCTGGTTTTTGCTGTGCAATTGGCTTCCACGGTCAAGGTGGATTCCTTGATGGCTGGTATGACGTCGCATGGGGCTGTGGTCTCTGAAGATTCTTCTCCTGCTGACCCTGTTGTTCGAAAGGTTGAGGGTGCTGTGAAGCGCACTTTTGCGGCTGCCAATTTTTCCCTTAGAGCGGCGGCCTTTTCCTCTTACACTATCCAGTCCTTGCTTAAGGATTTTCTGTCTCTATCGGAATTATTGAACCAAGGGGAGGATGTTTCTTCTACCCTGGCAATGATGGAGCAGCAGGTTAGACTGCTTTCAGATGTTTCTTTGACTCTTTGGGAGCGGCGACCTTGGCTGCTGGGTCTTCTGTCGCTGCGAGACGTCAGTTATGGCTTCGTTCCTGGAAGGCGGATACTGCACAGAAGAGTCTCCTGTTGAAGATCCCCTTTTCTTGGGTTAGTTTTTTGGTTCACCTCTGGACGAGATGGTGAAGGATATGGCGGAGGACCGTAAACTCCTTGCTCCTGAGCGGGCTGGTCGCTTCCGTTCCATGGTTCGCAGAGGGCTTTTGGTCCTTCTATGAGTAGTTGGGCTGGTCAGCCCTTTCGTGGAAGGGGGCGTGGCCGGGGTGCTCTTTCCTTTGACAGGTCCCGGTTCTCTGGTGCTTCTGCCTTCTCCGCTCCCGCTTCCAAGTCGTGGCTGGATCGCTCCTGATGTAGGTCCGGTTGGGGGTCGCCTCACTTGCTTCATGGACTCTTGGTGCGAGACTGTGTCAGATTGTAGTTCTGTTTCTGACCTTCCCCCTCTTCCTGTTCAGGGTCGGTCCACCAGATTGGTTTATGTATCGTGGGCCGCTTTTAAGGGGGTGTCCATGGTGGATGTTTGCCGGGCTGACACTTGGTCGTCCCCGCATGCTTTCATGTCCCATTATCGCCTTCAGATTGGGGGTGGGGGTTCTGTTTCCTTTGCCTCTTCTGTACTGTCGGCTTGGATTCCTTGAGGTATTTGTTTCTGTGGAATATGTGTACCTCTTGTGATTGAAATATGTTTCTCTGCATGATTTCTGTGGAGTGTTTTCCTTGCATGAAGCTGATTGCTTTGGTATTGGCTCATGGGTAATTACTGTGGCGAGGAAGACAGGACGAGGAGGTAATGCCCCGGTTACTTACCGGTAATCTTCATTACTCCGAGTCCCTGTCTTCTTCGCCACAGTATAGTTTCCCTTCCATCCCGGCCCTGGTGGTGGCTTCATGTCTGCGGCTTGGTTTTTCAGGTCGATTGTGTGCTTTCTGTATCCCTTTCTGGGATTGGCTGGAGCCACTGGGGGCCATCTTGGAGGAGGGAGAGGGAGACTAGATCGAATATTTTATGCTTGGAGTTCTGTGTGGAGCCGGAGGCTCATGGGTAATTACTGTGGCGAGGAAGACAGGGACTCTGAGTAATGAAGATTACCTGTAAGTAACCGGGGCATTATTCCTTGTCCATGACCTAATTTCTTATGCAAGTTGTTGTGGGTGCAGCAAGGTTTAGCATTTTTCCCATGTCCCATGGTGGAAAAATAACAAAATGTTCCATGCAGTTCAACACTTGATGGGAGCAAGGATAGTAGCTGCAGCGCTTACATGAATCTTTCTGTTTTTTGCACAGTGAAGCAAAGGGAGGTCACTCTTTCATATTTTGTACAAGTCTGTGAGGAAGTATTTGGTTGGTTCCCAGTTGGCTGCTTGCTGATAGCAGTCTCTTTTGTGGCTCACGGAATATATTTTTTCCTGTCATTATAATTCTTGTGCGATCCTAGCTCCTGGATTCTTAAGTGGTTTGCCCCCAGACAATGTTTCTTATTCTTCGTAATTGCCCTCTCATCCTGTGCCTCTGTATCTTTATTTTGAAGAACATCCCTCCGGCAACTAAAAAAACAAAGCATTTCCTGTATATTCTTGGAAGTGGAGCTTGAACACCTGAAAGTTTTGTGGCATCCACAAACCCCTTAAGAGGAAGACTTTTTTTCTTGCAAAAAAAATAGTTGTGTACTTATGTGCTTGTTAAATCGGCGGTTTAACCGTGTATCCACAAATGGGTTTGTAAGTAAAAAATATGAACTGTTGCATACCAATGAGATAACTACTTTAGGGCCTACTGACTTTGTGTTGGCTTTGCGAGGCTATGAAAGTTTATTTCAGTAAGGGGACAGCAAGAGCTCTCCTTCAGTGTGTGCTGTGCCACAAATTCCTGCTCTGCGATCTACTAACAAATGTGATTGCCCTGTTCTATGCTTTTAACTATATTCATTTTCTCACATTCCCAGTGGCTGTGATAATTGCAATGAGTGGTTCCATGGAGACTGCATCAACATCACAGAGAAGATGGCCAAGGCCATCCGGGAGTGGTACTGCTTGCAGTGTCGAGGTGAGCACATCCAGAAGGCCAATGGAGCTCGACCAGTTTGCATGTCACTTGTACTGTAATAATAGTGAAGGTGGTTTGGGGTAGGAGACCTTTAGTCGTGCCAGGAATTCATTAGTTATAGGTAGCAGTAAATCTGGTTATGGAGTCTGTACTGCAATGCTATTACTCTAGGCAGACTTAGCAGAACGTAGGTACCAGTCCAGCTTGTTACGACATCGTTCCAGCAGTTCCACCAATGGCTTATCTGACAGAGTTTGCTGTCAATCACTATTTGTTATGTCTGTAAATAGAGCAGTCTCAATGGAAGGAACTTAAGAACTCTGCCGGGTTGGTCTATTGTTTACTGTGTCTATATTCTATCAGGTGTGCAGGAAGTGAAGGGTGGCCATATCCATGATGGTTTGAGCAGTCATTGCTCATTGTTTTGTTTGAATTACACTTCCCATTTGGAAAATTGTCATTGCATTTATTGAAAAAAATTCTGTCTATAGCGTGGCCCAGAGGTGCTGGTACTGTACCCTTGGAAGAAATGAAGGGTTATTATTCCTTGGTGGATGTTAAGAATGCTTATTGGTGTAAGTGGGGGCGGGCGGGGTATTGCTAAGTGGTTCGGGAGATGTGCGCCAGTATTTTTTTTTTAGTCTATGTAACTGACAATAAGGCAGTGGTTGGTTGTGAAGGAAGACTGGTGAGAAGACTACAAGGTTTTCGAGCATAACACCAGTGCAGCAGAGGGGAGGTTGGTGAAGGATGTATGCAGTGATGACAAATTTCGTGTGTCTTTGTATGTGTCTTAAGTGGATGTGGGAATATCATTGTACGTTGCACACTTGTGTCTGACTACAAAAACAACAACTGTATGTTCACAGTTATGATACCAGTTGTGATGAGTGGGTAGAGTAGTGAGAATTCACCATCTTTCTGGGCCTATTTTAGTGTTTGAACAGTGTACTTTCATGTTATACTTCTGGAATTAGTCACATGCCATATATTCTTACAAGCAGGCTTTCTCTCTGTATGCCTATCATTGTTGTGGCAGCCATCTTCAATGTATATTATGTGCCACATAGTTTTTGAAGGATTTGGGCCATACAGGTACACATGCTTAATAGTACACAGTCCAAAAACGGGTTTTAGATGGAACAAGGCATTAGTGCTGACATCTGTAGCTCGTGGACCACAGTCTATTGCACACAAGCCAAGAATTTAGGAATGAGATTGGTATATGTATGTTTCCTACAGAGTCATTAGCCTCTCTATTTAGACTTCTTAGGGTCATGCAAATTGAACTTCCAGTGTTGTCTGTTTAACCTATGCCACTTACTAATTGAAATGCCCTCTTCAACTGTGGAGACCAGAGCAGAAGGATAAGTGGCTGAAGTTTGTAAATGGTATAACCTTTTCTCTCCTCTATCTTTGCTAAGCTACGCATTATCCTCTGTATGGGGCTAAAAGCAATTTAACAGGAAATATGGTTGTTCTTCTTACTTCCAATTTTGTTATCCGACAATGCCATGGTCTGGCCTAAATTCCAGTGTGGTCTTGAATGAAGTTTATGTGGTAAACTGGACTGGAATTACGAGGAAGATAAATATGTGAAAAGACTGTTAGTGTTACGATTGTCATCTATGATTCAGGCTGTATGAATGGAAACCCAGCTTAATGCATGAAGCTTCCTAGGGGATGCAGCAGCAATTCGGTTCTGGTCAGGGATAGCTAGGGAAGGAAGCATAAAAATCCCCTCTCTGTGTAAAGGTGAGGTTGAAGGTAGTGAATTGAAATGGGCAAAGCAAGTGAGACAGTTGTTGGGTGAACACAAGGGTACTCACAGAAGAGTGTGCCGGGAAACAAGACCTGCAGTATTTAGGCAGGAAATCGTCCACACAGTTTTTGATAAAGGTATAGATTGATGATGATAGTTTCCCATATAAATCGAGGTATTGCCCTATTCTAAACTAAGACATGCAGTACTGAAATTTAGAGATGATTATGAAGACAGGAGGGTAAAATGAGCAATTATTGATGATGTTCTGGTGTGTACCTTAGTTATGAACACAAAATTCAATGAGGCATATATTTTTATTAGATTGTCAATGGTTTTTAAATGCGCAAAATGCTTATAAAACCAATATTTTAAAGCATGGACTCACCAGGCGCAGATAATCACTTAGTTCATTAATCGGTGTGAGGTTCTTGGATGAACTAGTCTAAATAAACGTAACCTTTTTAACAGTCTTTCTCTGCTGTATAACCCACAGAGAAGCACCCACACCTGGAGATCAAATACCGGCACAAGAAGTCAAAGGAGCGAGAGCAGCGGGAGGCTGATCGTGAGGAGCGGATGAACCAGCAGCGGAGGAGCTCGTCTTCCAACAAGGTTAGTGTTCTGGCTGAGTCATGGGTGCTGCAGAATGCGGGCGGGGTAGAGGTGGCACTTTGTGTGTAGCTTGTCTACGCGTTCTCTAGTCTCCAGTGTCACTTGTATCCCATTAGACTCCCACCCGTCTCTGTCGCTGAGTGGTATATGTACCATAGCGCTGATGTCTGTGCAGCAGCTTTATTAGAATACTGATGTGCTAATAAACTGTATTTTCTAAAATTCAAGCAATCTAAATCTTCTTCCCTTCTCCCCTCTACTTCCTCTTTAGAATATTTCAGGGCAAGAGGTGAGCTGTCGTGAGAGATGTTCTGTACTGGATAAGAGACCATTCTGTGATGCAAAATGCTGCCTGCTGATTGGCTGAGGGGACTTCAGCTTATGTCTCTAAGGCCTCCGCTGCCGGTCTGTTTTTACTACTGCTGGGGTCACCAGCACAGTCATAGTTAAGAATCGCCCTGAAGCTCCTTTTCGTAAATTGGCCAAAATCGCTTGCATTTGCCAGAATTGTAGCATTCTTAGGTATTTTGAATAGAGCAGAATTGCTTTAAGGGTGATTGTTTAATCAAAGCACGACTTGCCGCTTTACTTCGAGTATTACATTTTCATTTCCTTTCCAAGTCTACAAGTAAGTCCAAATGTTTGCTTTTTGGCCACAGTATTCTAAGGCACAGGCTTCTGAAAAAGGAGAAGTGCCTCCTGTAATAATGATTGGTTCTGCAGTTTTTATTGAAATATTGATGTAATGGTTGACAACATTGCATTCACGACCCAACATCCTAAGTGCTACAAGAATAGAGTATCCCTACATCATGGTTTCTTGTTACAAAGGACTTTTGTTTAATGAAAACTTTTGGATATGCTTTCTGTTAAGCTATGTATATATGCTCAATGTAGATGTTAATTTACGTTTAAATCACCAGTGTAACTGGGACAGCGATACCAACTAAATTTAGGTGTAAAAAACATAAATTCAGTGACAAAATCTTTCCTCCAGGCATGCCCCACGAAAGAGTAACAGTGCAAAACCTAGAATTTGAGTATTGGCCCGGTCACCCCATATTAAACATATAGTGGATAAACTTGCAGTATGGTTCTTTAAATCTGATTCTTAAGGACTAGTACATTTATACTTGTTTGCTACTCCTTATCAAGTTGTGTTTTAAGTTAAAGGGCATTTATTCAGTCAATACACACCTGTTATGGTTTCATGGCACTCTGTTATTTGACACTGACCAACTTCTAACTATGTGGATATTTTCACTATTTGGCGCGAAATATGTCCGGTTACTATCTATCTAAAAACTATGACTGCTTTTTTGTGCAGCGTTCCTTTGTTTTAGAGCATCTTATCCATTTCTTCTTACATGCCTGCACAGGTATAATCTGGAAGAGGTGACCCCTCTAACCCAACTCCAACTCAGCATAACAAGTATGCACTATGTTTTGGCTGGAGTCTTAAAAGTGCCAGAAGCACAAAGGTCCACTTTTGAAAGGAACAACTGCACCTGAAGCTCTGGTGGTGAAATGAGGACAGACAAGAGCAGGAAATGATAGGGTTATCCTTTTATAAGAAACTGCAACAACAAAAAAAGCATTAATTGAAGTAACATCAGTGTTGTGTTACTGCAATGTTTTTTCAGCAGTTCTTCCTCATCAATCTTTCTGAGACCAGTGAAGGGTGCTGAGTTTTCAGCTCGAGCAGTAATGCATTACCACTTGGGGTATTGCTGTAGTTTCTTATCTGAAAATGCCCTCACCAGTGGCCTTTGGTTATAACGAAGCTGTAACAACATCTTCCCTGATGTCATTGAGATGTCACTGTTACAAAATGAAGTGGTGAGATGTGCTTGCCTACTTGCAGTAAGCCGACAGATACACAGGCTTTGGATTGGGGACTGTTGGAGGATGACTGTGCTTAGTTTTCTCATCTAGAAAGCACATTAATATGCTTCTATTTTGGCTTTCCTGTTTTCAGTTTATATTTTTGGTAAATTCTGGTGGCCTTTTGTCAGCGTTTTCCAGTGATTTAAATACCTTTAAAAACAGTGGGTCAGTAGTTACATTCTTTCACCATAAAAAACAGAAACAGTGTTTTATTGGTGTTTATGGAACGTTTTGCTTTTATTATTGCTTGCTTTCTGCACTGAAAGTGTATGGTATATAGACTGTGTACGTACGGGGTAATTGAGGTCCAAATACATTTTTACAAATGAAACTTATTGTAGTACACCATACAATTCTTCAGTCAGTCTCTGGTCATGCACACTCCCTCTTTCCTTACTATATAAACTTTTATCAGTGAAATGGCCCTCTCAACATTGGCACTAGAGAAGGGTAATGCTAAAATAGCCAGTACACAATTTGCTAGCTCTGGCCAGTGACATATCTTCCCATGCCAATACTGATGCACCTAAAGATGCAATTCTCTGCGACAGGTTCTGCAAAATATGCATTGAACTGGGCGCAAATGCCCTCCGAGTTATTGAAGTGGTAAAAAATGAGTTAGTACTTTTCAATTACGGAGAAAACTCCCCTTTACGGGAGGGATCTAGAACTTGTGCATAGTATTACAGTGAGGCTTCATTGACTTCAAATACCATGGTTGGTGAAGGGGTATTCCTATGCATCATTGCAAGCCATTTGTCATGCATTGTAAATATATTTTCTTGCAGTGCTCCTCAACATTTCTTTGCTTACCAAGTGGCAAGCATTCTAACATGGAACATGTTGCAGTGCCAAAGTCACTAAAAGTGTCACCCAGCCTACTCTCAAGGATATGTTTCACATCTACACCAATTAAGCTGAACACTTGGTAGACAAGGGTGTTGTCAGACTCTAATTTTTTTATTATGTCCTCTACAGCAGTCATGTTTTCCTGTAAAAATCTAAGAATGCAGTAGAGTGTACTCTTTTCACATTACTGTCAATATGCAACCAAAGAGCCTCAAAGTGCTTGCATTTGGAATCGCCACTAAGCAAAAATTCTGTAAATGGCTGCCACATGGATAAAATAGCATTCAGGGCCTCTAGGAATGAGAACCACCAGATAAATGACATCGTTGAGATGACACTTTGATGCCACGCAAAGCACAAAATGAGAAATATTTGCTTTTTAATTCCCGCGCATAACGAAACATTGGGCCAGAATGGACTACAAAGTCAATGGCATTTGTCATGAACTCTGAAGATTGTAAATATGGTTTCCGCATACCATCTAGCAAGTAGCGAGGATCTTTTACCGGGAAGCTCTTCAGCTCAGCTATCGATTTTTGAGATGTCATCACACATCATTTTCATATACGTAGCTGAATCACTGCAAATACAAACAATATCACTCCAGTCTTTGTTGAACTTGGTAAGATGTTTTTGCAGCAGTATTCCAAGTGACTCTACGTTTTATGGTTTCCAAAAGTCTGGCGTCATGTATTACCACTATCCCAGCTGCTTCGTGACGGCTTTCTTTTCACATATACCTGTCACTACACCTCGCATTCAATGTTTAAAGCCTGGGATGTTTGTCAATTCACCTACTATCAGTATTGACTCGCTAGAAAAGGGGGCTGAGGTATCATAGGGTATCACCTATTCCCTGTCTGTGGGTAAATGTGATGGTACAGATTGGGAAAGATTCTTATGAAACCAGCCATTTTACCTATTGGTGAAAGAATCAAACATTGCCAACATATCAAACACGATTTTGATATTTCCTGATTCTCTACAGTTTTTATAAAGTAATTACATGAGACCCAAAACATGCTTCTAAACCCTGCATCTTTAGTCCAAAGACCACAAAACTGAAAAAGGAAGAAGAAACTATAGTGTAGTGACATCCCTAAACAATAACACCCGAGCAAAATAATGTTAGCGCAGTCTTTCTTGCTGCTACCATGTATAACAAAGTTACATTGTATTGGCCCCTTCAGGAAGAAATAAAAATGATTCTTATACTCCCATACTCTTACAACGAATCTGGCTAAGGGACATAATTTTGGCAATTAATAAAATGAAACTTGATAAGGCCTCGGGACCCGATGGTGCTCCAGCCGATGCATACAAAGAATATATGCAGTTATGGGCACCACTTTTAACTCGGGTCTGCAACGCAGCCGCCAAAGGCTGCGTACCTTAAACATGAACCAACAGTATAATTGTCCCCATTTTTAAAAAAAGGCAACAGGGAAGATGCGGAAAGCTACCGTCCCATGTCCCTTCTAGATTCCTCCGTAAGACCATGGAGCGAATAGTCCTTGGACAATTGGAGACATGGGCCTATGATTGTAACATCCTGACAGAATCCCAATATAGCTTATGGTGGGAAATGTTGACAGTAGAGCAGTGCATAAATCTGAACTTAATCATTGGTAAATACAAACTGGTCAAGGAAGAACACATCCATTTATGCTTCGCAAACCTTAGTTCGGCCTTTGATAGTATAAATTACGCTAAATTGTGGGAAGAAATGATTCATATGGGCGCCCCAGATGACACTGTGTCA
Source organism: Lissotriton vulgaris (assembly GCF_964263255.1). Classification (NCBI taxonomy): domain Eukaryota; kingdom Metazoa; phylum Chordata; class Amphibia; order Caudata; family Salamandridae; genus Lissotriton; species Lissotriton vulgaris. Next base: position 36,426,474 of record NC_141698.1, on the reverse strand, counting down.
TTTTTATTACAACTTTATGCAAGACTGACATCTAGAGTTAGGTATGAGAGGTAAGGAGAGTGCACCCCAAGTTTTAAGGTTTCGAGGTGAATACGGCAGGGCTGTGTTATTGCACCCCTCCTCTTCTCTTTATACATTAATGGGATTTACAAGACCGTCCAAGAATTGAACACTGATGCCCCGAAAATAGGCTCTCGTCCAACCTTGCTGCTCCTGTATGCAGACAACGCAGTCTTAATATCTAGAACTGCAAACGGACTACAACTGGTCGAAGCTTTTGTCTCATGCATGGAGCAAAAAAGGCATACATTTAAATCTTACTAAAACATTTGTGATGGTCTGCTGACTGGGTAGGGCTAAGAAAAAGACTCACTGTGTGAGGGAACATAAGCTCCGAGAAGTCCAAAGTTTCCCCTATATTAGGCATTTTCTTCTCCGTTAACAGTAATTGGCGTTCCCATTCAGACCAGTTAAAATTTTAACTTATCGGAACTATGGAAACTATTTTAAGATTTTGTAACAAGATAGGCAGTAGACCTATTTGTGATCTGCTCAAACTATATGGCAGTAAATGCCTATCAGTAGCCACCTATGGCTCTGTACTATGGGGTAATGCCAGTGCAAATATATTAAAATCCTGTGAAAATTCTTTTTTCTGCCATATGCTGCTTGTACCAGGGTCTACATTCTTATCTCTCCTACATAAAGAACTGGATGCATCGGTTCTTGTCGACCTAATGCAAGCAGTAGCTTTATGCTCTTGTCAAAACATCTGGTGCAAGGAAGGAACCAAGTTCACCAGAGACATAATTAAGGACTGCTTAGCACTGGAACATTTCAATAAAATCCCATGGCTAGCATATATGAATAAGCTGTTGAAGGAAATCGATAAAGACCTATCAGTGATAAGTCCCGCAGGTATTCTGCAATAGGGCGAAATTAAATTTAAAAGATTTACAAGGAGAAACAAAGCCAACAAAGTGGTAGCAGAGAAGATAACAAAATAAAGCGTATCAAGATATATAGCTAGTATAATGCCGTTTGGTCTACCTGAATACCTAGTTTAAGTTACATACACCCGACAGATTTTACCTGACAAGGTTACGTTTGGGCACTGTCCATGAACTGGTGGCTTTTCCAAAGCATGAAAGATGGCAGAAAATAGTTTACAGATGCCCATGTGATAGGAAAACTACCCAGTCCACGATCCACATTATGCTGTTCTGCAAGTTTAATCGAGATATAAGGAAAATATTTTTACAGGCAATCTTTATGGCAAAGAAACTTTCATTTTAGAAGGATTTTATTTATACCCTCAATAATGAATTAGTATGCTGAGCTCCTGCTGGATATATAAGCCTTGCTATGAAAAAGAAGGAAATTGCTTGCATTTTTAGATAACCTAGGGCCCCATTAGGGTGACGGGCGGACATTGTCCGCCCGCCACCCTATCGTAGAACGGGACCGCCCGCCATAAGGGCGGGGGTCCCGTGGGTGGAATTAGGAAGTGCCCGCCACAGTGGCGGGCACATCCTGTAGTTTTTGCATTGTGGCGGGCGGTGCACTCTGCACCGCCCGCCACAATGTAAAAAATGCTGTTTTGCATTTGCATATGCAAAGCGGCAGGCACCGCGCGGTGCCTGCCGCTTTGCATATGCAAATGTGAGGGGGTACCATAGGTACCCCCCATGTGCCCCCCAGACAGTGGCGCCAACCTGGGGGCCCTGCAAGGGGTCCCCGCAGCAATCACCGCATGCCTTTCCGTGGCGGCATTGCCGCCGCGGAAAGGCCTCTGCTTTGTGCCATTGTAATATGGCTGGCGGTGTCCATTGGACACCGCCACCATATAATCTATTACCGCCGCGGTCGCAAGCCGACCGCGGCGGTAAAGTGGCGGACGGTCTTTCCGTCCGCCGCTGTCCCCTCCGCCATCCTAATCAGGCGGAGGGGAACACGAGAGTGGTTGTCGGGCGGATTGCCTCCGCCTGGGTGGCGGTGGCCACCGCCACCCTGGCAGAGGCAATCCGCCCGATATCGTAATGGGGCCCCTAGTCTCTGGTGATGATTTTTATTAATGAAATTATAACTGCTAATTGAATGAGTTGTAATTTTATAGAAGATCTATTCTCTCTTTTATGTACTTTTAGGATTTATTGATAGAAGTTTTTATTCTTTTATATGATATTTTCTCTCCGTATTTTATGCAGTTTTAGGGATCAATTAAAAAAGATTCTGAATAAAATGATTATGATGAGGATGACTCTTACACTCTCTCCCTTTCCATTCTTTGAATGGCGTTTAGTTTGTGGTGGTGCAAGTGTTAATCAGTGTTTATACGTTTACACTGTGATCTAGTGCTGTTTGAAAAGAAGGCTTGTTGTCTTATTTTTAATTCTTTTGACTTTTTTGTTTGTTTTGTTTCCTGTGTGATGGTATCCTGGCTGTGGGCATTCTTAGAGCTACCGGAGATGGCAATGTTGTCAGCCAGCTAGGCAGAGGTGCCTGGTGCGAAGGCTTTGTAGATGGTGCAGCTGGTTTTGAAGAGGGTGCTGGGCTGCAAGGGGGACGCCTTGAGTTCCATCGTTTTGGGGTGATATGTTTCTATTCTTTCAGGCCAATGATGAGTATTGCTGTGGCTTATAGTAAGCTGTAAGTGGTGGCTAGAGTGGAGTCTGCGAGGCTTTAGAGAAGGGTATTGTCACCGTGCGCTTTTGAGAGAATTAGTGTTTAAGCAGCAGTTCACGAATTCCTTTCTGGGAAGAATGGTTACACTTTCTTTAACAGAGAGAGCTGGTACCAGGATGTTTGGTTTTCGTGGCAGTGTGTTCCTTGAGTGTAAAGTTAGTCTCCAGAGTGCTTCTGAGTGAGCTGGTGGTAGGTGAATGGTGTGGTTTGGATCTGTTCATGTCATTGAGCCAGGGTTGAACTAGCTGTGCTTATTCTTAGTATGTTTAAGCTTCAGGTAGATGCTGGACATTTTGGTCTAGACAAAATGCCGGTAGAGTTTGACATGTTGGATATGTGGAGAAGAGCATAGGAGACTTTCAAATATAGTTTATCAGCAGGGTATTGGTGAATTTTTATGCTGTTTTCATTGTGTAGAGTCTTTAAGGGACTCCATGTTCAGTTTGAAGTTAACCGTGAACAAGATTGAACCCTGGGGGTTTCTGGAGTTGATTGGAATCTTTTGGAGCCTGGAGGTGCTCACGTGAGCGATCCCGCATTGGTTGGTTGGTTAGGTAGGTAGTGATTCAGAGTTCTAGCTGTAAAACTAGCATGTTATTTAAACTTTATTTATCGATATTTTCTTATATTCAGTGCATTTTGAATCATCACCTAGATACAGAGAACCTGTGCACACACATAGAAATCAAACATAGAATATGTCAGTTTGTAAATCTGAAAGAAAAAAGCCATTGACGCCTGTCGATCTCGTTGCTTTAATACTCGTACTAGACAGCGCCAGCTGGGCTGGCGCTGTCTAGTACGAGTATTAAAGCAACGAGATCGACCGGCGTCAACTGCTTTTTTCTTTCAGATTTACAAACTGACATATTCTATGTTTGATTTCTATGTGTGTGCACAGGTTCTCTGTATCTAATGTAGATGTATGTATTGCACAACATCTTTTTAGGGGGTTGTTAGGGTCACCCCATTCCTTGCAGCACCACACCATTGTTTAACTATCCAGCAGAGCGCAATCACTCCCTTGCACTAAGAACCCTCTCCTTTGGCATCAATTGAATTATAACCTATGTTTTCATAACACTAGCATGTTTTATGACTACATCTTAAACACGAGTTACATTTATGAAACAATTTTAATGTTTTTTTAATTCGAAAATATATATAATTTAATTGATTTTACCAAATTATGGTTGTTTTCCCTTACATCAGCAGATAGATGACCTATAAGTTGACACTTGTTTCTCTGAGCAAAAAGACCTTAAACTCAGGCATCATCAACAACAGTATTTAATGTATAATCATTAGGGGGCTTGCAGGTCAGAATAGTGTCCCCAATCATCTCAGTCCTTGAATGTATTCGGGTTGTCTGCTTTGAATGTATTCTGTATGTTAGACCATAGTACGCCCCTTTATCCTAAATCTTCTGTTCTTATGTTTGGCTGTAATAGAGCATCATGACTTATGGCTTTTTTCTGCTGCATTTAGTTTAGCCATGTTACTGTGTGCCACTACCAGTCCTAGGTTGCATAGGTTACTGGTCTGTTATGGGGTGGGCGATTTCCTCCCAGTATACCCAGGAGTAATAAATCCTGGGTATATTACACAGCTGTATTAAGCAAACATTTTTTTTTTCATGGCGCAATAGTTTCATTAAAAAAATGACGATAAACCATTGGCTGATAAAAGCCTTGAAATAAATGTTCTTGCTAGTCACAACGTTCAATGTTTCTAATTTTGTCACACATTACATATATGTTGGATTGTTTATTGGAGCATGTATGAATGAGGTAGCTTAACACTGGAGGTATATCAAGGAAGTGGGGACAAAGTACAAGAGACCAGCAGTTTTAAGCAAGAGAGTATTCTGTACTTAAAGCGGTAATATGAAACTGGATATGGTAGTCTTTGGAGTAATTATATAAGTTATTGGTATTAATATATCTTTCTCCTACCTCTTCCAAGGGGCCAAAAGCAGAAAAACGTTATCCTATTTATAAGATAAACTTTAAAGTGTACAGGATTTTTCTTTTTGGGTGGGGGATAGAGTGAGCAACCGTATTTTCTTTTTTCTGAAAAAGAGACTGTAGTATCAGTCATGGCTCAAGTTGTTTCAGGCTCGATTGTAACATTTGGAGCAAACCAGTTGTGAATAACGACCGGTCTTTGAACCAGATCATTGTGAAAGGGACTTATTCGTATCTAGCACAATTCCTACATTGGAAACTGGAATGAGGCTCTTCACCAGTAACAAGGGGCATCAGAGTGTAACATGGGGAGAAAAATTAGTTATATTAGCATCTAGGAGCAAACTAGCATTATCTCTGTGACTATAACAGCAGTATTTACTTTTTCATCAAAATCTTTTTAATTTCCTGGACAATGGGAAAAAGTCTTGCTCCAAGATGAATGGAGAATGAGAGGAACAATATCAGTGTAAAAATTCAGGATGTGGATCTGGTAGCTGTAAGAGAAGCCCTCTGAAATGTTGTTTATCAAATTGGTATATTTTGTAAGTTGGCCTACATGTTAGTATCCCATGCTGCTACGAGGATATAAATAAAGTGCATCTTTTGACAACATAACAAAATTACATTTTGTTAAAATCTTCACTATGCGTCTGTGTTTCATAATGTAATCCCTATAAAGATACTGTCGAAATGTTGTGCATAATTATAGAGCGCTTGGATTCCGAGGAGTTCCTAATGGTGATTGCTTTTGTTTATTTTTGGTTTGCTATTTTATTTTAGGGTATTTAATCTAGTCTGTTATGAATGCCTTTTTGACTCTTTTGTTTAGGCTGTCAGAATAGGAGTATGTAAATATTGTGAAGATGATCACGGGTGCTTGTCCTATTTCGTCTTTTTTCTGTCTGTCATTATTGCGGATTTTGCAATAATTCATTCATGTGCTTCATGTGTACTAAGTGTGTGTCCCAGAACAAAAGGAGGTTAAATTGGTGTTTGTGGGTGCTGTAAAATGAGAAATGGTGCATTATTGTAGACCATATTTGAGGGACTTGTCTTCCCTCAGAGTATACATTTTAATATAACATAGCTGATATCAGCATTGATTATTGAGTCCAAGTATATTTTAAGTCTTTCCTATAGTCCTGGTAACTGACTAGGACCCTAGGTTGGAGAAGTATGTTCAGGCCTTATCTGCAAATACTTTTTGTCTCCGATTGTGGTATTCCTAAATGTAGGAATCTGATTGTTACACCTGTGGACTGAGCACAAGGCTTCAGCTTTATATACTGTACAAAACAGCTTGAAGTGAGCACCCAGTGCTGTTTGATCAATACAGGAGCCCACGGAGATGATGCATTTAACTTTGTAGGTGGCAGTAATTTTGTACAAGCCCTGAAGACTACCCTAGAACAAGAAATTAACGTCATTGTGTGTGTAGAGGATGCACTGGCTGACTGTCTCAAAGACTGCAGTCAGATCTTGGGTACTGTGCGTCTTTTTAATTTGAGGTAAGCGAGCCCTCAACTAAGTTGATGTAGGGCTCAAATCACATTTGAAGAATTCAGAGAGGAGATGGTGGTCCATGAAAAGCTATTGCTGGCCTTTTTTTTTTAACCAGGGATGAGGGACATGGTTGGTTGGCTGGAAGTTGTTCATATCTTCTGTGTTAATTTGAGATTTCCAGAGATTTGGGATTTGACCTGCTTTGTATTTTTATTGAGAGATCACCTGTTGCTAGAGTTGTTAACAATTTGTAAGGTGTAGTTAACTTCTTTTTGGCAACCAGTTAAAAAATATATATTTTAAATGAGATATAATGAGTGGTATTTCAGGGAGCAGTTCAAGACTTCTTTAGTTTGAGGGGGGAATAATTGTGATTTTAGTTGTGACTCTGAAGAGGACTGTTGAGATGTTTAAGATTTTGTCAAATTCTTCAATAGATTTGCTTTTTATAGGTGTGGAGGTTTTGTTACTGTGGTAGTTTAGTTGGTAGATGTAGTTTGGGAATACGGTTGCATACTTACTCAAAATATGCTTTGTTTCTGAATTTGTTTGTGTTTTTTAGATGCTGTCTAGATTTTAGGTAAGCTTAACTATTGAGGAATGTCTTTTTTAAGAGATTCTGAGATTTGGGTTGGTTTTTTCCTTTCCACCCATTCAGTTTCTCTGTTGCTTGTACTTAGTTCTTTTATGTACTAAAATTTAAAGGGATTATGTTTTGGACACTTGCAGGAGACTGGGTGTGCGTGCTAGTTCTAGAAAAGTGCTGTGCACAATCTCTTCCCAGACATCGATGATGTGTCCTACCTTGTGTAAAAATGTCATTGGTACTTGCAAGCGGGGAATGCCTGAACTACTTGTGTGTGTCTTTTTGATCTTGACTGTTAGTTTCACTGAAGACATGAGCCTTAGGAATTCTTCCTTCCATCTTCTTAAGGTCTCGTCTCCTTGGAGATTGAAGTGCTCTAGAAGGACGTTGGGTGGCGGGCGGAATGTTGGATGTGGTGATTGTTTGAAATCCTCAAGGAAGAGGCTGTTGTAGACAGGTGGCCTCTTGAAGAGCTGAAATGTGACGGTTTGTGTAGATGAAAGGGGGAGCTATGGGATAAGGGTTTTGGAGGGCGATGTGGGGAGTTCTTGGAATGTCCAAGTGTCTTTGTGGATGATCACAAGGCAGCTGCTGATTTTGTTGTAATATGTTCCATCAGTTGGGGCCTTGTTCATCTTACATGGATGAGAAGGTGGAGAGCTCACCTGAGTTCTGAACAGTTCAGCTGGTTATTTCTTGTTCAGCCCGAGACTACGAGTATTCTGCTTTGGGATGTTTATTGAGGTGTTTTGTGGACTAGGTATAAATGTGATGGGGTAAGGTTAGTAGGGGTGTGGTTGCATGTGGGATTTTGTCTTAGGCAGACTGGCTTTGGAAAGATGGACCACGCTGGGGATGGGAAAAGAGAGGTTGAAGGATCCCATCCTGGGGAACTATATTGGCCATATTAAAGTCCTGTTAGGCACAAACATGAGTCTGCCTCAGAAGCCCCAACATGTTGGGCGTCATTTACTTTTCTGGGGTGCCAGAGTCAGATGCTAGAGGACGTTGGGCTGTGGTAGCTTTGAGACCAAGGGCATGGGATTGGGGGATGCGAATTAGAAGCACAGAAAAAGAAAAGTAGAAATGAGAGCTTTTCTGTTCAGTGCACTCTCCAATGTACATTATTTTACAGTCACAGGAGAGCAGGTTTTAAAAAGACTTCCGCTGCCTGAGATTAGCTATTAGGCTCTTACCCCCCTGGTACACATGTGACATGACAAAAGTGGGTGAGATACTCTTTGACCTTGCTAATGTATACTGAGCACTTTTTCATAGCTTATGGAAGTATTGTTCACATCCCCATTGGCCTCTTGTGATTTCCTCATCTTGAAGAGCTACCAGACTGGTTGAAAGTGCTGCTGTGCTTGTACACACTCAGAGTAAGGTCTACAATGCAAATGCAGGAGTGTAAGTTAGATTATTTTTTCTTCGATTGGGAGCTTTATGGAGCAACAAAAGGGACCAGTAAGAGATATCCGGACCACTTCATAATCAATTCCTCTAAAGAATCGGGGCCCCTAGCTGGACAGTTGAGTTTAAATATGAGCTTTAGATTTCACAAGCTACTTTTCATCAGGCGCTGTTGTCTTATAACCCATAAAATACTGTCAAAGCCAAAAGCTTTGGCTTTTATGTAGTTTAACTTTTTTTCTAAGCTCCAATCACAAAATGACTGCTGCAGAGAAAGCAAGTTAAAGTTGAGATGCTGAGGGAAAGAGGTAGCTAGCAGGAGCTGCAGGCTCTCTTAGCACTAAAGTGTATACTTCACTTGAAAAGCCTACACTGGATTATTGTGTTCACTTCTAAAGGGAACACCTACTTAACTTTGTCTAGTTCTAGGTGTCTTTTCTGAAGTATTGGCAAATGGCTGCTATATTGTGTTTCGTTGAGTACATCCTAAATAGAGTGGTATATCCACTTCTGCTGGCCATTTGTCATTTTGTGTCCAGATCTGTGAGCATCTTCTAGAATATTGTCTGGTAGTGGATGCTAAACAGATGTATAGAATTCTGTCCGGTTTGAGCTTGTGTGTGAGTGGATGGAAGGAGATCTGGAAGGATTGTATGTGGATTATAGCGAGTTTCTGTGAGTTGATAGAAGGAGAATGTGTACGGGTGGCTAATTTGTAATTTATAGATCAGCAACTAGTTGTTGGGAAGTAGATGCTGAGTTTTTGTGGTGGCTCGGTGGTTGGATATAGGGCAAATAATTTGTTTAAGGTTAATGGTTAGTTTCCTTGTGGGTTTGGGAATAGGTGGCTGGATGGAGACTTTGTGGTTGTAGATGGAAGGAAGGTTTGTGTGGAGGAATGGAAGGAGAGAGAGTGTGTGTGAGTGTGTGTGGATGAAATGTGTTTTTTTGTGTCGATGGTGAGTTTGTCTGGATGTAGCAAAAGTGAGCTTCCGTGTTTATGGAGGGATGAACGGAGAGTGTTGGCTTAAGCATGTTGACTGTGTGAATGGGTGGCTAGTGAGCTTGTGGTTGGTGAGTGTGATCAGTGGATAAAGAAAATGTTACAGATCGATGAGGAATGTTTAGGTGGAGTTTTAGGAGCTTGTGTGTGATGAACATGTGGAGGGAGGAGCGGATTGAGCAGCTAGTTAATGTATGTATAGCTATATGAATTGATTGATTGATGGTGTGTGTGTAGATTGACAGCTTGTGCATGAATGGTTCACATGTGTATGTTTACTGCTTATGAACAACTGAAGTTTCTGCCCACTATATTGGGAATGACTTACCCAGCAAGTTTTGGAGAGACCATACTTTGGGTGTAAAAAGTAACACGGTTGAGTGCACCCCACATCCCATGTCTGGTATTGATTTGTTCAGGTGAGTGTTACTCACCATGGTGCTCAGCCCTGTTTTTTGGGCCCGTAAGGTGGTGTATATATGTGATAGGTCCCTAAAACGCAGCACCCCATAAACAAGCAATTTAATAATTGGCTGACCATATGTGAAAAAAGAAAGTATTAACACAAATATATATATTGACAACAACCAAAACCTCCATCAGGGTGAGGTCCAGTGAACTCATCCCTGCCCTGGAATGCACAGATTTTAAATAGTGAGACATGTTAGGGTACAGTAGGTGAGAAATGCATATGATGGTGTTTTCAGACCACAGCAGCATTGTAGGGAGTGTGCCACATACTGTGGCACCATCGCTAGTACCACTGGGTTAGCCTGAACCCCTGCCAGTGGTAGGTGGCAGCATGAGGATTAGGAGGCAGAGCTGAGAGGAATGGGCGGCCAGACTATGACAAAGCGATCGAGAAAGTCTGCCAGTATTTTCACTACTATCGATTTTTTTGTTATGTTTATTTTGATAAATCGATGAATGATTATCTAATGTTGATTTTGCACCTTTTTTTCTGATGGTTTTATCGTTCTATTGCTTGACATTGCTTTTATACCTATCCAAACTCATGACTAATTGTTTTTTTTTTAGATTTTGTGGTTAGAATTGCATCCTAATATGAATATTTTATTCCAGATACATATTTTTTAATAATACTAAATATTTTCGAACAAGAAACATTGACTTCAATTGGTGTGAGGGAGCATGAGGGGTTGAAGACAGAGATGGGCATTCGGTCTACCATTAAAAGGCCAGGAAAGGCTGACCGGTGAATTCCTTCAACAGGTGGAATTTTATTGGTGAAGAAAATTATATAAGAGTCCAAAAGGATAGCTTCCCCAAAGTAATGCTTGAGGCGAAGAAAGCTGTTCTACTTTCTCTCTGACCTGGGGGATCACTTTCAAAGTATATGTTCTTTTACTTCCATAGGTTAGATGGATTAGGTGGGGCCCCTTGTCCTTGCATAATGAGGAAATCTAAACAGGAATTTGTAAACACCCTCTTAAAAAATTGTTGTTTTGCATATTACACGTAACCTATCTTTATTTACTTCTCACCAGTCCTACAATAGGTAAATCTAGCCCCATATGTCAAGTACATATACACATTGCACTTTGGCTTCCTTTATTAAACATCTACTGGCCTTGTGTGAAAAATCGAGTGCACCCTGTGATCCATTAACATTTGGAGCCCCCTTTAATGGCAATAACCTAAAGTATGTGTTTCCTGTAAGAGTTTATCATTCCGCCATAATTTCTGGGTGGAATTCCGGTCCCTTTCTCCGCTTAAAAAAAGAACTGCTTCAGATTGGATATGTTTGAGGATGTTCTTTTATGCACATCTCTTTTGGTCCAACCAAAATGCACAGAAGATTGATGTTTCGGTCTGGATTTTGACTTGGACATTACAGAATACTTGTTCTTTGCTTTTTCATAGATATATTTTGGACTTTGTCCTGTAACACAACCAACTTTCTGTCAAGTTTTGGTGGTTGCAGAGATTATCTTTCATTCCCCCATGTCCCCCATCTCTCTTCTACCCAGCAGTGGATATCTCTATCTCTTCACCTTTATCTACCAAAACTGAAGTTCTTTTTCCTTACACCCTCTCTCTTTCCTTGTTTCCATCTCAATTCTATCCCCGTTATCCCTATTTCATTATTTGTCCTCCTCAGTTCATAATCTTGGCATTCTCTGTATGTTTGTGCTCCCATCTCTTTCCATTGCTCATGTCTGCTGTTTACAATCTCATATTTTTACCCAACAAAATTTCCGATGTTGAACTATACTTTTTCATACCTGGTCTAGAGCTCTTCCTGTCTAATTGGACTTTTTTTATCGTCTCTCTCTCGCTCCTAAAATACACTTTTAACTCCTATTCACTTTCTGTTATGTATTGCACCCCTGGCCCATATCTTTATTTGCCGTCTCTGTAACTTTACTCTACTGGCTTCCCTTTAACCTTTGTATGCTATAGGCATCCCATTTATGATGCTATCCGCCTCCTGTTATGGCTTACTCAGACTATTACGCAAAATCCTTCCCCTGCTCCCATTCCAGGCGAGACAAATTATGGTCCAAGGCCTCATCATTGTCCGCTTAGACTACGGGAACGCTTTATATCTGGGGGCTCTTCAATCCACTGTTCACAAGCTTCAGATCATTTAAAACTGTGCCGCCCATACCCTTCTTCAAATTTCCAGCCGACTCTCTACCAAACCTGGACTGAAAAACCGCCACCGGCTCCCAGTCAAGGGACGAATTCAGTTCAAGGCCCTGTGCATTGCTCACAGAACACTCTGGAATACCGGCCCGGATATCTGTCGTTCACTGATCTCCCCCTATCAGCCTCCCAGATAGCTCAGATCAGCTACAGCCCATCTGGCCCTCGTCCCGAAAGTCAAAAGAGCAAGATGTGGCGGTCGCTCCTTTTCCTATAACTCAGCCAAGTTGTGGAACTCTTTTCCTCTCCCGCTGCGAGCAGAGCCCAACATGTTGTCTTTCCGCAAACTTCTATAAACTTGCCTTTTTAATTAATTCTTCACACTCTGCCTTTTCCATACACACGTCTTGTCTATAGCGCTTGGTCGCCTCAGGGTAGCCATTGCGGGTTACAAATACTATTTTCATTTCATTTAACTGTACCCTTAGGTATGCTCCATTAGCTTATCTCGTGGTACATCTAAACCCTTCGTCTATTTGTGTATCACCCCTTTCCTATTTTCTCACTGCTTGCTTCACTTGAGCTATCAAATCACCTGTGTATTGTCTGCAAATGTATCCATGGTTACCTACCAGCTCACTCCGTGCCATTTCTCATTACATGGCCCGTGGCTAGTTCTAATTGCTATTGAGCAACCTAATTCTTACTTGCCATCATTTGCCCGCCAGGTGCCCTATAATGTTATCTCTTAATCTTACCACTGGCAGCCACATACTTGAATTCCTCCCCATTTTTCGCTTGTTCTGTTCCAATATTACATTCCTTCATTTTTTCTCTTAAAATAATTTTTTTTTGTATTTGTTTTGTCTGTTAGACCTCAAGTGCCTGTATTCCTTTACAATTTTTTTTTTACTGTTCTTTATCTAGTACAAGACTTAAGATTGCAATTCATAGATGAAATATAAAGTATTGGAGCAACAAAGAATGACAATCCTGCCCTGCCTTTTTAGCTGTTAACTGTAGTCGACACTGCTTTGCACTATGTTTGACCTTTGAGTTAAGTTTCTCCTAATTTTTGCTAGAAACTCAGCTTCCTTAAAATATTTTGCCTTGATTCCCCCCAATTGATCCCATGAATGCACTTAACGCACTTCCCCTGCATGTCAAGCTAGCCATTACACATGCTACAAAGATCCAGAAGTCCATGTGCTGTGGAATGTGCAACCGTGCATGGCAACGATGCAGCCACTGATCGGTAGAGTAGTGCAAGAAAAGGTGCTTGCTATATTCCAACGATGTTAAAAACACTCAAAAAGGTACACAGTTGAGCTGTTTCTGAAGAAATTGTGGTGTTCTACTTTAGAAATCATTTGAAGAAAACTTACATCTAATCTAACAGATAAAAAGTTAACTTTGCAGAAATGTATACTTCCAGTTTGATTTCTTACTCACATTCCCAAGTTGTCCCTTAGTTAAAAGCAGACAAATGTAATTTTGTTCCCTGACCAAGTGTAACATGTACCCTTTGACCTACTCAGACACTAACTGTCCCAAAGAGATGGAGTGATAGTGTGAGCAGTAATAAGACCGCCTTCCTGAATCTGGTGCCACATACATTTTTATGATATTTTTTAAAAAAGCGTTCTTAATTTTTTTTTACTTTAAATGTTTTGGTGTGCCCTCCGATTTTTTGCAGTGTCATCTGAGTTGTAGATTATCATTATTATTACGATACTTACAAAGTGTGCAATTACTTGGAGGGGTCCTGATTCATTAAGAATATTTACTAGAGACACTCAGAAAATAGCCACGTTTTCAGCAGTTCTCTATACTTACTCAAGTTCTTTTAAGCTATCTAGGAGCAGGGAGAGAGTTCCCGGGCTACTTGGGATGATAGGCAAAAGATCTGCTACCTTATTGAGATTTCCTAACCTTACAAATCTGCAACAAGCAAAAAGAAAGGAGCACTCATTTGAGAATATGCTATGAAAACAGACCTTCGATCAAACCAGGGCCACAATCTTGTAGCGCCTTTCTTAATTTGAGGGGAAAGGGATAGAGTGCCATCCAAAATAACCTAAAACCTGAACAGTGTTCCAAGTCAAAAGACCCCTAATTAGATGTGCGTTAAGACGAGGACCCTCCTAAAATTATGACCTCAGTATTATCCAAGTTAAGTTTGTTAGATGGCAGCAATCCACTGCCTTTCAACTCTTAACAAGTCCTTAACAAAATTGGACTGAGCCAACTCCGATGTGCTGTCCAGCTTTACTATAATTTGTATGGCATCGGCAACACACAGAACATATGTCATGGTCCTTAATCAGACGAGGGTTAAAGATGATTGGAGTAATGACTGATACTGTGGAACACCGCAGCATAGTGACCCTGCTGTGGATTGGTGCAGAGGCAGAATCACTGATTGGCTCCACGCAGTGATACAGGAGTAAAACCACTCCATCATCTGGCTTCTCAAGCCACACTTGCATAGTCTGTCAAGAAGTAACAAATGACTGACTGTGTCAAATGCAGATGAGAGGTCAAGAAGAATAAGAACAGAAATGTCTCTTTAGTTTATAGAAGATTCTCGTTTGTTTTGAACAGCCACCAAAGCACCGTCAGTGCTGTGAAATGCTTGAAAATCAGCCGGATAGGAGTTTCAGTGAGTTTTGGGCAATACATTCTTGAAGTTGTTTATTAACAAATGTAGGTAGCTGTCTCTTCATATAGTGGCATATAGAGGTTAATCAGCAGGCCCTCCTGTGGGAGTGGGTATTACACACGCATAACAGACAGGCCTATGTTCTGGGCCTCCTGAGAGCAAAGACTCTCACTCCAGGAGGTCATAAACTTGTCTCAGGTGGCAGGCTGGCAGAATCCAGTCAGCAAGCACACCAAAGGCTGCTACGTTTTCAGGGAGCAATTCTAAGGTGCCCTCTGGGTGCATGTATTGATAAACCCAACACTGGCATCAATGTGGGTCTCCCAATACAGAATGTTTGATACCAAACATCCCTATTTCAAGTGAAGCCATCGTGTAGCTGTGAAAATCATTTTCACCAGTGTCCAGCACATGTTTTAAAATTACCTCCCTGGTCACTTGTACTGGCAGTAATAGGACTGATCAGTACAGGGGCATCCCTGCTCATGCAGGTATGCCCTCACATGAAATATTCAGCACCCTGTCTTAGGGCTGTCAGGTCTGCTGTAGGGGTGACTTAAAAATATAATATGCAGTGTTAGGGACATGGCACATAGGGATGTGTGACATATCGTGTTTTCACTTTCGTGTGCACCAAGACACGCATCCTGCAATGGCAGTCTGGCATGTGCTTGGTGAGACACAATCCGTCTTGCAGCACTTAGGGACCCTATTTAGGACCTCAAGCTCTAGATACCAGGGTACCAATTACTAGGAACTTACAGAGGGTGTTAAAGTTTTGACCAATTGGGGAAACAGTTGTACATTTTTAGGGAAAGCACACTGGTACTGGGGACCTGGTTAGCAGGATCCCAGTACACTTCAGTCAACGTTCCATCTAATACCAGGCAAAAAGTGGCGGGTGTACTGCAACAAACCCCAGTTTCATACAGAGGTCTTCACCAGCTAACATGCCAGGAAACTCAGCCAAACCTGGGAGAGTCTTCCTAGTCTGTCAGGAGAGGAAGAGTAAGGAAACATGCTGGTTTGTTGCCGGGCCTACCCTGCCTTACATCCTCCTGTCTTGGTTTTGGGATCAGAAGTGTCCACCTCTGCTAACCCTATCTCAGCCAGGGCAACCCCCAGCTTACCCAAAAAGGTTACTCTCAACAGGGTCAAGGGACGTAGCTTGCTGTTTCACATGAAGTCAAACCACCCTGACAAGGACAGTGCAGCCATAACAGATAACGGCCAACAAAGGTCAATGACTGCTGTCCGTATCCAGAACCACACCTTTAACTCTTTACTGACAGGTGAATGTGCTAAAATACAGGCTTCTTTGGGTTCAGATTGCCTGTCTGTTTTTTAGGTCTCGGCTAGCGTAGGCTGCGCACATGCGCAGTCTCGCTGGCGAGATTTAATGACTGAGTAGCGAGGGTAAACCCCACCCCTCTTCTCCATTGGCTGGCCTCCTAAATGGCGGCCAGCCATTGGAGAAGAGGTCTTAGTGACGTCATTCTCTCGCCCTAAGCCCCGTCCTTTTCGGATTGAGGGGCGTGTTTTTTAAGTTTGTTCTACGCTCTTCTCCATTGGCTGGAATGGTAAACAACAAGTCAAAAACACACCCGTTGTTTACATTCCAGCCAATGGAGAAGAGGGGAGAAAGAAAAACACGCCCCCCCAGTCTGAAAAGGACGGGGCTTACAGACTCCTGCTGCCCGTCTCGCTGTCTCCTTTGGAAACACTCCAAGGTTAGTGTTTTCACTGCCGGAACACACACTGCCTCATCACGGGGCCTCTAATACACAGGAGGTGTGGGGTTAGGGAGGAGAGGGGCAGAGGCACAGAAAATCGGCGCAGGCCTTTAATGAAACGCTGTATTTCTTGAATACAGGGCGGAAGCAGTCAGCCTGTTCTGAAATCGCCGCGGAGCGACAGCAGAAATCCGACTACAATGCTGTAATGCGGAGGCTGTGATTTAAAGTAAACACAGCCCAGTGCACCGGAACACCTCCGCTGCAATCGGTGAGGATTAAAGCCGCCAGTTGTATGACTGCCGCGGAGAAAACTGTGGGTGAAAGAGACGTGCGAGGCGATGGCCGGAGCTTTGCAAGATGGTGGCGCCTGATGTGTACTCCCACTAGAGGCGCCCATGCGCGGGCTCAGCATGAAGAGCGCCCGGAGCACTCAGGGCGGCTCTTTGGAGATGCTCCCTGGGAGGAGGGGCCTGCATGAGAATTCAGCAGCCGGGAGGGGAGGGTGGTGTGTGGGAGGGAGTGAGCCTGCCCGTCTGCTTGGAAAGCAGTGCTGGAACGAGGACGGACCCATGGGAGGGACTGAGCCGGTCCTGGAAGAGGCTGGAGCAACCAGTGACCACGAGGAGAGGGGGGGGGGGAGGGGGGTGACTGAGACCCGGGCACAAAGAGGCCAAGTGTCACACCGAGGGAGAGGGTCCGCAGGACCGGGGAAGGTCCCTCTGCAGTCACGGCACTGCCACAGCCCCGGGAAGCATGCGAGAGAGCTGCCGGGGATCTTCTGTGGGGCTGGACAGGCAGCCCGGCTGGGACCAACCGGAGGGGCTGCGGACAGCAGGTACTGGCTTCTCAGCAACGGAGGCTCCTCATGCATTGCATACCTAACCGCCCTGCAGCTCTGCCACGGCTCCCTTACAGCCCTGCGGGCACCTGGATTTTCCACGTTTAGTTGTACCTCCTTTACAGCCTTGCGCACCCTCGGCTCTGCCACCTTTGGTCGTACCCCCTTTCAACCCTGCGCACACCCAGCTCTGCCTTCCGTACCGCCCCGCGCACACACAGTCTGCCACCCTTAGCGCCCCGCTGTGCCACCCCATGTTCACTGCCAGTCCCTGAGTTTTCCCTAAATTGTCCCTTCCCTCTAAAGCACTTGTCCCTTCGCTCCCAGTGGACATTGGGCCCTGCTGCCTACAGTCCTAACCCTTTACCTCCTTGTGCACGTTTAACATTACCATCATGTGCACACCCGGCTCTGCAATCTCTAGTTTTAACCCCTCTTCTGCCTGTGCACACCAGGCTCCGAACTCTGTAGCCTTCACCCCTCCCCTGCCTGTCGACACCGATCTCCTCACTCTGTACCCTTTGACCACCCCTCCCCTGCCTGTGCACTCTCTGCTCCGGACTCTGTTACCTTCACTCCTCTCCTGCCTGTGCACACCCGGCCCTGCACTCTGTAGCCTTCACTCCTCCCTGCCTGTGCACTCTCGGCTCCGCACTCTATAGTCTTCACCCCTCCTGTTTGCATCAGAGCCTCAGCTGTGCCGCGTCCCAGGGAGCCTGTGTGTGTGTGTGGCTCTCTGTGTGTGGCTCTCTGTGTGTGGCTCTCTGTGTGTGGCTCTCTGTGTGTGCGTGTGCGTGTGCATCTCTGTGTGTGTGCGTGCGGCTCTGTGTGTGTGTGCGGCTCTGTTTGTGTGTGTGTGCAGCTCTGTGTGTGTGTGTGTGTGTGTGTGGCTCTGTGTGTGTGTGTGTTTGGCTCTGTGTGTGTGCAAATGCAATAGGTCTCGCATTTGCAAGAGCTTAAGCTATTGGCATTGTAAATGCAATGCCATTTAATTATCTGTTTTCAAAACCAACACATAAATAAAAAAAATTGTCATTTACAATGCCAATAACTCCAACTTTTGCAAAGGCAAGACCGTTGCGTTGTAAATGCTTGTTTTATAGTAGAGCGTGACTACAGCCTGTAGCAAAACCCTCATTCCACTCTCTCTTCTGTTAACTGAGGAGCCACCATCTCAGATTTAACAGCTGATTGACTAGTCCAGACTTCTTGTGGGTTAGGTAGGTCTTCACCAGGGCCAGTTAGGTAGCCCTCCACAGCAGCGACAGGGTCTCCTTGGCTTACTGGAACTTTGGCTAACAGTTGGCCACCTTTCCTACACTTTTTATTTTTCTTCTGGGGCTTACTTGCTTTAACTGCAGAATCAGCACTTCCAGAATCCTTGGGTGAGGACTGGCACTGGACCAGTCCCTCACATGGCTCAGAACAACCTCTGGGTCGTCATTTCCAAGAAGACGGTCAAGGGGGATGTCTTTGCCGATTACCGCCATCCTCCACCTAAGGACCTAGCTGTTTCTAGGGGTAATAAAGCCACAGGGCTAACGGTAACCTACCCTGGGATAGCCCTTACTCTTTTAGTCTCGCCTTGAATATACTGGTTTGAGATTATTAACCTGTCATGGATAACACTATGGGGCCCATTAGGATGTCGGGCGGATTTCCTCCGCCAGGGTAGCGGTGGCCACCGCCACCCTGGCGGAGGCAATCTGCCCGACATCCCTCCCTGCATTCCCCCTCGCCATATTACGATGGCGGAGGGGACCGCAGCGGTGGGAAACACCGCCAGCCTGTTTTCCGCCCCGGTCGCCTTGCGGCCGGGGCGGAAAAGGGATAACATGGTGGCGGTGTCTATCAGACACCGCCAGCCATATTAGAATAGGCATTTTGCAATGCCGCCACGGAAAGGCATGCGGTGTTCACTCTGGGGGGCCCCTGTGGGCCCACAGAGTGACGGCCAAAGGGGGGTGGCACACGGGGGGTACCTGTGGTACCCCCCTGCATTTGCATAATCGCAGCGGCAGGCACCGCGCGGTGCCTGCCGCTTCGATTATGCAAATGCGTGCATTTGTTTTTAACATTGTGGCGGGCGGTGCAGTGAGCACCGCCCGCCACAATGTTAATTCGAGGAATGCGCCCGCTACTGTGGCGGGCGCATCCTAATGCCAATGTCGGGACCCCCGCCCTTTAGGCGGGCGGTCCCGATGTCCATTAGGGTGGCGGGCGGACTTTTTCCGCCCGCCATCCTAATGGACCCCAATGACTTACACAAGTATCTCTCGGGGCAGTAGCTGGGATTTCGTTCACCACTATGTGGTGGAAGTTTCTGCTACCCTTTGGAATCTCCAACTCACCTTTTGGGCCCACTTTCCAGTTAAAGGCTAGAAGGACTTCCTCATCTGCGGAGTATCCCCCAAAGGCTTCACTAGCAACCCCCGGAGGGACACTAGTGGGCTTGTTTTTAAGAAAGGAAGGGTCCTTGGCTAGGTTACCTGTCTGTTTACAGTTAGAGCAACAGGCCTTCTTGGGGTCCCAGTTTTTACCCTGGTACCCACTTTTATTTTGTGAAGAGTCTCTGGGCCTTCCCACCTGAGCAGGTTTTTGGGGGCCCACAGAGGACTCGTTACGTTTATCTTGGTCTTCAGAGTGGTACACCTCCTTCTCTTGTGGCAGCTTTTTGGCCTCTGTCTTTTGGTCACCCCCATTATACCTAGTTTTGGACACTCTTGCTTTTACCCAGGGGTCAGCCTTCCTCCCCAACTCTTGGGGGTAGACTTGTCCCAGGTCCACCATGTATTGATGCAACTTTTCTGAATTACGATTACTTACCAGATGTTATTTCATAAGCAAATTTTAAAGCCCATCATAATCTTGCACCTGACTTCCTTTTAACTAACCACCTAGTTTTTCCACTGAGGAGTCTACAAAATCAAACTGAGACCGACTGATGTTTTCTGAGTCTCCCTGAACCTGATCTTATTCCTGTATTCCTCAGCGGTGGGTCCAAAGCCCTCAGTCGGGTAGTCCTTCTTGAGGTAATAGGACTCAGCATCTATCTCATTCAATAGCAGGAGTCTATCCCTGCATTTACCAGCAAACAATTCACAAAGTAGAGAGCCCCAGTACTTCTAGCTGACCTTTCTTACTCTGCAGGCTTTCTCAAACGCGTAAACCATTTTGTGAAGTCCTCTTCAGGGGACAATATAGCTGTATATTTGGGGACAATCCTTTTGAGATGTTAGGGTCTAAACCTTCTTCCCTATTTATTATTTTGCTGCCACCAGAGGTGGATCCTAGGCCCACCTCCACTCTTTCCTTTTCTATGGCCAGGAGTTTAGCCTCTAATGCCATCCTCTTGACCAGTTTCTGAAGATCGGCATCTTCAGTATTTATTTATTCTGAGACACTACTAGGAGTGCTCTCAGTGGTATTGCTTTCTGTATTGTTGCTGGAGGAATCATCATCATCTACTTCATTCACCTCAGCATCTGCTTTCCCTTCTCCAAGGGGGTTTTCTCCCTCAGCCATAGCCTTAGCATTTTTTGTAAGCAATGTTTGCAAATGGTCTTTTGTGGGTCAATGTCCCATGGCGAGGTTCCGTGGTTTGCAAAGGGCCTTAAGCTTTTCCATCTTAAGGGTCTTATAGGGCTCCAGGTTGAGCGATGAGGAGGTACCCGGTGCACCATACATGGTGGCAAGTGAGTTTGGGACCTTTTTAGAAAGCAAAAAAAATAAATGGCTAAGAACTTTCTAAAGGCCTAACTTTCTAAAAATACTTTTAAATTCTAAACCGTTTTAGAAAAGGACCTAACCAAAGCCTTAAGAGCTATTTTAAAAAAAATTAGAAAAATTGAAAATCTGAAAAAAAATTTCACCCAAAAACAAATCGTGAAACAAGTGGTAAAGCAAATTTCAAGACTTTTATCCCACTGCTGCACCACCAATGTAGGAAGCCGGCTCTTTACACAGTATATCAGATCACTGACATATCACATAAAGAGTCAAGGGGTTCCCTTAGTAGAGGACAGGGTCTTGCTGTGCAATCCCAAAGTGCTCTATTTGGGGGTTTTGTGGTCGAGCAGCCTCAGGCTTAACACAGTGGAGTGCAGGGCATTTTCAAATCCACATAATGATTAATAAATGACAACACGACTCAAGAAGAATATCCACACCAATTTATAAAAACAGCAAGTATCTTTATATATTTTTAGGCATCAGAGGAAAATTATTCAGGTAAGTACATTTTTAGATATAAATTCTTTTCACTTTGAAGAGTAGACAGTGCAATTTCTGAGTTCTGCAATGTTATTCTACAAACAGCTCCAGTACATCGACTTACAGGACCAATCTCCAGGGGTTAAGGTGGGCAAGGTCCAAGACAGCACCAGCAGTACACCACCACCAGTGGCGTGAGGGTGGCCGGGTGCAGGGGGCAATTCGGCTTCGGGTTCACAATGCGTTTCAATGAGGATCGGTCTCTGTAAAAAGAGTCTGAATGTTCCTGCCAGGAAGCCAGCCAGGGTGAAGCAGCAAGTGGGCTCAGACCTTGCGATGCTCAGGGACGAACGGACACCTTCGGTCCTCTTTTCCACGGCCCATGCAAAAAAAAAAAGTTTCCTAAAATAATGCCCCCTGCTCCAGGGCTCAAGGCCTGCTGTAGGGATGACTTGCATATATTAGATGCATTGACTTTGGCATGATCAATGGTTTGCACGAGGTCACATTGCCTGCAATGGCTGTCTTGGTGGAATTTGTATGTCGGTCCCTTGGGGTGGCATAAGATATGCTGCAGCCCTAATGGACCCTCTGCAGTACCCCTGCCCTAGGTACCTGGAGAACCATTTACTAGGGACTTAATGGGATGCTAAAGTCCTTTGCCAGTTGTAGCCCAATTAGTCTTTATCTTGTTTAAGGAAGGAAGGAGCACTGGCACTGAGGTCTGGTTAGCAGGCCCCGGTGCACTCTCTGAGTCGAAAATTAGCATCTAGTAGCTTAAAAGGGGGCAAAAAGTGGGGGTAACTGCATCAAAAGACTCCACAACAAACTTCTCCATGACATTTGCACAAAAGGGCATCCGAGAAATTGGACCATAATTATTAGGGGATAGAGCATCTTGTTAAGATTTATTCAATCAGGGACCAATAACAAGAATGTTTCCAAGTCAGAGGTAGAATAACCTCATTGGAAGCAGTTGATCAGCCGGCACCAACATGCAGTGATGTAGTGAGCCAGCAAATGAAAAGGTTGTGCCAAGCAAGTATTTCCTGGGGAGGCAGACTAAATGGAGTGTATAGTTTGAAATGTTGACTCCAAGGTAGCAGCTTTGAATTCAGAGAAATACTAATAATAGTCATTGTTAGAATCTACAGAGGTTAAAGCTTTGTTAGCCACTGTAGAGAATGGTTGGTAAATCAATTGGATTTTACCCACAAAAAAAGTAGGGAGAGAATTGCAGAGCTCTTTAAAAGATGCCACTAAAAATGTATTTTGTAAGCCTTGGATAATTCATTATCAATTTTAAAGAATTCACTGTAAGAATTGTTGCTATCCAGGATGCAATTCGCATAGTAAATCGTGTGAGCTAGTCTAGTAGATTCCCTATAGTTTCTTCAAGCCTTGTTTATAGTTGTTTTTATCTTCCCACCCTTACATTTTCTGAAGATTTGCAGGTGCTCTTGGCCTCTGCTAAATCGTTAGTATGTAGCATGATAAATCCTTAGTATACCAGACGGCAAAAGGATATCTGTGATGAGATTGAACAGTAATTAAAGAGGTTATGACATCCAATTCCGAAGTAATCCAGTAAATAAAATTGACACACTTAGAATCATTATCAGTAAAGGTGATGGCTTGTTCTTTCAATTTTGACATTGGATACTTCAGCTATTTTACTCCTTCGTCTTAGTGAATGATCTGCAGCTTCGAAGCATGTAAATACGTTTTTACAGTAAGCAAAAGAACCATGTAGTCTGATGTACTACAGGGAGGGACAGTAGGCTCAGAAATGGAATTTACACGGCACATTTTAAAAATCCAGCTTGTGTCTTGTTATATGTGAAGTGTCAGTAACTAGTTCAGAACTAATAGCACACAATCTGAAATCCAATTATGGACCGGACATTTCCATAGTTCAAATTTCAGTCCTAAAAAAAAGATCGTAGTCCTGTTCCTTAGTAAAATCAAACCCAAACAGCATGTTTGGCCAATAGACTAATATTTAAGAGAGTAGCATGCAGCTGCTTTTTTTTTCTTCATTTACACAACATCCCAGCAACTTGGGAATTGTGAACAACACTATTTGCGGTGGTAGAATCCCTCTTGTCAACGGTATATAGTGTTAGCATTCAAATTGTTTGTATCAGTGGGTAATGTATGGAATTATCTCACATAATATTTTATATTAAGGTCAGACTATGAATCGGACCCTTCAGCTGTGTGAGCCAGTATTGCAGTTCCTACCACTAAAAGTAATCGCCAGTTGTCAATTCAAGAAGGGCGTCTCTTGAATATTTTAATGTTGGAGGATGTGCACTAAAAATATCTTTTTCCTCCAATATTCTCTTTTTTGTGGTGTCCCCTAGATGCCCAGTAACTTTGGTCCCTAAAGTGTCCATTTTTCCATGTGGTTATTTTAGCAGATCAAGAGGTCGGCACGAATGTGTGGTGAGTGCGAGTCCTGCAGCCGAACAGAAGACTGTGGCCAGTGTGACTTCTGCCGTGACATGAAGAAATTTGGTGGTCCCAACAAGATCAGGCAGAAGTGCCGCCTGAGACAGTGTCAGGTTCGGGCGCGGGTAAGTGCCAAAGTGCTGTAGCTGCAGATTGTAGTGAAAGTAAAGTAAAATAATTTCTGTGCAAGTAGCTGATTGGTAATTGATTTCATTAGGTATATGGTAGTGGCCATTGGTGTGTGTTTCGGACTGCCTGAGTCCTACTTTTCTTTCTTGTATGTAGTTGGAAATTTAGCTATATTGCAGCACAATTCGTAGCCTTTCCCAGACATATTGTTACTATGAACATTTTTAGAAAAGGCTAAAATCCGGTTATTCTAGGACCTGAATCTTGACTTGGCTTACAGGCTATATGAATTGTGTGACAAGGCCCTTTTTTCAGGGGTATCAAAGTGGTCATTGTTTGCTGCGAGTGGGCATTGTAACCTCCAGTACACTATGCACTATGACGTTGTCATTTCAGGCTGGCTAGTACCGGTTCTCAGTCACTCAACTCTTATTGCAAATATATCTATTTATTTTACTTTTAGAGTGTGCATTTACTTCAAAATGGTGTCCTGGCTCTTGTCTGAATGACTGAGCTAACTGAAAGGCATTAGAGGCCGAAAGAGAATAACCATGTTTCCAGGATTTTCGCTTAAGATAACACTATTAGCCTGGTCGCAGATAGTGAAGGATTGTGAGTTTGAAAACATGAATCCTAAGGGAAAGGCTGTGTATGCCGATAACCTGTGGTAGAGTTGTGTGGTCCAGGAAAAAGAAATCACACCCTGACTTCCAGAGATCAGCAGGGGTCAAAGAGGAGATTGCTGACAGACTCGGCTGCTGTGGAAAGGGCATTTAGATCATGACACCACACAGATGATCCTCCCAAAATCAGGAATTTGGCTGTATTTTTGGATTTATTATTCCTAGAAAACCGGGCGTTGTTGTTTTTAAAGAGCTATTTACCTGATAGGTGTTAAACCACCAGTTGCCAGACACTTGTATTTCTTCAAATTGGCCGTAGGCCAGAAGCTTCTACCCTTGGTGTTAAGCACATCAGTAGATTCTACCTCACATAGATTATTTTATAGGGTGTTTGTTCTTTTTTCCTCGTGTTCCAATCTCTGGTTTCTTTAATGTATCTGGTTCACATGTGTATCTTCCTTCCTCGTTGAATCGTATTCTATTTCTTTCTGTTTTTCTCTTTTTTCTTATTTTGCCTGCACCCTACAGTCTGAGTCGCTTCCTTGTCTTTTACTCACTTTCTGCCCTAGTTTCTGCCTCGTGTTTATCATCTCTGATATATATATTGCTTCCTTGATTGTAAGCAAGCGGATCTTCTAATAAACTTCTTTTACCTCACTTTCTTTCCTGGCTATGTCAGAAAATGCTTCGTGTGCGAGATGACGAGCTTCAGGTGTACAAGGAGCATTCTGAACCAGTGACCATGTCGGAGTCTCTCTCAGACGATGACCTTCCCATGGACCCAGAATTCTTCCAGGAGTTCTGTGCCGGAGCTTTTGATGACCAGCACTTGGTAATACATGGATACAGCCTCAAACATATTTGCTTTGCCTCCGGGCCCTAGCTAATAAAATGTATCTATTTGTGGGGCAGGCATCATGGGTCTTCATGTGTGTTGAGCTTTATCTAAAAATGTCTTAGTTAACATACTTGTGATGGTAGTTTGTACATCAACGTCTCTGACACAAACCTGACATGGTACAGAACAGTCATCGCTGGGGGAGCCTGGAGCAATAGACATTGGACTAGTATAGCACCTCTATCCTGGGTCTTAGGCCTTGGACTTGTATGCCAGATTTTGGGTCTTGGAGGCCCTTGACAGTCCAGGGAGATAGACCTACAACTATTATGGCCTGGCCGGGGATGCTATAAGAAATGTACCTGAATTAATATAGCAGTTTCCCCTGCTCCTTTGGATCCCTGGGCCATTCACCTAGGACTGTTATGGCAAATCTTCGGAGGGTCGAGCCATAGACATAGGAGTGAATTTGGAGTTCAGTGTGACCCATAAAAGTAAAAGGTACCTTCCCTTTAACATGGAGCATAGAACTTGGTGAGTGCAGCGCACTACAGGACGTCACAGACCTAGGAAGAGCAGCATATGAAACTATTTTACCCCTAGAGAAGGGCATCACATTTAATCTTTCCCAAACAACATTACAGCGGAATGAAGGGGAATAGCGTTACAGACATCTGGAGCTTAAATCCATTAAAAAGAGGTAGCAGATTTAGCTCTAAGTAGAACCCTCCAACATTAAACGAAGCCTACAAGTCCCTATTTGAACCCATTGCCATATGAAAAGGCCAGTATCTAATCTTTCCATTGAATGCATAGTAAATTCCTTCTAGGGGTTCATGGCCTGAGATGGCGCATTATCATACCTAATCTCTATAAAAGCCAACGATTCAAATAGACAGGATAGCACACTATGCGTTCATATTCACATCTGTAAACTGGGGCATTGGGAATTGTGTTGTACCTGTAGGTATACATGTATTTTCCTTCTTAGTTCCAAATCATTATTTTCTTTTGTACCCATAGCCATGGCTGAGCGTGAGCGACCCTGAGGACACGCCCTTTCTGGATACTGTTTTAAGGAAGCGAGCAGTGAAGGTTAAACACGTGAAGAGAAGAGATAAAAAATCTGACAAAAAGGTAATTGGAGTGTGATCAGAACCATGTTGCCTTAAATGTCTTTCAAACTTTGTTTTAATGTTCTAAACCATGCCTACAGTGTTTTTTTGGCTCACTGTAATTGCTGTGTATGTATGTATGTATCTATCTTATAGAGGCAATTCAGAGAAACTTTGGGCTTTCTGAATTCCAAAAAGGTGCCCAAGGATCATACACCGCCACCTGTCACTGACATGTTTTCCTTCCTCTGCTCTGTCCCTTCACTCTCAATCACAACCTCCTTGAATATCTGTCAGTCCCATACAAGGACCCTACACCTGCTGATCAGAAACTACTCTTAGAATGACTATAACGTGGAGTCTTTGCAGCCATATCCCTTTTAAGCCATCCCCACCTGACGACACTTGACAGCTTATCGTGGTCGTACAGCAGATCCCCACAAAGTAAAACTTCATTTAAAGGAGGCAGTAGAAGACTTCCTTACTTGGACCCTTTCAGAAAAACAGAGTGGTTTACACATTATTTCCCCATTCTTAAAAGCATGTTGAAATATTCTGCGGAAAAGTTCAATGACCTACTGAAAACACACTCGGTCCTGCCCAGAGTGGAGAAGAACTACAAGGCTGCGCTGCAGACATGGCTCACCGGAATCCCAGGGCCCAGGAGATACTCCTCCACCCGATATGGAGAGCAAGGAGATAGATGCAGCAGCAAGTGGGCAGCAGTGTGCCTGCCACTCAGAGGTGATTTGTCGGCTCCTTCTGTCTGCTCTCCAATTGTGATAGGTACCAGTGGATGGAGATGGAGGAACTCATCAAGTACCTTCCTGGTGCTTATAAAAAGCGAAGGAAAGAAATTGTCCAGGAGGGCTAGACCATTGCTAACACCAATTTTAGGTGGACTCTGCTGCAAATACAGTCTCAATGAAACCAGCACAAGTTTCTTCCTATTCCGCTGCGCTTGAAATAGCGTCTTGCTTATGTCCGGTGGTCCAGCAGCAACTCATTGGCTTTCCCTTTGATGGTGAACACTTCTTCGAGCCACAAGTCCACTCTCTGTTGGAGAAAATCAAAAAAGGGCACAGACTGCAAAGGCCATGGGGGTGCTCCAAATCCAGCCCCAGAAAACTGCCATTCGCCTCCATTCGCAGTGGGCAGCAGCAAAACGGCAGCCTCCTCCAAACAAGCATATTTCTGACATATCTGATTAAAAGCTGCTGTTATTGTTGTAACCAAGCTCTCTAGTTTTCATGTTTAACAAAAATACCTGTTGCAACCTTTTCTCAGTATGGCACGTATGTAATCTCCAAATAGCTGCACAACCTTTCCACATTGATGTTAAAGCTATATTCCACCCTTTTTTGTTCCCTCATCAGAAAGATGAGAAGTACAGGCGCCACAAGCAAAAACAGAAGCACAAGGACAGGAGCAGGCACTCTGAGCGGGTGGAGTATAAAGACCCTTCCTCATTGCGCCAGTGCCTGGGGCCCAGCTGTGTCCGTCCAGCCCGCACCACCTCCAAATACTGCTCTGACGACTGTGGCATGAAGTTGGCTGCAAAGTAAGTTAAAGCTACCTAGTGGGGCGGAGGGCAGTGCGGTGGTAGACAGAGGGACTGGTCTGCTTTGGATTTGTTTGAAGTATACCCTGAAATGGATAAGATGAAGGGCATTTTCTGGGGCGTGTCTTGTTCATTGTGTTCACACAGCTGTTTATATATAACCCATCTTTTAAGTATGGATGAAAATAGGTGACAGATGCAATAGAAATGTCTGTTGTATGCCTATGGTGAGGAATGTGTGCATTAGACCCGCCTTTCACTTTGTTCTTAAATGTGCACGCTTTAACTGTGAAGTATTTCCAGCTGTGCTTGATGTGCATGTAGGAGCTCTGATGATGTGGATCCGACAAATGTTTGTGTGGCAGGATGGTATTCTTTAGCTACCTGCTTCACAATTCTTTCCTTCTCTTCCTTCCACTTCTCTGGGTCTGTCCCCCAACCACCATTCCCTTCCCCCTCTCACCTGTTTCTACATTCCTGCTGTACAGTCGCATCTATGAAATCCTGCCGCAGCGCATCCAGCAGTGGCAGCAGAGCCCCTGCATTGCGGAAGAGCATGGCAAAAAGCTGCTGGAGAAGATTCGGCGGGATCAGCAGCAAGCCCGCATGAAGCTGCAGGACATGGAACGTCGCTTCCACGAACTTGAAGCAATCATCTCACGAGCCAAACAGAATGCCATAAAGGAGGATGAGGAGGTGAGTAAGACCACCTTGTCCTGGCTCTTGGCAGTTTGGAAATGCTCAAGAGAGCTTGCATGTTTGCATTTTCATTGTAGGAAGGGGTTTATACATAGGAGACATACATACCCACCACTTCTTCCAAGCGTGTAGGCTGACCCTGCAGCAAAAGAGGAGAGAATACAATTCTTCACTGAACAAAGTAATAGCAGTTGGGAGGCCTGGCACCCATGCCCAAGAGTTATTAGACTGTATTCCTCTGCAATCCTGCATTTGCCAATATCTCTGGTCATATAACCACACTATTACTGCATTCCCCCAGGCATGCCCTTGGATGTACCCTCCAGGTACTGGGCATCGAGCTTGACTTCAACCACACCCTGATCAATAATGATGCAATGATATTATTTTTTTTGTCCACTTCCCAAACCTTCATTTCCAGAATAATGGTTTACACCTGCTTGTGGTTACTGTACATAGGACGTGTCCTTTGGTATGGGGCCATGTCAATCAATCAATCAGTGACACTTATAGAGCGCGCTACATACCCGTAGGGTCTCAAGGCGCTGGGGGAGGGGGGGTGGCGCTACTGCTCGAACAGCCAGGTCTTCAGCTTCTTCCTGAAGGAGAGGTGGTCTTGGGTCAGGCGCAGGTCGGCCGGGAGGGAGTTCCAGGTCTTGGCGGCCAGGTAGGAGAAGGACCTTCCTCCTGTAGTCGCTCTTCGGATGCGGGGGACGGCGGCGAGGGCGTGGTTGGCTGATCGGAGGTGGCGTTTGGGAGCGTAGAAGTTGATGCGGCTGTTGAGGTAGCTCGGGCCTTGGTCGTGTAGGGCTTTGTGTGCGTGGGTGAGGAGGCGGAAGGTGATTCTATTGTTGACGGGGAGCCAGTGAAGGTCTCTCAGATGTCCGGAGATGTGGCTGGTTCGTGGGATGTCGAGGATGAGTCTGGCTGAGGCGTTCTGGATCCGCTGGACTCTCTTCTGGAGCTTGGCGGTGGTACCGGCGTAGAGGGCGTTGCCGTAGTCCAGTCGGCTGGTGACGAGGGCCTGGGTGACGGTCTTCCTGGTGTCGGTGGGGATCCACCAGAAGATCTTCCGTAGCATGCGTAGGATGTTGAAGCACGCCGAGGAGACGTTGTTGACTTGCCTGGTCATGGAGAGGGAGGAGTCCAGGATGAAGCCCAGGTTGCGTGCATGGTCTGTCGGTTTGGGTGCGGTGCCCAGGGCGGGAGGCCACCAGGAGTCGTCCCAGGCGGAGGGTGAAGAGCCCAGGATGAGGACCTCCGTCTTGTCAGAGTTCAGTTTCAGGCGGCTGGTCGTCATCCACTCGGCTACCTCTTTCATCCCTTCGTGTAGGTTGGCGGTGGCGGGGTCGTTGGTCAGGGAGAGGATCAGCTGGGTGTCGTCGGCGTAGGAGATTATGCTGAGGTTGTGTTGGCGTGCGATGGCCGCGAGGGGGCTCATGTAGACGTTGAAGATGGTGGGGCTCAGAGAGGATCCTTGAGGGACGCCGCAGATGACTTCGGAGGCCTCTGACTTGTACGGTGGTAGGCGGACTCTCTGAGTTCTTCCGTCGAGGAAGGAGATGATCCATTCCAGCGCCTTGTCCTGGATTCCGACGTTGCTGAGGCGCTGTACTAGGGTGCGGTGGCAGACCGTGTCGAATGCCGCGGAGAGGTCTAGGAGGATGAGGGCCGCTGTTTCTCCGTTGTCCATCAGGGCTCGGATGTCATCGGTGGCGGCGATTAGGGCGGTCTCGGTGCTGTGATTGGCTCGGAAGCCGGACTGTGAAGGGTCGAGGGATCCATTCGTCTCGAGGAAGGCGGCCATCTGCTTGTTGACGGTCTTCTCGATGACTTTGGCTGGAAACGGGAGGAGCGAGATGGGGCGGTAGTTCTTGAGTTCGGTGGGGTCCGCTGTTGGTTTTTTGAGTAGAGCGCTGAGTTCGGTGTGCTTCCAGCTCTCAGGGAAGGTGGCGGTGTTGAAGGATGTGTTGATGATGTCTCGCAGGTGGGGTGCGATGACAGCGTCGGCCTTGTTGAAGACGTGGTGAGGGCAGGGGTCGGTTGGTGATCCGGAGTGGATGGAGTTCATCGTGCGGATGGTGTCTTCGGTGCTGATCGGGGTCCAGGCGTGGAGGGTGGTGGTGGGGGGTGGTTGTTCGGTCATGGTGTGCGTTGGTTGGTTGTTGAAGCTGTTGTGTATGTCCGCGATCTTGTTGTGGAAGTATGAAGCGAGGGAGTTGCAGAGGTCTTGCGATGGGGTGATGTCGTTGTTTCCTGCGCTGGGGTTGGATAGCTCTTTCACGATGTTGAAGAGTTCCTTGCTGTTGTGTGCGTTGTTGTCCAGCCGGTCCTTGAATGCAGTTTTCTTGGCGGCGCGGATCAGCTGGTGGTGCTTCCGAGTGGCCTGCTTGAGGGTGGTCCTGTTGTCCGGTGTAGGTTCCCTTCTCCAGACTTTCTCGAGGGCTCGGCAGTTCTTCTTGGAGCTCCTGAGTTCGTCGGTGAACCACGGGGCTTTCTTGCTGCCGGGTCTGCTGGGCGGGGTCCTCAGCGGGGCGAGTTCGTCCGCGCAGTTGCTGATCCACTTCGTGAGGTTGTCGGCGGCCTGGCTGGGGTTCGCTGAGCTGGCAGGAGGGTGCTGGCTCAGGGAGGTGGCGAGCTGGTCTGCTGTGATCTTGTTCCAGCTTCTGCGGGCGGCCTGTTGCTGGTGGTGGTGGGTCGTCGTTCTCTTGAAGGTGAAGTGGACGCAGCTGTGGTCCGTCCATTGTCCTGCATTGCATGTTTATTGAAATTCCCATGAGGAGTTTTGCTGAATGATAACCACTGGACTGGGCAACAACCAACTTGGCATGAAGTTAAACTCCTCTTTCTTATTTTAATTTGTTGTCAACTGTCCAGCAGTTTTGAATAAATTCTAGAACGAGGAGCTGAAAAACAATCTGGCTTCTTGATTAAATTATGAGCACTAACCTGACTATTACTTTTGAAGCTTCAAATAGTGCAGTACGTTTTTTCAAAAGGAGCCAGCTAGCTGCACCTCACCAAAAAGTTCAAAAGGGTCTGGGTGGGAAAATCTCACCGGGGTACACTAGACTGTACCTCAGGAAGTATTTATTCAGAAAGTTTATATAATACTGCAAATTGCTTTTGATTACTTCAGAACCCTGAGGCTGTTAACATGTAGGGAAGGAGTTGGGAATGATGTCAGAGATTACACATTTAAAGTTCAGTTGAAAGCACATCAAATTAAATCAATGCTCAGACGTTTCCGGTACTACTTGTGGTTATGATTGAATCTCAATTTTGGATTTAAGGTTTTTTGCGATCTACTGGTACCTATACTGATTGGTCTCGGTAGCCATGTTTAAGCCTCATTAGTTGATCCGGTGTGCAGCCACTGAACAAAGATTGCTAGTTTGGGCATAGTGAGGTGCCAGTTTGTAGAAGTGCTAAGAGCCTGTGCATAATAGGTTTTGAGAACAGTGCAAAGGACGTTGAGTTTGATTCTGGCCCTTGTGCATACAATGACTTAATGTTCTTTCTTTGGTTCTGTAGACTACAACAAATGATGGACTGGAATGAATCCCATTGTAATTGTCACTGGTTGAGAAAAATTCAAGCTTCCCATCCATCACTTTTTTGTTTTGTGCGACAAGTATGCCCATATTTGGGTCCAGTGTTCATTGTGCGATAGGAATCGAGCTGTACCTCACTCACTAAGCCCACGACTGTTCTTTTTAGAGCAGGATGAAGGCCGTATTGCATAATGCTGGATTCTATCATGAGTAAGGGTAGGTAATAAAACTCATGGACTAGAATGCAGCCCAGAGTAATGTGCAGTGTCGCTGTTTTGTGGACATGGCTAAGCTCTCTGGCAGATAAGCTCTTTTGTCCTGGCAGATTTGTAAAGGGCACTGAGAAGTTGAACTACAAAGCCAGCTAGGCCTTTGAAGAACTTGCCCGGTACATTTCCTGAGGCCAGTTGCGAAATGACCCACGATCTCTCAGCGTGGTTACTTCATCTTCTAATGCATTTGTGTTTGCATAGGGTAGAATGGAGTCTTCGAAATTTAAGGTCAAGTTCTCATCTGGGGGTAGATGGTGTGCAGCTGTATAATTAGCTGTGCAGTTGTGGATACTGCTTACGTGTCAATTTACTTCCTCTTTACAGCCTTGCCAGTGAACTAATTTGCCTGTTTTGTTACCCTAATCATTGGTTCTGCTTTGGGATGCAAACAAGATCTTTCTGGCCTTACCTAGTTTCCTTTGCTGATATTTTACATTGATAGTTGTAAGTAAGGGCCTCCAGCAAAAACAAATCCTGCTCTTTCTTGGCCTTGGTATAGACCTGTTTGGTACTTTTGTCTTGTTGATGAGGCAACAGAGTAAATTTCAATGTGGTCTCATTTAGTAAAGCTACATGTATTTGAAAACTTGCATGTGCTGTGGGCAGAACTTTTTCAGCTCTACGTTATGCTTTGGTGGACTGCATAGATGAGTTGCATATTGTAGTTGTTTCAATTTTACACTTATTCTGACCATGGTTTCCAGGAATACTAGAAATCTGTACTAGGACCATTTTAGAACAAAGAACAAACCAGTCTTAGTCCCCAAAACTATGTATCAAAAGATTTTCACAAATTAACAGTAACTGTGATGATTTAGTCACATTCTGCTTGAAGTCTTGTGGCTGAGAACATTTTCAGTGGGAGAAATAAACCTAATCGCTTATATCAATGTCTACTACTTTCTGACTTACAAGAGTGTGCGATATGTCGTACAAGACTAACATACAATCGATTGTCAACCATCATGCTCACGACCACCCCGCCCTTCCCCAATTCTAAGTTGGTGTCCCAGTATATCTCCAGGGTTTCTACCATTGAGGACTGGGACCTTTAATTTGAAGCCCAAGACAACAAGTAACAACCTTACTTATTGGTGCTTTGATTAAAGATCTGGAGCTTGTCAATGATCAATGTCTTGTTTAAGTCAAAACAGCTACAATGTACATATGTTGTATTTCCAAAAAAGCATTAAAATCTCCCAGTATACACACAATCTGAGGATAAGTAATCTGGACTTGTTGAATAAATGATATTTTCTTAAAAACAGACGAGTAACCAGGCCCAGTGAGACATAAACGTTAAACGACAGTAAAACAATTTGCCCTTCAACTGAAATTACATATTTTAAGGGAAACGGTACTCTGAAGTTGGTGTTGAGGCGCAGACAATTCCATTTGTCATTAAGTCTTAATAGAATTGCAAGGCCACCCTTCAGATTACTGCTTAAAAGATCTCATAGCAGGAATACATAATTATGCAATTTATGCAATTCAAATTCTTCCAAAGCCAAGCTTCTTGCAAACCTCATTATACATCTTTTGCATCTATCATTTTTGTAGGCCCTGCGAGACTCCAACTCGCAGCACGAAACATTTTATCTGGGAACAATTATATTTTGTAGTTCTGAAAGGGTTTGCATGCAGAGCTGTTGCTTCCTAAATTCCACGTAGTTCGATCATGATTTATTAAGTTCCTAGAAATTTGGGTAACTTGGCAGCTTCCCGCATTCCAGAAACCTTCAAAAGATTTGTTGAACATTTAGTATCATTGATAATTTTATTGCAAATGTTAGACGTATTTTGTAAGGTTGAGGACAAGCAATCCTTTGAATATCAGCACAGGATATCTCGCTTGGAATTGATGAATTAATAATCCTCTGAGCCAGAGCGGAAATGGCACGTGCCCTCTCCATTTATCGACACATTGCCAAATCTTGATATAAACTTGTGGGAATACGCAACCATCTACGTCTGGTCAAAAGTGCAACATTCTCTCTCATGAATCTAAGCTGCATCAAGACATTAGACTGGAGTAGTCTTAACTCCTGCGTTTTGACCAATGGTGCAAATATGGTAGTAGATGGGTTAAAAGCTGTGATAGGTGTACCTGTTTCTACGGTGGAAGGGGTCGCTGTCGCATGTATGTGCAATGCTAAGCAGAAGACGTGTCGAACCTACAATATGAATATTGACACAACAAAGTAGTCCAAAAAAACGACTTCTCTGCTGTTTTTCAGCACTATGAATGTTTGAACTATAAAATTCACAAATAAATGAACAACTACTTAATTAAAACTCTGGCTATTAGTGTACAAATGTACACCTTAACTTTATTCTAAAAAAAATCAAGTTTGTGAATTTACAGTAAAATAGTTTAAAAACCAGACAACTGGAACAGTGAAGCTATCCACACATCCACAGTGATATCTGTGTAAACAGAACAAAATGATAATTAAAAACAAATGTGTGTGTAAACACTACTTGCAGAATCTCTTTCAGAGGGCATCACAGCCTCTGGTGAGATAACTT
Source organism: Lissotriton vulgaris (assembly GCF_964263255.1). Taxonomy (NCBI): domain Eukaryota; kingdom Metazoa; phylum Chordata; class Amphibia; order Caudata; family Salamandridae; genus Lissotriton; species Lissotriton vulgaris. Next base: position 36,391,482 of record NC_141698.1, on the reverse strand, counting down.
TGAGTTGTTGTCTTTTAGGTGGATGGAAGTGCTTTGAGATCCTTGATGGCAACATCCTGAACATTGAACGTTGCAAATGACACCTCTTGCTAATATCAACATTAGTAAATTAAAAAACATAGAATTCTACATAAGTTACTTCAAATTTGCTTGAATGATAATTTACTGAACTGAAACTCTTTTCTATCCTGGATGCTTAGACCAGCGAAGGTGACGGTGATGACTCAGACTTCCAGATCTTCTGTGTCTCCTGCGGGCATCCCATCAACCCGAAGGTGGCCTTGAGGCACATGGAGCGCTGCTACGCTAAGGTACGTCCTCACATGCATTAAGCGACTCCATGTAAGTCCAAGGTAGGAGTTCTTGCAAGCATATACGCAAGAATTGAATTGTTGCACGGCAGGTCTCTTTCCCATGTGTAGCCTCATTATGTTCAGGCTAAAGCACATAGCAGTTTTTATTTTATTTATTGGTGATTCGTAAAGCACTATATGCCACTGGAAGGTAGCTTTAGAGTGTCCAGACCAAGAAGGAACAACTATGGGGAATTGGTGGTGGTGGGAGGGGTTTAAAATGGTAAACAATAGACGGTGATACCAACCATCCAGAAGATAACTTCAACTTACACACCACCTCCTCGTCTGATTTACCCTCCAGTCCCAGAATATAAATGTTTTATTCCAGCTTTCCTCCTTGGGAGCATGTGTGTGCAGCTTTTAGTGGCTCCCCAATCTTTTTCTCCTGGCCACTGACTAGTTTTATTTTTCTCTCTCTCTTTCGCTAGTATGAGAGCCAGACTTCCTTTGGATCCATGTACCCAACCCGGATAGAGGGGTAAGAGCCACTACATACTCATAACTTAAGCTCTTAAAATATTTTTAATTGTTATAACACCAGTTAAACCTATTGTGCAAGCTCTTGGATCTTGTAAGCCCTGCTGTGTATAGTTGCACTGATTGGTTTTTCATGACTTTCATTAATCTTGACTCTTTCTGAGGTTCATAGGCACGGAGGTGGCCTTATTTATGTTGAGAGGTTAACCGAGTTATTCAGCGCGCCAGATGATGTTTTTTTTATTGTGTATCTGGCCTTCAATTTGCAGCACACTGTGCGTATATTGTATTTCCTTTTTTTTGTAGGGCAACTCGATTGTTTTGTGACGTCTACAATCCATTGAGCAAGACATATTGTAAGCGTCTACAGGTTCTGTGTCCAGAACACTCACGTGACCCAAAGGTAGGGTATCATATTTCCATATTTAATGCTGGGTTTCGTAATTCCTAAATTATTTCTATACTGTTTATTATTCTTTAACTTATGCTGTTCTAAAAATAGTTTCAGGTCAAAATGTCAGGACATTTTGTTTGTTGTGCTTTTATTTGTTCTCAGAGATTAGATATAGCATAGTCTACACCCTTTACTTTGTACCAGAGCACTTTATAGCAAAAAAGGAGATGCTGCCTGAAAGTGACATAGTATTAGACATTAATCTTGAGTACCATAGTCTGTTTCCATGCGGGTATCCATCGTATTCAGATCACAAGCTAGATTAGATTGTGCAAGAGTCCGCATTAGCTCGCCTAATCTAGGCCACCTTCTTTGCTAATGATGGAGGGAAAGCAACAGGAGTTCTTGTTTGCAAATTCGTCCCATCACTGTGTTCCTTAAATTTCTCCTTGACACTTTCAGGCAAAGGGGAGGATACATTTGGTGCCCTGATTATCCAGAAGACACAGGATGCTGTTATCATGGGAGTCTCTCTGACTCCTTTCTCCCTAATTTGAGACATTTGACAAATAATGAAGACAGGTTGTCAACGGGGCGGGGATCAAATATAAATTCTGTATCAAGGAAAATGAGCTGATTCAGAGTTTGGCAGATAGGTAGTGTGCCACCATTGTGAAGGATATTCCACCCGCCGTTTTAAGCGCCAGCGGTCATAATATACTTGGAGTAAGGCAGACAAAATATCCATTGTGACTTTGACGGAGTATCCCACCCGCCATAACTGCCTAACATTATTCAGGAAAACCGTTAAAATGGAAGAAATTGAGCAAAGCCAAGTGTCCAGGGATCCTCACACAGGAGTACGGAAAGATAAACCAGCGACGGAGCTCTATAGGATAACTAGGTCAGCTAGCAGCTTTAACCTTCAAATTAGCTATACTGTGCAGACATTATTCTTTCATTTCTCACATGATTATATAAACTTAGGTTTTGCTTTAATTTATGGTAGGGTTTGTTGTATTTTAAAATAGGGTCCAAATGAAATCAAGAAGACCTTTTAGGGTCCTACGTCTAGGTTTAGTGGGACTTAAAGGATGGTAGCAAAATATTTTTATTATAAAAGAAACTTATTCTAGGGCTCTTTTGCCAGAGCTGGCTTCTCCTTAGAGCTAAGCTTTAACCAGTTTAGTAGCTAATCATTTGGGTTATGAGAGGTGAGACTGATTGATAGGAATTGAAGGAACTTGATTTTTAGGTGGAAAGGGAGAAAGTCTAGCGTGTAACAGTATCCAAGAACAGGGCATTCCGTTCCAAGCGTGCCACTATGTAGAAAGATTGTGATATTATTTATGCTATCTTGATTATGGGAATTTATTTTTAGATTGCTCGTGCAATACTAATTTATGCTGGAGGATAAATCACAGCTACTAAAACCTAAAGTGAACAAAATCACAGTCTCTGGTCCATAACCAGTTCAGAGCTGTACAGAACCTTGTATTCTTCAGCATTGGATCTTTCATAGATTCACATACTTGAATCATTCCCCGTTGTCAAGGTGGGAGTTCGAAGGTACAATTGAAAAAGCAGTACAGGTTATATACAAAGCTCAGAAGGGCTAGAAAAAGTTCACCACAGTAACTTATCCACATCAATACAAATGAACCAAACTCCAGCAAATCAGGCAACAGCCACAATAGGACATGGTACCAAGAGCCTTGGTTCTTGACTTACAAAGCATGTTACAAAATTATTACGAGAGGTTTCAGAACGCTCAAAGGCTTTATCGTCAACCCAACCAGTACAGGCTCCACAATCTGTTTGAGTACAACCCCCTTCACAAGCTTCCCTGGTAATCACTATGGCTTTAAGAAGTATTAAAGTATTTTGTTATGCACAAGCATCCTGTGCAGCCATCAAAGAATAGAACTGGCATGATTCCTTCTGGAGAGCCCTTTAAGAAGTATGTTGAACTTTGCCACCAAGTAGATGCAATTCCCATACTCTGATCTGAACTTCATGAGTGAATTAACAACTGTTATATGAAATAGTATAAAAGGCTAAAACTCTTTTAGTGTTTTGATTTTCATGAATCAGAAAAGACCTTTGCAACCTGAGCTTAAAATGAAAGTTTGGTACCTATTATGACACACTAGCTACACAAAGTAATTGTTGTATCAGGTGCTGCACATATCACACCTGCCAGATTGACGAATTCCAACAAAAAAAGTCACTCCTAATCATCAGAAGTTCTCTTTAAGATGGATTCAACTTATTGAAATTGGCAGATAATCACTAGTGAATAAAGGACAGACCATCTTTAATGATTAGCCGTTATCTATGGTGGCCTTGAGGAAGGTTATTGGGCTAAGATCAGATGCTTGTCATGGTTGTACATGTAGAACTGGACCCTTGGATGATGGAAGTCATTCATCAAGGATTGCCTGATCAATTAAATAGAAACTGTGATAAACGGTGTGAAAAGAAGAGCTTTTTTGTGGCCCCCAAGTGATGGTTTGCTGCAGGTTTAGCTTTACACTCTTCTGCCTCTAGTATTGATCAGAATGTTACAACTTGCTTTACTTCACAGTAGTGCTTTCTGTTTTGAGGTGACTCGAGATACTTCCCCTGAAGCTAAAAAAAAACTAGGACAGAGACTTAACAGTAAATTGTTCTTTCCACCATTGAGTTTGGGCTTGTTTGTAAGTGCTTTGTTCTGCTATACGCCAAGGTCTATATTTCGGTGCTGGAGAGCTGGGACTCGTCGTGTTCATCTAGCTGCAGTCCACCACGTCTGAATGCATTTATCGGATGAACCTCGGCCCAGGCTGTAAGACAATGATACATTTGGGGGAAGGGTATTGAGATCCCCTTTTTTAGTTCTTCCTTTCATGCAATTGCGATTCTTGTGGTTGGGCCAGCAAAAGGTCGGCTTGTAGTGCCTTTCTGTTGAAGAAACTATTTGGGAATGATTCGATCATTACTGTATGTTGCAGCACCAAGATTTTACCAAGTCACTGTCTGCCACGGTAGTTGAAAAAGTAGAAGAAACCCAGTCTGACTAAGATGATCCATTCTGTAGTCTAGAAGTCCTACAGGTGCCTAGTCCCCAGTACGTCTTGTCTCACGATTCTGATTCTGGAGAATGTCAGAGGCCCTCCACGAAACCTACACCCCGCACTAAGATAACACCTTCGGTTTCTAGCATCAGCTCAATAAACCTAGTCCATTTGACGTGGTCTCTGGCACAGCCTGCAACTTTGCACATCAGGGATCCTGCCTCCATGATGGACCTTTAAACCCAACCTTGGCTCAAAACCAATTAACAGCCACAAGAGCACTGTCCCTTGACTGAGGAACTGCTCTCAAAAAAGCGAAGAAGAAGAATAAGATTCAGTGAGGAAGAAAGATGTACATGTGAACCAGATAAAGAAAAGAACTCCGAAATTGGGACGAGAGAAAAAAAAGAACAAATGCACTATAAAAGCAACCAAGTGAGGTAGAATCTAGTGATGTGCTTATCCCCATGGATAGAAGCATCTGAACCACTGCCAATGGATGAGATAAATATGGCTGCCAACTGGTGATTTAAGACCTAATAGAAAGAAAGGGGGTCTGCTGTACCTTCCCCGAGGGACGCTGCATTTGGTTTCCTAGCTCGCCAGTACTGCCTGTCTGCTCGTCTCCCTCCCGCTGCCGCACCAAACACGCCTGAGCGGCCACGGAGGGGGACCAGGGCCGCAGACCACAAGTCCCAGCCTGCACAGCGGCGGAAGCCGACGACGCCCATACTTTCAGCGCCAGGAGGCGCATAAGAGGGAGAGCTGCCCCTGCGTCTCGGGATTGCGCGCGGGACCGCACCCGGGGCGAAGCCCGGGCAAAGGACGGGCCCTCTGTGGCCCGAGAAGGACGGGACGGGCCATCCCCCTTGGCTCCATCAGATAGAGGGTACAAACTTTTACCCAATATTTAATTTACCAACAAGGTACTTTTTGTCATCCGATTGAGCAATCCTATTAACTGATTGATCACTCTCCTGTAATCATGATGACACGAAAGGGGGCAACAAATAAAGCAATCCCACATAGGGGCTCGCCAAAAGGGACACATGACTTACTAGGAAATAAGCCCACTCAGCAATCTCCTTTAAATCCTGGGGTAAATGAACCTATACAGTCACCCGAGTGCATAACTACAAATTATTCTCGCGTATCTGTCTTTGACTATGGGAATAGCGTAACCGGGCTAGACGAACTAAACAGACTCTGTGGAACTAAGTACACTACAGCTTCAAGCAGTCCTGAATACATTAGCGCCCCAATTGGTACACAAAACTTGAATAACAGTTCGTATTAACGACCCCAAATTAACCCAGCAGACGCCCAGAGCACAGTAACAGCACCTCCTCCACCTGGTAAAAGGAAGTGCGAGACAGTCAAACAAAATGGGAATCAACCTAAGCATCCCAAATTGTCCTCAAATCCCTTGCTGTCTGCGATTACTTCCCCTCCAACTCCAGATCCGGGTGAAACTGTGGGAGGGTTAGATCTCACAGCACCACCCTCACAGTCGACCTTACTGACCCTCATTGAACGGCTAATTAACTCCGCCATTTCACCATTGATGGCAAAAATAGACCTTCTGGGGGATAGACTTACGGAATTGGAAACCGCGATCAATACAAACCTGGCCCCCATAAAAAATCAGGTATATACCAGGCAATCCCCTTCATCTGCTGTTTCTGGAACCCCTAAATCGACCGCACTAAGCACCAATGCTCAGATTCAGGCCCCAGCTCCTAATATACTAGATCCCAAGGACCCTCATCTTCTGCCAAATCGTATATTTTCACAGCGCAACATCGCCAGTTCAGGGTCAAACATAGCACCTCATATTCACTTACCACCAGAGGCTGCTCCCTTTGTTTATGTTCTATCAGGAGTCCCACCAATCGCACAGGGGAAAACTGAAACCCAACATGAGCTACAAAACAGTTATCCACTGGTTATCTGGGAATAGACCCCTGCCTGCTGAACTTAATGGCAGAATACTAACTGTTAGAAGGGTGGGCTGGTTAGGTCCCCTTCGAAAGGATATCGTCGGGGATCTGGTGTTAGTGAAATTCTGCAACAGAAACATTGTTTTGTTCCTCCAATCTTGGTACCGGCAAGAAGAAGATGGCCCGATACATACTGGGGACCTTTATGACTTTTATCCTCATTACCCCGCACTTAGACCAGGGGCAGGCTACACCCATGCTATCGGTAGATCTGTTTGGAGAACGATCAATAGCAACCTCCCTGCACCTAACCGTCTCGATATGCAACACTATAGAGGCTTTAATTAGTAGCCCATGGGGAGGGCGATATCTATGTAAAGGCAGGATTTCCAGAATATATAACTGCCTAAATATTGTGTAAAGTTGTTTTCATTGAGAATGAGGTATGCACATTTTAGGACCGGGATCCTCTTTCTTTGTATAATCGTTTAAATCTCACTTTTAACTTCGTCAATATTTTGCGGCCCTTGTTAAGGTTGTTTTAATTGTATGTTTTTAAAATTGTATGCTTTTATGATTTGTACAAAATCGAATAAAGCTAAATTGAACTGAAAGACCTAACAGGTAATTGGCTTGTTAAAAAAACAACACCCAATTTTCGGAAAATATTCCAAAAATACCAAATTCCTGATTTTAGGAGGTTTGTGTGGTCTCAAGATTCAAATACCCTTTCCACAATAATAATAATAATAATAACTTGGTACTTATATAGCGCACGACTCACCACCAGGGCATCTAGGCGCTGTACTCATACCGCTGTAGGAACCCTTCCTGGTTTTTCCCTGTGAAGTGTCCACTCCTGGGTAACCCCATGGTGAAACCAGGCATCCCAGCGCTGTTGGGGCCGTTGTGGAGATCAAGCAAGCTATTGCCCAGAGTTGCAGCGTGGGACCCATGATTAGAATAGGCACTGAGGCGAGAACAGCAGGTCCGAGGAAATCTTGAGCCCGAGACCTGCCGAGGCGAGAATCGAACCCTGGTCCCGGGCCAGACCTCTGCATCAGGGTCTGCCGCTCTAACCATTAAGCCACACTTCTCCTGTCAACAGTCTCGGTTCTTCTTTGACCCCTCCTTATCTCTGGGGCCCATGAAACTGAAGTCTCCCTATTCAGCTCATCTAGCACAATCCTAGTGTCACAAGTCAGGGTGTGATTTATTTTTCCTAGATCACAGAATTCTGCCACAGCTTATTGGCATACACAGCCTCTCTACCCTATGATTCATCCTCACAATCACGCACTATCTGCGACCAGGCTAATAGTGTAATATTAAATGCAAATCCTGAAAACATGATTTTTCTTATCCAGCCTCTAATGCCTTTCAGTTAGCTCAGTCATTCAGACAAGAGCCAGGACACCTTTCTGAAGTAACTGCATGCTGGAAAAATAAAGGATTTGAGTGACCGAGAAGCAGTCTAGGCATCTTGAACTGACCACCCCAAAGTGCATAGTGTACTGGAGTGTACAATGCCCATTCGCAGCAAACAATGACCGCCTCGATACTCCTGAAAAAAGGGTCCAACACACAATTCATATGGCCTGTAAGCCAAGTCAAGTGTGTAATAAGAAGCAAAAATCCAAGGGTATACTGGTGCCATTACCACTGGCCAACTCAAACGTACCATATTCTAGAATGACAGGATTTTAGCCTTTTCTAAAAGTGTTCAACATAACAATCTGTGTGGGAGAGGCTAGGTTTTGTGCTGCAATATAGCTAAATTCCCAACAACATGGAAGACAAGCATTTACAATGCAATGGTCTCGGCATTATTAAAGGTAGAGCTATTGGCATTGCTCATGACATTTTATTTATTTTTTTAATCTTACATAAATGGTATTGTCATTTACATTGCCAATAGCTTAATCGTTAAGTAAATGGCATTGAGCTCAATCACTCGCATATGCATGACCTATTGCATTTACACCCACACAGAGCCACACACAAAGCCACACACATACAGAGCCATCCACACAGAGCCACCCACACAGTCATTCACATAGAGCCACCTACACAGAGCCACCCTCACACAGACAGAGCCACCCACACATAGAGGCACCTACAAAAAAAGCTATCCACACAGAGCCACGCACACACGCACAGACAGAGCCACGCACAGACAGAGCCACGCACAGACAGAGCCACGCACAGACACACAGACAACATAAATGCAGTGTGTATGTGTTAGCTGATCACTGCATAAGTGAGTTAAAGAATGTGTTGAGGGTTTCACTTAACTCATTCAGCTGTAGTATTTTAGGGACGAATCCTACTTGGAAGAGATTTGATAACTTTCTTCAGACCCCCAAAAGAAACGTTTTGCTTCATTTGTGGGACCAATAAACGCTATTGCTACCTACATAATATAGATTTTTCACAAAAACTACAAAGCTGCTGCTTTTTAGTTCATCAGAAAATGTGCAGTTTAAGTTTTGCCAGGCAGAAGTGTGCTTGTGCCCTCCGTCGTGCTGTGTGATCTAAAAGGGGACGGAAGTGGTACTCACGGTGGTTGTCGGGTGTTCTCCGGGACTATTGTCGCCAGCACGAAGGCCCCTTCCTCCACGGTGTCGAGCAGCATGGTGGCGGCCCGCAGCTGGTTGTCAGGTCCCTCCACGCACCCCCGGCCTGCAGCTGCAGGAGGTCGTTTACCAACTCCACCATGGCTTGCGGATCAGAGAAAACCGGATGACAAAAGTCCGGTGGGCCCGCGCGGGCTGTCAGACATCTACTAAAACATTCTGTGTGATATGAGGAATAATGTAGGGCTTAATAATAGGTATTAAACCCTAGCCTGCTCAATGCTCATCATGCCCCCAAATCAATAGTCCTATTCCCGGCAAGTCTTTTAAATTCACGTAAACACAACGTTTCTCAAAAAATCCCTCTATGCAGGACAACCACCCATCTCTGTCAGCACACACGGGGTAGCTATGGATGCCCAAGGCACGGGCTTGCCCCCCTACCCGCTGCTCTCTCGGGCAGTGGAGGGCCACAGAAGATACACTCCTGAGTAACAGAAAAAACAAGAAAAACTAGTGCAATCAGGGGGCAGAAGGCAAGAAAAACGAGTGCAATCAGGGGGCAGAAGGCAAGCAAAGAGCACAATCAGGGGGGCAGAGGCAAGAAAAATGGCACAATTAGGGGAGCAGAGGCAAGAAAAATGGCACAATCAGGGTAGCAGAGGCAAGAAAAACGGCACAAGGAGTGTGGCAGAGGCAAGAAAAACGGCACAAACAGGTTGGCAGAGGCAAGAAAAATGGCACAAACAGGTTTGCAGAGGCAAGAAAAACTGCACAAACAGGGTGGCAGAGGCAAGAAAATCGGCACAAACAGGTTGGCAGAGGCAAGAAAAATGGCACAAACAGGTTTGCAGAGGCAAGAAAAATGGCACAATCAGGGGAGCAGAGGCAAGAAAAACGGCACAAGGAGGGTGGCAGAGGCAAGAAAAACGGCACAAACAGGTTGGCAGAGGCAAGAAAAATGGCACAAACAGGTTTGCAGAGGCAAGAAAAACTGCACAAACAGGGTGGCAGAGGCAAGAAAATCGGCACAAACAGGTTGGCAGAGGCAAGAAAAATGGCACGAACAGGTTTGCAGAGGCAAGAAAAATGGCACAATCAGGGGAGCAGAGGCAAGAAAAACGAGTGCAATCAGGGAAGCAGAAAGCAAGAAAAACGAGTGCAATCGGGGGGCAGAAGGCAAGAAAAATGAGTCACCTGGCAATTACTGCACGTGTCTGCTGCTCTTTCCAGGTCCACTTCCCAGTAACCCGTCACATAAAATCCAAGCTTTTGCCTTTAATTTTGCCTTCCCCAGTTTTTAAAGTTGGCTGAATTTCTTAAACGTCCATCAAATCCGCCTGCCTAAGACACTATCCATACACGCATCCACCCATTTAATTATTCCATCTATTCATTCATCCACCTATCCCCCCACCGCATCCATTTATCATTTATTTATTTATTTAAGCTTGTATCGCGCACAGCTACCCACAGTGGGTTTCCCGGCGCAAGGGATAGTCTAAAGAAGAAGGAGGCAGCTTCACCTGATTGAGCTACAGCAGACTATTAGGCACGTTGAGTGAAAAGCAGTGTCTTTAAGGCCTTACGGAAGCGGAACAAATTGGTCTCTAATTTTAGAGCCAATGGGAGTGAGTTCCAATATTTGGGTCCCAGGGTGGAAAAGGAGCGACCTCCCATCTTTGTCAGCTTCCATCTTGGCATGGTAAAATTTCCCATGTCTGATGACCTTAGTGGCCGTAAGGGTTTATAAGGTGTTATCAGCTTTTGGAGGTAGGCTGGGGCACTGCCTTGCTTAACCTTAAACATATAGCAAAGTGCCTTGAATTTGATACGTTCAGGTATACTCAACCAGTGAAGGTCATGTAAGGCGGCCCTAGCTGAGGAGCGTCTGGGAACATTCTTAAGAAGGCGCGCAGCTGCATTTTGCACTACCTGTAGCACCTGTAAGGTGGCTTTATCTGCGCCCAGATAAAGGATATTGCCATAGTCCAGGCGAGATGTTACAAGCGCCTGGACTACAGTTCTGCGGGAGGAGAGAGGAAGCATCCACAGGATCTTGTGGAGCCACCGTAACGTTGAAAAGCAGATGGCCGCAACCTTAGTGGCCTGTTGTCGCATAGATAATCTATCATCTATGATAACACCCAGGTTGCGAACAGCGGTGGAAGGTGTTGGCGCGGTACCCAATTCAGTGGGCCAGTGGCAGGGACCCCAGAGATGTTTATTCCGGCCCAGAATAACCACCTCGGTCTTCTCCCCATTCAGTTTGAGACAATGTCTCCGCATCCAATCGGCCACAAGAGTGAGGCCTGACTTGAGTGCGGAGATGTTGTTCTCGTCTCTCCCTGATAGGGAGAAGACAATCTGGGTGTCATCCGCGTACGAAAACAGGGTAAGTCCCGCCTGTTCTACAATGGATGCCAAGGGTTTAACATAAATATTAAATAATAAGGGACTAAGGATTGAGCCTTGAGGGACACCGCGGGAAGAAGGACAGATGGTGGATGCTGCTTTAGGAGAGAACACTTGGAAGCTTCGGTCATTGAGGAAAGACACCAGCCAGGCCAAGGCCTGTCCACCCACTCCTAGAGATTTCAGAGAGTCAATAAGGATGGAGTGTGACACGGTGTCGAACGCTGCGCTCAAATCCAACAGGATGAGCGCCATGGTGTTACCTTGGTCGACACCGTGCCTCAGACTCTCCGTTACCCCCAGGAGTGCTGTCTCAGTTGAGTGCCTAGGCCGGAAACCCGACTGAGAAGGGTGGAGAAAAGCGGTGTTTTCGACCAGTTTAGAAAGCTGTGAATTAATGTGTCTCTCCAATATCTTAGAAAAGATTGGCAGCAAGGATATCGGGCGAAAGTTGGCAGGGTTGGAAGAATCAGCGCCTGATTTTTTAGTAAAGGTACCACCATAGCGTGTTTCCAAGGTTGAGGGACCTGGGCCTCGCTCAGAGAGGTGTTTAGTAGTTTAATGAAAATGGGATGGGTAAGGGGATCCAATTGTTTTAAGATTTTGGCCGGGAGCACATCCTGTGGGGAGCCAGATCGCACGCTGTTTAAACAGGACACAAAAGAAGTGGCGTCTAACGGCTGCCAGATAGTGATGGTAGCATCCAAGGTTGCATTCACTAGTTCCTTGGACTTATTAGGAGAGATGAGAGTAATCTCAGGACATGGAGAAAAGTGGTCATAAATAAGATCCACTTTCTTTATAAAATAATCTGCCAAGGATTGGCATTGTGCGGCATCAAGGGGAGGGGGAGTGGAATATGCACCGGTCAATTTTTTCACGACAGAGAATAATACCTTAGGGCAGTTTTGTGCATCAGTCACTGTTTTTGTGGTGTAATTTGCTTTAGCAGTTTTGCAGCTGTTATGGTACTTTTTTAAGGCTTCTTTATATGTGATTTTACGGGAAGGAGAGTAGCCTTTTCTCCATTTTCGCTCCAAGGTCTTACATTGTGAGCGAAGACTCTTAAGTTGTTCCGAGTACCATGGAGCAGGAGGATGATGTATAACTGTAGACTTAGACGTCATTGGTAACGCCCGTTCCACAGCATTAGTAAGCCAAAGTTTCGTAACATCATCAAGAACAGTAATCGGTGCATCAATAGACGGAAGAGTTTTGATCAGTAGTTTGTTTAGTTCTGGAATGCTGACCTTCCCCCAATTCCGGGATGGCCCCAGTTTTCCTGTCAGAGATCTAGTTGCTGTATCAGCCATGTCTAAGGTGAAAGGGACAGCTAAATGATCAGACCAAGTAATTTGTAAAGCTTCACGGGAACAATCTAAAGGCAGGTTCGAGAAAATAGGGTCAAGTAAGTGGCCGGCACAATGTGTGGGACCAGTGTTGAGTAAATGGAGATTAAAAGCTTCTAGGGTAGAAAAGATCTGATTTCTATAAGAGCATTCGTTATCGTCCAAATGAATGTTTAAATCTCCTAGAATAGTGAAATTAGATGCTTTAAGCAGGACTGGGGCCAGTAGGTCAGGTAGTGAGGTTATCCAATGACTCGCTGTCCCAGGGGGACGATATGCCAGTAAACCTGACAACATAAATTGAGGAGTTATGGACAGTTGGAATAAAGCTGACTCACAATCTTTTTGGGTTGCGTCAACCAGTTTACAATTATATATATTCTTGTAGATAATTGCAATTCCACCCCCTCTGCCGGAAACTCTATCCTGGCGAAGAATAGCATAATTAGAGGGGATGGCATCTGCAATATCCGGACCTGAGCAGTCCCTAAGCCACGTCTCGGTCAGGAATATCGCATCCGGTTGATGTTCCACAAGAAAATCATATATATTGTGTCTATGTTGAGGTAAAGATCTACAATTTATGCTCCAGAAGCTTAGTGGAAGACTAGGCGAAATTATCCTGGGGGTCACCTGTCTATTTCGTCTGCCGTGGTGACATAAAGATCTGCACATGGTTGGATTTTTCAATGAAAAATAGCAGTGAGGACAACGAAACTTAGTGGGGAGGGAAGGGTATAAGGAACAATTGGTATTGGGGGAGTTGCGTAAAGCATACAACTCATCAAAAGAGTATGAGATAACCATGGTGAAAAGGATAGCTCTACTCACCACCTGAAGATTGTACCAGAGCCCAGCGCCCAGCCTAGCGCGGACGGGCGCAGACGGGCTGGACTCTGGCGTGACTCCGGCGAGCATCCGGCGCGTCCGCAACGCGTCCGCTGCGCGGAAAGGCCCTTCCCCTTTTATGCTGTCTGTAGCGCCTCACGGCGCAGCCCGACCCAATATGGCCGCTGTCCTGCCCTCGCCTCCCCGGGACCAACTCTCAGCGTCGATACTCAGCTGAGAGTGGCCCAGACAACAGAGGGAGGTGAGGAGACAATTCCTGAATGCAAGCGCTAAATTTTAAAACGTTCCTAAAGGTAAAATACTCCACGAGTTAAATGCAAATAAAACGCTTTTTTTTATCAAGCGTGGCGAAGCGCTGCTAATATTTCAAAGGGTAAAGCGAGAACCTCCGGCTTTCCGCCTCAGAGGGTGAAGAGCATTCTCTGATAAAGAGTGCTGCTTTTGAGTATGTTGGTGAAAACACTGATAGAACCACAGGGCTTATTTAAACAAGCTGAAAATACTTTTTTCCATGAGTTTGGTAATAAAAACCTGACTCCATTCAGCAAAAAGGCTAGACTTTCTGACTTTGTCAATACTTGTCATGTAATGAATTTATGACTGATGTTTGTACTGACCATTGTATACACAGTGAAATGTAGCACAGTTAGGTGATGGAGTGACCACCCGGTCTACCCACTTGAGGGGCTAAACGCCTGTCATAATTGTCTCCCAATCGTCCTGCCCTCGAACATGCACACCTCATTTTTTTCCACCGGACCATTGGTTTCATATATGGGGTGGGTTATGGTGTATAAAGCGTTAACTTAAACAGAAGCTGCAAGGGTTGCCCGTTGTCAGTGCACGGGATATCCCAGTGTCCGGTTTCGGGGTTAGGGAGCCTGGGGAAGCTGTCCGGGCACGGGGGCGGTGAGGGGGGAGATGAGGGGAGGGTGCGGCTCTGGGTGCCTAAGTACGGTAGTCTCTCAGATAACGGGGTCCGCAGTATGCGGAAAGGGGGTTTCTCTGAGAGCCCGAAGAAGCTGTTAATACACGAAGGACTGTGTGTGTGAGCTCACTGTGCATAGATTACCTATTATCCGGGGGGACAGGGGTCTGGGTGGGGGAGGGGGGTGCTTTTTTGGGGGCTCCCTAATAGCTGGTAAGATGGAGCTCTGGCACCCTGAGCCTGAGGAGGGTGCCGGTGCACGAGTCATCCGTTAACTGTGGCGCGGGAATGGGGGACATCAGAGTGCCTGAGAAGCTAACCATGTACAGGGACCCTCTGTGCTGATCTGAGAGGGCAGTAAGTAGATGGGGTTCCCTATTATGCGGTGTGGAGTGCTGGGAGCCTGAGCAGGCTGTCGGTGTATGAGATCCCCCATTATAGGGAAATTGGTGGTGGGGAGGGGGGGATATCCTGTGAACCTAAAAAGTCAGTCAATGCACATGGTCCCCCATTTTACGGTGAGGGGAGGGAGGGAGCACTGAGCCCGAGAATGCTTTCAATGCACGGGGTCCCCCATTTTCAGGTGGGTGTGGGCGGTGGGAGCCCGAGAAGGCTGTCAGTGCAGGGGCCCCCCATTATCTGGTGGGTGGGAGCGCTGGGAGCCCGAAGAGGCAGTCAGTGCACGGGATTCCTCATTTTCCGGTATGGGGGAGTGTCTGGGGGCCCGGGGAGGCTGGCGTGTCACACCGCCGCCGGGGCCGCCTCGCAGGGCCGGCAAGCAGAGGTGTCCTGGTTAGTTTTGATTGATGAAGGTCTCCTCATGTCTCTGGTGGGTGATCGTCGCCGCAGTGCTGGGGATGCGGTGCCTTGGCCGTCTGCTTCCAAGTGACAGCGTTAACCCCTTGCATCCCGACGGCTGCCCTCTCGCTCTGTTAGCTGTACCAGCTCCAGCTCGTCAGCCCCCGGCTATGGCGGGCCGGTGGGGCCGCTTCCTCGCTCTCTGGCACCGTCCCAGCGCCTGGCAGCCTCGGGCTGCTGCAGGCACAGCACACTGCCGCACATGCATGCAAGAGCAGCCTTATTTTAGGCTGAGAACATGGGAACTAAGACTGCAATGATAACCCAAGACCAAGCAAGCAAGTTAATGGGTACCCCCGCCCCCCAACACCCACTCACACTCACCGCGGAGCAAATAGTATCGCCTAATGGACTAGAACATTCAAATGCAGTACGCAAACATACCAATATGCAAAATGAAATTCCCACAGCGATTTGAGGAGAATACACACACAGAGTAAACTATGCCCCCAGTTACAGTTGCAGTCCACATTAACATCGCCTAGTAGAAGGAAGTGCATCATACCAACATTTAAGGAGACATTTAACCACAACTTACCCACCGTGCTGCAGGGCGGAGGCGACATCCCGAACAAGTTTGGGGAAAAAATGGCGGCCGCGCTGCAAACTCTCAGAGTGAAGAGCTGAGAGTGCCCAGGCAGGGGAGGGGTTAAAACCAGACATTGAAGAGCTGGGTGTGCACAGGGCAGTAAGAGGGCAGAACTAAGGGCGGCAGAACCGGGTGTCTGCGGATTGCAGAGCCGGGTGTGTGAGCAAGAAGGGCTAAAGGAATGATCGATCCTCACCGCAGACAAGAAAAAAATGGCAGCCGCAAGCTTCTGAATTTTTCGGAATCGGGGGCGTGGTTTTGTGGTTCTGAGTGACAGACAACGTCACTGTCTAAAGAACAGCAAAACTTACGTCCCCGAATCCGAAAAAGACGGGGCTAAATTGGAGTGACGCATCTCTCCTCCAATGGCTGGCCTCCGTTTAGGAAGCCAGCCAATGGAGGAGAGACGGGGCAGGGAGGCGGGTTAAACAGCACTACTAAGAGACATTAAATCTCCGACCCCAGACTGCGCAAGCGCAGCCTTTAGGTCCTCGACCTAAAAAAGAAGTGGGCCACAGACAGTCAAACACGCACACACCAATTTCCAATACCTTATACCTAATATTGCAGAGGTGAACGTTCAAAGTGTCCCTCTTTATTTGGATTGGGGCAGTTACTCTCACTTGAAGGATACTGTTTGGGTCAAGGATGGTATTTGCACACAAACATGCAAGCAGGAAAGCTTGTCTGTGGCTTCAAGACTGGGATCTTTGTCTTTTCTCCATGCGTGTTGTCTAATATGATCATGGTGTTTCTTCTGGACAAGAGAGCCTTCAAAATGTGTCTGTTGGCATCCTCATTCAGCATATGCTGTTGATTTCTTGCAGGACTGAATTCTGTGAAATTATTTTCCTTTGACCTCCATCATATTATTATGCTACAAGCATGGGGCTACACATAATCAAAGTTAGTGTTATGATTGGGAGCTACAACTCGACCAGCCCACTTTCAAAGGTGTTTTGGAACAAACTTTGGTGTTAAACATCTACAGTTCTATTAAGAGCCTTCATGTAGAGATTTTGTAATGTAAAAAACAATCTGAGCTTTCATCCTTATAGTGGTTTTGTGATGATACCAACTTGGTGGCATTTACATTGCGTAGGCAAGAATAATCTTAAAATGCCACTTTACATGTAACAGTCATAAACTGAGAGAAGGGTAAAGGTAGATGTGTTGAGCAAGGCATTGAGAGGACATGCAGGCACTGAGCAGAGCAGTCTTGAACTATTCCACTGCCGCACAATACCTAATTTCCCCCCATTCTCCTCCCTATTAGATCATATCGGATGAAGTATGCGGCTGTCCCCTGGTAAAAGACGTCTTTGAACTGACTGGTGAATTCTGCCGAGTGCCCAAGAGAAAGTGCAATCGTCATTACTGCTGGGAGAAACTGCGCCGCGCAGAAGTGGACTTGGAGCGTGTTCGTGTGGTACGTAGCAGCCGTCCCCATTAACTTGCACAATGTTTTTGGATGAATGGTGAGGGAGAAGAGGGATTGTAACCTTGATGTGTCTGGAAGGGACCCACTTCCAAAATGGCTTTTTTATGCATTCCCCAAAGGTAGGGGATCCCAAAGTAGTCCCAAGGCTTTTAGAATTTCACAGGGAGTACTAAATCATCAATTATTCAGTGTAACTAGGATTGTAGTTTGAAGTCAGGCTCCCTGAAAGTTTTATCTATCATTATAAAAACGATTACTCTTGGTTTGTCATAGTTTTCTGTCTCAAAGTAGAATAATCTTTAGACACTGTATCAACAGTTTCATTACAATTGATTATACTCTGGGCTCCGTTCTCAGCAACTGCCTTCGAAATTTAATAAAGTTTACACATTTCCAGACTACCCCACCCCTTGCATGGAGTAACTCCTGTCTTCTGCTTTTTTGACTTTAAAGTGGTACAAGCTGGACGAGCTATTTGAGCAGGAGCGCAATGTCCGCATGGCCATGACGAACCGGGCCGGGTTGTTGGCACTGATGCTGCACCAGACTATACAGCATGACCCTCTTACTACAGATCTGAGGAGCAATATTGAGCGCTGAAATTCTAAAAAAGGTGAGTGTGAGAGTGTTGTTAAAGGCGTACTGAAATTCTTGAAAGTTAATCTTTTTTTTTTTTTTGCTTGATATGCTGAAAACCGCATGGTCAAGAAGTGCATAATTGAGATAGTGATTTGATGTTCTGTACTATAGGGCTTTCAAACTATTTAGATATGAACTGGATGGTCATTATCTTTCAGTGAGTTTCAAAAAGGCCATCATACCAGAACAAACAGGGAATTTGGGTCATGAGTCGAGACTCCATTCATTTCCAGAAAAGGGCTACCAGGTGCATTTCTTTAGTTCTTTAAAACTGTTGATACTTAGCCTCTTGTCTTGAAATTGTAGTTCACTAAAGATGCTGGTAAAATGGAAATTCTCGTGATACGAAATGAAATACTAACTAAAGAATGCTTGAGACAGTGTGCCATATAATTCCTCACCACTGCTTAACTGACATGAACTATTAGGAAATGTGGTAATTTGCATGGATGCAAGTCCTCCGACAGCGTTCTCTAATATGTATTTTTTTCCTCTTATTCTCACAGTGTTGGAAGCAGTATCTTTCGTGAGTTCAACGCTTTGCAGACCTTTCAGTTCCTCACCTCTTGAACAAATCAGAGAAAATTTATTTTTCTGAGGTGGCTGGAATTTCCAAGTGGTTGTAAATGAAAATACCATTCCAAGAAATGTTTGCCCGTATTCCTTTCTCCTGTTTAATGTTTCCTTAGAAGAGAAAGCATAGCAGATGTATATTGACATTGGTCATTCTTGTAAATAACTGGAGATAAAGTCAATGTGTGCATTTATACTTGCCATTCTTGTATATATTTGTTTGAGATATAAAAAGATGCACTCTGAATTTGTATGTGTCCCTTAACTGACATTGAACTGGGCCGCGTAGAAAGGTACAGTAGCAATATAAGAATTGGGCAGTGTGAAATACCATCTTCTTCCATGATGAGCTTCAGCGTCTCCGAATCACCGTGACACATTTGTGCGGATGTAGGTATTATTTAAAACAAAAAAAAGATTGATCACTTATGTTCAAATTGAACCTGGAACAGTTGTTCAAGAGAGAGCCTGATTCGATGGGGAGCATGTGTTCAGGCCACAGGTAGAGGAAATGTTGGAAAAAATTAACAAAATGCACTGATACCACCATGACTAAGGGTGCACTACAAACCTTTCAACATAGGGGTTCCTTTCATAGAGGACACTATAGAGGAGCCACAGTGAATTAATTGCTTGTTACTTATCTGTTTGACAAGTACAGAGGCAAAAGGTAACACATGAAGTATTTAATGCATGTATTTAATGGATGCAGTTATTGTTCACACTGCTGTTGTCTCGTGGTAAATGCTTGAATGTACTTTTGCATTTCACTTACACTTAGCATAATGCAATGTAAGAGGCACAAATAGCAATTTACATAACAAAATAAGTTAAATGGTAGCTTTTCTCATTCTCTATAAATTTACTTTAGTATGCCACTTAATACTGGTACTCACTCTATCCAAGTTCTCATGAATTTGGTATAGCAAAATCACTGGTAAAAAGACAAACGATGTAAGTCACAAAAATACTGATTTTGAACACTGTAGATTTCCATTTTTTATTTACATTTATTAGCTTATGTTTACAAATACTCAAAATCCAAGATAAGTATGCATGGATTTCAAGGTGTACTCCATGGACACCAGATGGACTTTAGTCAATAAAACCACCAATTAGCTCTTCGTAGGTTAGAGATTCTTGGTGAGTTCCGAAAGAAGCCAAACCCACTCAATTTGTTAAAAAAAATGTATTCATCCTTATACAAAGTTTCATGCTCAAGGATGTAAACTTTGCCACGGTTACTGGGATTCCCCTGGGCTGTGAAATGACTTCACAATATGCAAACCCTTTCTTTTTGATGTCAATTAAGAGTTTATGAGCCAAGAACATAGCGCACTAGTCCTTTTGGAGACATAGTTGATCTATTCCACACCTGCACTGCATGAATGTCTCACTAGAGTAGTTTCATGCAAGCTTGTATCCTTTCACAAAACTCACCTTTCAACACTGCATGCTCTTTCCTTGGCAAACCTGCATTCAGGAAAGACGATGGTCATGAAAGAACTTTACAAAATACCCATATGCCTGTGTATCTGCAAGGCTGTGGTTTTTGTCCCACTAACACAAAGAAGTCTGTAATCTTCAGTCAGAGCATCAGATACCACAGAACATACAATCAAGAATCTCTTAGCATGTGGAGATATGAGTCAATAAGCTGTATGAAATATGCCTGTGCCACCCACCACCGTAAACTGACATCTTCTGAAACCTATATTTCAATTTAAAAAAAAAGAACAGCCCCACCACAAAAAAACAGAAGAGATTATTCCCTGTGGAAATAAGGATGACTACATATGTACATGTGAGCTGGCAAGAATCTATGCCAGAAACTACAAAATTGACAGCCCTGGTTTATAGCTCTTTCACTTGTATGTTTTCTTCTAGAGCTTTGAATACAAGAGATTCCTTCTGGTAAATATATGTTCATGGCATGTGTAGCTGTAGATAAGCATGCTCTGCGTACTCCTGCCATCTATTGTTGATCTTGAACGTGTACAACTTGTTTTTGTTTGAAGAAGTCTTTCAAGTAATGAGGTGTAGTGACTCATCCCTTAGTTGGCAATGTGCATAGGCATCAACTCCATGGTTAGATTGTTCACTTCCGACTTTGGGGTTGGATGTGCTTCTCCGAGGCTCAGAGGCATGCCACTTGTCGATCTACATCGAAGTCACTCCTCCTCCGGTAGCCCTCGAACAATCCTCCGACATGGGACCTTGTCCCCGATGAGGCTGCATTTGAGTCTCATACTCCAGAATGTTAAAAGCGTAATGTAAAAGATACTATTTGTAGCATGTGTTGGCCATAGATGCATATGCTTAGCATACTCCTGCCATCTAATGTTGGGCTCGGGCGTTTGCAATTTGTTTTTCTTCTAAGAAGTCTTTTGAGTAATGTGGTAATGTGACTTTGCCTATAGTTTATACTGCACATGTTTATTGGTTTCTTTGTTGGATTGTTTTTTTCCGCCATCGGATTTCGGATGTCCACCTCGGAGCTCTGCAACTGAAGCTTTGATTACTACTGTGATGCTTACCAGCGCCCTGATTCATAAACCTTTGATGGAACATTCGACAATAACTGACCACTGGTTTCCTTCACATATTTCGACCTGCCCACTCCGGGCTTGAGCTTCCATTTCCGCCACCATCTTCTTCCACTTGATGACTCTCAGTGATGGAAAAAAACCTTCAGTTTCTGGAGCACCAGATGAAAGAAAAGAAACTTGAGGTACTGAAAGTCTCTCCAGCATGGGTGAGCAGGTGCATCCCAGAGTACCAAAAAGAGGGAATGTAAAGGAGGTTTGCCTGCCGATTCACACTGGCGAACACGACGACCGCTCACGGGCAAAAGCAACGATCAATTGGGAGCAGGACTTAAAGGCATTCTTGGAAAGACTTGTACCACTGACAGTGAGTGCTTCCACTCCCACAAGCAAGCTACTGACGTGAGGTATGTATGTATTTTGAGCTTATATAGCGCACAGCTACCCACAAAGGGTTTCCCGGCGCTTGCTTAGGGAACCCGTCCTGGTATTCCCCTGTGAGATAACCCCGGCAGGGTATCCACAAGGTGAAAGCCAGGCATCCCGCCGCGAGGGGCCGTTGTGGAGATTAAGCAAGCTATTGCCCAGAGTCGCAGAGTGTGAACCCGTGAGTTGAGAAGGCACCGGAGCGAGAATTATCGAGTCCGTGGAATTATTGAGCCCAAGACCCGCCGAGGCGGGGAATTGAACCCTGGTCCAGGGCCGATCTCAGCTTCCGGGTCTGCCGCCTCTAACCCCTGTGACAACAACCTGACAAAAGTCCATCGGAAGAACCAAGAGTAAACTGCATGCATGCGCTAACGGAGTATCTACACTAAGCTTCCTAGAGCAAAATTACAGACATAGTATTTAGTGAACCATGGAATCTGCAAAAAGATATGAATGCACAAACCGAAGACGCAGAGCACCAGCAACTCATGGAGTCATGAGGCTACGAAGGCCATCTTGCGACCATCACTCCAACCATTGATAAACCAAGAAAGAATCCCTGCAAACATGAAGCCAAGACAAAAGGATGTTGACACCTGTTTAATTTTAAAGTCTTTTTTTATTATTTTACAGTTACGTTGTACAGCATTTCCAATACTGTTACAGTATGTCAGGTGTATAAATGCAGGAGTAAATCACAACCTAAGATTTCAACATCTGTTGTACAGGTTCACTCTACTGGCAACACCATCCTGCCAGACCCTGTAACATGCATCACTGCTACTACCTGTGAAGAGTATTAAAACAAAAGGGAGAGTCTAATGCCACTGTTACACTATTAGTCAAAAAGCGCTTGTGGCACTGAAGAACCAAACAACCAGTGACTATTTGCTCACCCATCGAAATCCTAATCCTGTCTAGCATGCAGAGCCCATGACCTATATAAAGGTCCACTGGAATTATGCGGCAGGAAAGTGCAAAATTATACAGTAGGGTTGAGGAAATTATGCAGCACGAAAAGGCAAATTATGTGCATAATGCAGCACATTTTGTAATGGTATTACTTCTTTATTTCACCATTTTTAGGTCTCGCTGAGTCAGTGCATGCGCTGCTCTGCGAGACATTTTGTAGTGTGCTTTTAAAAGTGCTTCCCCAGGCTTCTGCTGGCCTAGCGCTTGCGGTCACATGCGCGTGCACGCGCGCAGCCACCAGCTTGCTAATGTTACACTCCCTTTTAGTTTGCTTCCCTTCCCTCCACCCACCGTGTTGCTCCCCTTCCCTCACGCATTATCTGCCCTCTGATGCTTCCGCCACTCTCCTATTGCTCCCCTCTCCCGTGGCGTTTGTAATCCTGCCCCCTGCGCTGCCCCCTCGCCCTCCACTGTGCTTGCAAACTTTTTTTTTCTTTTTGCGTGCTTCTTCTTATTTCGTAGTGTTGTTCGGAATCGATGGAAGATGGATTTAACACTGTTCTCACATTCATTGGAGAGAACAAGGTATTGCTACTCAGGTCAGTAGGCCCTTTTCAGATATTCGTGACACGATTCATGGTTTCGTCAGTAAATTGCATAAAGGTGGATTAAATGCCCGTCCTTTTCTTATCCTTGACCTTAGTGAAGTCCAATATATTTATTGTACTATGGTAACGGATATGTATGCATTTGTTTCAGCTGTTATTTGTGTAACCGTAAGCACCGAACAGTGTTCATTTGATTATCGTACACGAGGTTAAAGTATTACTCTGAATTTTAATCCTTCATCGCGATTTTTGCAAAACATGTGCAGGTAAACAAATCAGTTCTTACTGGAAGTTGTCGCGAAGAATTTCAGAAACTTACACAAAGTTACAACCATTCTGAGTAGCACTTTAAGAATTGCTTTGTAGTCCCATTGTCTCTGCTTGAGTTGCCCTTTGCGTACTTATTTACTGTAAATACCCTGAGGCAAAACTGAAAAGGTAAGACCGACCGTTAATGGCTATGATAATCTGTCAACTCTAACCGCCAATTAAAATGCTGTCACTGTTTGATGACCTTCATGACAGTTGGAGCAGAGTGCATTCCAACATTGTTTTGCCAGCTAACCAAACAATATGTTCGAGGCATATGGGCTTGTCATGGCCGGGTTTTCTGATTAGATGGGATCAGCCCCTAGGGGCCCCTCCAACCCAGCCAGAACGTAACCACCTCCCTCCTCAGGACCATCTATCCAGGCACCTGGGTACCTACCTGAGGATGGGGAACTCGCAATATACAAGCTCATATTATTAGAAACACCACTAAATCTATAGGCATACTAAGAATACTCACTGATTACGAAGGATAACTTATAGTCTCGCGGCCACTCAGACCCAGACTAATCTACCCCAGGGCAGATATGACACACAATCCGGTGCGTCTACACATGGGCCTGCAGAACCCAATGCTCTCTTTTCCAAACTGTTCGCAATCCGGCAAACCTCCACGCCAGTCATCCCCCCTGACGCTCTCACTTACACAAGCCACAATCCTGTGGGTATCCACGCTGGTAATCCTCCCCAGCGTTCTCACTAACGCCGTATATCAACGACGACCACATTCCTATGAACACCTTCAGATATATGTCTCTTCACTAAGGGTCTGCTACTACAATAATATTATGGGATAGCCGAATTACTTAGTGTCAACAATTCCCTAGCTCAAGGGCTCCCTGTTCTCTCTATTTATTCAGACTTACCGGATCAGGGGCAGCATCTGTTCTGGCTGTAACATCTGACTAGGAGAAAAAAAGGTTACCTATGCTTTGGAACAGAAGACGCTGTTTACAGGATTATGGGAGGGTGTACTAACTTGGTCCCTTAGTTGCAGGTCTCCTCTCTCCCTCACTATTACTTACCTGATCAGGGGTAGCATCTGTTCAAACAGTAATACCTACCAGGAAAGGAGATTACCCTCACTGTATGGGGACAAAGATATACACACTATGTGATTGAGTTATTTCTTGATTTAAGCGCTCCTACTCCCTTCTGGTCCATCAGTGGCTCAACGGCAACTGGCTAGAAGCTAAGATGGCTTTATCATAAAAAAACTCATGCACACTAATTCACTAATTAAATGGGGTCATTTATTGTAACAATAATAAAGTACACATACACAAAACTATGGGGTCTCTATAACTAGCAGTAACTTTAACACCCCGCTGAAAGAAAAGGATTAGACATACAATTTATAACACACCGCTGAAAGGGAAAAGATTAGACATACAATAGCCTAGGGAATAAGAACAAGATTAGGTGTACATGTAAAGGGGACTTGGTTCAGACTACCTCACCTATTAGAAGGAAGATTTCTCTCTCTCTGACTCTGGTGGGATCAGGGCTCTCTCTGCCTCTGGTGGGATTAGGGCTCTCTCTGTCTCTCCCTCCTTCACCACATCACCACGCCTCTGGTTCAGTTGCTCCAGCTGACAGCCTTCTTTGATGCTCTCTGCACTGCTCTCTCTCTCCTCCTCTTCAGCAATCGTCTGCCTTCTTTCTCCATTCAAGAACTGCACTCTATTCTGCAGCTCCAGCAGACATCCTCTCTCTCTCTCTCCAAGCTGAACTGAGCTCCAAGCTGAACTGAGCTCCCAGCTGTTCTGAGCTCCAAGCTGTTCTGAGCTCCAGGCTGAACTGCACACAAGCTGGAATGAACACCACGCTGAACTGACCTCCAAGCTGAACTGACCACCCCTCCTCTCCTGTAGCTCACTAATATGGATTCCTCTCCCCTCATGGAAATTTCCACCAGAGGGCTGCCTCCTACCGAATTCCTGTGCCAGCTCCCAGGCTTCCACGCAACCGCAGTGGCCATCTGCTTGTTACGTCTGGGCCCAAGAGAAAAACACATTTCTCGTATAAGAAGCAGTCCTAACCGGTCTTCCTCTAGCACACAAACAGCCTTACTGTAAACTTTACCTTTACCCTGAAAAGCCTCTCAGCTCCATCAAGATGGAGTCCCTCTAGCTCTAGGCCTGTAGGCCTGAAAGGGATGAAATGCCCCTTAGCTCTGCCAGAATACCTACATAAACCATACCAATGTGTCTAGTATGTCAAAGCCAATAGGCAATAGACAGGTTAGAGTCAAGAATAAGGGATCTATCATCATATTAAGCAGCTATCCTCTTCTAGGTCTGGAAGAAAGGGCTTAAAAGGGCCAACACAGGCTAAGAATACCTATCCTAGATGTGAGCAAGACTAAGATCTATATCACTGCTAAATCGAGCCAAAAACTCTGCCATTACAGGGCTGCAGACCACACACTATTGCATTAGATCACCATCTGGTGGTGGGCCCGGATGATTACACTTTGTTGTTGTCTTGGAAGAGTCTTTTGTCTGTTCGATGACTCCTCCCTTAGATCTTAGTGCGCATGGGCATCGACTCCATCTTCAGATTGTTTTTTTCCGCCATCGGGTTCGGATGTGTTAATCGTTCGGTCCCGTTACCGATCCCTTTTCGAATCCATAAATCAATCAAAATACCATCTGCATCATCGTTGACATTGATTCCGGTTACTAGCGTCGGAGAAAGGCTTCACTTCTCGATTCCAGCGTTCGTCGGGGTCGGGCCCAACTGCGCCATTGGGCCTTTGGCTCATGGAAAGAACACCTTTCAAGAAGTGCCCTCGGTGTGGACACAAATTCCCTCACACGGATCTTCATGAGGTTTGCCATCTCTGCTTATCTCCAGAGCACGAGAGTCGAGACTGTGAGGCCTGCACTTCGTTCCGGTCCAAGAAAACCATCAGGGACAGTCGAGCTCGAAGAGTAATGGCACAGTCCTCTTCATCGACACCAGACCTCCTCATAGACAAGGCTCCAATTGAAGTAGACGTTGAAGAACAGCAGCACAAAGTAATCGCTTCCGAAGCAGAGGATTCAGCTTCTGGAGCAGAGGATCAATCCGAAGAAGACTATCTTCCACCTGGTCAACAGGGCGTGAGTACTGACGTCGACCCTGTTCCCCCCACCATACCGAGACAGGCTTCGTTCGGTTCAACCTCCGGGTCCAGGTGCACACCGACCAAAATATTTCAACGCCTCTCCTTCTGGCTCGGTACGAAAGGGGGTGGTGATGGACGGAGCATCTGGATCAATCAAACACTCACACCCAGTCAAAAGATCTGGGTTTAATCCATCACCATTCTTTAGCCCACTCTACCACCCCAGTTCAGACATGGCTATTTGCACATCAGTCTGACCCTGTGCCTCATGGGAACAGTCCAGCCCGAACTGCCAAGCCATGTCTTCCCTGGACTGGAAACAAGCTTCCGAGGACCGGTTTCTGGCATTCCAGCCGTCTTCAGCCCGGCTTGCTTGAATCCAGTGGCAAAGTGAGCAAGGGACTCATGTCTGAGCATACCCTGCCACACTTATGGCGGCCAAAAGCGGTACAAAAGGGGGTGGTGATGGACGGAGCATCTGAATCAATCAATCAAACACTCACACCGAGTCAAAAGATCTGGGTTTAATCCATCACCGTTCTTTAGCCCACTCTGCCACCCCAGTTCAGACATGGCTATATGCAAATCAGTCTGACCCTGTGCCTCATGGGAACAGTCCAGCCCGAACTGCCAAGCCATGTCTTCCCTGGACCGGAAACAAGCTTCCGGAGCTTCTTCTGGCTCGGCACCGAAGAATATAAAAAAGCCTCCAGTCGACTGGCTCGAGTCAGTCTGTCGGTCCCGAAAAGCAGAAGGTCCTTGAGCCAAAATTAACACCAGCACCAAAGCATCCTTCGGTACCGAAAGTGGTCGAACCGAAAGCAAGTTCGGCACCGAAAGAGGTTCCCAAAGCTACCGAACCCAAAAACCACCCCGGTTCCGAAAAAAGTGGACCCGAAGATGGTTCCGGTACCGAAACATATTTCGGCTCCGAAGGTAGATGAGTCTAAACATACTCCGGGAATAAAAACTCTGGATCCAAAGAGCGCGGATCCTAGGAAAAAGTCTTCGAAACCAAAACCTGCTCCAAACACAATAAACTCTGTTAAAGAAAAGCATTTAGGCCCCAAACCAAGTAAATCGGCGCCAAAAAAAGATTTGCCAGTAGAAGAGCTTTTTAAACCTGATCCAAAGCAAAAGACTCTTCATATTAATCCAAAGACTGGACATATCACTTCAGTGCCTGAAAAGAGGAAAATGGACTATCCTAGACCACCGCCAGTTCCTCTAAAAAAGCATGCTCAAACTTCACCAATGAGGATTCCTTCACCAGAAGTAGAAGTACCAGTAGATATTTCTCCTGTACATTCACCATCTAGTACACATAGTCTTATACCACAAGATGAGGATGATGGGGATAGTTACTCATAAGACATAGAGAGTGAACATCACATGAATGACCCAGATGATATTCCTGGGCCATCAGGTGACCCATGGGAAGATTATAATGCCCCAGATGCACCAAATCTGCCACACGATAATGTATACCCGTCTAGACCATCTCCCCCAGATGACACTATTGGGTTTACGCAGCTCATTCATAGAGCAGCCACTTTCCATGGAGTAGACTTACACACAGATACAATGGAAGAAGACTTCCTAATGGACACATTAATGTCATCACATAAGACCACAACCACACTTCCAATACTTAGTGGAGTGGTAAGACATGCACCTGAAATATTTAAAGACCCAGTCAGAGCTAGGGTAATTAACCCCAGACTAGAAAAGAAGTACAAAGCTGCTCCAACTGATCCAGCATACATTAAAAAGACAGTTTCCATTGGACTCACTAGTAGTGTCAAATGCGAGAAAAAGAGCTAACTCGCAGACAACAGAGGATGCTCCACCCCTGAGAAAGAGTCTAAGCTTTTAGATGCTTCAGGAAAACACACCATTTCACAAGCAGCCAGTATCTGGAGGATTGCTAACACTCAAGCTTTGTTAGCAAGATATGCTAGAGCTCATTATGATGAGTTAGAGTCACTCATGCAACACTTGTCAGAACAATATAAAACCAGGGCTTCTGACCTAATACAGGAAGACAAGGTTATTACAAATACATCCATAAGGTGTGCACTAGACACAGCAGACACAGCTTCTAGAGCAATAAATACAGGGGTATTGTTGCGTAGACATGCATGGTTACGCATCTCTGGGTTTAAACCAGAAGTGCAAGCCAGTATCTTAAACCAGCCATTTGACCACCAGCATCTTTTCGGTCCATCAGTTGATAGTGCACTAGAAAAGATGAAAAAAGATACAGACACGGCAAAATCCATGGGAGCTTTACAAACACAAGCCCATAGACCTTCCTTTTGTCGCTCCGCATATAGGGGCACCTCTAAGGGTTTCCAAACCGACAATACCGCCTCTTCGTTTAAAGCGCCCAACAAAACCTCGCCCAGTAAAAGATATAGAGGAGTTTATAGAGGAAACAACAATAAGGGCAGAGGTAGAGGAAACAACAATCGCAACACCTCTACTGCCAAACAGTGACTTCCCTTCCATCCCCCCAGACCATTCCACTCCTGTCGGGGGGAGGTTACAACAGTTCCTACCTGTCTGGAACTCCATCACCACAGACAGGTGGGTAAGACAAATAATTCAGTCAGGTTATTGCCTGGAGCTCAGTTTCACTCCTCCAACAATACCACTCAGAGAACGTCCCTTGTCACAAGAACACCTCATACTGTTAAGACAAGAGGTAGAATCTCTACTGCAAAAGAATGCAATAGAACCAGTCCCAAAACATCATCAAAACACAGGAGTTTATTCTCTATACTTCCTCATACCCAAAAAGGAAGGGTCCCTCAGACCTGTTTTAGATCTAAGGCCCCTAAACCTGTAAATCCAAACAGACCACTTTCATATGGTCACACTACAACAGGTTCTACCGTTGCTAAAGAAGGCAAACCTCCTTGCCACATTAGATCTCAAGGACGCCTACTTCCACATTCCCATACATTAATCGCACAGAAAGTACCTAAGGTTCGATCTAGAAGGTCAACACTACCAATTCAAGGTACTCTCTTTCGGAGTAACTACAGCACCTCGAGCGTTCACAAAGTGTCTAGCAGTAGTAGCAGCACACTTAAGAAGGGACAACATTCATGTCATCCCATATCTGGACGATTGGTTAATAAAATCCAAGTCATACAACCAATGTGTACAGCACACGCATCAAACAATATGCCTGCTACACAAACTGGGATTCACAGTGAATCAAAAGAAGCCCCATCTCCAACCATCCCTGTCTCAACAGTATCTGGGTGCTACAATAGATACCTCCAAGGCAATAGCATACCCCAACCCAACAAGAATACAAACTATGCAGGATCTTATCAGAAGATTCCAGCCACAACACTCACTACCAGCTCGAGTGATCATGCAACTAATAGGAATGATGGCATCTTGCATTTTCATAGCACCATATGCAAGACTACAAATGCCCCCCATACAACAGTGTTTGGCAAGTCAGTGGAATCTGGCTGAGCAACAAATAACAGATCTGGTGGTGGTAGTCGGGCGGACATATCGTTCTCTGCTATAGTGGAACACCAAAAACCTTTCCCAGGGCCGGCCGTTTATAGAACCTGTTCCACAAATAATACTAACCACAGACTCATCTCTCCCAGGATGGGAAGCGCATTTACAAAATCACACAGTACAGGGTACATGGACAATGCAACAAAAACTACTCCACACAAACTGTCTGGAGTTACTAGCGATTTTTCTAGCTCTAAAATAGTTTCAGCATTACCTATCAAACAAAGCTGTACGAGTCCGGACGGACAATATGACAGCAATGTATTACATTAAAAAACAAGGACGAACACACTCCCTACAGCTCTCCCGGCTGGCGCAGAGCATATGGAGGTGGGCCTTTCCTCAGAACATTTTTCTATTAGCAGAACATCTACCAGGAGTTCACAATCAAGTTGCAGATCTGTTAAGTCGTCAAAGACAACAGATACACGAATGGGAACTTCATCATCAAGTTCTTCAGCCATTTTTTCAAAAGTGGGGTCAACCAGAGATAGATCTGTTTGCGACAAACCACAACTCCAAATGCACAAGCTTTGCCGCCAGATACCCACACCCATTATCCTAAGGCAATGCGGTATGGATGAACTAGTCAAACAAATTTGTGTACACTTTTCCACCTCTCCCACTAATTCCATTAGTAGTACGCAAGCTACAGCTACAATATAAAAGAGAGTAACCCTTTTGATCACAAGGGAACAGGGTAAATAATGTCAACAAACAAAGAAGTTCCCTTGATTTCGTTTACTACAAGTTGATCAGGTGTCTACCTTTACTCCACTCTTCCAGCAGTACTCAATAGATGTCTATTAAGAATTGTGATCATTCGGTTTCTCAATCACTCAGACACCCCACGTCTCAAATGGAACCACAAAAGCACTTACAATCTAAAACTGTATATTACGTTGCCAAGGCGTATGTATCGCCAAAGTATTTTTATTCATATAAAAAGAAGATATTAACCCCTTCCATGCTCATGACGAGCTCAGCTCGTCATGCAGTACACTGGTCGTGTGCTTATGACGAGCTGAGCTCGTCATGAACAATGGAAATCTGAAAAGTACAGCACCAAGCGGGATTTGCTGCAGCAGTAAAGGTGTTAAAAACATCAAGTGTGCATATACTTTCTTATGAAGGTATCAGCTATACAATTTATATATTATAAGCCAAACGGTTACAACACATTATTAAAAAGATAAATGAATCCAAGTCGACGCGTTTCGGTGGATCCTGCATCACCTTCCTCAGGACAATTAAAAACAATTCTGTGGAGACAATTTTTTTTAAAAACATAATCACTATACGTCCTTGGCATATGTTTACATCACCATCAAAGTGTTTGTACTCAATATTACCATCATTTCATTAGTCATTCGTCATGAGCACCGGAGCACTGTAGCTCATGACGAGCTCAGCTCATCATGAGCATGCAAGGTGTTAATCACATGCCTCCCCCATTTTATACTACATCCAACATTCATACAGGATCAATATTCTAACCATTCAAGTCCAAAAAACCTTTTTATTTATTTGCATACCTTGATATCTACCACCATTCACCCTGGTTGTTACTGTGAAGGTGATTAAGGACAGCTTTTTCTTATAGTCCTATGTTGGGGGAAGACAGAAAAGATGTTGGATAACTCGTATCCCATCCCTCATTTACTTTTTACAACCAATGCAAAGTATACTTACTCTAAAATCGAAGGTTTACATCGGGTAATACTTTCTTTTCACTTATGAACAAGGATTGCTCTGCGCTGTAGACGTTCCTTTCTACTCTCTAAGGATACGTATTGGCACCTTTCAAAAAACAGTAAAGGAATCTTTCAATATGAGGCCCATTCACCCTTCACCCCCTTTCTATATATGTTTCTCAGCTATAGCTTACCGGTCTATGTTTTAGTATTTATTCTTGTTATTTTAATCTTCACATTAAGAGGTTTTCCTTTCTTCTTATCCTTTCTTTAAGGGAATTGTTCAATTATCTCAGTCCAAGGGTTCTAAAGCCAAACAGTATTATAAAACATCTGTTATTAACCCAGATATATGATGGACATGCTCCTAACACATTGGTATTTTTTTAACTAATTGGTTAAAATCGATTATGCTCAACTCAGCGTAAGTTTCGACTCGATTGCAGTTCCTTTATCAATTGCCACCACCTTTTCTTTAACTCCATGGCTGCTAAGGCAATTCCCCTCCTGTGCTGGGAATTGCTATTCTTCATTGTTTTATGACGAGCTGGGCTCGTCATCAGTGTACGAGGAGGCTACACCATGACGAGCCCAGCTCGTCATGAGTGTGGAAGGGGTTAAAAATGTTTTTTTGTTACTGCCAGATTTATCAATGCATTTGTATTGCTCCATATATAAAGATGCTTAATTAGATGTTTACACCTCAAATCAAGAACTACCACTACTCTTGAACATGTATCGCCTCCAAACAAATCCCAGCAATTATCTTACTCCGTAACTATAAATGAATGTTTCGGCTTTACATTCAAACTAGAGTGTTCTGAATCTATCTTCCGGAAAGGTCAGAAGACTCATCTGTTCTCTGCTTCTTAATTTGTTCTGTTTAGTTCTGTGTTGCGGCCAGTGTGTCCCTGCGCTAAGGTAGCAGTGAAAGAAGCAGTAACAACCGAACTAAACAGAACAAATTAAGAAGCAGGGAACAGATGAGTCTTCTGACCTTTCCGGAAGATAGATTCAGAACACTCTAGCCGGAGTGCCTGAGAGAGCGTGTTCCACAGCTGGGCCGCTAAGTAACAAAACCTGCAACCAACCATGCTGGCTCTCTTTTGAATTTGGGGACATGCACCTTACCTTTCCCGCTGGACCTTCACAGTCTAATCGGTACATAGGGGGTTTAAAAATCATGCAGATACATGGGCCCCTTTCTTTGTAAAATCCGATGAGACACACACAAGGCCTTAAACTTTACTCTCTCCCTGATGGGAAGCTAGTGTAGAGAAGCCAGCGCACCAGTAGCTGAGGCACTCTTTGGGACCATCAGAACCAGTCTTGCTGCTGCATTCTGGATGCACTGCAAACATCTGACAGTTTCAGCCAGATACAGAAGATTGCCATAATCTAGGCGAGAGGTTACCAAAGCGTGAACAAGGATTTTTCTAGATGCAGTGGGTAGAGGGTCAAGGGTTTTCCGTAGTCCCCTCAAGATGCCAAAACAGGCGCCTGCCACCCACCTGGTATGGTAATCGAAAGACAACTTGTTGTCCACCCAAACCCCAAGGTTCTTAGCTTGCTCACAAGGTGTAGGAGTGTGGGGCCACCATGCCGAAGACCGTACTGATGGAGCTTTCCCTATCACCAACACCTCGATCTTGCTGCCATTTAACTTTAGGCAGTTATTTGCCATCCATACAGCCAGTTCTTGAAGGCAGGATACAAAGTTGGAGGCAGCTCCATCCCGGGCTTGGGTCAGAGAGACCACCAGCTGACTGTCATCAGCATAGGACACAGCATTAATCCGAAATGTATCCGAGATTTTAGCCAGGAGGGGGCGACATAAAGGTTGAACAGTGTTGGGCTCAAGATAGAGCCCTGAGGCACCCCCTGAGTCAACTTGATGTTCCTAGAGTAATAAATGCCCTGCATGACCTAAAAGCTACGCTCGGATAAAAAGGATGCCATCACTTTAATGCTCCGCCAGCTACACCCCCTCTTTCTAGATCATGAAGCAGGGTATGGTGGGCAACCGTGTCGAAAGCTACACTTAAGTCTAAAAGAATTAAGGCCGCTGTCTGTCCTTCATCTACATACGTCCGGATGGTCTCGGTGGAGTACAACAGGGCAGATGCAGTGGAATGAAAAGCCCGGAAGCCAGACTGGGAGGGATGAAAAGGTTGTTGTTACAAATATGTGCTGTAACTTGAATATTCACAATCTTTTCTACAACCTTAGCAAAATACAGAAGCAGGGAGATGGGGCGCAAGTTGTCAAGCTGGTCAGTGCCGATATGAGGTTTCTTCTGTAAGGGAAGTACCACAGCCTCCTTCCACATTTCCGGGACCACTCCTGATGTAAAAGACAACTCTAAAAGATATCTCATAAAAGTCTCAAGTGTGTCAATACTTCCTCTGAGCACCCTGGTGGTAGCTGGGTCCCTGGGTGAGCCAGACTTGATGCTAGTGGCAATCTTTTTAAGAGTGTCCCTGGGGGGCACAGTAAATTCATAAAGACCCTGCATTTCGGAAGCACCCACAGATTTCTTCTCCACTCTCTTGCCATCGTGAGCAGAGTCGGGAAAAGAAGAATACATCTTCTCAACTTTATCTGCAAAGTACTCAGCAACTCGATTGCATGACTCCTCAAAAGTGTCTAAGATATCACCCCATTATATTACAAAATCGTGAAACTGTTTTGGTGAAGCAGTCCATCTCGCCACCCGAGTGTAAACTCCTGATTTCGCAGAAGCGCCACCAACATCACTGCTACCATTCATTCTCTCATCTCTTAAACAAGCGAACTCTGGCAATGAATTATCAGCATTCCCAGTACTTCCTCTCGCAGTGTTCGAATTAGCAGTCTGCATTCTCAGTCCACCACCACGTCCACCACCACAACGTCCAACACCACCTCCACCATCACATCAACCACCATCACGTCCACCTCCACCACCACGTCCACCTCCACCACCACGTCCACCACCACGTCCACCACGTCCTCCACCACCACCACGTCCTCCACCACCAACACATCCTTCACAACCACCACCCCCACCCCTACGTCCACCACCACCACTATATCCACGTCCACTGCCACTTCACCACTACCACGTTCACCACCACCACGTCCACCACCACGTCCACCACCACCACTACGTCCACCACCACCACTACGTCCACCACCACCACTACTATGTCCACCACCACCACTACTATGTCCACCACCACTACTACGTCCACCACCACCACTACTATGTCCACCACCACTACGTCCACCACCACCACCATGTCCACCACCACTACTATGTCCATCACCACCACTATGTCCACCACCACCACCACTATGTCCACCACCACCATGTCCACCACCACCACCCGTGACTGGTAAAGTGTCACTGGAGGGCAGGGGTAATAGGAGTGTCAACCCCGGCTGTACATGGTACATTTAAGGATGCATTGAGTGCGAGAAGACTGGAATAGGGACTAGAAGTATTACACCAGACCCAAGATACATTTTGAAGAGGCACAATGTCACAGGGGCTCCTGTAAAAGCACTCGCAGCATCTCTACCTCACAGTGATGTGCATGAGCCACTCACTCAGAACAAGCATAGCCAATAGGTCTCGCCTTTGGGACCTCTTTAAGTGTTTAGCCATGCAACACTTGATGTTGTTGCACCAAGGATATTGTGCTACATAACTAAACACTTATAAGGTCCCAAAGGGGAGACCTATTGGCTATGCCAATGATTGTTAAACTTGTGAACAGTCTGGGTATTGGTTGCCCCTAATTAGCACCTGCTTAACACCCAAATATTACTAAAAGCAATAGAAAGGTGATCAGTAAAGCTTTGCAAAGGGCCCTCCACTGCGCAGCAACACGTCACTGCATTTTTACTAACTTTTGAACCGTTTGAGCTAGAAACAACATTTTTTTGT
Organism: Lissotriton vulgaris; assembly: GCF_964263255.1. Classification (NCBI taxonomy): domain Eukaryota; kingdom Metazoa; phylum Chordata; class Amphibia; order Caudata; family Salamandridae; genus Lissotriton; species Lissotriton vulgaris. The sequence continues at coordinate 36,355,931 of NC_141698.1, read as the reverse complement.
TGTTAAAATCTGAAGATTATGAGGCAGATGGAGGATTTTGTGGCAAATGCCGGAATTGTATAATTATGCAAAAATCGCTGCAGCAGCACAATCGCATAATTCCACTGCCTCTGCCTATATACCCCTGCAATAGCTGGAAGGACTAGGCAGTAGCTCCTTGGCCCAGATGCAGCCTTAGCACACATCACATGCAGTCCACTTGGCAACACATCCCCAAGTTAGAGATGTACTTGACGCTGCTTCATCGATGGATACCAGAGGGCCTCAGAAAACTGTAAGCGCGCTTCCAAGTTCCTACAGGACTGTCTTCTGAGAATCAAGCAACAGCACAAAAGCAAATTTGGCACCGTACTCCAACAGTGCTCCTAATGCATGCTTTTTAAATCTATACTACTATTATAAAGAGAGAACACAAACCTTTGAGCCAGGTAAACTACAAAAGTAATGCACCAATCACTACACCCAATACACCATTTGAAAGGGGAGATATAGCAGAAGGACATAGGCTATAAATGTGTACACCATATATATTCAAAAAGAATAAAACCCAAAAGTGTAAAAGTAGTCCCTTGGGGGTGTGGTCGCGTGTAAGAACGTGGCTGTGGGCGTCAAAAAACAAAATATGTGGTCACAGGCAAAGAGGGCAAGTTTAAATTGCACACATAGAGCGCTCCATATATTGCACACATAGAGCGCCCCTTACATTGCACCCTTACAGCGCAAATGCGCTTTCACAGAATTTAAAAGCATACACTCGAACGAGATCGGAAATGTACATTCTGCAAATTTGACACGATTTTAAAACAACAGCTGCTATCACCACAACGCAATTAAGGATTTAATTATGCGTTTAAAAATAGCTCCGAAATTACCAAAAGACGTCTTCATGTAGCCATATTTCAAATTGCCGGCTTCATGTACTGCAACACCATATTTAAATTACAATGCATTACACTCGAAGGCTAAAGCGGGAGTGCCTTCCATAATGACGTCACACGAGGGGGCTGGAATAATAACATTAGTCACCAATCACAACTCTGCTAATAAAACACACACACAACTTACAATAAAACAAATACGAACTCTGGAACCATTGGGCATCCACGTCATAAAGGGGGCAGGAAGTAAACAAGGCTCTCTTTGTTCAACGCGAGGAGGATTGATGTATGCGTCTTTAGACAGTGTGGACATTCCAAAAGCATTTTTGAGATAGCGCGGGCCCATAGTGAAAGAGCACTTCATATCACATACTTTAAAACCAGCATAATTCTACACAAAGGCGTCTATATATAGCGCAACAGCCATGCCTGCAACTACTTCTGTGGTGCTGGTCGAGGAAGCAGCCTCATAGTGCCTCAAAGCGGGATTTCTTAACCTCCGCCGCCGGCTGACTAACAGACCCTTGGTGAGACGTGGTGGCAGCCTGCCTGCGCTCCCTCGGTCCATTAAAGTGCCCAAATTAAAGAGGCAGGCGGCTGCAATTCACGTTCAACCTGCAGAAAACACAACTATGTCACATTTCTGCACGCAGGGTTTGCGAGGCAGGGTCTGGTGAGACGCGGTGGCAGCCTGCCTACGCTCCCTCTGTGCATTGAAGTGCATAAATTAAAGAGGCAGGCGGATGCAATTCGCTTTCAAACAGCTGAAATCACAACAGAGTTGGGTTTTAAGCTTTTATTTCGTCAAACACGTAGGTGCAGGAGTTTCTAAACAGACAGAAGCACAGACGTGATACTGTGACTGCTTCACAAAAGGCACAATCAGGCACAACAAAAAACGATATTCAGGCAATGGTGTCACTTGTGCAAGTATAAAAAAAACCGAAATGTGATAGGTAGCATACTGTGTATTAAAAGAGAAAAGTGGTGTCTCCAACTTACTAACAGATACTAAACACAAGCACAAGGATAATTCAAAAGGCACACTCAGGCACAATAATAAACAATACACAGACAATGGTGGCACTGGTGCAAGTATCAACAATAAACAAAATGTGAGAGGTACCATAATGTGTGTTACAAGGGGAAAAAGGTGTGTGCAACTTACAAACAGGTACTAAACACAAGTACAAGGATAATTCTAACATAAGAGGCACATTACATGTGAACACATTACAAAAGCACACCTTACGAAACATGAGGGAAAAGTGACAATTGTGACCACAAAACATACATTAGGAAAACTGCCAGGAGTAAACCGTGACAAATGTGCAGGTTACAATAAACATAAGGAGCACATTACACGTGAACAAATTACAAAAGCAGACGTTAAAATACATAAGGCAAAAGTGACTATTGTCAAAAAAATATATACCTGAGGTAGCAAAAACTGCCAGGAGTAAACCGTGACAAGTGTGCAGGTTACAATAAACATAAGGAGCACATTACATGTGAACACATTACAAAAGCAGACGTTAACATACATGAGAAAAAAGTGACAATTGTGACCACAAAAAATACATTAGGTAGCAAAAACTGCCAGGAGTAAACAGTGACAAGTGTGCAGGTTACAGGAAACATAAGGACCACATTACACGTGAACAGATTACAAAAGCAGACGTTAACATACATGAGGGAAAACTGACAATTGTGACCAAAAAAAATACATGAGGTAGCAAAAAGTGCCAGGAGTAAACCGTGACAAGTGTGCACGTTACAATAAACATAAGGAGCACATTACACGTGAACAGATTACAAAAGCACACCTTACGATACATGAGGGGAAAGTGATAATTGTGACCAGAAAAAAACAAATTATACTTCATCTGTAACAACATTACACACTTTACATTTCATCCCCGGACAACGTCGGGACGGGCTGCTAGTTTTATTATAAAAGCATCAGCTGGGTGGACCAACTCTGTACCCTTTGGACCTAATTCTGCTGTGATAAACTCAAGAGATCCTGTACTTTTCTGCGCCGGTGTCTGTGCCCTGAATCCCATCAGGTTAAACTATGAACTAGAGCAGTGATGTCTAGCTGCATCCAACACTGTGCCAGTGGGTCATTACTGTCCTGCTGATTGACTGTGGAGACTGATGGACTCCGTGATGTTCAGTTTTGAGGTTATTTTGTGGCCACAGTTTGAACTTGCATTACCTTACTTTCGTTTTTGGGCAGTCACCAGGCTGCTCCTCCCTGAGGGCTGTACATACACCCGTCCACCCTGGGCAACACCATTCCAGTGACCATGTTAATAATTTTATTATTTATTTATTTTAAGAATTTATAAAGCGCAGACTGTCACCATTTCAGGCATCCTGGCGCTGACAGAGTATGAGGAGGGTTGGGGGGGTGAAACAGAAAAGGATGTGAAACAGAAAAAGGGCGTGGGCTAGCCCGGGAAGAGCCACGTTTTGACCTTTTTTCTAAAAGGTAGGAGTTCATCGATCTGTCTGATCTCGGTGGGAAGGGAGTTCCAGAGCCTGGCGGCGGTAACCTCAAAAGATCTACCTCCAGATCTGACCTTCTTAAATCTGGGGATGACTGCCAATTTGGCATCCGAGGAGCGGAGTTGTCTGGTTGGGGCGTACCACACAAATTTGGCTTGTAGGGGGGCTGGGCCGCAGCCGTGAAGGGCCCTAAAAACAATGCAGAGGGCCTTAAATTGCACTCTCTGTCTAAGAGGTAGCCAGTGCAATTGTGCCAACGCGGATGCTCCATGGGATCGCCTCGGGAGCCCCAGAGCCAGTTTTGCAGCCACAGATTGGACTCTTTGGAGCCTATCTAATAGAAACTCCGGGGCCCCGAGCAGGAGGGCATTGCAGTAGTCCAGCCTGCTCAGGATTGTACATCTCACTACTTGGGCGCGAGCCTGGCTTGGTAGGAGGGGCGGAGTATTAATAGGGGGGTTTTACCCAGTTAAGGTTAAGGGGACCTGGGTGAGTAAGCGTGTAAAGCGAAGGGGTCCCAGTAACAGGGAGACATTAACCAAATAATTAGAAATAAATCAAATCAACAAAGCTTTAGTCCACATTGTTTTAATTCACAATGGGACGTTATACTGAACATACACAGATTACACAATAATCAAGCATTGGTTAATTACAGTGCCCCAGAGGGTAAAAGCGGGGAGGGAAATGTGATAGTGATGGGAGTTGGTGAGGAAAAAAAGAAAAGATTCTTAGGTGACGATACAATCAACACTAGAAGCTTGTTTCGCACAGTTACAAATTCTGTACCAAAAACAGGACCAACAGGTTCAAATATATTATTTTAGACATATATCATACTCCAAAAATTCAGTGAATGAAACCAATAGGGTGCGGAGTTGATGAAGAAAGGCTATCAGATGTCGACGTTTCGACCCTTGTAGGCGCAGATATTGTTATAATCTTGCAGTAGGGTCTTCATCAGGACTGGAGGGTTGGGGACACGTAACCTATTTGGTACATAAATGAATGTATTTTAATACGGGAAAATTATATCCCTGACTTATATTTAAAAGAACATTGCACATCTCCCACATCATGGGATTGGCTCGGGTTGGAACATGTATCCCGCTGACTTGGCTGGGAATACAGGCAAAAAAATGCCTCTACTTGGGTGCAGCACAGGGCGCACAATATGCACGTGGTTAAGTAATATTAAAGAATCCCAAATATTAAGATATAAAATTGAAAACAGTTGATGAAGAGCACCTTCCTTAGAGAGCGCAAAATGGCGTAGCAACAGGCAGAGGTTTTCTGAACATGGGTCTCCATGCTGAGCTTGTGGTCAAGCATGACCCCTAAGTTGCGGACAGAGTCTGCAGGCTGTACATTGGCCGCTGTCTCCGGGGGCCAGAAGTTGCTAGGGAACGGCCGGGGGATCCTCGAGCCACTATTAAACAGCACTTCGGTTTTCCCGGCGTTGAATTGGAGTGAATTATGCTTCAGCCACCTTGATGTCTCCCGCAGGCAGTTGTGTAGGATCTCAATGGAGATAGAGTCCTCTCCTTCCAGGGAGAGGATCATCTGCGTGTCTTCGGCGTAATTAATGGTTTTGATACCGAAGCTTTTGATCAGGAGAATAAGTGGCCTAAGGTAAATATTAAAAAGTATTGGGCTAATGGCCGAGCCCTGTGGGACTCCGTACGTTACCGGAGAGAAAACAGATTGGAAAGGAGGTAGAGAAACTGCTTGCTGCCTGTCCAGCAAAAAGGAGTGGAACCAGTGCAGGGCCGTATCCCTCACTCCTGCCTCCCATAGGCGTCTCAGTAGGATCTTGTGATTCACCGTGTCAAAGGCGGCAGACATGTCGAGCAGTATCAGATATGATGCCTGGCTTCTGTCTGCTCGCCTTTGAAGTTCGTTCATGGCGATAATAAGGGCAGTTTCAGTTCCATGGACCGGCCGGAAACCGAATTGGTCCCCATCCAGCAGTAGATGGTGTTCTAGGTGGTTAGACAGGGTGTTACTAACCACCCGTTCCACTATCTTGGCAGGGAACGGCAACAGTGAGATGGGCCTGTAACTCTTTGAGCAGTCCGGGTCCAGGGAAGGTTTCTTCAGTAAAGGAGAGACTAGCGCTCGTTTCCAGTGAGCAGGGACAGTGCCCGTCAGCAGGAATTGCTGACAAATAAGATGGAGCGGAGGGAAGAGTTCTGCTTCGAATTCTTTCCAGATTTTGGGGGGTACTGGGTCCAGTGGAGACCCAGACACGATCCCTCTAGCTACCTTAGTGAAGAGTTCGAGAGTTAGCGGTGGCCACCTGCAAAGGAGTTCTTCTGGAGGCAACGCTAAGTTAGGCACTTGATTCTCCGGCGTAGCAGTGTGCAAGGAGAGGGGGTTTCCAGCAACCAAAGGAGAATCCAGATCTTTAAGGATAAGTTCAATTTTCTCCTTGAAGAACAGGGCCAAGTTGTCACAGAGGTCTTGGGACGGAACGATCACATTTTTACAAGACTCCGGATTAGTGACGCTATTTAGGATGTTAAAAATGCTCCTAGAATTGTTTTTAGTGTTACAGATCAAGGAGGCGTAGTGCTCGGCTTTAGATTTTTTAATAAGAGTTTTATACGCCCGGATCTTTGTTTTCCACGTATCTTTGTCCGTTTTGTTATACTCTCGTCTCCACCTTCTCTCTGCTTGTTTACATTCAAGTTTTAGCAGTTTTAGGTCGGTGTTGAACCAAGGAGCAGAGTCTTTACCTCTGCAAGTCCGAGTTTTGAGGGGGGCAAGGGAGTCGACCACCCTAGAGAGGTTGGAGATAAGGGCATTGTAATTGTCATCTGTGTTTTTATTCAAATCAAAAAGTTGTTGCTAATGGAACATTTCGCCCGAAGAATGTGTGCGAGAGAGAGCCCTACAATCTCGGCATTTAATTTCCTTGTTCGGTGCCGGGGCCTTGCCGGGGCCTGACGTTTTATGAAGAAAGAAACTAACCAATGAGTGATCAGTCCAATCCATTGGAAGAATGTCTCCCATTACCACCAAGTCACGAGCCGCAAAGATCAGGTCAAGCAGATGCCCCGCCCTGTGGGTGGCTGTGGAGGTCAGCTGAGAGAGGCCAAAACTATCACAGGTGGAGAGTAGGTTTGTAAGGGCTGAATCAAGAATACCGTTTGGCCATAGATTGAAATCGCCAAGTATAAGCAGCTTCTGGTGGGATAAGGCGATATTGGATAGGGTAGTGATAAAAGCTTGTTGCTGTAGAAGGCTAAACGCCCCTGGTGGGCGATAGCACAAAATTCCTGTAACAATATTTCCGGCGTTGGTCTGAATGGAGAGTCCTAGCAACTCGATGCCCAACATAGGATCAAGAGTAAGGATTTTAATGTTGCAGGAGGCTTTAAAAATAACTCCCACCCCTCCGCCTCTACCAATAGGTCTAGGGAGGTGGAGAAATGTAAACCCGGAGGGGCAAGCAAATCCCGGATCGACCAGACAGTCTGGACGCGTCCAGGTTTCAGTCATGAAAAGGATATCCAGTTCATGAGAGACTAACAGCAGTTGGATCTCTGTGCAGTGTTTAGGAAGAGACCTAACGTTTAATAGCCCACAATGCAGAACATCAACACAGAGTACATCAGCCCTGGGGAGGGAGAAGGGTGATAGAGACAGTGTTCCTTTGTCGGCTAATTGCTTACCTATTAGGATGAGCTCCTCTCTGGAATAGGGAGGCCCAGACGGAAGCGGATCCTGGTAAAGAGGGTGGAAGCCGGCAGCGTAAGGGGCCCAAGACGCCGGGGCCAGCATACACAAGTGCTGTCTGTGTATGTATTTATTTAACATGTGGGTCAATGTCCTACGACATAACATTGACCTCTTAACGGAATTGATAGAGTGAGCTGCCAAAAACGAAACCGCTCTTCTAAATCATTTAGTAGATTTGTATGACAACTGTCTAGTGTTCGGCTGGTCACTGGTCTAGTGTTTCTTTGTGTATGCATTTACCAGCCACTCCCTTAGGGTTGGCTTCCGACATCCCCCCACATCTATCCATCACAGGTGTCACAGCACATGTGATCCTACCAATAAAAGGGGCTGGGAGCACGTGCCCTGGGCCAGTTCCAGATTGGAACTCCCTGTGTCCGTGTGGTCGTTATAGGTGCATGAGGGTCTAGGGCCCCGATCATTACAAACTTGCACACAATTGGACTCTGGGCCTTGCCTTAAAACTGACTTTGAAAAAGTCACAAATAACTTCACAAATTATGTCTTTACACTATGCTGTCTCCCTCTAGGAAAATAGCATTATAATTTCGATGATTCTGGCCAAAACCTTGGGGGAACGGAAACGTTCTTTACTCGTAGTTATTAACGACGCATTGAGTTTTGTTTTAAACATGCTGCGTCCTTTCACCTGATTATAAAGAAAAGCTGCCTGGTGCCACCATAGCAGAGACCATGCACAGGGATTTGAGCACCGACTCCAAGCATGACATTTGCCCAACCTAATGGGCATTTTCATCGAGGCCTTGTGTTTACAGCACTCCCACAGAATTCGAGCAATTACCCTCTGTGACGAGCGGGTGCTTGCAGAAACAACGGGACCCCCAAAGCCTAACAAAGAAAGATTCCCTTGTAGTCCGAGCCTTTATTGTTAGTAATTACCAAAATGCCTATCTTTAGAGATAATCAACCCCGAGCTATGACCCCGGCAGATCATAATGAAATATAAAGCGCTTCTGGCATGCCATCTGGAAGTGGTGTGTCTCACTGAGCGTGTCCTTACTGCAACAGGGTTTGGCAAGTGAAAGTCACCCTGCGATCTGTGCGGCCGCCATAATGAAGGATAAAGCTCCTCTGGCATGCTCCGCTGGAAGTGCTGTGTGTCACTGAGCGTTGCCTGCCTACTACAAACCATTTAAGAAAATAGTCCTTGGAGGTTGTAATTAAAACCTACTGAGTTACAACTCATCTAACGGGGTGTCCTCATGGGAGGTTAGAAGAAGAGACCAGGCGTTACTAAGGAGGGACTACAAGGCCTATTGACCAATAAAAAGCCACTATTTACAAAGGACAGCGACAGGAGCCAATTAAAAAGATGGGTGGAACGTAGGCGGAGCTTCATGCACATATACTGAATACTGCATGTCTCAAAGAGACAGCGCAGGTGCTGCCTATGGGAGACATACAAATGTTGACCAGTAGAAGAAACACAGCATACATGGGGCAAAATAAGCTGTGAGGCAGTGAACCATTCTCCCTAATTAATCTGGTCCAAACAGGCAGAGTAATGCTAAACAGATGTAAAAAATTCTTAGACCTTGGTCTGAAAAAAAAGCATGCTCTTCCTTAAAAGCTAGAGATACAAATGTATAATCTACTGCTCAAATGGGTGCAGTTTCTGATGTTTCCCTCGTCTTCGTTGCTCGATTTTGCTCGTGAGAAAGTGTCACTCATAGTCATTGAATCTCACTCGTTATTTCACTGAAATTAAGAAAATGCCGCACATAAGGCAACCTGAAACCTTGGCAGCTATGTATCTTAGTTGCGCGCGTTCTCGAGGCAGAAGGCCAATACCTACGTCATCAGTCAGCCTGTTCCCGGATTGGACATAAAAACTCGGCACTCGGGCGTGATGGGCAGGGCTACAAAGATGGCCTCCTCGCCAGCAGGGGATGAAATGGGCATGGCATGGTCGGAGCGGGTGCGCGCGCTAGTGCGCAGCATGAATTCCTTTCATCAGCCAGGTCTGTAGCTGTTTAGGCGCGACGGCAGAACGTTTTTTTTCCCAGGCATTAGGTCTTCGGATCTACTCTGCTTACTTACGAGCACTGTTATGTTACACGTGCTTCCATTGTCACCCAGTTTGTATCCTGGTGCCGTAGGATGAATTTTCTGAGCGCCTAATTCCAGCTAGGTGTCTTGTAAAAAGTCCTCTTTCTACTTCACTCGGTGTGCAAAGCTCTTCTTAGAAGTCCCTTTTCTATTTCACTGCACACCAAGCTTTTCTTAGAAGTCCCTTTTCTATTTCACTGCTTACTACGCTCTTCTTAGAAGTCCTCTTTCTATTTCAGCCGGTATTCCAGGAGCTTGTAAGAAGTCCTATTATTTTACAGGGTACACACCAAGATCTTGTAAAACATTCTCTTTCTATTACAGCTGGTATATTAATTGTAAAAGGTATTTGTATTGCGCTGCTGCTTCTTCTCTGTCAAGTTAGGGAGACAGCAGCTGTATTTCCGTGGACGCTGTAAAGTGTAATTTCTAGTTTAACCCAGCATTCCTGGCATATTTCTGTGAAAGGATAAAACAAAATTCAAATATTTTAAACCAAAAGTAAAACGTCTTTTAGTAATCCTGCCAGGTGCTGATCTGGGTGCTAAAAAAACTAGGAATTACCGTATTTGGTGGACCCTTTCCCTTTAATTGTATATTAAACCGATAGTTCCTAATAAGTGTTATGAAGCAAGTAGATTTTTTAGGACGGTAAGTGTCTTAACAACATTTTAAAGAATTTTCAAATGTCACAGGAAATGTTATTTTTTTTCATAGGAAGTGCATGTGCCCCGAAAGGTGTCTTCGTGCGGAAATAATAGATTTCTGAAACCAAAAATGCCTTTTTTGTGTCTTTCCCCCCCCCCCCCCCTCTAAAATTGCATTTGCTTCAATATAAGCCAACAGAAGAAATACATTCCCCTGATTTTTTTCTTTTTTCAAGATCTCCGACTTTCCAACTAATCACTATTTAATGGTATGTAAATCCACTTGGTTAAGTTGATGTGAATGAGGATCGCAATTTCAGAATGCAATGTGACGGGAAAGAAAACTGTATCCCTAATGAGGTGTAGTAGTATCTTGACTTTACACTCGGAGGGAGGCCACTTAGCACTTCTTGAGCGCCACTTAGGGTAGCTATGAAAAGAATAGAGTGACTTTTCACTGCACACAGCATTTGAATCAATGTTGACATTGCTAAACATACTATTTTTCCATTCATTGTCATTTAATTTCGGGTTTAGAATAAAAATGTCAAGTAACTAAACGTAATGGGTAACTAAATGATTGGATGAACTACTCCTAGCTTCCTTTTACCAACTGTACAGGTCATGTTAAGATATCTGAACAATTCTCTTTTCAGGTTCAAACCTACCTACCTTATTAGTTTCTTAGACACCCATTTCGTTGGGACAGTGAAGAACTGTTTATAGTTTTATGGGGATGGAGCCAGCACAGACTCAGGCCCCCAGTAAAGGGACATTGGTGAATGCGACCTCCAAGGTAAGGTGACTTTTAACATCAGGAGAAGGTCGTCACCATCAAAGAAATGGGAAGATGGCCGAAGATAACCCATGTGCTGACCTTCCAGACCGCACCAAGTAGATGGGACAAACTCAGTATGTATATCTTTCACATGCAGGAGCAGGAAACCCTTACCTGGGTGGGGAACAGCCCCACTTAACTGGAAAACAGAAGATGGCTGATTGTGGAGAATGGAGACTGTCCGCAACGGGCCAGGGGTGGGACCAAGAGTTTTGTCAGAGATGTGGCTAAAGAAGTGAAGCACGACTAGTGAAGGAGGAAGGAGATCCAAAAGTATTATAGATGTAGTCTTTGCCATTACCTCTATGTCCTTCGTCCCAGTCACTACAACAGGTGTGGCGCCATCCGCCGGACAGAAAAAAGCACACTGGAGTATTTTAGTAACCCCTACCCACCCTCCTGTGCCATATAAGGCATGGGCTTACCATGATTCCTCCTGAAATATCAAACAAAGGCTCGGATGGAGGACAGGTGGATCGTAATGATTGTGATGAGGATTAGTAGGACTAAGAGTATTGAAGATTATGAGTAAGCAATAAGGCATTTCCTCTATGTCCCTTGTCCCAGTCATTACAACATGAGGTATCCCAAATAATAAGCCTTGGATTAAAAACACATTACACAGCAAGAGTGCATGCCCAATGTTTCAATGGACACTGAACCTGTGAAGAATAGAGATTAAGTCCAGCAATTCATTCCAAAACTGAACTTAACCCCATTTATGTGTGTGATCATTAATACATCCTTCCCTCTGCCATATCCTTACTCTGTGCTTGAGGAATTCACAAGTGGTGTCTGAAGTAGGATTATAGAAGATCATCTGCCAGAATTGTGGAAGCCTAATTCAAACAGCTGTTTTGCCACCAGAGCTAGCTAGTCCAAACCAACTGCTTCTCCAGGGGGCTGCCTAAAAACAGTATGGTACCAGAACTGGCTGTGTGTTCTGTAGTTGGCACAATGCCTATTGCATATATACACGGGGACACTACAATTTTTCCTACTGCAAAAAATAGTTTATGGGCTAATCCCTAACCTACCCATGGACATAATTCTAGAGAATAATATTGCACATTTTTGGAAATTGTCTTTTCTGTATCAGCAGAGCATTGGTAACAGGAGCCTCCTTTCACAACCACAGAAAAACAAGGGATAGAAAGGAAACAAGCATTTGCAATGCAATCGGTCTTGCCTTGGGGACCGTTTACGTATTTAGCTATGAAGCACATTCTTGAGGGTACAGTAAAAGTTACTGTTCTACTGTGCAGAAAGCTGTGAGAGGGTGCAGTACTACTAGGTGTCACTAGGTGTTCCTTTGGACCTCTTTTGGACACATAAGGTACTGATCCCTGGAACATGATCAGAGAAATGATATGGAGCAGTGGCCAGAGCTGTCGACTGGGGAGCTGGGGATCCGGGTTTGATTTTGGTGTCAGCTCAACATCCTGTGATTATGGATTGATACTTTAATTTTCCCCAAGCACCTGGATACCTGCGCTATATAAATGAAAGCTACTAATTAAAAAAAATTCTAAAAATCAATGCAGCGATCTCGGAGGTAGGGGTGGGCAAGCAGTGTTGTGAGGTGCAGGGCTACAGGCTGTTATTAGGTGTTCTTTGGGACCTCTTTTGCCGACATAAGGTAGTGCAGCATGGATAGGGAAAGGATATGGTGCAGCGGTGAGAGCTGCTGACTGATGAGCCGTGTTCATCTGGTGTCGGCTCAACATCCCGTGATTATGGGCGGATCCTTTAATTTCCGCCAAGTACCTGTATAGCTGCGCTATATAAAGGAAAGTTACTAATTTAAAATAACAATAAGAAATTAATGCACTGATCTCTGAGTTGGGGGTAAGCAAGCAGGGTTGCATGAGGGGGTTGGGGAGATGGCAATAGGAGATTAAATGAGGGCACTGCCCTGCAAATCATGCATAATTCAACCAAACGAAAAAAGAGCAGTAGCCTTGGAGGGGGCCTGGGAACAGTGTTGTGGGAGGGGTGAGGGGAAGATTAAGGCACAGCAAATGGATGAAACAGACCTAAGTTTTATTGCACAAGTACTAAAAAAGTCTGACAAAACCCTGTGTGTTAAATGGTCAACATAATTTGACCCTTAGATTGAGTGTTTGTCACAGTATAGTCTATAAAGGTTCGAGGTAAACTCTTAAAGGAGACAGGGGTATCTATGCAATGATTCTAAGCTTCATGATCTTCAATGGCACAGGAAGAAACGAATAAAACTAAATTGTCTTGTAAAAATATATGGGCAAATTTATTGGGTACCTCCCATATAGGGTTACATTCTAAAATTAAAAACGTTAAAAACAATAAAAACAGTGCTTTTACAATTTGCAAATACCATAAAATACATAATCACAAGAAGTCAAAAAGACCTTTGTATTAGTATTCGCTCCCCTCCCTGTTATTGAACCAGGGGAACCTTCCAACCTATTTTCCAGTTATTGCACAAGTAAACAGAACAATTTACAAGCAAAGAGGCAGGCCAACCAAAAAAAAGGTGCTCTCAAAGTATAAATAACTTGAAGAGTAAGAACACATATAACAGAGGCAGTCCTCATGGGAAGATACAAAATTCCAAAAGGAGAGACTACTAAGTATATTCACCAATGAAAAGCCAGAATTTCTAAAGGACAGCAAGAGTAATCAATGAAAAAGATAGGTGTTTTTCGAAGCCCATTTCTTAGATTCAGCAGGACACATCTACAAGAAAGTGCCGCAGCGCGGCAACGCAAGCCCTCTTTCTTAGTGGACTATGTTACCGAGTAGCCAGAGCCACTGGAATTACACGACAGGGGAGCACCAAATTATGCTGCAGGATTGACTAAATTATAAGGCAAGAAAAGCTAATTATGCAGAATATTTTTGATAGTATTTATTTTGTCATTTATACACATAGTAATACTGTCTGGGCAAATATTCCACCCCATTATTACTGGTTTCATAATCAAATTCATAAATAAGCAACTGGAAGTGACCAGTTAACCTTCAAGGGTTTCCAATTCACATGGACACATAATCCCCTTTTTAAATACATTTTTGATCTGTTTGAGCTAGAAACAATTTTTTTATAATAAAACCTGTATATAATACAGCAGAAGCGACAAATCCTTAATGATGCAAAAAAGCAGTGGCTGCAGAATGTCGTAATTCCAGTGGCCCTGCAAGTACTGAAAGGTTTTTCCTTTAAGTTGGACCTTAGCTAACCACATTTATGACATTATCCCACATTTGTCCCGGATTTCCAGAAGAAATGTTGACAATTAGGGTATCAATTTTATGTTTAAGCTTCTGGCCCAAGTCTGATCGATTCACATATCCACCATATTAATACATCAGTATGCCATCACCAGACTGATGGGTGTAGAACATCTCTGTAAGACCCAGAAACAAATGATGAAAGCAGATTGTCCATATGGGAAAGTTTGGGACAAAGCACTACCACTGATTTTGTTCATCTTACAAAGGATTACCCAGTTCTCCATGTTTTGATTTTTCGATCTGCTTTTTGGTCAGCAATCCTGATCAGTGTTAGACATGGCCTTAAAAGAGTGTCTTGAACTGGAAGAAAGGACCGTTGCCTTTGAGAATGTGTCAATAGTGGATGACCGGTTATGTGCGTTACTGCAAATAGCAGCTGAGCATCTACAGGGTGCCCAACAAATTCAGGAGACACAGAATAATAAAGGCCCTGGCTGATAACTCTAGAAATAGGACACAAGGTGTTAGTTTTATTACTAACCTCTGTAAATAGGATGTTAGCCAAGTGACACAAGCCCATTAAAGTCCCTGAGAGGATAGGTTCCTTGGCATACTCAGTGTCTCACCCTTGCAAGAGGTTGGAATCCCAGGCTTAGCATTGAATTGTCCAAAAACGAGAAGATCATAGAAAGCATGGTTGGTACGATTGGTAGAAGAATCCTTCAAAAGAGACAAAATATGTTTCCTGTATAAGAAGTTGGGTCATGTGAAGAAATGGTTGGGAAGGCATCTGTATCTGAACAGGAGAGAGGGAGAACAGAAAAAGGGGAGAAACTGGTGCTATGTAAAGCGCTCTAATACCCGATATCTTCGGGTCTAGTTCGCGCTATATAAAACTCTAAAATAAAAAAAGCATTCTCACCTCTCCTGGAAAATGCAGCATTGATGGAGCATGCTATTATTATCTCACCAAGAGTTAAGTTCAGAGTCGAGCCCTATTGTATATCCGAAGACTGTAGAGAGGTTGCAAGGAAAGAAGGTTGAGACTATGAAATCACTAGATATGATAGAACCATCCTGGAGTAAATGGAGATTACCCATTGCATTAGTGCCAAAATAGGATGTGACCATTCCTTTTTAGTTCTCTCCTGAGACCGCAGTTCCCCCCCCCAACTCTCTTTACCTCTACCACCCCTCAAGCCTCAAGTCACCCTCCCCTCCTTTTACCTTTACCCACCCCCATAACCCTCAAGCTACCCTCACCTTCCTTTACTGTTGCCCCTTCTGAGCTCTCGTGTCACCATCACTTAACTTTACCCACTCCTCAAGCCTCAGGTTCCCCACTATTCCCTTTACCTCCACTTACTCCATGAACTCCCAAGTGATCATTACCTCCTTTTTACTTCTATCAACGCCTAAAACTTAAAATCACACTCACTCCCTTTACCTCTTTCCACATCTGAGCCCTCAAGTCACACTCCCCTCCCTTTACCTCTAACCACCCCTGAAGCCTCAAGTTACCCTCTCACCCCTTCAACTCTACCCAACCCTGAATCCTCAAGTCACCCAAACCTCTGTTACTTCCACCCACCCTGAGCCCTCAAGTCAACCCTACCCACCCCTGAACCCTCTGGTCACCATCACTTCCCTTTACCTCTACCTAACTCAAACCCTCAACTCACCTTCATTTCCCTTTACTTCAACCCACCCCTCAAGTCACCCTCACCTCCCTTTACCTCTACCACTCCTGAACCCTCAAGTCACTCTTACCTCCATTTACCTCCCGCCATCCCATGACCCTCAAGTCACCATGTCCTCCCTTTACCTAAACCCTAAAATCACGTAAAAAACATAAAAAAAATAATATTAGTTAAAAAAAATCCCAGCGTGGTAAAGAACACGTAGTAAAGGTACAAATACCTTCGTGGTAAAGGTCCTGCGTGGAAAAGGCTGCGAGGTGAAGCTTTTTTAACATCAGGTAGGACACAAATGTTATGGGGGCACTGTCAGTAGCATGCCCTTCAATAAGTTTGGCAGGAACCTTCGCCTCTTTGACAGTTTGCGACTTCCCTCCCTCTTCCCTCTCACACTCTATACTTTAGGTCTCGCCTGAGACAGCGCATGCAGCGTCGCTTGTAAAATATTTTGTTCAAATAAGAGGCTTAGAGCCCACCCATTGCTCAGCATTGGCTGGCTTCAAGGTCGCTCTCATTTACTTGCTTCTCTTTCATCAGCAAATGCCAGTTTTGCTTCTTCTTCATGTGCTTATCACTACTCTGAAACACGGCCCACCAGGTACTGCTTACTTCGCCCTGTGTCTTTACACTATTTCTTTCTTTCAGAGGTACTATTTTACCTTTTACTTTCACCCCCTTCCTCCCTCCCCCTCCTACATTGTTGCTTTCTCTGCCCCCCACCCCTGCTGCTGCATTGTCGCTTGTCTTTTCGGCCCCTTCCTTCCTTATTGTTGCATGCCTCATCCATCCCCTCCCCCGTCATTGTTTGCCCCATTGTAAGAAGCTGGCTCTGTATATAATATGCCACAAGGTGGTTATACCGTGCACATAGTCCAGGGGTTCAGAAAAAGTGTACAGTGCTCCATGCAAACCCAAGTTGTTCTATTAGTGGTAGTGTGGGCAAGCAGCCTTATGCCTAACACAGAGGAGTGTAACATTTATTGCACAACATTGACCAATAATGGACATATGACTAAACAAGGGAATCCACACCAATTTTGTCGTAGTATAAGGCTTTTATTCGATAAAAAACATATCTTAAGAGCATCACATTTTAAAAATACATTTACACATTAAAAGGAAATTTGATAGTTCATTTACACCAAATTTAAAATTGAAAACAAGAAAAATAGAACCACAATTAAAAATTAAGATCACAATTCGACCATGTTCTTTAAAATTCCAAGTTAAACATTTTGTTTAAGCCTTTTTGTTCTAAAAACTTTGAAAGACCACAAACATACAATGACCGTGTATCGGACATCAAAATACGAAGTGCCTCATTATGGTGCCTAGTGCCCAACAGCCGACATATTGGTTTAAGCCAGCTTTTCCTCGGCGACGCGTATGCCGGGCAGGCAAACAGGATATGGGCAATAGATTCTGTTCTAGTTTTACGTATAGGGCAAAATGGTGTTGTTTGGGGCAGGGATTTCCAGCGAGCAGTTAAAGCGCGCACTGGAAGAGCCCCAACCCTAAATCTGAAATACAAAGCCCTATCATCAGATTTCCAAACAATATCTAGGTAGGGTTCCCGAAATGCCACATCCTTAAACCTTAGGAACTCTTCCGTTAATCTGCCAAGGGTTGGGTCAGTGTTGGTTCTGAATGCGACCCGTCTCAAGTAAAGGGTCTTTAGAGTTGCCTTCGGGGGAGAAGACCTGTTTACCCAGGCTTCATTAAGGCCCAGTTCACCAAGTAGGAATTTTACATCTTTTAGCCATTTTATTTTATGCCATCCCGCCATCGACATTACTTCCGATAACCCCTTCGCATACTTTGCCAGTTCCGGCACTCGCCACAGCCGGGCCCATAGGAGCAACGGCCGGACTTTTGCCAGATCACTGATGGGATGACATCCTAGATCAAGTAGCAAGGGTATCATTGGGGTGCTCTGCGGGAGTGACTTAAGGTCCCTTAAAAACGTATTTTCGGACCTTGCCAGTTGATCTATGTTAGAAGTACCCCACAACTCTGCCCCATAAAGGGCAGAACTGACTCCCTTTGCTTTGTAGATATCGATGACCGGGGCAATCGGTCTGATTGAGGAAGAGCGCTGTTCCTTAAGGAGCACCCCGTGGCCCTCTTGTGGCTTAACAACATTTTACAAAGATGTGGGGACCACTGCATGGTATCTGAAATACGTATACCTAGGTAATCAAATACAGTGACCCTTTCCAGGGATACATGATTTACTACTGGGGGTCGCCCAGGTTTTTTTGGTGGGTTCAACACCAAATACTTTGTTTTATCTGTATTTATTACAAGCCCTCGTTGAGTGCAAAAGGCCTGGAAATTATCCAGGGGGCTCTGAAAGCCCCCTGAGGTCTTAGATATTAAAAGCGTATCGTCAGCGAATAAGAGGGTAGGGATTCGCTCGCCCGCCAGGGATGGCGCATCAGATGGTTTTTCCAGCAGGTGCTCAACCACACCAATTTTATAAAACTAAGCTTTGTTTGTACTTTATATTAAGACCCAGATCTGCCCAATAAGGTAAGTACATTTTTAATTAAAAATACTTTCTCACAAAAGTCAACACAGTGCAATTTCTGAACAGTTCAATGTTATCCTATGGAGAAAACTAATAATGTGGTTATGCAGTTAAGTACACAACTTACAGTTCCAGTCTTCTGAATCAAAAGTCAGCTAGGTTTAGGTGAGTACCAACACTGCACCACCTGTGGCAGAGGGGTGGTGAGGTGCAGAGGGCAAAATCTGAGTTTGGCCCATTTTGTTTCAATAGAGACTGGGGATGCTTGAAGCCACACTGTTTGCAGTGAAGTAGATCTGTTGCAGGGGCCAAGCTTTGGGGTTTAGAGCAAGCACAGGGAGATCCACAAAGCAGCACCAAACATACACCACCAGCAGCACAAGTGCGGCGGAGTGCACAGTGCAAATTCAGCATCCGGAGCACAGTGCTTTGCAATGGAGATTCTGTTTTCGACAAACATGCTGCAGTTGTCGCACCACTGGTTGCAGGAGGGAGACCAATGACAGAAGAAGTAAGTAGAGGTGTAGGAGGCCCTAGGGGATTTAAAACATCTGCCTCAAACACGTCCTCCTTATTCACAAAGAGAAATATTTAGTGGTTCGCTTACTTGATTGTCTCCAAATAGTTCCTATTGAAGGAAAGAATTTGGCCTATTTAGGTCTGGTTGGACAGCGCAGTTGTGCACAGACCTCATGTGATAAACCTAAAAAAAGGACTTTCAGGAGTACTTCAGACTGTGACTTCTGCTCCATCCACATGTTCGTGAACAGGGGTTCATGTTTTCATTGAGCGGAGGTCGTGTGCTCCACAGAAAGTGCTTACATCAATGTAGGTTTAGAAAAGGGGGTGGTGATGAACAGAGTGTCTGAATTGAGCAGACCACTCTTACCCAGTCCAAAGATCAGGGCTTGATCCATCACCGTTATTTATCTCACTGCCCCATCCCAGCTCAGAACCTGGCTATATGCAAATCAGTCTGTCCCTGGCCCAGTGCATCATGGGAACAGGGCAGACTAAACTACCAAGCCAATTCTTCACCAGAAAGGAGACAAGCTACCGGGGTGCAGTGAGCTAAAAAACGGTGTTGGATCTAGCCCTGATCTCTTGACTGGGTGAGAGCTTTCTGCTTAATTCAGAGACTCTGTCCCTCACCACCCCTTGTTGTAAATATTTTTGTCCACCCCAAGCGTGGAAGGGTATTCTCAGATGTGAGACCCTTGCTCATTGCACCATCAGGATTCAAGCAAACCGGGCCGAAGACGGCTGTAATGCCAGAAACCGGTCCCCGGGAGCTTGTTTCCTTCCCAGTGTAAGAATTGGCTTTTGTAGTTTGGTTTGCCCTGTTCCCATCATGCACTGGGACAGGAACAGACTAATTTGCATACAGCCAGGTTCTGAAACTGGGATGGTGCAGTGAGCTAAAAAACGGTGTTGGATCTAGCCCTGATCTCTTGACTGGGTGAGAGCTTTCTGCTTAATTCAGAGACTCTGTCCCTCACCACCCCTTGTTGTAAATATACATCAATGTAGGTGTCATTATTCTGTTTGATTATCCAGCTGCATGAGCTAGCAACAGCACGGCGGCCTAAAGGCTCCACCCACATGCTGGTTTCCTGAGAAGTGGATTTGATTGGGCCAAAGTTGTGTGCTTCTTCTAAAAAGAGTGCCTGAATTGCAATTTTTGGATTTTGACAAAGCTTATACTCAAAACACCAGGACCTAGTTGATTATGGTTTTAATCCTGTGATCATGGCTATAGGCTGATCTGTTTATTATGAAATTATATGAAAAAGGCAGTTGCTCCGAAGAATTTATTGTGAAAAGCATATCTGGAAGTCAATAGGGATCTCTTGAAGTCCTTTCTAGGCGATAGGACTCAAACGGTGGACCTCGGCAAAGACAGATCGAGGCCTTTCTCTCTTCCGTTCGGGGTGCCGCAGGGGTCATCTCTTAGTCCCACATTATTTAATGTGTATGTGTCACCATTGGCAGCTCTGATTTGATCCTTTGGGTTCCAACTGTCCTCGTATGCGGATGACACGCAAATTGTACGTGGTAAAGAAGTGGAGACGAGATTAAGATGCCATGATTGCATGCAAGCCATTACGGGCTGGATGTCTTCAAAATGCTTGAAACTTAATGCAGGAAAAATGGAGGTTACCATATTTGGTAATATCACAAATCTCTGGACGCCTGATTGGTGGCCAAATGAAATGAGCACGCCTCCGGCCCCTACTGAAAAGGCCAAGATTCTGGGGGTGATTGTTGATTCTAAACTCTCTTTTGGTGACTAGATAAGGGGGTTGTTTCAACCAGTTTTTACCTCCTCAGAATCTTGCGGAAAATAAAATTCCTCTTTCTTGAAGATAGCCTGAGGAAAGCAGTCACAGCGCTCATTTTGTCATGACTGGATTACTGCAATAGTCTCTATTTGAACATCCAAAAGAGGCACTTGAATAGACTCCAGATCGTACAAAATGCAGCAGCCAGGCTGCTAACGGGTATACCCAGGTTTGTCTCTGCGAGGAAGGGACTTCGAGATCTTCATTGGCTCCCTGTGAAACAATGTGCACAATTTAAGGCCCTTTGCACCATTTTTAAGGCCCTAAAGGGCATTGATCCTGCCTATCTTAGATAATACATACAATGGTACGTTCATGGAAGAGCGCTGTCCTCTTTGGGAGCAAAACAGTTGATCATTCCTCATGTCAAAAAAGCTAGTTGGGGTGGCGTGAGCTTTCCCTACTGTGCCACAAAGGCTTGGAACAGCTTACCCTTGCACCTCAGAAATTCTACCGAGCTCCTCTCCTTCAGGAAGGGGCTGAAGACCTTGCTCTTCTCTTAAACGGTCTTATAATTTCTATAGCCATGAGGGCAGTGCTCAGCGCCAGGACACCCTAGGGTAACAGTGCGATCTAGAGACTTTATTAACATAACATAACAATAGACATTTACAGGTTTATGGTTAATACTATACATTAAATCCTACAGGCAGGTATGTTGTCCCTTAGAATCTCACAGACTACTGAAGTAGGCAAGGGGTTTGGTGTTGGTTACCCCAGTAGCAGACTGCAGGTTTAGGAAAGTTGCTCTGTTTCATTTTGTTTTGTATTGCACGCATATACCCCTCAAGTGTAGGTGGCAGCTTCTTTTCTGTTTGCTACTTTTATTCTTTCTATTCATCTTCTGCTTTGGTTTGCATGTGCAGTTTCCTGACTCTCTGGCTAGCCCACTCTTGTCAGACTTACAGGTACATTTGAAGGGATGGACCAATCTTTATGCAGTTGGTCTGTAACACACACTTTGCCCCTGTTCATTTTAAGGATTGGGCGTCCTCCTCGTTTCCACTACTGCGTGATGCCCTTTGTACATGGTTGAATGCCCTAATTTTTAAGCTGAAAAAGAAAGAAGGTATGAATTACTGGGTCAGTGTTCTGCCCCTCCCATTAGCTGTCCTCTTAACGATATTACAGGACACGTTTTGGCTCATGTCATTTGTGTTGCCTTGTTAGTGCTCACAACATGCATGGAACGCTGGCCCCTAACTAGGACTCTGTTAACGGGCCACCAAGGGCTTGCTTTTGAACATCCTGATAAGAGTTAAAATTCTATCAAAAAAATTGTGAATCTCAAGCGTGATAGACCTGCTTGGCGACACTGCTTTTTCACTCTGTTTTGGGGTTCCATGGCTTTGTGGAATCTGTGAGTGCTGTGGAATTTTAGATCAGTTGTTGCTGATAAATTAGAGCCTGAATATGGGTGGTGCAGTGTGTCACATTTACTGGCTTTAATCCTGGTTTTGGCAGTGTGGCTTCTACACACCTTCCCAACACCCTTTGACCCTACTGGCAAATGTTGAGTCCCCGGTCAGGTCTTTGGGAAATATTCTTCAAAAGTGATCCTGCCAACATGGTGGTTGGACTTTTGCTGAAAATCCAGTGCTGGCCAGCGTGTTATTTCAGTACGGTCTAGTTGGCATTTTTTTTAAAAGAAACAAATCCTCTGTGTGGGTTGGATTCTTACAAACGAAAAAAGTCAATGCTCTTAATGTTTTTCCATCTGCTTTTTACCACCATTTTTTTCATATAAGCCGCATACAGGAAACAAGCATTTGCAATGCAATAGGTCTCGCATTACTGATAGTTTGAGGTGTTGGCGTTGCAAATTATAATGCAATGACAGTGTCTCGTACTTTCAGTAATGTGAGACCCAGTGCATTGCAAATGCTTGCGTAGTGAGCCAGGAACCAGCATGGTACGTCTCAGTGCAGTACCGCAAGCTGCTCTTAGAGGTCCCTAGTGAGCAAGGCACCAGCATTGTATGTCTTGGTGCAGTACCGCAAGCTGCTCCTAGCGGTCCCTAGTGAGCAAGGCACCAGCACCTCATGTCTCTGTGCAGTACTGCAAACTACTTCTAGGGGTCCCTAGTGAGCAAGGCACCAGCACTGCAGACCTCTTTTGGTCACATATGGGATTGCACCCTGCAGGAGATATGATAAATCCACCCTACCCATAATGCAGTGCATGCAAGACAGTATTACGAGTACATTCAAATAGCCATGTCCATATATACAATTATTAGCTTTGAAATGTGACTAAAGAATTATTAAATTAATTTTTGATTAGGTTGTACTCTAGTGACCAAAGTAACTACTACCAGCCTAGCTTAGGAAAAAGTGTGTGTCTTGCCTGAAGCCTTTTAAGAAAATAGTGCCTTGAGGCTGTAATTAAAACCTAGGGAGTAACAACACATGTAACATCATAACTCATGGGAGGTTACAAGAAGAGACCAGGCGGTACTAAGGAGGGACTACTAAGCCTATTGACTAATGAAAAGCCACAATTTATAAAGGGCAGGGACAGAGGCCGATTAAAAAGATGGGCAGAAAGTGGGCAAAGCTTTATGCCCATATCCTGAATATAGCATGTCTCGAAGAGACAGCGCAAGTGCTGCTTAGATGAGACCTAAAAAGGAGTACCCTGGATAGGGCAGCTTTCCACAGCCACAGGATGTTTCCCACTGCTGAGCTTGCTGAGGCTCTGACATTGGAAACCATGTGTTTTTTGTAACTCTAAACGAGGCGGGAAGGGATAGAGAGAAAGGAGGAACGGGCATTTGATATTTTTTAGCATATGTCTCATTACCATTCATCCCTAAATGACCCCTTTGTTTATTAAGGGGAAACTTGACTTTTTTTACCCAAATATAATTTCATTTAACGTGATATCGGGTTAATTTAAATGGTGGAAGGAGTAGTGATTGATGCAGTGGTGTGTGGACTTGCTACCTCCTCTTTGTACAAAATGGAAGAATGGCTGCTTGGATCCGACCAGACTGGAAATGAGCCTCGTTTGCATATATTCGTATTTGTTATCAGACGCAAGGTGACAAAACTCCAAAACAACAGTACTTTTTGCAGACAGTATTGAGTGTATTAATGTAATCATGGGATATTATTTTTCCATTAAACTCAGGGTCCTCTAAAGGGACATGCTCCACCTTCCTCGTGGACGGCCAGAATGTGGGGTCCATCCCAGCCGCTGTGGTGAAGGAGCTGCGTGGTTACCCTGAGGTTTTCACCATGCATCAAGATTCCACCACAGGTCCACCCTCAGTGGAGCTCAACACGAAGCTGTCGTCCTACGATCTGCGCTCAGCAGCGGTCCACCAGGTTCTGGAGGACCTGAGAAGCAAGAACCTTTTTCAAACACTGAGAGAGTGGAGAGATGAGGTGAGCAGTGACCATGATAAGAGGCCGCCCATTTGTTCTTGTAAGAGCCATTCAGCCTTCAACTTCAAAAAGAATCAAAGCAGTTTTGTAAACTACCCAGGGGGGAAGTCTTCTGCTTCCCAACAATACATCACTTGCAACGCCTGTGAACGTGTAGCAACTATGACTTGACCCGCTTTACATATGCAGCTGCCTTCGTTTCTAATTTTTGTTTTATTTTGGCCTCCTGAGTGAGCCTCCTTCACATTTTTCCCAGCACAATGTGTCGCCCTTCGCCTAAATTGTTTTTTCTCCACCAACATGAACAAGCATGGGCAAATCCAATTGGTCTCCCCTCTGGGACAGATCGGCTTTGCCAGTGTCTTTTTGTGATTGTATACAGCATGGTTAAAAAAGAGGGGAAAAAAGCCTATGACGCGGCTGTCTGTGTCAGTCTGTAGGCATGTGTGTGCCCACAAAATGACAGCCACTTTTTTTTTTATTTACCGATCTAAGTTGGATTGGTAAAGGACAAAAAATGGTGCAAACACATTTTTTTTCTTTTTATTGAACGTGGGTAGGGGAGCAAAACTGGGTGGAAGCAATATGAGTGGTGGTAGCAACTCAAGGATTGCAGAATGGGGAATGCAAGTGGAGGGGAAACAACACGAGGCATGGTGGGAGCAATACGGAGGCCGTGGGTGGGGGGGCAGAGAAAAGGAAAGGGGTGGAAGACAGGGCAACGTGGAGCTGAGGGGAGAAGCGGACAGATAAGAAAGCAACCCGAGAGGAGAAGCACATGTGCTTGAGTACATCACGAAGGGAAACGGGGAGCAGAACACAGGCGAGAGATAGCAACAAAGAGTGAGGGAAAGAAGCTCACCAGGGAAGCAGCTTGGATTGCATGAACTCTTGTGGAGTGCTTAAGACCACAACAAAAAAGTAGTTCCCTATAAGTGAGCAATAGAAGGATACAGGATACAAGTAAATTGGTGTATGCTACATGGGAGGAATAGACATATATGGACAAGGCAACCATTGAATAAGAAGAGTGAGTGTAGCGCAGTCTAGTGGTAAGCAATGGGTGGGCTGCTGCCCCTTTATGTTCTTGGTATGCGCGCAACGTCTTTTGCAGATAGGCAGCTGCACTATGCAAGTCAAAAGCAGACCTCCTAATCTGACCTCATAGGTATGGATACTAGCTATTCCTCACCCCTTAGAGCAGTGGTCTTCAAACTTTTTATTTCCGCGCCCCACCTCAGTGGAAAGAAAATCATCGGGCCCTCCTCTGTATTTTCCATAGTTATTCTATAAAATTGGCAATGTTTAGATATGTCTATACTTATTTAAATATTGTAGTTCAGTTCTGTTACCGTTTTTAATATGCAAAGCATACTATTCTGGTCAGACAGGCCTTACTAACGTGTAAAAGTATCCACAGTGTGATTATTAGGGCTGGGTTTTTTGAAGAATATTTGGAGTCCCTTCCATTTTGACACATACTCCCAGCTAGGATATAAAGAACAAAATATGTTGGTGATGGCCCATTACAGAGCGGCTTATTGTTATTTATTTTTTTCTGTTTAAAACAAAGCGCTGTTATCAGCATAAGGCTTGTTTTGGCCAGGGCCTAAGCTCCCGCATCACTGTTTGAAGACCCCTTCCTTAGAGGTAACATAATATTCAGAGAAATGAGCTTCCGTAAAGACTATACCAAGTCGTGTCCACCCGGAGTTCATTTTGTATCTCATCAGTTGAGGAGTATGAGTTCCTAGACCGAAGTAAAGCGGCCGTTTTCACATGTCCAACATTTTGGCTCTGGGTGTCTTTGACCCTAAATGCACCAGCAATTTGAATGGTGGCACCATCCGGCAGCTGGTTCTGCACAGTGTAAGTGAAGGGGCAAAAAATAGAATGGAACAGAGGCACTACATTCTGTACGGTTCCTCCTTATGTCTCATTATAAATCCACTCTGAACTACCCTGCGGTTTATGCTTCCTTGTGTGATCCTTGGTACATCAGCCTCTGCGTTTGGCAGGTTTGGGTCGCATTTCCATGAATCCCAACAAGGGATGTTTGCTGAAGATCTCTCAAATGGCTCTTGGCGGTCAAGAGAGCTTACCCAATAAAGACAACTTACTCTGTCCCAACGTAGGCATATTAATGTCCATGGCCTTGAATGTATACAGTAGAGCGGTCAAGGTGCAGGAAAAACCGATTCTGTGGTAGTTCCTCGTCTCATGGATATGGTCATTTTAGTCGGAAGAACTTCACAATCACTCAGACCAAAACAGTCCGAAAATACGCGTGGCAAAGGGAAGAGGACATAAAAGAAGGAATTGGGGAATTGCAAATTGTTAAGAAAGTAAAACTCTTATGTACTTACGAGGTGACTAAATGTAGTGTTTACAGCTTTGCCATGGAACCATAATATTTCCTCCTAGCATTCTCTGCTGTCTCAGGTGCCTCGTACACAATTCTAAGTTTTGCCCTTTGTGGTATGTTTTAAGTATAGTGTTCTGGCTTATCTCTGAGTTGGATGACAGGGTCTTGTTCAGGAATCTGAGGGTGTGTTGTGTAGGTGTGGTCAAAACACTTTACTAGTTGCTTAATGTTGATAACATGGCCATTGTCCAGTGGGGATAGGTAGTCTAAATGTAGTGTTGCTTTGTGCTTGTGTGTTAATTTGTGTTGACAATTTGAGTTGGGGATTTACAAAAAGGGGGTGGTGATGAACAGAGTGTCTGAGTTAAACAGACCACTCTTACCCTGTCCAAAGATCAGGGCTTGATCCATCACTGTTATTTATCTCACTGCCCCATCCCAGCTCAGAACCTGGCTATATGCAAATCAGTCTGTACCTGGCCCAGTGCATCATGGGAACAGGGCAGACTAAACTACCAAGCCAATTCTTCACCAGAAAGGAGACAAGCTACCGGGGACTGGTTTCTGGCATTTCAGCCTTCTTCGGCCCGGCTTGCTTGAATCCTGATGGAGCAGTGAGAAAGGGACTCATGTCTGAGTATACCCTGCCACACCTATAGTGGCCAAAAACGATTTACAAAAAGGGGGTGGTGATGAACAGAGTGTCTGAGTTAAACAGACTACTCTTACCCAGTCCAAAGATCAGGGCTTGATCCATCACCGTTATTTATCTCACTGCCCCATCCCAGCTCAGAACCTGGCTATATGCAAATCAGTCTGTCCCTGGCCCAGTGCATCATGGGAACAGGGCAGACTAAACTACCAAGCCAATTCTTCACCAGAAAGGAGACAAGCTACCGGGGACCGGTTTCTGGCATTTCAGCCTTCTTCGGCCTGGCTTGCTTGAATCCTGATGGAGCAGTGAGAAAGGGACTCATGTCTGAGTATACCCTGCCACACCTATAGTGGCCAAAAACGATTTACAAAAAGGGGGTGGTGATGAACAGAGTGTCTGAGTTAAACAGACCACTCTTACCCAGTCCAAAGATCAGGGCTTGATCCATCACCGTTATTTATCTCACTGCCCCATCCCAGCTCAGAACCTGGCTATATGCAAATCAGTCTGTCCCTGGCCCAGTGCATCATGGGAACAGGGCAGACTAAACTACCAAGCCAATTCTTCACCAGAAAGGTGACAAGCTACCGGGGACCGGTTTCTGGCATTTCAGCCTTCTTCGGCCCGGCTTGCTTGAATCCTGATGGAGCAGTGAGAAAGGGACTCATGTCTGAGTATACCCTGCCACACCTATAGTGGCCAAAAACGATTTACAAAAAGGGGGTGGTGATGAACAGAGTGTCTGAGTTAAACAGACCACTCTTACCCAGTCCAAAGATCAGGGCTTGATCCATCACCGTTATTTATCTCACTGCCCCATCCCAGCTCAGAACCTGGCTATATGCAAATCAGTCTGTCCCTGGCCCAGTGCATTATGGGAACAGGGCAGACTAAACTACCAAGCCAATTCTTCACCAGAAAGGAGACAAGCTACCGGGGACCGGTTTCTGGCATTTCAGCCTTCTTCGGGGACCGGTTTCTGGCATTTCAGCCTTCTTCAGAAGAAACCGGTCCCCGGGAGCTTGTTTCCTTCCCAGTGTAAGAATTGGCTTTTATAGTTTGGTTTGCCCTGTTCCCATCATGCACTGGGACAGGAACAGACTAATTTGCATACAGCCAGGTTCTGAAACTGGGATGGTGCAGTGAGCTAAAAAACGGTGTTGGATCTAGCCCTGATCTCTTGACTGGGTGAGAGCTTTCTGCTTAATTCAGAGACTCTGTCCCTCACCATCCCTTGTTGTAAATATTTTTGTCCACCCTAAGCGTGGAAGGGTATTCTCAGATGTGAGACCCTTGCTCATTGCACCATCAGGATTCAAGCAAACCGGGCCGAAGACGGCTGTAATGCCAGAAACCGGTCCCCGGGAGCTTGTTTCCTTCCCAGTGTAAGAATTGGCTTTTGTAGTTTGGTTTGCCCTGTTCCCATCATGCACTGGGACAGGAACAGACTAATTTGCATACAGCCAGGTTCTGAAACTGGGATGGTGCAGTGAGCTAAAAAACGGTGTTGGATCTAGCCCTGATCTCTTGACTGGGTGAGAGCTTTCTGCTTAATTCAGAGACTCTGTCCCTCACCATCCCTTGTTGTAAACATTTTTGTCCACCCTAAGCGTGGAAGGGTATTCTCAGATGTGAGACCCTTGCTCATTGCACCATCAGGATTCAAGCAAACCGGGCCGAAGACGGCTGTAATGCCAGAAACCGGTCCCCGGGAGCTTGTTTCCTTCCCAGTGTAAGAATTGGCTTTTGTAGTTTGGTTTGCCCTGTTCCCATCATGCACTGGGACAGGAACAGACTAATTTGCATACAGCCAGGTTCTGAAACTGGGATGGTGCAGTGAGCTAAAAAACGGTGTTGGATCTAGCCCTGATCTCTTGACTGGGTGAGAGCTTTCTGCTTAATTCAGAGACTCTGTCCCTCACCATCCCTTGTTGTAAATATTTTTGTCCACCCTAAGCGTGGAAGGGTATTCTCAGATGTGAGACCCTTGCTCATTGCACCATCAGGATTCAAGCAAACCGGGCCGAAGACGGCTGTAATGCCAGAAACCGGTCCCCGGGAGCTTGTTTCCTTCCCAGTGTAAGAATTGGCTTTTGTAGTTTGGTTTGCCCTGTTCCCATCATGCACTGGGACAGGAACAGACTAATTTGCATACAGCCAGGTTCTGAAACTGGGATGGTGCAGTGAGCTAAAAAACGGTGTTGGATCTAGCCCTGATCTCTTGACTGGTTGAGAGCTTTCTGCTTAATTCAGAGACTCTGTCCCTCACCATCCCTTGTTGTAAATAATTTGAGTTGGGGGACACTGTTATTTGTTGTAACCCAAACATGATATCGACTGTAAACTGAATGTAGGCGTCTCATGTCAGACCTCGACATGAGAGCGCAGCATGCATGGAGAGGTTCACTGGGTTGGTGAGCCCAGTGTCAATGTCACCGGTAGGATAATGCAAAAGCAATGACCAGGTGTGATATATTGGAATCATGGATCCCAATATATCAAAGTTATTATGGGCCAAGAAAATCCAGAAATATTGCAGAGGAGTAGTAAACCCCTGTAGGGTCAGCTCAGATGCGTTTTAGAAGGGACACAGACATTTACCCAGGTCCCAAAGCCCAGGTGGAGGGAAGAGTATATTCATAAATAATCAGTAGAGTGCCTGCATGCCAGACAGAATTGCTTCTCTGCTTTGGGGCCTGCTCTGACACCTTGTGTTCTCATCTGTCCTGCTAGCGCTACGAAGTGATGCCCCAGTTCTCTGACCGCTCTCTAATGAACATGGAGCGCGCTGCGACCGGTGAGTCCATTCAGGTTCTCCTCTTCTTTCTTCTCAAACTCCATTGGTTTATGTTGTAGCTCTTTTTACAATGCAGCACATGCAGACTACTCGGGAAACTATTGAGGACGAAAAAAATGAACAGCAATATGATAAGTAAAAAAGAAAAATACAAGAACACTGTTAGAATCATGGTTACAGCCAATCCCTTTTAATACTTTATTTGCCCGTTTAGGTGGTGCAAAGAGAACTATTTGAACCCAAGAACTTGTATAGTGTGTTTTTTTATTTTTTTAAAAGACAAAGGGCCATGTTACGGTTGTGAAAAAAAAAAGACGAAGGGCCAGATGTACGACCAGCAAAACTGCGCCTCGCAAATTGCGACTCATTTGCGAGTCGCAATTTGCAAGGTGCAATTTGCCATGTACAACAGTGTGTTTAACACTGTTTGCGATTCCCAATGGGGGTCGCAAATTACGAGGCTTATTAATATTAACGAGCCCCCGCGATGTGCGAGCCCATTCAGAATGACAGGCCCTTCCAGGTATGGTGGCCTGCTGGGCTCAGCAGACCACCATGTCTGGGACTGTTATTAAATAAATAAATTAAATTAAATGCATAAAAAAGAAACATTTTCGTTTCATTTTTTTAGGGGAAGGTAGTGGTCCTTGGAACCACTGCCTGCCCTTAAAAAATCTTTTTAGAGACAGTCACAAAGTGGAAGGGGTCCCTTCGGGACCTCTTCTGAATTATAACTGCATTACCACCCTCTTGTAGAGAAAAAATGATGTAATTTTTACATTCATGCTGCTATCATAATGATCTCTTTTATTACGCAAACACTAATGCTCTTTGACCGATCTTTTAGCTGTGACTGTAAATAGGCTGTGATTGTTTATTTATTTATAATGGATTGTTCCATTTGTATTGAGTTTTTGAATTTGTCTTGTTCTATGGTGTACTTTTATGATCACATCAACAACTGAAGAGTGATAGAACAAAACACCACATCCAGGGGAAAGTCTTGGCGTGGTGAGAAAACAAACAGAAAGTGAAGGAGACCCAAAAGTAGATTGAGTAAGAACCCTCACTCACCACCTGGTGGTGACATGCTTCATCACTGGGTTCCCACTGGAAAGACCTAGCGTCTTTCCAGTGTGCTACGACGCCTGTTTTGCAGCGGAGCTGGTTGTTTGTGAGTGTTGAGGGTGCAAACAAAAAAAACGAATTGTGATAAGTGAGTGCAAATATTTAAAAAGTCTCAAGAATTAAAGACACCTAGTCCACTGAGTGAGAAAATTGGTCGACATGTTTCTGCTCAGTGAGCCCAAGTCGCTCAGCTTTCGTCAGGACCAAAGGACAGTGATCCTCCGGTGGTATGCACGCGCTAAGGTGCACTCAACCGTGAGGAATAATATGTGAAAAATTAAAATATGAGGAAAATTGTTCCAAAATATTCGCGGCTTAAAGCCGGTTAAGACCCAGGTAGCAAGTTGCTGAGGCCTGTACTATCAGAGGACGACAGTCTCTCCTCAATGGCAAACGCGGTGGAGGGAAAGCTTCACGTCACGTATGATCCCGCTGACAACTCCCCGCTTGCGACCTATTTAGTCAACCGGGCCGCGGTGTTTTCTCACTCAGTGGACTAGGTGTCTTTAATTATTGAGACCTACCCTATGTTTCCACTTCAAATTGTTTTTAACCAGTGCTGGTTGGACTTTGAATAAAATAGTTGATTGTCACAACTACGCACTTTTTAAATATTTGCACTCACTTATCACAATTCGTTTTTTTTTGTTTGCACCCTCAACACTCACAAACAACCAGCTCCGCTGCAAAACAGGCGTCGTAGCACACTGGAAAGACGCTAGGCTAGGTCTTTCCAGTGGGAACCCAGTGATAAAACATGTCACCACTAGGTGGTGAGTGAGGGTTCTTACTCTACCTACTTCTGGGTCTCCTTCACTTTCTGTTTGTTTTCTCACCACGCCAAGACTTTCCCCTGGATGTGGTGTTTTGTTCTATCACTCTTCAGTTGTTTATGTAATTATTCCTTTGGGGTAAGAGAGTGATTTGTCATGCCCTTACTCTCTCCTTGTTTATTAGTACTTTTATGATCCCCAGGGATCGAAATAAAGTCTTTGATTGAAGAGGGTGGTAATTTGCGAGTGTTTTGCGACCGCAATTGCGGTCACAAAACGATCGTACATTGATTTGCGGACACAATTAGGAATGGAATGCCCCATCCTATTTGCGACTTGCAATTCCTAAATAGCGAGTCGCAAATACATTTAGGAATTGTACATGGTCCGGGGCCATTTTGCAAGCCCAAACAGGTCGCCAACCCGTTTGCGCTTGCAATTCAGGGTCATACATCTGGCCCTTTTGGCACTAAAAAAGAAAGCTTATTTTTTACTTGTGTACAAAGTGACTGAACCAGATGTCAGATTAATGGTTTGGAAGGCCTGACTACAGAGTTTAGCACCTGTTTGTTTGATAAAGAGCCATTTATCAGAGCATTTGCGAAAGGTCCGGTGTGACTCAGTTTCTTGTCTATGGATTGAGAAGGATTGGAATTGCCTTCTACAGAATGTGACGGATAAATGCTTTCAAAAAATGAAGTGAAGAAATAGACAGTACCATTAGGGGGTGCACACATTTCTGGCTATTCCATTCCTCAGCAAAATAAAGATGGGTAGGGCCTAACCCCCAGCATCTCTTGGTAGTGTCACCACAATAGAAGGGCGACTAAGCTGCTTTGTATACACACAACACTTTTCCAACCACAGAGTCACTCTTCAGAGGCTGCCTCAAATGCGCATCTGGCAAAAGCCAATGCCTTAGTGCTAAATTACTTCTCCATGTAGGGAAAACATGATTTATTGTTGAATTATGTGGTTTCTTTCTCTTGGGTCTCTTTCATCCAAGTAATGTCGCTGGTAAGACCTAAGAGATGCAGTGTGACGGTCCTTCTGTGCCTAAATGGAGATGTGGCCTTTGATGCTGTTGTGTGGATAAATGCTTATGTTCCTTTCATTGCAGCCCTGTTTGGGGTGAAACAGTATGGAGTTCACGTTAATGGCTATTTTCAGCGTGGAAGTGAGCTTTTTATGTGGATTGCCAGAAGGTCGCAGAACAAACCTACATACCCCGGTCTGCTGGACAACATGGTAAGGTGGATTCAAGTTACTACACCTTTTAATTTTTACGGAATTCTTTGTTATGGGGCCAACCATGTTCTTGTCATGCGTTGGATTTTGTTTTGAATTATAAGCTTTTTTGCTGCTGATAGGCAAGTGGGAGGAAACTCAGCTTTTCGTTGCGAGTTAGCAGTGAGTGGTTGAAGGTTCAGACCCCCCAGTGCAGACCTGGTGGTTAGATTAATAGTAATGCAAGTTTTTTGAGAAGGATTGGAATTGGGTTGAGCGGCTTCACAGATGAACTTCGTATGTGAGAAGACCACATGTATGTGTGTCTATGTGGGTGGGGAGGTGATATTTTTGTGGGACTGGAGTGGTGTTCTGGTACAGATGTGGCTGTGTTGTTATGTTATATGGTATTTATAAAGCGTGCGGCTACTCCCAGGAGGGTCCCGGCACTGAAGAGAAAGACCACATAACAGCTGACAGAAAGAAACACCCTATTGCAGAAGGCTGGCCGGAACCTACAGTTCGAAAAGCCAGGTCTTTAATTACCTCCTAAAGGTGAGGAGGTCCTGTACCTGTCTAAGAGAAAGAGGTAGAGTGTTCCATAAGCGAGAGACCACCGCTTGAAAGGATCTTCCCCCAATCCGGAAGAGCAAGACCTTAGGCGTAGAGGTCAGAAGCCGAGCAGATGACTTCAAGGTCCATATAGCCATGTCTGAATTGGGGTGTCAGAGTGGGCTAAAGAACGGTGATTGATTAAACCCAGATCTTTTGACTGGGTGTGAGTGTTTGATTGATTCAGATGCTCCGTCCATCACCACCCCCTTTTGTACCGCGTTGAGGTGTACAGTGTTGGAATCTTTCCCTGAGGTAGGGGGGCCCCTATCTTGTGAAAGTCCTTGTAGACCAACGCCAATGCCTTGAAAGGATTTGTTTCCGGACAGGAAGACAGTGTAAGGAAGACAGCAGATGTGTTGTGTGTGTTCTAGGTCCTGCCAAAAAATTGGCCCTGGACGCCGCATTCGGAACCATCTGCAGACGGCTGAGCGGGTACTCCGGGAGGCCCAAGTACAGGGAGTTTAAGTAATCCAGTCTCAAGACCATCAGAGCCTGAACAACCATCTTTCTGTGAGAGACTGGAAGCAGGGGTAGAAAGTTTCGCAGCATTCTTATTACCCCAAAACAGTTACCGGCCACCGATTTGAATCTGTGGCCTCATCAAGAGGGTAGCATCCAATTTGACCCCAAGATTTTTCACTGTGGTAACTGGTGATAAGGGGGAGACAAATCTTGCGTCCACCAGTTGTGCCATGCTTCACAAGGGCTAGAGCCAAAGAAGATAATCTCAGACTTTTTAGAGCTACACTTCAGTTGGTTTTCTCTGAGCCAGGAGAATACCTCAGATAGACAACTCTTGATTGCATCACCATTGAACCCAGCACCCTTCTCACATGTGAACAACAGTTAGGTGTCGTCTGCATATGATTTTATTTTGGCACTGTGCTTCTCGGCGAGGAGTGCAAGAGGGGCCATATACAGATAGAACAGAGTGGGGCTCAAAATTGAGCCCAATGGAACTCCAACATTCATGGGAGGTATGTCTGCGGTAAAAGGAGGGGACCAAATAGTTTGTAGACAGTTGTTGTAGTAAATCAACTGCAAGAAAGGAGCTCAGGATAATGGGACAAGTGGGAGCTGTGAATGGACAAATCGATTAAACGGAGGCGGACCACTTATTGAATGGACTCGCCGTTTCCCGAAGAGCTTGAGATGATTATTCACAGATTTGTATTTGGCCAACAGCTTGCCTGAAGTCTGAGACCAGGAACCTGCTTGTGTTTGTAGTAAGGTGTGTGGCACTGCATGCAGACATCTGGCAGAGGGTGAAAAGCCTTTAACTTGAACACAAATATTCGGATTTGACAGCAGAGGAGGTACATTGTGGCCAGTTTCTTCTCATGATCCCTAATGTCCTATGTGATAATCATGGTTTTGATTATTACCTTGGCACTACTAACATCACCTGCATTTGTTTTAATGTGTTTTATTACCAATTCTACTGGAAGTTTATGCTGTGCTTAAACTACCTAGGTCTCTTTTTACGCTATGTGTTGCCTTTATTCTTTCTCTGTCTCTCTCCCCATCTGTCTCATTTAATTTCTCTCTCTTCCTCACACTCCTCTCTCTCTTTCTCAAACCCCTCTCTATTATTCTTTCGTTCTGTGTACCTCAGATCCCCTTCTCTTTCTCTCTCTCTCGCTGAACACACTTTGCATATGTTCTTAATGGCAGCAATGTACACTTTGGCAAATCCCATAATATCTAGAAGGCACTTTTCCAGTTTTCATAATACATCTGCCAGCACGCGTCGCTGTTTTACATTAAAGCTCCTAGTATGCACACTTTGCCTGTTTTATATTGTCGGAAGTGACCAAATGTGTGATTCTTTCTTGCTCTGGTTAGCGGAGTCTTGGCTCGTTACTTCCTCTAATGGAATTCAACATAAATGTTCAACCATTTGGTAATAAGAACAGGAAACGTGATCATTCACCTTGAATATGGCCTGTAATCAGGTTGTATCAGTGGTACCCGCTTGGCTGTATCACTGCACCGTATCTATATTCTTTACTTGCAAACTCTTATTATATCATCAAAGGGATCTCCCTGACTGTATTGGAATCTTCAGCAGGAAGATCGCGTTTCCCTTTTAGAGACCCCAATTCACCATTACAGGGGTTGCAGCCGCGGTGTCTTCAGTCTGGCAACACTTGTATTTTACCATAACAAGTCCTTGGGGCACACTTGCTGCAGAATTAAATGGAAGGCTCCACATGCTCTTCTGTACATCTGTACAAGAAAAATGTCGGTGCTGCCTAGAAAAATAAACCTCTGGTATGGAACCGATGGAGAGCAACATTTTAGGGTGCTGCGAGCAATATGGTGCTCGTGAGCTACTCATTTGTTACCACTGAAGAACAAAATAATATTTACTAGTGCACAAGTTATATTGGTTCAAAGCTCCTGCTGACCTTAAACAAATTGTCTGTCTTCTACTCTCCAACCAAGAACGTCTGATCCTCGCCGGCTCATCTGATACAAAAGCATACACAGAGTCAATGATCCTGGGGGGCCTAGGACTTGAAACTTTGAAAGAAGGTTATCCTTAAACTCTGAACACTAGCCTGTTCCCTTCATTTCGGAGAACTCCTGAAAACCTTTCAATTAAAACCATCTTCTTCTTCGGGGTGATGAAAGAATGTTGGATCTGGCTAGACCCTAACCTAACTCTCATGCTTTCGGAATTCTGTGTATTTTTTCTTTCTGTTCAAGGTCTCACAAGTGACCCAGATCAGATGTAGCACTTTACAAAACAAATGCTTGAATGCATGTCATGCTCTTTCACCTTCTATAACTTAAACATTCATTCTAACATATTGCACTCAGGATGCAGCTACTCACTGGCCAGGTAGATTTCCTGATCTGTAAGGGAAAGAGATCATCTCGCTGTCATATATCCTTGCCTTAAGATACTTTAACTTCCATACTGACGCTGCAACTAATATGAAATAATCCAGATTGAAGCACAGTACAATGGCATCTCAGTAGGATTACAGAGAGCTAAATACAGAAGTTACAGATCCAGAAAAATTCACCCGCTGTGCTCTAAGTGTGTGCATCCACTTAGCGGCTGGACAGCAAAATACACAAAATGATGGACGGAATGTTGCACAATGGCAAAACATTCACCCCAGAATGTTTTGCCATTGTACAACATTCTGTCCATCAACTTGTGTGTTTTGCTATTCGCCCTATGTGGGAAGGGCATGCCCAGATGTGGGTCCCGTGCTCACTAAGCGACTGGAGTCAAGCTATCCTGGCTGAAGACGGCTGATAGCCAGAAACCGGTCCTAGGATGCTTGATTCCGGTCCAGGAAAGAGATGGCTTGGTAGTTCGGACTGGACTGTTCCCATGAGGCACAGGGTCAGAGCTGATTTGCATGTGGCCATGTCTAAACTGGGGTGGCGTGGTGAGCAAAATAACGATGGATTAAACCCAGATCTGTGACTGAAGGTGAATGTTTTGCCATTGTGCAACAATCCGTCCATCATCTTGTGTGTTTTGCTGTCCACTTAGCGGCTGGCATCGGTTCAAGCAGGCGGAAGTATAAGGTGGGCCTCTTCTGGGTCCTGCTGTGGGATATATCCAGAGAGGAATTGGCAGTAAAAACTACCACGCTTCTGTGTGCCCTGACCAAATCTAAAGAAAGGAATGCAGTCTTCTGACAGCTTCCCCTGTGAGATGTTCTGTGGTCTTACATGTTGAGTCTGGCTGCTCTTCTTGTGGGAGATGTGGTTTGCTCTTTTTTGGAAGATATGCTGATCACAAACTGGATAAAAAATAGAAGGGGTTGGTAAAGGTTACAATTCTGTATATGCAATAGGCTATTGATATTTCATATTCTGTCATAGTCACTCCTTCCTTGTTGCAGGCAGCCGGGGGCATCTCCACTGGGATGGGAATCAAAGAGACTATGATCAAAGAATGCCAGGAGGAAGCGTGCATCCCAGAAGCCATTGCAGCCAGAGCTAAGCCAGTCGGATCTGTCAGGTATTAGTTATGTAAATGTTTCCCTGCACAACATAGAGTGACTGTGAAATCTTGGGTTTAAGTGAATTTGTGCACTTGGCTCCGCTGTGAAAGCATTTAAGGAGAGGTCTCCTACACCACTGGGTGCATGCTCTGGTTCCTTAAAGTGGTGCAAACAATGTATGTTCTAATGCCATGTGACCTCTCTGGAACCATTTGCTCAGATTTCTGTCCTGCCAAAGAAAAAAATTTAAAAACAAATTGTGATGAGTTATGAAGTACAGAGTACAGAAGGGTCTGCTTTCAGAGGCCTTTCTTCACAAAATGTGTCTAGTTTCAGTACTCCTGCACTTAGCATGGTTTTGGATAGCTAAAGATAGAGCAAATTACCAGGTTAATCCTAGAAACCCCAGTCCTAGGTTTCCAGTAGTGCTGAAACAATTTTGTGAATTCCTTTTTTAATAACCACTTTGATTGTGTTTTGGGTTTGTGTGATTTAAGACTTCCAGCCTCTAAACTCCACCTTATGTTTGTACCCTTATCCCGGACAATTGAAGAGCCAGGTAATGCAAGAACTTTAGGTACCTCCATTCAGTCAGTCAGAAATCTTTATTCGGCTATATTCCAAGCCATAAAAGAATAATTCATAAAAGACATTTCTCATTAAAGACAAAGTAAAATGAAAACGATTACAAACGTTCGTAGATAATAAAAAGAAAAGATAAGATCCTCAAAAAGAGTAGCAATTCGCAAATGTCCCAGTAACAAATTCTTTGCGTGGATATCACAGATCTATACACATCAATATTTGCACTGGAAATAATAAAAAGACTGAATGGGAGAATCTTACATACATGAAACTTAGTAGCAGCAATTTCAAACATCATCGTTTATGGGTACATAAGTCCTGTGCGCAAGTTATATTAAAAAATGTAACATCATAAAATCATTTCCCAACTATATTCCGGAGGCAAACTGCAGAGGAGATATATTCGGAGACCAATGGACAGATAAATTCATCCTTTAAAAGCTGGAGATGGCGCAGAGCAGCCTGACATTTTCTTATATTTAGAGTTTTTAAAAGAGGTATTAAGAAGGCACGCCTTGGATTCGTGTAAAGTTTACAAAAAAACCTAAAGTGCAACGTTCTCTGTATAGATTTTGAATCACATGGGCATACATCCTAACTGGCCTCTGAAAATACGTTTCGCGGACATGAGACAAGTAGATGAGACGTTCCAAACCTAAACCTTATAAGATAGTATATTTTAGCATAGCTAAAATAAAAGGAAGGAAAGATAAGGCTCAGTGCCTAAAGAGCAAACTAGAAGTGAGTGCTCGATGACCCTTTTTCCCCCAACTCCTGGGTATCTCTTTTCATATAAGAATACGTCAAGAAATCTCTCTTCAGCTTAGCCCTCGATATTTTAACAATGTTCCCAGGATTGTCGAAACAGTCCGACAGTCCCATATTCTTTAACTGGGCTTTGACATAAGAGATCCAAGGGATTTTATTCACCCACTCTAGTTTTAAACAATCTGTGATAATGGCACGGTTCAGAACGGTTTCTTCTTTTGCCCAAGTGTTATACCATAATAATAGAGGCGCTAAATTTATGCGAAAGAACAAGGGGGTAACGCCAAGTTCACTATGACACATAGTGGCGGGGGTGCTTGTTGACCAGTCAGCAGGCGTATCAAAAACGAATTTTCAGCTCTCTGCGTGGCTAGAGTATTACAAGAGCCCCAGACTCCAGCACCATACAGTGTAGCTTCGCTCGTACGTGGCTTGTAAATTTCAATAATTACTTTTAGTGGGTGTGAGCCTAATTTCTTGGCAAATCTAAAAATGGCCTCCAGGCTTTGAATAAAACCCCTAGTCCTAGCCTCCAATAGGTGAAACCAATTGTTTTTGGAGTGAAAAAGAATTCCTAGATAAGAAAAGGAAGGCACATAAAGCAATTTCTCACTGCATATAAAACATTTCTTTGCACTTAAAGGATGTTTACCCAGCACTATAATGTGGGATTTTAGCCACATTTGTCTTAAGGCCAAGGTCATCCATAAAATTATTAAAACTGGTTAAAACCTTTACAGCCCCACCCCGGTTCTAGAAATTAAAACACAATCGTCTGCATATAATAAGGCCGGTAACAACCTATGGCCTATCTGGGGAGCGTCCACATTCTCCTTTAAAATGGAAGTTTCTAAATCATTTATATACAGACAAAATAAAAATGGGGCAAGCACACAGCCCTGGTGACATCCCTATGCATAGCTGCTATAAAGTGCACAATCGCTGGTTCAATGCCCATTATCAGCATCTACTCCCAAAGCTTTCCTCTCTGCACCCAGTCAAAGGCGAACGTCAGGTCCATGAACCCTAATTAAAGGGATCCCGGCTTAGCTAGAGTATATTTAACTGCTGCATGCCTCACACTGCTGCACGCCTCACACTGCTGCACACCTCACACTGCTGCACGCCTCACACTGCTGCACGCCTCACACTGCTGCACGCCTCACACTGCTGCACGCCTCACACTGCTGCACGCCTCACACTGCTGCACGCCACACACTGATGCACGCCTTACACTGCTGCATTACTCACACTGCTGCATGCTGCACACTGCTGCACGCCTCACACTGCTGCACACCTCACACTGCTGCACGCCTCACACTGCTGCACGCCTCACACTGCTGCACACCTCACACTGCTGCACGCCTCACACTGCTGCACGCCTCACACTGCTGCACGCCTCACACTGCTGCACGCCTCACACTGCTGCACGCCTCACACTGCTGCACGCCACACACTGATGCACGCCTTACACTGATGCACGCCTTACACTGCTGCATTACTCACACTGCTGCATGCTGCACACTGCTGCACGACACACTGCTGCATGCTGCACGCCTCACACTGCTGCACGCCTCACACTGCTGCACGCCTCACACTGCTGCACGCCTCACACTGCTGCACGCCTCACACTGCTGCACACCTCACACTGCTGCACGCCTCACACTGCTGCACGCCTCACACTGCTGCACGCCACACACTGATGCACGCCTTACACTGCTGCATTACTCACACTGCTGCATGCTGCACACTGCTGCACGACACACTGCTGCATGCTGCACGCCTCACACTGCTGCACGCCTCACACTGCTGCACGCCTCACACTGCTGCACGCCTCACACTGCTGCACGCCTCACACTGCTGCACGCCTCACACTGCTGTATTACTCACACTGCTGCACGCCGCACACTGCTGC
Organism: Lissotriton vulgaris; assembly: GCF_964263255.1. NCBI lineage: Eukaryota > Metazoa > Chordata > Amphibia > Caudata > Salamandridae > Lissotriton > Lissotriton vulgaris. The sequence continues at coordinate 36,315,264 of NC_141698.1, read as the reverse complement.
ATGCCGCACACTGCTGCACGCCTCACACTGTTGCACGCTGCTGAATTACTCACACTGCTGCATTACTTACACTGCCACACGCCTCACACTGCTGCACGCCTCACACTGCTGCATGCCTCACACTGCTGCACACCTCACACCGCTGCACACTGCTGCATTACTCACACTGCTGCACGCCGCACACTGCTGCACACCTCACACCGCTGCACACTGCTGCATTACTCACACTGTTGCATGCCTCACACTGCTGCACGCCTCACACTGCTGCACGCCTCACACTGCTGCACTAGTCTTTGTCTAATAATAGTAGCAATGAGGCTGTGTTTGTATAACTAATTTATTTGTGACACCAATCCTAGTAGGTTCCATTGAGATCCTTTTTTATTTTTTTATTTTTTTTTAATAAAAAAAAAAAACTTTATTAAGGATATTCAATTCAGACACATTACATTGTGCTACATTATAAATCCAATGATACAGTGTTTTACAAGTCAGGCATTAGGGAGTCAAAATCAACTGTACTCTACCAGCAACAGGAACATATTTGAGGCTGCGATCACGTCATTATTTCGCGGGAGTCCCATTCCCCCAAGGGCGTCACAGACTCGGCCACAACATAGGACGTGCGTATCGCAAGACGGGGGGTAACTGAAGGGGGTGGGGCGATCACTGACGAGCACCGGCGGCCGCTGCGGGCGGGGTGCCGGCGGGGGGCGCTGTAAAAGCAGTGCCACTGGGAGGGGAGCGGGCGTGGAGATAAGTCACTGAAGGACCCGAGATGTCAGCTGCATGGGACTTGGCGGGTAATAGATCCCAGAACTCCGATAGCAAAGTCTGGCACCTACCGGCGTCCTCCAGCCAGCTCTTGATCTTAGGAGCAGGTCTACGACCCCAACACATGGCCACCCTATGTCTGGCCAGGACTAGCAACATAGCAGTCAGGCGGCGAGAAGGATCCGGACAGAATTTTACAAAACCTAGAAGACATAAGGGGGTGGGTCAGGGTACACCGTGGTGCCAGTGACGTTAGAGATGGCGGAACACCCTGCCGGTTCCAGTGGGATCCTTAAGTGATATTAAGCATTCGTTTTTAGTAATTCATAACATATATTTGTGTATCTTGATCAAAATCTGCAATTCTTCCTACAGCCAATACATTCCTTTCAAGGTTTAGTAGTCCCTTAAATTGTTTGTCGGCGTAAGTGACAAGAAAAGAAGTGAACGGGTCTCCTATGGTTCTATTGGAGAACATAGGACATGGTTCTGTCCGTAATTAATCTCCTGTGGTCTCTTACCAAAGTGCAGTCTTTTCATTACCTTGTTCTTTTTATTGCTTTTTGATCTTTAACAAAATAGGTAGTGTTACAACTAAATAGCCTTACACAGATAGACAAAGTGATTAGACGGTGTACATGCAAAGGAAACACAATCTTCACAACACAATCCCAAATGACTCCTACAAAATGATCCCACCAGGGCTCCAAACCTTTTGACCTTTACCTGGGCACCCTATTGCTGAGTAGATTACCTCCTCAATTTGAGATCAGTGGTCCATACCCATCAACCACTCCATGAAGAGTGGTGCCTTTTAGAACACCAGTTGAATGCATTTTCATCTCCGACAAAAAGGAATCCTAGAGCCAAAATGAATCCTCACCCATTGGAACCCTTCTACCCTTCCCTGATTCAGAAGAGCCCCACCTTTCTGGAAAGTTCAGTTGGTTATCCCAAGACCCAAGAGACCCTATCCCTAGCTTTCTGCCAATAACCCTGGATTACTGGGCAGAACCAAACCAGAACGCTCCCTTCTCTGAGTAGCGTCCATAACAGTCCTTGGAGTGGAGCATACCATTTACTGTAATCTCTTAGGGGTGTTCTGGGTTCTGTGTGGATTATAATTCATTAAACTAAAACTGGGCAGATATATGCATTACGGAACATATGGTGGAGGACGATCTTGACAAGCAAGAAGCTAAGTGGGCGGAAAACTGGGGTTCAGGGTGTAAATATTCGGATCTCAATAGAGGTTGGGATGAAAGTGTTGCTGACTGCAAGCCTGAAAGGCCAGCATTCTAAAACATTTTTTAATTCATATTGCACACCGGACAAATTGTTCAGTTGGGGCAGAAGGGCCGATGACAATTGCCCTCTGTGTGGGAAGGTGCTGATTTAGGACAAGTTTTATTATTGTGCAAAGCTAGCTGTGCTGAAAGAGGGTATTGAGAATTATTGGAGCAGGATCTTTAGACGAGAGATACATTTAAGCCCATCACTTGTGTTTTGTATGGTCGACACCCCTCTCGCGTGGGACGTGGGGCAGTGTTATTTCGTGTTTATTTCCAAGGCAGTGGCACGCCTTCTGATAGCGACTGCCTGGAAAGGCAGTGAACCACCTGCGGCACAACAATAGTTTTCTCGGCTACTGAGCATGCATAATCTGGAGATAACCTTGCATAATTGCTGTCTGAAAGCGGGAGACAGAGATTTGGTCCCACGTGACAACATGGGGTATAGAGCGCTTTGGTTGTAGTGACTGGCTTGCCCCAGACCTGGTGACTGTAAGCTAGGGCGAGACTCTTCATTTATGAAGGATGCCTAGGGGAACTTGGAGTAAGGGTTTTTTTCTTCTCTTTTTCTCCTGCTATTCTTTTAGTTTTAAATATACATAAAATGTCTTTTTTCACAGTTTGCTAGAAGGGGGAAACTATGGGTATTGGTGACTCAATGGCAATGGAATTGGTTAAAACGTGGAACCATTTGTATGACACGTTAATCCTTTGGCTGTTGAATATATGCCCTGACGTCTGATATAAGAATGAATTTGAATATTGTATGATCTAATAATCATGTTATGCTCAATAAAAAAATAATAATCCAGCTCACCCCATCTTGCCAACAGTTTAGTTTTGTTGTTGTGGCTAGAGGCTGACTGTCAGGGATCGGGGAGTGATATAAGAATCTTAACAGAGTGGGAACTTCAGATAATCCAATTTATAGGTGAAAGGCCAGGTTGTCATTCGAACTGAAAAGCCATTTATTTGCACCCCAGTAGTACACGGGCATGTCCACCATGTCGGGTCTGCCATTTGTCCACTGAAACCCTAAACTACTCACTGCTCCACAAGAATTCATGGGATAAAGCCCTCAAAATATCGCAAAAATTCCCTTGAATTTCATAGGGGTTATTTTTGCGCATGTAGCGGAACCTAGGAAAAATAACGATATTTTATAGACGGCTGCTCTTCAGATTATGGCAATGGGAAGGCTATCCTAGTCCTGGAGGACACTGCACTGGCCGTCTAGGAGAGAACGGGCATTGAGATCCCAACACAACTTCAAATCCACAGTAATATGTATTTCTACGGGTCAGTACGGGCAACGACTGGCAAGAACTGTCAAACTGCCCACCCTTGATAGGAACAACGATTTATGCAGTTTAACCCCGAGGCCGAAAACCTTACGATTTAGTTACAATATATCTGCTAGTCTATGTCATCTGCATCGACTTGAAGTTGGTATTCCGTTCTCCCTTACCTTTGGAACTGTTGCGCAATGTTTTTCTTTTGCATCCAGGCATTTAGGGGTTTGATCACCTAGGTAGGGTTTGATCTGTAATTCTCGTAATAAGGGATTAGTGGCCTCATAGCTTGATAAAGATCAGCCCTGTAAATGCCTTTGCAATAGCCTGCAAAGGTGCCAGACCCCAGTGCTCCCCAGGGATCCCTGATTGCAACAAAAGACCTGGAAGCCATGGATCAGCAGGACAACCACTAAATGATCTTAACCCTCTAATCTCTCATCTTGTACATGCTGTAGAAGCCTAATATTTAATAAACCAAGCAGGCAGTAAGGTTTCAAAATGTAAATTTATATAACGCTGCTGTGTGGAGAGTAGTGCCATTCAGGACTAACTCGAAATGTAGAGGTTGACTTGAGGGTTTTATAGGTTAACAACAGTTTGTCACACACACTTGTAACTGTCATTTCTCAAGGCATTGTGATTGCAAGGATACAGCAAGTTCAGCTATAGATCAGCAAGTCTCTGTACGTTCTTCAGGCCTTTTGAGTGTTATAAAATGCAACTCAAAACCAGATGGATTCCACAATACACATCTCTGAGGCTATCCACACGAGTCAAGCCATGTCATAATCCAAATGCTTAAGGTACAGTCTGGTGAACTCAATCCTTTGGAGCAGATGTTGGTGCTTGGCGTGTAAGTGTGGGGCCAAATGGTCCGTTCCAATGGGCGTGATCGGATATGCCTTGGGTAGGATGTTAGAGTCTGTGTTCTGAGGCTGGTGCCATATGGGAAGATAACTGACGGGCAGATGAATAAAAGGTGAAGGTCTTAAAGCCTGAGTGCCAGGACTGCCATATGTTGCTCAAGGCCAAATAGGTCACTCTATTGACGATCCCCACATTTCTTGAAGTTCTAATGGGACAAGAGTGGCAGTCGTTGAGTTCCATAGTCAAATTAAAGCGTCCTCCAGTCTTTGTGATCCCATGGAGTTCCCAGAGTAAGGGAAGTGGGTTGTAATAGACACTCAAAATGGACCATGGGGGACCCTCCAGCTTGAAAGATGGTCGATGAAATGAAAAAGAGACTCAAGTACAGCAGTCACACCACGCACAGGTTGGAGACGCGTTTGTACCTTAAGCTTCTATGGTAAGGACAGTTGGGGAACTATGCCTGATGTCTGCAGGTGCAACCGGTGAATTCACCATCTTGCTCTCCTTGGGTCACTGGTTCTGTATCAAATCATATATACATGAAACAATATCACTTTCACAGCAGTAGCTAACTTGAGATCCTGAAGAAAGCCACAGCACTGTCTAGGTCATTGGCTGAAACATGTCGATGTGAGTACAATAAGATAGAATCAAATGGTTTCTGTCGTACCTTCTGTTTTTAATCCTAGCACAAGATAGCCAAAATAAACCCTGTAGCTAGTTATACACCACTTCACTACCAGCACTACACCCTTTTCAACACTCTGTTAGCTCACATTAGGTTTTAATAATAAACCACTGGGTCTGTTGAAGTTCCAGGCCCGAATGTTCTGCGCAAGATTTTCAGTGATTTAATCAATGGTTTGGAATCTGGTGGGGCGGTAGAGGGTGATAGTTTGAGCCTGCTCAGCTCTTACTAGAGGTCCCACTAATTGGGAGAGGATGCCTCTGCTTGGCCTCAACTAAGCCTCATAATTGTCAGCGCCTCAATACGAGTACCTTACCAGATCAACAACTTGAAGACCTTGAACAAAATGCCAACATCCAACTCCTCCCGAGCCTACACTTCCATCCCCAGAAGTATCGGTCGCTCAAAAAAAAACCACAAAACATTAATACAAATAAATACTGAAAACTTTTATGTGAAGCAATCCAAAAACCCACTTCCACCCAGCTGCTGTGATTTATAAAAAGAGGTTAAGAAGATAGAATACACCACTTTAATACCAGATGGTATCAGGAGATCCCAGATGAGGGAGGGTCACCCTACCTAACCGAACATGTGAGTGTTGTTCAGAGAAAACAAATATGTGCCACCATCCTCAGTAACAGGGCTGAATGCTCAAGAACAACCAAAAGCAAAGGACATGGATAGAGCACAGAGGATTCCCGAACTCTATGCGTAGAAGCCATGGTCTTGCTGTTGGATGCGGTCTCTCTTCGTCAGATTTTTTGGGATCGTCCCGACTGTCACTAAGGCTAGTGTACGAGACACTTGTAGAATGGCAGCGACCTCTTCTTCAGTCTCTTCTCTCCTTGGAGGATGCTTCTGTGGCATACATCCCGCCATGGGAGATGGTTCCCAGGTGCCCAGACGGGTTGTAGTGGCCCGTCCTCTCCTCAATCCAATCCCAAGCATCTTCTGGTGTATCAAAAAGAGCATCTTTCACTCAGTGTTGATTTTGAGCATTGTGGGATACAGTCAAATTGATTGTAACTACATGGCATGTAGTTTTTGCTTGACTGAAATTAGATTTATTCTGCTCCAGAACCCGTTGGGAATAATCTGGGAAATACGTCATCCTGACAAGTTGAGGAACACCTCTCTTGTGCTGTGGATTGCACAGATTACTGCACTGCATATAGTTAAGTAGCCACGCTATAATAGTGCGTGGTGGAAAGCCATGGGCGGCCGATAAGACACAGTGTGGCATTGTAAACTTTTTCCTGAAGTTGCGGTCAACCAGTCTGAGAGCTTTGATTCTGTGGATCCAACTTGAAGTTTGCAGACCCGAATGAGATGACTGAAAAGAAAGTTCCCGCGCCCAATCAGATTTGAGTACATTTTGTAATTTGGGTACTGGGGAGGTCTGCGGAGTTTTACAAACTAACTGTCCAAATCTATCCGTAATTTATCCTATTCAAGCTCGCTAAAAATAATTTGAAGAAGTTTCTCAAACTCCAGAAAGTAAAATGTGAAATGCGTCTTTTAACCCCTTCTCCCATACCCCCTTTTATTTTCACCTTTGCCTGACAGATCTGAATGAAACTTGCCATGCCAAACCCAAAGTGGATTAACTTTTTTCCCAAATGTTTCATGCAGATTCTTGGAACGGCAACACAGCTATTAAAAAAACAAAAATAAATTTTCAAAGTAAACTCTGAACTACCCATACGTACCCAGGCACTCTCGGCTGTGCAATGTATTGTTATTATGAAGTATTTGAGAAATATGAAGAGGGTCAGACCCGTAAAGCTTTCTAGTCCTAACAAAAATTAAGAATTGACGTGCCCTGCCACAGGATCAGTAGTTTAGAGCCTTATTTAAATTTGTGTCGTAATTCTACAAACAATGCAGATTCCGGGGATTCTTTGGTTCAATATTGGAAACCAAAAGTAAGCAAGCGAGAAAGGAGGCCACTCTGCGAAACTGCCCTCACAAGCGATGTTTCCCATCAGAAGTCTGCCGGTGGTGCAGGAGTGAGGGTTATCCACCCTCGGGCTCCCTGGAGTGCAGTGGAAGCCTGAACAGGAATAGGACTCCCCAGAAAGGTCTGCCTAAAAGGGCAGGCGTCACTGAATCTGCTGACACAGCTTGGAGAGAGCAGCAGCTGTCATAAACTGGAGATCAGACATGATGGATGCACATCTCCACGCGGACAAGAGCGCTGAGGAGGCCTTCGGGCCAAGTGCATTTACGAGGAGCTCGCGGAGTGCTCCGGGCACTCTTAGCAAGATGGGACATCTGACTCAGGTGTGGACCCCCACCACCCCTTGGCTCTCATGTAAAGATGAGTGTATCCCCTAGACAGGCTCATGCGGCGCAGACTGTGAACTTTGGACCTCCTGTGTTATCTCTGACTTGGTTCTCTTAAAATAATAGCTGCCAGAGGTACAGACTTTCCTCCTGCTCTTGTGAACTTGGGTGTCTGTGTGAGAGATGCAGGTGTTGCAGACTGTAACCCATGGCCCTCGTTTGTCAACCCTGGAGTTCACAGATCACTAGGCTCACCTGAGAGTATGGCCATCTATCAGTCACAGACCCCCTGGATCTCTTGTAAGAATGAGTGGCTGTCTTGAGAGTCTACTGTGACGCAGAGGATCACCCCTGAGTCGCTTACAAGGTTGGGTGCCTTTCCGAGATGGTTTCTCTAGATCTTCTTTTTCATCTCTGGAGTTCGCGGAGTGCGTCTGCCTCTCCAGAAAGGATAGAGTCTTTCTGAAATATCTTTGGGTGATTCAATATTTTCTGGAAGGATGTGTGTCTGCCCAAGAACATTTCAAGTGCCGCGGCTGTCACCCCAGCATCTTGTGATGGGCGTCCGTCTTAGACAGTCTTGGGTAAAAGAGACTATTGCTTCTGTACCTCCTTTTGAGTATCGCTGGGCTGAGAGGACGGGTGTGTGTCCGAGTCAGTCTGAGGGGACCCATGGATCTCTTGTAAGATTGGATGTGTCTGGAATAATTCATGTGGTGCTGTCTCCCACTTAGCATCTCTGAAGCGGACTTGGCTGTCCTAAAAGGATGGGTGTCCAAGAAAATCTCAGATGACACGCACACTGACATCGAAGTATCTCTTCTAAGGTTGGATGTCAGCTGGGTAGGTTCCAGTCGAAGCCCGCTGTCACCCTAGAGTACCCTTTGCATATATTAAGTATTTGTGATAATAGGTCTTTCACAACAGACACTTAAGGCTGGCTGCAAGTGAGACAGAAAAAGGTCCCAGCCCAACCTAGGTGCTAGATGTTTGTGTGACTGGATTGTATCAAACTGAAGCCTTCTGTAAATAGCAGACAGTCCCCGCTGTAGAGATACATTTGAATCATTGAACATGCTCATATAACTATAATGGAAAGGCCTCACTTGCTAATGTGTACAACCTCCGGCTGAGGAGCATTGACCATTGCAGTAATATACTCTATAGAGAGCTAGCCACATCTCAGTGAGTTGCACACTCGCTGCAGAAATATCTGCGTGGCCTGCTGGATCAAGGGTCGAATGCCCACTGGAAGTCGATTTTTGCACAAACTCTAGCTCTCTGGACAAAAATGTACTGTCAGCAAAATTATTTTACTAGGCAAAACATTTGGTATTTTAGAGAGTCAATTAAATGGCTAGCCAAGTGTATCCCTCTGTGTTTATGTAAGTTTTTATTTTCAGGAGATGCACAAGCCATTTAAAAAAAAAGATAAAGGGCCAGATCCTTACATTTGCGACTCGCAAATTGCGTCGCTTTGCGACTCGAAAAATGCAATTTACAACAGTGTCTCAGACACTGAGCGATTACTAATGGGGATGCAAATTGCTGGCCTTATTAATATTCATGAGGCAGGTGCTATTTCCGACCCGGTTAGATATGGCCTACACTCACAGGGATGGTGGCCTGCTGGGGTCAGCAGACCACCATGTCTGTGAATACTTTTTTAATAAAGCAGTTTTTTTCATAAATGCAGACCGTTTTCCTTAAAGAAAAATGGGATGCATTTAAAAAACAAAAATGAAACGTTTGTTTAATTTTTTAGGAGCAGGCAGTGGTCCCTGGGACCACTGCCTGCATCGTGCATTAGTGGTGTGAACTAGTCGGGATGCGTGCATCATAAGTCCATGCTGTAAACAAAACCCCCCGCTAGCATCGTGCATTAGTGGTGTGAACTAGTCCAGATGCATGCATCATAAGTTAGTGGTGTAAACAAGTCCCCCCAGCTTGCATCGTGCATTAGTGGTGTGAACTAGTCCGGGTGCGTGCATCATAAGTCCATGCAGTAAACAACACCCCCCGCTAGCATCGTGCATTAGTGGTGTGAACTAGTCGGGATGCGTGCATCATAAGTCCATGCTGTAAACAAAACCCCCCGCTAGCCTTGTGCATTAGTGGTGTGAACTAGTCGGAATGCGTGCATCATAAGTCCATGCTGTAAACAAAACCCCCGCTAGCCTCGTGCATTAGTGGTGTGAACTAGTCCGGATGCATGCATCATAAGTTAGTGGTGTAAACAAGTCCCCCCAGCTTGAATCGTGCATTAGTGGTGTGAACTAGTCCGGATGCGTGCATCATAAGTGCATGCTGTAAACAAAACCCCCCGCTAGCATTGTGCATTAGTGGTGTGAACTAGTCCGAATGCATGCATCATAAGTTAGTGGTGTAAACAAGTCCCCCCAGCTTGCATCGTGCATTAGTGGTGTGAACTAGTCCGGATGCGTGCATCATAAGTCCATGCTGTAAACAAAACCCCCCCGCTAGCATCGTGCATTAGTGGTGTGAACTAGTCCGGATGCATGCATCATAAGTTAGTGGTGTAAACAAGTCCCCCCAGCTTGCATCGTGCATTAGTGGTGTGAACTAGTCCGGATGCGTGCATCATAAGTCCATGCTGTAAACAACACCCCCCGCTAGCATCGTGCATTAGTGGTGTGAACTAGTCGGGATGCGTGCATCATAAGTCCATGCTGTAAACAAAACCCCCCGCTAGCATCGTGCATTAGTGGTGTGAACTAGTCCGGATGCATGCATCATAAGTTAGTGGTGTAAACAAGTCCCCCCAGCTTGCATCGTGCATTAGTGGTGTGAACTAGTCCGGATGCGTGCATCATAAGTCCATGCTGTAAACAAACCCCCCCCGCTAGCATCGTGCATTAGTGGTGTGAACTAGTCCGGATGCATGCATCATAAGTTAGTGGTGTAAACAAGTCCCCCCAGCTTGCATCGTGCATTAGTGGTGTGAACTAGTCCGGATGCATGCATCATAAGTCCATGCTGTAAACAACACCCCCCGCTAGCATCGTGCATTAGTGGTGTGAACTAGTCCGGATGCATGCATCATAAGTTAGTGGTGTAAACAAGTCCCCCCAGCTTGCATCGTGCATTAGTGGTGTGAACTAGTCCGGATGCGTGCATCATAAGTCCATGCTGTAAACAAAACCCCCCGCTAGCATCGTGCATTAGTGGTGTGAACTAGTCCGGATGCATGCATCATAAGTTAGTGGTGTAAACAAGTCCCCCCAGCTTGCATCGTGCATTAGTGGTGTGAACTAGTCAGGGTGCATGCATCATAAATTAGTGGTGTAAACAAGTCGGGTAGCTTATGCCAAACATCAGTGACGTAAGATATACACAAGATATAAAATGGTAGATCATATCAGAAGGGAAAAAAATCAGTCAGCGCATCATTGAGTCTTTATGAGCCTCGGTAGCTCTTCGGTGCTTGTTTGGACCGGGCCATCGTTAGACGTTCCCTGAAGAGCAGCGAGCTTGTTTGCAGTCTCGGCTGGGGCTCCATTTGAATTGTGTTATAAGGTTGAGGACCAGGGGTCAGATTCTACTCTCAGTTGGGGATCCCGTCTGATTGTTCTCGAAGTTCTGTTCTAGTTCGATTGCCCCTGTTAAAGAAAGTCTGCTCATTATTAACAAAAGAAAATGTAACTGTGTATCGCAATAACGGGCGACAAGGGGAACCCTCCAGCACCTGCACAAGCAGAGGCAAAACACAAATGTATAGATTTTGTGTGCAGGACTCCAAAGCAGATCATGTGATGAGACCGAACAAAGGAGTTACACAGGCGCAGTATTCTGACGTCATGAGTATGCAAACCACCTTCAGATAAATACAAAAATCATGTAATCTTTCACTACTGAGCAAGCTAATCAGAAATTAATTTCTTGCCTCCAAAAGCAGATATGGAAGTGAGGCTTTAGGCGTCCTAGACGGGCACAACTTGAAAGCATGGCTAGTGTGAGCAGAAAGATGGCTGATGCGGTTACTCTTGTGTTGCACTCTCATCTTAGTGTTGCTGACAGGTTTTGGTCCTGTTTGAGTGTTGTTTCAGGTTGGTACCCAGTTAAATTTTGCCCGTATATTGGGGTCCACTTTGCGTTCTTAGGGCCTGATTCACAAAGGTGAACTTACACTTTTCTGTAAGTTTACGTTGTTTGCTATTCACAAATGGATTTGCGAGTAGTAGCTTTACGGGGTCCGAGTCTCCGCACATAAAAAGACAGGACTGTCCTATCTTTATGGCCGGAGACACCTCACTTGTAAAGCTACCACTTGTAAATCCCTTTGTCAATAGCAAGACGCTACAGGTTACATCATAGTTAAGGGGTCAGAAACAGGTTACAACACAAACAATTGTAAATCTACACAAAAGTGTAAGTTTACTTGTGTGAATCAGGCCCCTAGAGTGTGCTCGCTGATCGGGGTCCAGTTTGAGTGTCGTTTCAAGTTTGAATCCAGTTGAGTGCGTTCTCAGTTTGGGTACAGGTATGAGTGTCATCTCAAGTGTGACACCAGTATGAATGCACTCTCAGGTTAGCAGTGCACTTTGATGTAATCCTTCCTGGTTGGCTTCCAGTTTGAGTGCGCTCTCATTTTGGAGTTCTATGTGCCACGGCGTTCTGAGATCAGCTGATTCAGCGCTGGTCTGTACCCCTCGTGTCTGGAAAGCCAGAGCGGGTGGTCGCTCCTTCCGCAGCTTGGCTGCGCAACTTTGGAATTCGCTCCCTGTGTCTATTAGAGCCATTCATAGCCACTTTTCTTTTCGAAAAGCAATAAAGACCTGGCTCTTCCCTGTGTAATCTTTATCCTTTTGGTTCCCGCTGAGGAGTCTGTGGTTGCGCTGGGACGCCCCGTCGCTGGGGCAGCTATGCGCATTACAAATCCCAAAAAATAACATAAATAAATATTAAGTTCAATTTTGCTTGGGTTTTAGGTGCAGTTTGATGGCACTCCTGCAATGAATTCCATTGTAATTCTGCTACCGGATTAGTGGATCCGTTTTGATTATGTTCAGAGAACACTCCGTCTGGACCCAACGCTGACACTTTACGCATCCAGCTTTGGGCCCATTTTGAGGACACTTAAGTTGCTGTCCAGTTTCTGTGCACTCTCTGGTTGCTGTCCAGTTTTAGAGCGCTCTCTGGTGTGTTCCAGTTCATGTGCACTTTGTGATTGGGGACAGTTTTGAGTGCGCTCTCAGGTTGGTCTAGTTTAAGTGCACTTTGTGGTTGGGGTCCAGTTTGAGTGCACTTTGTGGTTGGGGTCCAGTCTGTGTGCTCTCTGAGGTTGGGGGCCAATTTGATTGATAGCTACTTTGTTGCCATCCACTTTGAGTGCACACTCAAGATTTATCCCAATTCTGTTGTGTTCTCGGGTAGTGTCTAGGTGACAGCCCCTCAATTGAGTTCCATTTTGAGTTTGTTTTGGGGTGCAGGCTCAGATGCATTGTCCTCTCACATAGGGCTCCAGGAGTCTGCCTCTCTTTTCTCTCTTCCCTTTTCCTCTCTTCTCTTCTCTTTTCTCTTCTTTCCCCTTGTCTCTTTCTTCTGTCCTCTATTTTGTCACGTCCTCGCTTCTCTCTTAATGTTTTTGTTGGTGGTGTCAATGAAAGGGAGTTACGTACTGCTTAATTGTTTGAGAACAAAATAGAGAGAATGACAACCGGAGATAAGAGGGAGGAAAAAGAGTCTAGAAGAGTGAGAAAAAGAGACAGAAGGTGTAGAGAGGCATCCGATATCTGGCAATCCCAGATTTCAGTAGCACTAGTGGAGGATTCCTAAGAAAAAGAAATAAACTAAGCAGTGCTGCTAAGGCGGAAGCAAAAGCAGCAATTTAAGAAAAAAGTGGAAAAGCGGTTTGTGGCAACTTCACTATTTTGGAACTAATCTGTGTATTTTTATGTATAAATGTCAGAAACTAACCACACAGTATTGATGTTAATTTAAGATTCCTTCCAGTTTTTTTAATATTACGGTAATGCCTGGAGGTGGGGCTCTCTGCAGTGAATGTAGGCACTTCATGTGCAAAGATTGTTTTTAGGATATCAAAAAATAAACAACCGCATCCACTAGATGGATCGCGGAGCCGCTGAAACATACATGTTGTTGAAATTAGACTGCTTCATGTGAACAGTTACACAAATTGTCTCTGATTTTTCATTTTCGCAGCTACACCTATGAGAGTGTGAAGGGCGTTTACCCCGAGTGCCAGTTCGTGTTTGACCTGGAGTTGCCCCAGGACTTTGTACCCAGAGTGGGAGATGGAGAAGTGCAGGAGTTCTACCTGTGGCCCCTGGAGAAGGTGAGAAGGAGACGCGAGGGCAAGGACAGAGTGCTGTGGGGTGGTGAGGTTCTACCTGTGGCCCCTGGAGAAGGTGAGAAGTGAGATGCGAGGCTGTGGACAGGTGATGTGTTAGGTAAGGTTCTACCTGTGGGCCCCGGAGAAGGTGAGCAAGGAGACGCAAGTCCAAGGACAGAGTGCTGTGGGGTGGTGAGGTTCTACCTGTGGCACCTGGAGAAGGTGAAAAGGGAGATGTGAGGGCAAGGAGAGAGGTGTGTGCGGAAGGTGTGTTTCTACCTGCAGCCCCTGGAGAAATGTGAGACCATGGACAGTGCTGTGGGGCGCTGAGGTCCTACCCTGGAGAAGGGGAGAAGGAAGATGGCAGGCCAAGGGCCGAGCTGTCTGGAGGGGTGATGTTCCACCTGTGGGCCATGGAAAGGATGAGAAAGAAGACGCAAGACTAAGGACAGAGCTGTGTGGGGGGGGGGTGAGGTGTGTGTGTGGACAGCTGTGCAGAAGCTGTGCTAAAAGCTGGTACCAGGGATTTCATATTAGGCACAGGCTAGGCCTTTCTTGGCACAGAGCCTGGCATGTAAATACATACTTTCTCTGGTTGAGTCTAAAGAAGGTCGTTGGACGTAACACCACAGGAGAATTTCTGTTCATGGACTTTGAGATGTGGCTGAGCAGCTGTGAGATGCACCAGGGAATTAAAGACTGGTCAACAGAAGGACACTGCCCAGGCGAGACGTTCCTTGGCACAGAGGTCAGGGTGTGATGAATGCATCATGTAATTGATTCTCTAAACATAAATAAAACTGTGTTGTGTTAGTGTGGTGCAGAAGAAGATTTGAGCGCAAGGGCACGGCCCAGATCAGGTGTTCCTTTGCATCGGGCTCATGTATGAAGCCGGCTTCATTTGGTTCAGAGTGAAGAAGCTGAGTCACTGCAACACCACAGGGAGATCTGCACATGGCCAGGGCTCTGTTGTGGTGGTGAGGCGCAGAGGGTCAGTTGTGCACCAGAAGCTGCACCCAGGACTTCATGATTGGTATGCATAAGAGCTGCGCCCTAGCGAGGCATCCCAAGGCATAGATCTCCGCATGGGAAGCCTTCTTCTGCTTGAGTCTAAAGAAGGTCAAAGTCTGTAATCCCAAAGGAAGGTTCTACCTGTGGCCCGTGGAGAAGGGAGACGCAAGGCCATGGGCATCGACAGAGCGAAATTGTTCTGAGTTAGATGTGGAGAGTTTTGCACAAGAAGCTGCAGACTCATAACTGGTTTACAGAAGGGCGTTGCCAGGCGTTCCTTGGTATAGGGCACAGCTTGTGGTTCCTGCTTCATTTGCTGGGGTTAAGGATGTTGAGGGCAGTGACAGTGACCAATACCACAAATGAGGCAAGTTTACCTCTCCTTCTCGGTTTCACCTTTTTTCCCTTTGCAGCCTGACGCTCTGTTTTGTGTTTTGTTCCTAGGTGAAAGAGACCATAGCAACCACCGACTTCAAACCCAACTGTGCCTTGGTGGTACTCGACTTCCTGATACGACATGGATTCATTGACCCTGACCAAGGTGAGGTCATCAGAAGGTGGGTTTAGAGTGCCTTGACTGTCCCATTGAGGAATGCAGACTACACATCATGGTGGCCTGGGGCTAGGCCCACCTTTCACTTGTGACTATGCCTTCCTTTTGTCAATGACTAGGGCCATGCTTTCCTTTTGTTTGTGCATTATGTAGCTCTCTGTGTCTGGGGTATGCCTTCCTTTTATCTGTGCACGATTATGCTCTCCATTTGCGCTGTCCAGAGTCATGCTTTCCTTTTATCCTGCCTTTCCTGCAACTGTACTATACCTTCCTTTTGTCTGTGCAAGGGTATGCTATCGCTTTGCATTATCTGGGTCTGTGCTTTCCTTTTATCCTGCCTTTTCTGTGCCTGTGCTATGCCTTTGTTTTGTCTAAGCCTGAGGCTATGCTCTCCTTTTGTCTGTGCCTGGGAATGCTCTTCCTCTGCGCTGCCTGGGGTATTTTTTTTTAAAGTTTATTCATTTATTGTAATTTTATATAGCGCTAACATTACCCGAAGATGTCAGAGCGCTTTACAATAGAACCATTTGAGATACATTAGGACTTTGGATTACATGAGTTACATAGGAGATATCAACAGGAAAAATTGTAAATGTACAAGTTGTAAAGTCACTCAAGGAAAAGATACAAACAGATAAACTCTACAATCACATAGGAATGGTAGTAAGTACAAAGGACTACTACATATACTAGTGGTTAGAGATAAAAATATATACAAATTGCAAATTCACTCAGGATTACATATATTACATATTTACAGAGCAAGGAATTCTTGCCATCGTTCAGCCAGGTGTGCAGGGGAAGGAAGAGGGGAGAACAGAAAGAAAGGGAAAGGAAGGCAGGACAGGACAGTAGACTAGAGGGGGAAATGAGTAAGAGAGTCAGGAGGAGGAGGGCATTTCGTTTCAAATTCATAGCTGTACTGTTCATGAGCAAAAGTTGAGAACGTGCCTGAAAAGCAGTCTGTGACGGTCCAAGAAGAGGTGGCTGCCGGTGTCCAGCTGGAAGGGCGTGCGGCCACTCACTGCGTCCTCCAGGAGCGAGTCTGTGTAGCGCTGCACCATCTGCCGCTGCGTTATGTTCCTCTTGTTTTTGCATGGACTTGCTCACTCTGCACTGCCTAGGATATGCCTTCATTTTGTTTATGCATGGCATGTGCGATCTGTTTGCCTATGCTAATGCATTCCTTTCCCCTCTGCCTAGAGCGACATCTTCCTTTTTTCTGTGTATTAGTATGTTTTTCCTATGGTTCTGCCTGGGTTATGCCCTCCCTTTAATCTGCGTGGAGTATGATTTCATTTTATTTTGTGCATGGCTTGTGCCTTCTTTCTCTGCCTAGAGCTGCAACTTCTTTTTGTCTGTGCCTGGCGGCTTTCTTCTTTTCACCTCTGCCTAGGGCAGAATCTTCCTTTCGTGTGTGCATGGGCTTATGCTTTTGTGTGCTATGTGCGCATGCCTATACTTTACCTGTGCGTGATGAGGTCCTGAAGTAGTGCTGCACACTGTGCCAAATCCTCAGTAAGTTTATCATCTCTTCTTCCTGCCTTCATCTGACTTCATTGTGTCCTATCATGTCCCTGATCGAGCATTGCATCCTTGGCGACTGCAGGCTTAGTCAGTGTAGGGCTTGTCAATGTTTTACCACTACTGTCCCCAGCACCACAAACCTACACATCATGTTACCTTTTTTTTATAGGAGCAGCTCCAGTGGGCATTGCTTTTTTATTCCATTACATCTTCCATTAAGTTTGTCCATGTAAGCATTGCCATGTCATGTGCAAGAACTTTGCTCCTGGTTCTTGTCATCATGGGCAATTAGAAGAGTATTCACAATAAATCTTACTTAACATGAGCCGCAACAAGTCGGTTGTCTGGAGGTATTTAGACCAAGCCAATATAAACTATGCATTGCTAGATACTGTTTAAAAACCTAGGTGCATCCCTTGTCTCACTGATTGGTTCCTCACAGTCTTTGGTCAAATTTCCATGCCTCCATAGCACTACCACCTCTTTCTTGGTTTGACACCCTATATATATTAGCCACAAGCATCCTTATATCCAGCAACATTGTGTTGTGTCTGGGGCTTTGATAATGCGTGTACTCCACATAACTCACCTAGGCTTACCATAATCATCCAGCGCTTCTGCAAATGTGACGGATCTGTTTCTAGGCATCTTCTAGTATCTTCTCCCTTCCCTCCTTACATTGCTGACATTTCATGTACAATGTGACTCCACAACCGCATGTTGGCTGCAAATAGCCAGTGCCTCATACCAACTTTCACAATTCCTCCCAGACCGACTCACCTGCCTCATTGTATTTGAAAAGTGCACTGGTTTGCTCCCTCCATCTTGAGAAATTCCAGGAGTGGTACATTCGCATTCACCCCTTTGTAGTAAACGATCTCCCAGGTAATGTTTTCGTTCAACCACTGCGCATCAAGCTGCAGTTGGAATGCCATGTGATAGAGCTCCATATCTGGTTGTTCCAACCCTACCTTTTCCCATTGCAAGGTTAAAATGTTCAACCAAAATCAACTGTCCTTCCGAGGCCAGACAATGGACACAAACAACTGGTCCATTCCTGTGTAAACGGGGACATGGATCACTGGAGAACATAGAGACATTGAGGAAAAAACACATTCTTTGCCCGCGAGCCCCTACCTATTGCAGACAGCAGCATCTTGTTCCAAAATTCAATCATGCTCTATGGTCGTATCCTCACCTTGCCCACATTCTGAAAACACTGGGCACCAACATGATGAGTAATCCAGATGCCAGTGTATCAAAAACTAGAAGCCACTGTTTGAGTCCCACGTCTAGATAAGTTGAGTCCTAAAGTACTGTAACCCCCTTCGAGTGGACTTAATGTACGAGATACTTACCTTTGTTAACGATGGATCTGGTAGAGACTATTCTTGCAGCAGATTCCTTAACGTAAAATTATCCCCAGGCGTGAGACTGGATCCGGAAAACTTTTCTTTTCCCCAGCATCTCTGCGCGCCAGTGGGCGGTACCGCGTGACTCCGCCCTGATGTCGCCCGCGGGCGTGAGGTCATCGAGGTCACATAAGCCCCACCCCGGCACGCCAACATCAGTTTTCTTCGGAGACCTTTTCCGCGCCACAACGCGGAACCATCACAACAAAAACTGTGAGAATATGGGAACAGTGTGCGAAACAGCAGATAAACAGAAACGAATGGAGAACAGCCCATTCGGGAAAGTGCAAGGCACTATGGCACCGAAAGTCATAGAAGGAAAGAGCAGAGCGCAGCCACTGTAAAGCAACCCTGCAATTAATACAACATTCTCCCTGAGACAGAAAAATAACATATGTAAAACTGTGCAGCAGACGAAAGAAGTCTGCAACCGCAGTCCATTAATGTTGAAGGACAAAAGAGTAACGACAATTCACCCCAGATAACACCACCAAGGAGAGTTGCGTCCCCTAAAAAGAGCCAAGGCTGAGACCCAGTCAGGTTTCCAACTCAGAGGACTGCACATGAGTCAGAAACTCCACAAACAAGGACAGAGGAAAAATATTAGAAGGCCCCACACTTGAAACACCAGAGTGTAGGGACGCAGGAGTACCTATGAACCTACCCGCCAAGCACCAGAAAGGAGGAATGGATGCAAACCCACCAAACAAACACCCCGCTAAGGAGGAGTGAAAGAAGCACTCGTAGAAGATAAGGCACTCAGAGGTAGGCGAGTGGAGAAGTAAGGGAACTACGAGGCTACCCGTTGAAGGAAGAGCAGAGGATGCAGAAGCTGGGGGCCCCCTCCTCTGAGTCACATGGAGGACACACCCTTTTGCTTCTGCCCGGAGTGTACCCATACGTTTTCCCAGAAGGACAATCATCAGGAGTGCAGTCTTTGCCTAACAAGAGACCACAGTACCAAGAACTGCAAGGGCTGCGCGGAATTCAAGCCCAAATATTTTAGAGCAATGGAGATGCATATTACGCCATGCAGTGGCAAAAGAAAACTTGCCGTCTGTTTGGACCATGCGCATCACTGGACAAAGGAGACCTTCCTCTGCATGAGCAGAACCAATCCCAAGATCCTACTCAAAATTAGTGAAACTGAGCATGCCACACTTTCCGTCGCATGCTGCCCCACCCCCAGGTCTAGGAACCGCTCCATGAAATACCCAAAAGACATACAGATACTTTTTGGTTCTGAAACCTTGTTCCCCAAATCTCTAGCGCTCCCTACTTAAGAATGACCTCTCACTACTCCAAGCCAATCACTGAGTGGAGTTGACCAGAGCCCTTGTCATGGCACGCCTGGACCTCATCTGTACTGGTCTCTCTGTTCGTGAATGCCAGGCTACAGAGGTGACACCACCAGAATGTGCCTGAACCTCCACTAACATGAACACATCAGGTCTCCTCTGAAAGCTCTCCACAGGCTTCCAGTAGAAACCAGAATAAAATTCAAGGCTCTCTGCACTGCACGGTCTAGAACACCAGCTCAGTGAAATGCCCAGAATATCTGCAGAAACAGGCATTGATCTACAGCCAGATGTGTTGCCTGTCCACCCACTTGGTCCATTACTGATCCTTCAGGAGGAAGGGACACTGAGGCAGATCCGCAGACTGAAACTCACTCAACAAACCTTGAAACCTGAATCCAGCTTTGAGTGACTCAGGACACTGCTGGCAACTAAACTATTTAGAGCTGCATTTTAACTGGAGACCTCCCAGATCACCGGCTGAAGTGGAAACCTGTCGGACACAGGTACTCACCCTGCCAGAAAGAGTTCCATCCTCCCCTCCCATCTTCATTAAACTGTGCACTTGCTGTCCTTTCTTGTTTTGTGAGTCATTGTGAGGTAACAAGCACCGCTTTTAACACTCCGAATCAAGTAGATAAGGTATTCGACAAAAGAATAAGGAAAGAAACCAGAATGCAAGGGAAGAATCGAGGAGAGGACTAATCCGATAGAGGCTTCTAGTCGCAGATTTATTCAAATAGAATTATCCCCAGGCATGAGACTGGATCCGAAAACTTTTTGCCACAGCATCCCTGCGCGCCGGGAGCGGGGCGACATCGTACGACTCCGCCCAGGCGTCGTTCGCGTAAGTGACGTCAGCGAGGTCACATAAGACCCGCACTGGCGCTCCTACGTCAGTTTTTTCCTTTGCCGCATGCAACGAGGATCCGGTCTCTGCTCGGGCCTGTTTGGTGCCCCTTTTTTCTCCTCATTGTCCATTTTTTGGGTGGAACAGTGTGCGAATGCCTTCGGACTTTAAGACTTGCACGTCGTGTGAGCATCTTATGTCGGCGACGGACCCTCACCTTATTTGTATGTGGTGTTTAGGAGAGGATAGCGGATTGTGAGGCGTGCCAACAGTTGAAGCCGAAGTCGCGGCGGGAGTGCCGGATGAAACTACTCTCGATACAATAGTGGATGATGGATGGAGCATTTGAGCAAATCAAACACTCACCTCTAGTCAACTGATCTGGGTTTAATCCATCACCATTCTTTAGCTCACTCCGCCACCCCAGTTCAGACATGGCCATATGCTAATCAGTCTGACCCTGTTCCTCATGGGAACAGTCCAGCCCGAACTGACAAGCCATGTCTTCTCTGAACCGGAAACAAGCATCACGGGAAAGGTTTCGGGTTCATTACTCTCATCAGCCAGGCTATCTTGAATCCAGTGGTAAAGTGAGCAAGGGACTCACATCTGAGCATACCCTGCCGACTTAGGGCGAACAAAGCGATACAAAAGGGTATGATGGACGGAGCGTTTGAGCAAATCAAACACTCACCCCCAGTCAACTGACCTGGGTTTAATCCATCATCATTCTTTAGCTCACTCTCGGCGTACCTCTCCAGGGCGGCTTCCTCTCCTTGGTCAGCCTCTGCAGAGAGCTTCAGATACGGCCGTTGTCGTCGGCCTCGCCCTTCTTCGATGTCGCGAGAGCATCGCTCACCGGTGGGTAAGTGTCACAATTTGTCCCACAGGGGCTGATGTTCGGCCTGCCGGGGCCGTGGGCTCTCCGAGATTGATGCAGCCCCGTGTGTCGTCCTCCTAACCCCCGTTTTCCGGTGACTGAGCGTCGAGAGTCCAGAAGAGACATACGCGGCGGCTTTGCAGGCCTCGCTGGCATTTTCTCCTCCTTCCCCACCTGGGGCGTCAGCAGATCCCTTGCCTTGCACGGGGCCCTCCGGCGGCTCCGGCCCGGCGCTGTCTGGTTCGGATGCAGGCTTGGAGGATGTGGTGCTGTTGGGGTGCGGCCCTTCGGGGGTCCCTCCTTCAGACCACTGCGCCTCTGTCTCGCCGCAAACTCCTGCGTGAGTCCCTGTGGTGTCGTGGGAGGTCGCCTGGGCTCAGGTCACATCCCCAAGCCCCACTCGGCCCTCTGGGCAGGCGAAGGCCTTGTCCATGACTGAGCTGATGCCGCCGCGGGGCCGGGCTGCGCCACAGGGGTCGGTGGACCCTCCTTGTTCCGCTCTGGGTCGAGGCTGGGTTGGGTCCCATCGTCCCCTGCCGGGCCCCTTTCGACCCTCCCCGCGAACGGCTGCCTCGTCAGGGGGCGAGTCGGAGGTAGAAGTGTCCCTTGCACCGCCGCATGGGTCGCCGGGACACCTCCTCCACATCCTGGGCCGAGGCTGGCAGAGGACTTCGTGTCACTCCCCTGGTCCCTCTCGTTCCTCCACACAGGCGGCTGCCTCGGCGGAGGTCGAGTCGGTGCCGTTCCGGCACCGCCCCTTGACCATTTTGACTCCGCTCCGGTCCCTGGCGCGGTGTGACTTGGAGGGGCCCTGTCCGGTGTCTCTGTCGGCACCAGATGGCGTCGACCTCCTACCGCGGGCGGCGGATTCTACTGCCCCGTACAGGAGTCGTGCCGCGGATTCATCTTCGGACGCTCCCTCTTCTCCAGAGGTTGCTGCACACTGGTGTCATCCTCCCTGGAGACGTGCGGCAGCGTGGTGTCCTTTTCACCGACATCATCGAAGGGTGGCTCCCTGCCATTTTTGAGGTCTGTCTTTCCTTCCACCCCTCTACCTCAAGTCCACTTTTACGGATGTCTTTTCCGTCCCTGCCGCCACTGTTGACTCCGCCGTCCCGGTAGGTCCATTGGCTGGACTCTTGGGGGCGCAACACGTTCGCCTCGACCAGTGCTGCAATGCGGACCCATAACACATTATGTGTGTTGGCTAGGGCCTTGTAACGAGGTACACCGCCACAAACGGGTAGTAAAACAGGACGCAGGGGTTGAATGGTGGCTCATGGACTCATCCCCTCCTTCCTCACAGGACTACCAGGAACCTTGGCAACCACTGCCACAAAGGGGGAAAAGTCAGAGCGACGCCTTTAAGTGGGCGTGTACTACAGACGAAGAAACACCCCAGCGTGACGTGGATCTCGCAGCAGTGAGTAAAGACCAGGAAGAACACCAGTCGGCGTGTGACGACACCAGAGGAGACGGAGTGAGGAGTGCGAGAGGAGACAAGAACGGAGGACGGTACAAGCCAGGAGGAGAAGCAGACGAGCCAGGAGGCCAACGGATCAACGCTTCGCCGTGCCACACTCCTGAGGGAGAAGTGTGGCTAACACAGGTACGGCAGAAACTTTCGAGCTGGGCGGGGAGGAGGAGTTCAGTACCGCCATAGAACCGGACGTACTGTTGTTACATCTCATCCGGTTGTACATAGCATTACATAGTGTAAATAGACCTGAACCCGTCTCCCTTGTCTACCTCCTTTCCCCCCTCACTCTTTCCCCACCACGAAACCTCCACTATTGGTTGCCGTTTAGCACCCGTCAGCGGTGTCCCTCACTTCCCCGGTTCCCTCGGGATGGACACGGTATGAGGATGTGAAACTAACGGTCCTTCTGTTTGTGTTTCTTTTACACGGCCACGTCGAGAGAGGGCTCCAAGGAACTGCCAGGAGTGCGGCTACCTAGACAAGAAGGGGTACAACAGAGACAGCCTCACCACGGATCCCTCAGAGTTTGCCCGGGAAAGATTGACATTTCGCCGAAAAAAACTATATGTGAAAATAAAACCGCATTACCACAACGAAGCCTACAGCCTCTCACTAACCCCGCCGTTACAGGCCTCCTCTTGATTGTGGGACTTGGCTGAGTCTTTGGGATTCACAGCTTCCCCAGAGACTGCTCAGGTGGATTTACAGCATAATGCGTTGGATGGCCGGGAGCTAGCAGCCTTTATTCTCCGCTCCGCTTTGGACATTTCGGAGGTGCTGGGCAGGGCCATGGCTTCCTCAGTCTCCTTCCGTCACCATGCTTGGCTTCAGGATGGAGTGTTCCCTGAAAATATTCGGGAGCGACTGATTGATCTTCTGTTCAATGGCAGCCTGTTATTCCATGCCCCGGCTGACTCCGCCATCCAAAGGTTCCTTGCAGGGCTCCGTCCTCCTCCCCCCTTCTCAGTGACTGCTGAGTTGAGCTGGTTCTGGGCTTTTCTTTGGGCCGGTTGCCCTTGCTGTGGAGCGTGTTATATGGCCATCAAGCCCTCCTTGCTGGGACTATGGCATTGTTGGCTGCTGGACGGCCCATTGTTGTGTGTGTATTTTTACCGGAGTTGTTTTCACAGACTTGGCCCTAAGATTAGGCCTTCTGTTTTTTTTCTTGGGCTTCTTAACAAGCCCTTCATGGGGGTTTCTTTCCCCGCGGCTCTTTGTTTTTCATCTGCTGCATAAGTCCTTCCAAAGAGGGTTCCCATATCTTGGGACTTAACGTACCCTATGTGGGGTAGTGGTGGCTGTTATATAGCTTGTGTTCTGCTGGAGAGTCCTGGTTGCCTTCGGGTGCCTGTTCTCCATGGCGTTTAAGTATGTTGCTTTTGCTTCTTGAAGTTGTGTGCGCGACTCCTCGCAGGGGTGTGTCTGGGCACTTCCTCGCCTTTCTGGTCCTGTCCTGAGGGCTGGGATGACTCTGTGTTCTCCCTTGTCAGGGGTCACCTGCCCGGTCTCCCTGTGGCCCCGGGCTGTTCTTGCTTCTGGCGGCTTACGACTGGCAGTGCCCTTCTGGCTGGCCTGTTGCCTTCCATCTAGGGTAGACTTGCCTTCTTTTCCCTTGTTTCCATGGGCCCTCTGGGGTCCTTCTTCTTATTCTTCTTCTTCCTCTGTCTGTTTGGCATTGGATTGGAGCTCTGTTGCCTTCTTGGGGAGTGGGGTGCTTCGGCCTCTCTGGCCTTGCCCTTGGTTCCTCTGCTGTGAGTGTACGGGCCTCTTTAGCCTTCTTTCTCCCTCCTACATCCTCTTGGGGTCGGTGGTGTTCTGCTTGTGGGGGTTCCCCTTGACTGGCAGGGACGAGGTTCTTACCTGGTGCGCGGATCTGGTCTCCTGTGGGACCCTCTGTTCTGTCCTGGCTGGTGGGGCCCTTTCGCAGACCCTCCTTCCCCGTGGGTATTGCTAGGGTATCTATTCTATGTGAAGGAATCTGCGGCTAGTAGTCTCTATCAGATGTATGAGTTACTTACCTTCGGTAACGATGTATCTGGTAGAGGCGATTCTAGCTGCAGACTCCTATACCCGCCCTTTCTCCCCGTTCTGCGAGGAACCTTGGGTTGGTCTTCGATACTGTCCTCGCCGGTGGGGGGCTGTGTCTCCTGTGAGTGCCTTCTTTTGCTCATGATGGGTGGCTCCGTCTGGTTGCGGTTCATTCCTCCTTCTGTTGGAGGATGGTGTTCCGATGCTCTGGTACCCCACTGCTCTGGCTACTCCAGGTTGGGGGGGATTGCCTTCAATCTCTGTGTCCCCCCATCTGATAACCTCTGAATAGAGGTCATCTGGCCATGCCTTGACCTTGTTCCATGGAGGATGGTTGCCCTCCATGCTGGGGCGGCTTGGAGTTGTTCTCCCTGTCTGTTTTGGGACTGGCTCCACTTCCTTGTTCAGGATGGGGGTGGTGGGCTACAGGTGTCATGACTTTTACGCATGTTCCTTGCCTCTAGGGCACGGGGGGAAGCTGTCTATGTACGGCGGGGTGGCTGCTCAGGGCTCTGCTCTGTTCTTTCTTCTTTCCCTGCTTCTGGGCTCTGCAGTGTTGACACTGCTCCTTGTGGTGATGTTAGTCACCATTACTTTTCCAATTTTTCTGCTCTTTGCACACTGTTCCCATGCTCCCACAGTTTATCTGGTGGCTCTGCGTTGTGCATCGGAAAAGTTCTCCGAAGAAAACTGACGTAGTCGTGCCGGGGCGGGTCTAATGTGACCTCGCTGACATCACCTACGTGGACGACGCCTGGGCGGAGTCGCGTGATGTCGACCCGGCACGCAGGGATGCTGTGGCAAAAAGTTTCCGGATCCAGTCTCACGCCTGGGGATATTTCTACGTGAAGGAATCTCCGGCTAGAATCGTCTCTACCAGATACATCGTTACCGAAGGTAAGTAACTTGTACATCAGGACATTAATGTAGAGCCAAAAAGAGATCAAGAAAAGAGTCCGCCCAGGGCTGAAGTTAGCACCTTCCGGAGACATCAGAGAGTTTCTCTCCCTGAGTGAGGACTCTTTGAGCTGGCAAGCTGTCTAGACTGGTGTGATTTACCATGATTCATGCGTCGTTGTTTCCAGAAACTGTAATGTGATAGGATTTACAGAAGTAAAATCAATGTCTGATTCTAATCGTATGTATTTGAATCATGAACACAAGGCCTAGGCGGTTTAGGCTTTAAACTGTTGTTTTTTCTTGCATTTAATAACCCGTGTAAAAGCCCAGGTTCCCATGTTTGCATCATAATAGTTTTTGCTACACCTCTGCGATGAGCATTACTTAGTCTCACGTTCTGGGTAACGTTGGTGTTTATTCGCTTTGAAAGAGACAAATGTCCTCAATTCTTGTGTTTTGATTTTCTCCCTCCCAGACCCGTATTACCTGGAGTTTGTTGAAGGCCTCCACCGGGCGCTGTGAGCACAGAGAAGGTGCAGCCAGGAGTCCTTCCTGACACATCTTCAGAGGGTGGAGTCCTCCTAGAAGGCAAAGCTCTGGGAGCTACAGAAAGGAAAAGGACAAACCGAGCTATGGGGGCCGGATTAGGAGGCCGGAAGTGGAAGCTGTGCTTTTACACTGGGGCATCGGACTCTGGGGGTCAGCCAATCAAATCCAACAGTAGGGAGGTGGCATGTCAGTGTATTTCCAACCAAACCCTTATGGAACGGGTGGTAACTGCTATGTTCGTGTATGGATTGTGTATCTACTTCTAAAATCCTTGACTATCAAACGCCAGCAAACGAAGAACAAACAAAGCAAAGTGGCCAGGGTAATGAAGCCAGATTTCTTTTTTTACAATACTAAATAAACAAAGTTTTTTTTATTAAAGAAAAGTACAGTGATTTATATATTGGTGTATTTGTATGAGATCTTTTTTAATGAATGTTTGTGTGTTTTGTGCAGCCTCCTTGCAGTGAGCTCGTGTTTGCTCTGAGGGAATCCTGTGGTTCAGTTCACAGGACTTGAAGGGTTAGAAGGATGGAGCAAGCCTAACATGGGCTGATACAACCTTGGACCCACCTGCCTGGTGGTTTTGTTTGAGGTTTGTGTGTGTTCCAGTAGGTCAAGACTTGATTACACACTCCGTCCTCGGATGTCCTGAACACATTTACTGTGGTACACTGGGCGTGAGAGCAGACAGGTGTGTGCTCTTGGGCTCCTGGGTACAGGTTCTTCTGGAGGCGGTCGGTGGTCCTCGAAGATACCTGTTGAGGACCCTCTGAATGTTCTCTCCCCACACTCAGTAAATGTGCTTAAGTTGTACCTGGTCTGCAGCATGAAGGCTGATGCTTTTGTACATTTGATTCTCATTCTGCAAACACTGCCTGAGAGATAAATCCCTTCCCCTGGCACAGGCTCTCAGACCAAGGAAGCTTTTAGGTCTAAAAAAGGACATATCCAGTCTCCATTTTAAATGTGAGCTGATCAGGCCCTTGAGGCCTTTAAGCTGACCTCAGTTTGGACCTCTGAGGCCAATGTGACTTCCTCATTGTAAGTTCACGACAGGAGGCAGAGAAACTTAAAAATACTTTAAGAAGACCGAGCGTTGAGAGCGAAAAAGCCATCATGTGGTGTGTAACTCATGCCTGACTGTGAAAGATGTGAGGAAAGACAGGTGGGGGTAAGGGATCCCCTTGCAGAGCCAGCTCTCAGGCCATGAACCGGTTGATCCAGTGTCTTCCAGCCCTGCTTCTTTTATTTCAAGTCTTGCACTTATGGTTTTGTCTTGAGGCATTATAACGCAGCATTTTCAGGGTTTTCCAGAAAACGGTCTATAGATGCTTAGATTGTCCATCTGCATCCTGAGGGTCAGAGGCCTGAAATGAGGTCTTTCTGTGTGTGCAGGTAGATGCCTATCTGTCAATACAGGCAGAGATCCATCTGTATAAATAGCTAGCTATTGATTTGTATAGATAGATATGTATAGTTCTATATATTTCTCTATAGTTAGATGATGGTAGAATTCTACCATATCTGCCAGTGAAACATCGCAGAACGGTGGTCCAGGCGATGGTGGTGAGCCGCCTGGACTACGGGCACGAGCTACTGGCTGAAGTGGGTGCACTTTTGGTAGCCCAGCTTCAAGTCATCCAAAATATGGCAGCGAGGATGGTCTTAATTCCCCAGGTTCTACATCACTCCCCTTGCTCAGAGAGCTTCACTGGCTTTCAGTGAAAAATAGATCATTTTTTAAGATCTGCTGCCTCACCTTTAAAGCCATTAATGGAACGGGTCCTGGTTATTTGCAAAATGAACTTTGTAAGCAGCCTTCTAGCCGCAACTTGAGATCAAACTCGCTGGCACTGTTGAAGATCCCTCGCATTCGGCGTAACCGTACAGGGGGCAAAGCTTTTTCATATATTGCTCCCAAGTACTGGAATTCTCTACCTGAGACTTTGCGTAAATCTACTTCCTATCTGGTGTTCAGCAAACAACTCAAGACCGCTACCTAACAGCTACACTTACCGCCAGAGACGCCGAACGGAGGAAGAAGGGAGAAGCCGCCACCGCCAAGAGTCACCTGCCCACAGAACTCCGCGTCGCCGCTCCGGGAACCACAACTCCCGGCAGGCCTCGCGGCGGCGCGTAGAGTGACGCGCAGAGAGGGCGCGAAGGGCCATAAAGGCGGCAGGAAACCGGCAAAGCGGGGGAGACCGCTACCTAACAGCTACACTTACCGCCAGAGACGCCGAACGGAGGGAGAAGGGAGAAGCCGCCACCGCCAAGAGTCACCTGCTCACAGAACTCCGCATCGCCGCTCCGGGAACCACAACTCCCGGCAGGCCTCGCGGCGGCGCGTAGAGTGACGCGCAGAGAGGGCGCGAAGGGCCATAAAGGCGGCAGGAAACCGGCAAAGCGGGGGAGACCGCTACCTAACAGCTACACTTACCGCCAGAGACGCCGAACGGAGGGAGAAGGGAGAAGCCGCCACCGCCAAGAGTCACCTGCCCACAGAACTCCGCGTCGCCGCTCCGGGAACCACAACTACCGGCAGGCCTCGCGGCGGCGCGTAGAGTGACGCGCAGAGAGGGCGCGAAGGGCCATAAAGGCGGCAGGAAACCGGCAAAGCGGGAGAGACCGCTACCTAACAGCTACACTTACCGCCAGAGACGCCGAACGGAGGGAGAAGGGAGAAGCCGCCACCGCCAAGAGTCACCTGCCCACAGAACTCCGCGTCGCCGCTCCGGGAACCACAACTCCCGGCAGGCCTCGCGGCGGCGCGTAGAGTGACGCGCAGAGAGGGCGCGAAGGGCCATAAAGGCGGCAGGAAACCGGCAAAGCGGGGGAGACCGCTACCTAACAGCTACACTTACCGCCAGAGACGCCGAACGGAGGGAGAAGGGAGAAGCCGCCACCGCCAAGAGTCACCTGCCCACAGAACTCCGCGTCGCCGCTCCGGGAACCACAACTCCCGGCAGGCCTCGCGGCGGCGCGTAGAGTGACGCGCAGAGAGGGCGCGAAGGGCCATAAAGGCGGCAGGAAACCCGCGTTGCGGGACGCGAGCGGGACGCCCGGGGCGAAGCCCGGGCAAAGGGCGGGCCCTCTACGGCCCTCATCGGCAGGAGGAGGCAGGGGCAGGGCCAGAAACTCTGCTCGAGGCACACGAGGCATCGTACTGACCAAATAAGACTGTTTTGTTGGCAATAGCCCTCTGTGTGTATTTAGGAGTCCAGGCACCTAGTTATATTCACTATTATGTCGAAAAAGGGATCTGCACCACCAGCTAACACTATGAAGAACTATTTGGTGCAAACAGTGGAAAAAATTAACTTACAGAGGAGAGAATCCTTGGGACTTAGTCAGTCACCTGACTTACACTGCTTGTCCCCCTCTCTAACCCCTTCACCTGAGGATTCAGTGTCCTTGCAGACTTTCCCTGATGCTTGCTTTAACTGTCCCACAACGCAGGAATCCGACCCTATGAATGGCAACGTACTATCTGGATCTGGTCCTGAGGTTCTTATTGTGGACCTTGGAAATAAATCTGACAGTGATGAGGATCAGGAAATTCATGCATCCCCTACAGATGAAGATATTTCAATCACTGAACAACCTTCTCGCTCGGATTCTGGAAAAACTGAAAACCCGCCTAGGCGGGGGGGCCTAAGATCTGGGACCAGGAGGAAGAGGGTAAACACCCCAAAAGCTTCTCATAAGGAAGCCGGAGGGGGAAGTGCTAAGCCTATTGTTAGCCTTGATGAGGACTTATTTGACAGAATTGCTGAGTTAATAGATATGAAAATTAAATCCATTGTTAAACCATTGCTTTCTAAGATTGACAAATTACAATCTGAAGTTAAAAAATTGGGAGTGCAGATGAACAAACTAACTGAGGGTGTTGACAGTGTCATGACGTTAGCGTCAAACCTGGGTAATAACAGTAGGGAAGTTGACGATCAAGAGGGGGAGAATATAGTTGATGCCCCAAATAATCCACCACCCCAGCTTCTTGACCAAAAAACTAGTGGTTCTAATATTAATAGAGGGGACGGTCCTTTAACAGTTGAGAGACCCCCTGCACATGCTCAGCCAACCGACCCTCTTCAATTTATAGTTGAAGCTTCTCCTGTTGTTCTAGTACTGGCTAATGTACCACCTTTAGAAGCCGGTACTGAAGAATCCCCTTCCTCCCTGTCTAACAAAGCCTTACAGTGGCTTACAACCAATATGAGATTAGCTCCAGGGGGGGGGTCAGCAGTTAGCTCAAGAGATCAAAACCGCTAAAAGGGTTTCATGGCTGGGTAATCGCCCCAAAAAATGTAAGGGGGATTGTGTGGCCGTAAGCTTTTCACACACAGGTGTGCTACCCAATATCCTCATTAACTTACTTCCACCACAACACAGGCAGGGTTCTGTTGTACCATTAACTTTGAAATTCTTTTATGGTGAGCAACAGAATGTTACATACCCTAAAACACCAGCCTTTGGATGGGATTCTAATTCTGACTTACACCACAGATGGGGTTGTGAATATACTCGTAACACTGTAAATCAATCAGTACCCCAAGGTTTTCAGAATCCTTTTGCTCAACCCCTCTTATTGTCTAATCGTTTTGCACCCTTATCCTTTTTGGATCATAATGACTGACTCCAGCCAGAATATTCTGGACAGTCTGGGAATAATGTGCCTGTTCTTAGCATACTTACTTGGAACATTGCAGGTATTAAGACTAAAGCAGACAATGTAACATGGTTAAATTTTATATCCAAGCATGACATTATCGCTTTACAGGAAACCTGGGATACAAACAATAGTTTTTCTCTCGATGGCTACAGTTACTTCTGTATCCCTGCTGTGGCTAGCACAGCAGGAAGAGCGAAGGGAGGTCTGATAAGCCTCTCTAAACTTGACATCAAAGGTTGCCTCAAGAAATGTGACTCAGGATCTGAGCATTGTCTTATTGTTGAATTGTCTCGTGCGGAATCTCCCAACATCTTGTTTATTAATTTTTATAATTCCAATGCTGCCGACTGTACGCCATATAGTCTAGGTAGATTGGATGATTTTCTGTCAGTCTATAGTGAAGATGTTAATGCATTTGAAATCATCTTCCTAGGGGATTTTAATATACACCCTTGCTTACTTTTGTGTGTTTGCGATGACACAGATTCCCCTCCTAATTGTGCAATGGTCCATCTTGAGCATAATAAACAGGGGGACTGTCTTGAAAACTTCCTCGCAAGATGGAACCTATACGAATCCAGTTGTGGGGAGGGGGGGTCAGGGCCCCTACTTTTAAGGGCTCAGACAATGGCTCTATCATTGATTATATTTTTATTTCTGCATGTTTTTTATCCAAGGTTTTAATGTATAGAACTGTGGTATCCGCCTTTAGTGACCATAATCCAGTCTCATTGGATCTAGTAGAGAGTGAACTTTTAGGGCGAAATCATGGTCCTTGTCATAAAGATGGTTCACTTAAAGTTAAGGATCAAAGACGTAGACTGAAATGGGACAGTATAATCCCAGAACCCTTCGTTCAAGAAATTCTAGTAGAGGCAGAGGAAGAGGTCGGAGTGTGTCTATCTAGTGAAGCTAATGATGGGGAAGTGATCCTTGCATTTGGCAGCATATGTAGCAAGATAAACGGCAAGCTCTCTGTGATCAGTAAACCCAAGATGAAACCTCTTAAAAGATGGTTTGATCACAGTTGCTCCAATGCACATTCTGCACTGCTTAATGCTCTTAAAACCGATCCAAAAGATCGTGACCTCATCAGGACAAGTAGAGCTTTATATAAAAAGGCCATTGTAGAAAGGAAGAAACAGCTTAAAGATGAAGCCTGGGCACAACTCACAGATCCAGCCATAATAAAAAATAGAGGAGAGTTCTGGAGGATTGTTAACCAACCCCTTCTTACAGGCGAGGATAACTCCCCCCTAGAAACTAATATCCCAGATGAAGGCTGGATTAAACATTTCAGAGATATATACTCAGACCATTATCATGTAGAGAATGGTGCACAGGAAGCGTCTACTATTACATCAGGTAATCATTTGCACTTTGAAGTTGAGGAAGTTTTAGCTGCTATTGATTGTACTCTGACTAAAAAGGCACCGGGTCCAGATGGTGTTCCTGCCGATGCCTTTAAATGCTTCCCT
Source organism: Lissotriton vulgaris (assembly GCF_964263255.1). NCBI lineage: Eukaryota > Metazoa > Chordata > Amphibia > Caudata > Salamandridae > Lissotriton > Lissotriton vulgaris. The sequence continues at coordinate 36,283,099 of NC_141698.1, read as the reverse complement.
AACTTCTGGTCAAGACTGCTTTGCAGGGTCTTCAATGCTTTAAACCGTGACAATATTCCTAAGTCATGGAAAACATCAATAATTATTCCGGTCTTCAAAAAAGGAAATAGGCAGGACCCTGCATGCTATAGGCCAATTTCACTGATAGACTCCTCAGTTAAGATTCTAGGGAGAGTCATATTAGCGAAATTGAATGAATGGGCCACAGAGAACAACATCTTGAGTAATGTGCAATATGGGTTTAGACCCAAGAGAAGTACCCTGGACCAGTGTCTCAACCTTCATCCACTGATTGAGAAATATACCAGGGCCAAGGATGGGTCCATGTACCTTGGGTTCATGGACCTTTCCTCTGCATTCGATATGGTCAACAGAACTAAGCTCTGGGGAAAATTACTTGACATGGGCCTGGATAGATCCATAGTCAACTTATTGGCTGACCTCCACTCTGGCCTTTCTGGCAAAATTAGAGTATCTACTAATGGAAGGTGCACAGACGTTTTTGCATCTGAAAGGGGAGTCAGACAGGGTTGCATACTGGCACCACTGTTGTTCACGCTATATGTGAACGCTCTGGAGCCCGCCCTCAGGGGTGTGACAAGCGACATCCCACGTGCAGGGGAACAGGGCATACCAGTTCTCCTTTACGCGGACGATGCGGTTCTTCTTGCCCGAACCGGGGTGGGGCTCCAACGACTCTTGGACGCCTTTGAATCCTTTATGGGTTCCCTTGACCTGAAAATAAATGCGAAAAAATCTCAGGTTATGCTCATGGGCCGGGCCTCAAGGAAATCTTTCCACAAAACCTTTTTCTGTGGCCAGGAAAAGCTTGTACGTGTCACCTCTTTTCCCTACCTGGGGATCACCTTTGACGAGAAAGGTAGTTGGGGTCCCCACGTAAAAAGCAGAGTAGCCATGCTGGCCAGAACTTCTGCTGCCCTCCATGGGTTTTCTAAGAAACTGGGGGGTAGGCCAATTGCAGCTGTTAGTAAAATATACAAAGCTAAATGCATCTCAGTTGCATCATATGGTGGCTCATTGTGGGGTCATAGGGGAGTCGATCCCATACAGACAGCGGAAAATAAATTTTTTAGATCCGTTTTGGGCGTCCCACAGTCAACCCCGTCCTATACCGTCCATATGGAATTAGGGGAAGGGTACATCGCAGATCTGATTAAAACTGCACCCTTAATCGCCTGGCTTAGGATGTGGCTTAATACAGAAATCCCCCTAAATCATACCATAATGAGGGACTGTTTGACCCTAGATAATGTACATAGGATTAGGTGGTTGATGTATATCAAGGATAGCTTTTCTAGGTTGGGGAGGCCTGAATTATACTCTGTCATTGACTCCATAACATCCAAAGACATTGTTTACACCAAGGTGGCTATGAAGGAGCTCCTATCCCTGGAGAGGGAAGAAACCGAGCTGAAGAAACCCTGTGTCAGGGCCAGTCTTTTGTTGGCTATACCTAATGGTCCTGACCGCTATCTTAATGTGGTGACCCATCCCTACCACAGGTTTATTTTAACTCGTTTTCGGTTTAATTTGATTCATTTTAATTTGGGTTTTTATCCTGTGTGGAGTACCCCTGAAAAGGCTACGCCATGTTCATGTGATCAGTTTTCTGAGCAAAGTACAATGCATTTTATAATGTTTTGCAGTTATTATAACGATGCTCGAAAGTTGTTTCTTGTACCTATACTCAAGGAAGCAGGATTTATTCTAGTCCGACCTGCTCTTATTTACTTGCAAATGTTACAAACTCCCAGGATCATGTTTCATGTGGCTAGTTTCCTGGTGAGAGCTATAAGAAGCAGGAACATCAGACTTAAAAATGTGCCTACCTCCTTATGTAGCTCAGACCTGCACATTAATTAGTCTGGCTGCTGGTGATTATCGGTCAAGAATCTTAGAATACATTGTAACAGGGCTTGTAGTTACCCTTTTCTAACATTCAGATGGGGACACACTTAGGAAAATTTTTTAAAACTTTTTTGCACTTTAGCACCTTGCACTTTAGCACTTTGCACCTTGTATTAATCTTTTACTTATGAAATGTGACATGGAGTACAATGATTTTAACTAAAATGTTTTTTAAACTGTTTTTATTCATTGTATCTGTTGTTTGTGATTTTATGCCATTGTCTTTGTATGATATTAAGTTATCGCAATAAAGTATTTTGACTGACTGACTGAACTCAAGGCCTTCCTATTTTAACTCTGTCTTTCACTGAACCCTCACTTTTCCCTCTGGTTTTCCTCTAAGTAAGCCCAGAGATGCCCCTGGGTGAGTCATGCGCTATATAAGAGGCCATTAACATTAACAACATTGAAAAGCAGATTAAGCCCGGCATCTAGAACAATGAATTAACTCATGTTTGGGTAGAGAGAAATGAAGGACTCCAAGTGGTCCAATTCTTCAGCAGGATTAGAAGAAAGATCATAACCAGAGCCACTGGAATTATGTGGCAAAGGAGTACTATCAGGATAAAGGTTTTATGTTACTAATACTAGTATAACACCAGAGTCAAGCAGACATCAACTAAAAGGTGACTAGTTAAACTTTGTAAAGGGTCTGCCACAGTGCAGCACCACACGCTGCATTTTTTATTAGTAACTTTTGATCCATTTAAGATAGAAAATGAATTTATTTTACTCTGCATATTATGGAGTGATGTTTTTGTAGTAAGTGTGGTAAATCAGAAATGATGGAAAATCTTATATTTCTAGTCGTTCTTTCTGGCCAAAGCCCGCTCATTCGGTAGGATGGAAAAATCTGACCTGGGCAGATTTAGGCAATACCCACGTGCTTGACATGCTCTTTCAGTTATTCTCCGGGCAAACGACAACCTACATCTGCTAGAACTGTTAGTGAAATAAAGGTCCGAACCGTACACATTTGTGTCGAAGATGGACCCACCGGACAGCTCCGTTCTTTATTGTAAAGGTTGCATTGAATTTTCACTGCAAGAGAATTGTTCTTTGTTTGGTTCTGATGTCTTTTGTGCAGGCAAACCCTGCTAGCTTTCAAGTAATCGTGTGCTGTGGTCAGTGCTTGAAATGGAAAAATAGAAGTGCAGGTATTCTGTAGCAGAGTGCCTGCTTGTTTTTGAGAAGTGCAGGTACTCGCCAATTAAAAGAATAGCCTTTATCTTGAGAAGTGCCGGTACTCCTCCTCTCAAAATAAAAAAGTGCCGGTACTCTGTACTGGACAGTACTAGCCCGCACTGGCTGTCGTAGGACACCGCTGAAGTGCTCAAAAAGGCGCCCGTTTCGGGCTTGCGAATTTACCAAGGTCTCCGGGCAGTTCATAAGACAGCCACAAGAGGGCGGCAGATCCTTATAGTTATTTACAAGGCGAAACCTCTCGAGGTTGGAGTTGCTCATCTGCTTCGTTAGTCTTGCGTGGTCGGCAGGGCCGGTTCTATGATTTGCGAGGCCCTGGGCCATAAGGGAATGCGCGAGACCCCTCTCATTTATTTAAGGGAAGGCGCGAGGCCCCTCTAATTTCCTTAAGTGACCCCTTGCAAGGAAACCATTCAGAGACACCGCAGGAGGCCCATTGTACAGGCTTTTAGCGCCCCCACGGTTTTAACTTTCAGCCCACAAGCAATTCTCACATCTCCAGCCTGATAGGTGTGAGAATTGCTTGTGGGCTGAAAGTTAACACTGTGGGGGCGCTAAAATCCTGTACAATGGGCCTCCAGCAGTGTATCTGAATGGGTCTCCTTGCAATTGGGACAAGGGGAAGCGTCTCCCTCCCCTAGGCTTCCAGCAGTGTATCTGAATGGGTCTCCTTGCAATTGGGACAAGGGGAAGCGACTCCCTCCCCTAGGCTTCCAGACACCATCCCTTAGAGGCCCAAGGAGGGGACCCCTCCCATAGACCCTAATTGCAAGGAGACAGGGAAACAACAGGGCACACTATCGTTTCGGGGCCCCATGCTGGTGGGCTGGGTGTGAGGCCCTGGGCAGCTGCCCACGCTGCCCATGCCTAGTGCCGGCCCTGGTGGTCGGGTCTAAAAAGTCTGAAACAATGGAGTAAAAAAACTTGAGGGGGCCATCCTGCTAAGTACACGGAGCCCCCCCTAAATCCAGGCAGGAGCTCTGAGGCAAGGGTCCCGCCGCCCGTGCACAGTGCAGAAGGGCCCCATCCACCCTGCCCTAGCACCCTCCCATCCCTCAGCGCAGGGGTAACGGGGGCAGGGCTAATGCTAGGCCACTGGTCCGAGAGGTATGCAGGGCCCCTGGAACATGGGAGTAGCCAGGAAATGAAAATACCCCACCCCACACTTGAACCATATGAGAAGTTGGCCTGGTATATGATGTTCACTATTCTAGTGAACACCTTGCACCAGTCCAAACAATCCTTATGGTGATGGTTGTAAAGTCAACCTTCTAGACCAGCTATCCTAGAGGTAGCATGGACAAATCAGTCTTAGGCTAAAAGACTCTTGAGGGCGTGTAAAGCCAGCTGTTTTACCATATGTAACCCCTTGAATATCAAATGAAAGGACACCACTCAGGATATGTATCAAATATATATGTATTTATTCACTAACACACTCCTCTGAACTCTTTATGAGGTCAGAGGCAAAAGCACATAACAAGTTATACTCAGAAATACTTTAAATAGCACAATTTACAGTTAGGCCCTAGGGGCGCGTAAAAACATATACTAAGTAAGTGGTATAAGAACCACGACTTGGGAAAGGAAGAGGCCTAGGGCCTAGAGAATCGCTGGGGCTACACTATCTGACCCTTAGGTTAGGAGTAGGAGGCCCACAGGCGGCGCGTGCAGTGTCAGTACACTCACGCAAGAGTCAATAGAAAGTCAAAGGGTACTTTAAAGGTAAGTAAATGAAGATTTAGGACACTTCCGGTCTAGCTAGAAAGATGCAACTAAAAACCTAGACACTTGGATAGTCAATACCCTTGAGAGCACCGAAGTACTCGCGTTACCTCACCCACAGGAAGCTGGTGCATAGGTGTGAAGATGTTGGGTTTCGCCGTTGAAGTCTATGGAGCCTGTGAAGAAAGATGCTACAGGCGACCAGTAGGAAGATGTCCGGGTGGATCCATGGGTGGATCGGAGTTGAAGAAGACCTGAAAGCAGAGGGGCCAGACTCTAGGTCACTAGTCAGTGACCGGTTCGAACCAGGAAGGAACCAGACGTCGTCGAGGAGCAATCAGGTGCTGGGGTGAAGCTTGTTGTTGCAGCCACGTGGACCAGGAGGCGTCGAGGATGACCAGGTGCTGGAGAGGAGCAGTCCTACGAAGGTTCTCGCAGATGGAGGGGTCGGCTTCTAGATCGGAGCCAACAAGCCTAAGCAAAGGCATCCCACGCAGGATACACAAGGAGCTTCTGGTGCAGACCAGGAGGGTCTGAGGTACTTCACCTTTTCAGGGAAGCTAGTGACAGTCTGGAGCAACCAGACCAGCGATGGATTCTCAAAAGGGTCGTCGTCAGAGGGCTACTAGCCAACGAGCCAGCAACCGGACAACGCGTCGAGCAGAACACAAGCAGAAGGGCCCCAGGCAGATCTCGTGGAGTGTGGAGGGCAGGTCTTCAGTACAGGTGGAGTTCGGTGTCGGGGTGTCTCAGTCCCCAGTGCATAGCTTCGAGGAGGCCTCAGGAGATGCGCTGTTAGCAAGTTGAAGACTTTCCAAGTTGCCTGCTTCCACGGGTCCCGATGCCTTCCACGGGACTCAGCTGTGCTGGAGTCGTGCAGTGGGGTCAGAGGGATCCGGGAGTCGAGGTCTTGTCAGGCTCTGTGCTCGGGTTCCGGTGGGAACGGGGATAAAGCAAGCCGTCGAGTTGCTGGATGGTGCTTGGTTGCCCAGGGTGGTCACTCCTTGGCCACAAGGGAGATTTCTTCAGTCTTCAGTCGATTCCAGGATTAATCTAAAGTCTCCTGGGTCAGCTCCTACCTTTATACAACTAAAGGGGGCCGTTTGGTCACTAGGTCCCTCCTATGGGTGGGACCAGGAAGGGGGGGGTGGTCACACCCCCTTTCCTTTGTGCATTTTGCACCAGAGCTGGGGCTGGAGTGCCCCAGCAACCGGTTTAAACTGGGGTATGCATGGAGCACCTAGAGTGCTCCAGGCAGTGTCTGATTCTATTCAGCCCTCCCTGTCCCAATACACATCCTCCTGTCTGGGGTTGTGCTCGCACCCCCCCAAGCAGGAAACCTATTGTCCAAACCTCCTTGACTGGAAGGACTCCCAGTTGCAGAAGGTCAGACTTGTGTCTGTGGCAGGAGCATCCGTTTTGTGATGCTGGGGCTCTGGTTAACTTTAACCGGGATAGTCAGAACTAACATTTCTTCTCCCTCTAGAAGGGTGGAATGCTACCCCCGTCACCAGAATTGGCGAGGGGGTAGTATTCCAAAGCGTATGACACCTTACACGACATGTCTGGATAATGTCAAACCAAAGTTAGCATTTAACTGCGAGGTTCATAATGCACTTAAGAGTATATGGTATGGCAATATCATAGAACAGCTATAAGGACATGGTTCCAAAAGCTGCAGACAGGCTCAGCTCATGCTAGAGCACCATCTCACACATAACCAAGCACTCTGCCTTCAGGATTGTTAAGGCCTGCCATAGGAGTGACTTATAGGTTACTATGTGTCTATATGTAAGTAGGTATAGGAATACTACACCTAAGCAAGGGGTGGTTACACGACCTTGCCCCCGCTGAGTAATCAGCCAGTTTTGTCAATTTACGTGGCCAGCCAGGGGTGGCATAATATATCCTGCAGCCCTTGGTAGACCTTGGGTGCACCTATGCCCTGGGTACCTATGTTACACCATACAGGGACTCACAAGGGTGACCCAATATCCAATTTGGTATGTACCAACAGCACATGGAGTCCATTTTACAGAGAGAGCAGATAGCCTGGGGTCCTGAATAGCAGGATCCCAGGCCAACTAAGTAAAAAACCAGCTAAACACTAGGTAAAAAGTTGGGGGCAACCATAGTCGGGTATCCACCTTCCTACAAACCATACCTCTCATCACACAGGCGCTGAAGTGAGCAACCCCAACCTTCCTTAGAATAGATACCTTCGCCCTTTCACCCATACATTCATTCTGTCACCCTTCCATCTATTCATACCCCTATCTGTCCATGTCTGCACTTTTTCCATCTATCCTTCCACCCATCCTTACTTTAACTCTTCCTTACCCCATCCTTATACCCTTCTGGCCATTCTCCCATCCGCCCATCTGTTAACCCTTTCACCTCTCGATTCTTCCATTCATGCTTTTATTCTTCCATATACCCTTTGGTCCATTCCCCCATCTATTAACTCTTTCACCTATTGATCCTTCCATTCACCCTTTCACTCTTCCTTAAACCCTTCTATCCCCCATCCGCCCATCCATTAACTCTTTCACCTATTGATTCTTCCACTCATCCTTTCACCTTTCCGTCTATTTTTCCTTTCACCCTTCCGTACACTTTCTTCCACTCTTCCATCCTACATTCACCGTTTCAATCAATCAATCAATCAATCAATCAAGACATTTGTAGAGCACGCTACTCACCCGTAACGGTCTCAAGGCGCGGGGGGATGCTGCTACTGCTCGAATAGCCAGGTCTTGAGTAGCCTCTTGAAGGTTAGTAGGTCTTCGGTCTGCCGTAGGAGGATGGGGAAGGTGTTCCAGTTCTTGGCGGCGAGGCTGGAGAAGGATCGGCCACCGGAGGTCGCTCTTCGGATGCGAGAGACAGCAGGGGCAGGTGGTGACATTTGAAAGTAGTGGGACGCAAAGTGATTAGCATACTGCACCGTAGCGAGCGAGCGCAGCGAGCGAGCCCAAACCCCTTTAAGGGGGGTTTGGGGGGATAACCCCCCCAAGAAAATTTCGAAAAATGAGAAGAAAATCGTGCATTTTCCAAGCAAATTTGAGAAAGCAGGAAGGTTAATAAAGCAATTGTGAAAGTGCAGTTATTACATTAATAGATGGCATAACATAGGTAGCTGTTTATACAGTATAACCACAGAGCTTCATACATTCCGTCCTATTACGCAGCTGAATTCAGACTATAAGACTTGCATGAAAATCTTAGCTCTAAGAGTAGAACAAGTTGCACAGCAGTTGGGAGACAGCCTTTACAAAGCCCTCTGTACCACTCGTTTTTTGTACCTTTCTGCCCTCTGTACTACTCATTTTTGTGCCTTTCTGCCCTCTGTCCTGCTCGTTTTTTGTGCCTTTCTGCCCATAAGGGGGGTTTGGAAAATTTTGAGAAAAGAGAAGAAAAATCGTGCATTTTCAAGCAGATTTGAGAAAGCAGGAAGGTTAATAAAGCAATTGTGAAAGTGCAGTTATTACATTACAAACACACGCCCACACACAGAGACACGCTTTCACATACAGACTCACACACACACCCACACATCAATCCACACTCACACAGACACCCCCCCACACACACACGCTCACACACACATATCTAGATAGATTCCACTCTCCACAGTCACTACATGAGGTGCTAGCTCGCTACCACACATGCCTATTCTTTCGAAAAGGCAAATAAAGGATCTAGCATACACACACAGACACACACACACAGACACACACAGACACACAGCAGATTGTGTTCCTGCAGGGAGATTGTTGTCAGGCTGTTTGAGGCCTAAGTACTTGCAGCCAGTTTTTACAGTCCATCTTTGTTTACATGTTAGATGTACCCCAAAAGCGATCACATCCCACCAGCAAAACCGCAAAACCAAAAATATTGTAGCAAGGCCAACTCTTAAGCAATGTAGTCTTACAGGCTAAAGGAAAGATGGAAGCAGCGGGCCCACAAAATGATGGTGGCACTGTGGCAGCCATTGTGTGCTCTTTAGTCACATTAAAGTGCTGTAACATTAACATAATAGCGTTTAAGTGTATTTAGGTTCCGACAGGACAGGATGTGAGGCTGATGCCAGGCTTCCAGGAACAGGGTGCGTGTAACACAGTAACCCAGAAGACGGCAAGGCATAGAAAATTGCTGACATGAAAATTAAAATTAAGCTACTGCTTCTCCCTAGCCCACGCCATCTCAACCCCTTCATGGAATTCACACTGACTTCACCTCTGTACTGTATAAGAGGAAACAGCCCACAAACTGTCCATTTGAATCCCTGAGGTAGCCATAGTGATTTCTTCATGTTAGCTACTCAAACACCATTGCCTAAAACTAAATCAGTAACCCCGAATGTCCAGACGGCCTGTTCCTGGCTCATTCATACCAGTTGTGATATACACCCAAAATTCCTGTATGTGATCGTTGAACAGGGCACTTGATTTACACAACACGACAGTCTGTGACGTTATGTGTCTGCCAAGTCACACACCCACATCTCCCCTGCCTTATATTGGTTACCTACTGGTTACAAGCTGCATGTATATGGATCACTCTGTCTCTGCAACAGCTTCAGAGCTTCTCTGTGAAGTATGGCAGACGTGGAGAAAACTACCAGGGCTGTTGTACATGCTGCTAAAAGTCCCAATGAATTTTGCCTTAACTATTACATTCTAATCAGCAATGGTAAAGACAGCAGGGAATTGTTATAAATGAAGCTGGTCTTTATTTATTGTTTCTGTATGGAGTCTTGGATGCCTGTTATGTGATTACCAAACCACTGTAGCACAAATAAAGAAATACAACACAGAAACAAAAATCGATGCTCGAAGATAGCCTCAAATTCCTTCATAAACTTTACGAGCTGGATTTCATAACTCACATTATTCTGTTTCTTCGGGGGCCCATTTTCATGCAGGGTTCTTAACTATTAATTTCTGGATTCCCACAGCACCAGCACCTTTGCCAGCTCGTTATGCTATAGCCTCAACTGAACCTGACCTGATTTTACTGCTTTGGCATCGGTTCTGTTTTTCTAACAACTTTCCACCTATTAACTTTTAATAAGCAGTCTCTTTCACTCACACCCAAAGCACCGCCTATTCATAGCACATTCACTGCAGAGTGTGTACAGGTGACGTTTATCAATAATCTGAGCAGCCCAATAAAACAGGAGGAGCGTGAGCATTGCTCTCACTTACAAGCTGAGTATAGCATCCTCTGGCCCAAAACAGTTGAAAGCTATAAAGACCGCTTATGTTTGAAAGAAATGTGCAGCCCCTTTGCACACCAGATGAGTCCTGATCCAGCTAAACTTGGCATATAAATGACCCAAGAGAAGCACACTTCCTGTTGAAAGAGAGCATGAACCCACTCATCCAAAATGATGGGGGCTCCCTGCAGTGTGTCATGAGGGGCCTCGAGTCTCCCAAATCTAGCTTTCGGCCAGGGCTGGAGTGTACGTGTGCAGTTGTGTACCTACAGTGGGTTCAGGGGCCTGCTCTACCCCCCTGCACTCCTGCACTCTTTCTGGAAGTCTGCACAAGTTTATCCGACACAGTAACCAGAGTACAAAACTGTGAAAGCAGTTTAAGAAATACAATAACTGCTGTTTGAGAACAGGGTCTGACTAAACATGAATAGATTAAAAACAAACAATTTCATGACCAGAAATTAATCATTGCGGCACAATGTTTGAATTACATTTAAGCAGGCAATGTTACTGCTTCCTACTGCCGAGATATCTGTTATTTGTGAATGTTAATGTCACCCAAGCAAAAAAGTGTCACCACTTTAAATGCCTTAATAAAAACAGTCGAAAATGGGCTAGTTACTTTTCAAAAAGCATTTGATGCACCCAATGTGTGGCATGTTTTTGTAACTTTAAATGTGTTTAAGCAAGAATACTTTTGCTGTTGAAATCTATAAATTATGCAAGACAAATGCCAGATCAATGCACTGCACCCATTTTATACTTGGCATCTAAAAGTACCTCATACAGTAAAGTGAATTGGAGTGTGAAACTCATTGTTACATTAGCAGTTTGCATCTTATTGCTACAGTTGTAATTCTACTTGTTATGAATGTTGTGTAACAGATCACATTTTAAAGCATGCATGATCATATAGAGGAGCTGCCATATTAATACGGAGTAAATTATAGAAACTTATTTTTACTAAAGATATCTCACTTTCTACCACCGCCTTGAGAAAGATCTATAGCATTCGACTTGGACAGATCGCCCTGTTCCAAACTGGAAGGATGGTGCCCAGGTGATGCAACAGTGATTTGAACTGAAAGGTGAAGGAGCATAAATGACACCCATGAACTGGTCCCTAAAGCTTAAATTCCCCATTTCTTATTCATTTTTGCTTCATACATGTAGACAGGCCGAAGACCAAAGTAACATTGTTTACAACTTTGGCCCTCAAGCATCATATATACTACACATGTAGTCCAGAGAGACATTTCTGCTTCTATATTTTTCAAGAAAACCACATAATGAACTACATAATGATCAACTCACCCACATTTTGCAGGTGACACTCTCTTCGCTCAGTCACTCTCATGACAAACAAAATGACCCCATAATCATCAAAGTGCTCACATTCTTTTCAAACCCATATCACCTTCCAAAGAAACAATGTATTCACCTTATTGGAATCTCCCTCTTAAACCTCAAACGTCACCCTAATTTTACAGTCAACAGATATACAAACAGCTCACCATATCGGTGAACGCTTTCCCACCATTTTTGCATTGAATACCTTTACTGGGAGAGACACTGCCTCAATACGCCCCTATCGTAGAAGTGGCTCCAAATCTCCTTCTCAGCTTATATTGTAATCAGTTCTGCAGTTTTATAAAGCGCAAGCACTAACTGAAAGAATTAGACTGCTTTGTATGAGTATAAGATTGTATTACACAAGACCAGATTATTTTTTTGAAGGCATGTGAATTTAAATGATCTGCCCAGAATCACAGGATGTTGAGTGGACGCCGGGATTTGAATCGGGTTTCTAATCCAAAATTGGCAACTCTGGTCGTTGGGTTTAATTTCCTTCTCTTGTACCTGTACTAATAGACGTGTTCTTTCTAGCTCTCTGCAGACACCTGCCTTAATACCCTCGTTGCGAAATGACCTTCGTACTGAATCTGAAACGTTCGCATGTAACAGTGATTCTTGTTCTACAATATCTACAATAAATCTACATGGAAATCCAACTGGTCTCGGTCTCATTCACCTATTACAGAGACACCGCCCAAATCGGCCACCCAGAGTGCTCAAAAAGGCAGCCCACAGCAGGAACTCAGACACCCCCCCCCCCCCCCCCCCCCCGCAGTGCCCGAGTGCCCGCATCACAAATCTGACGCTGCCCACAGGCCTGGGTTAAAAACTAATTTCGCTCGCTCCTATCCGGGACACCCCGAGTGAGTGTGGAGATTTCAGTGCTATAGAAAGGAGCATAGTAAAGAACACCCCGAGTGGTTTGGGAGCCCCTGCAAGTTTCTCTCCCATTCTGTATGTCCCTGTATGATACTGAATGTGTCGCCAGCACTTGAGAGAGCTTATTTGCTGTCAAATTAATGTTCTATATTGTGGGTTTTGTACGGCCAGTGGTAAGGATGGGGTTTAAGGCGATATCCAGCTTCCCCATTTCAGTGAAAGCTACGAAGGTGGAAGCGTGTGTGAACTTCACATAATTTGAAACGTTTTACAAAAAAATATATATAAGTGCACGAAAATGAGTTCTTTTCTAAATTTGGTAAACTCAGCATACCTTAAAAACTGACCTTGGAGCGAAGGTTATTACGTTTGCACAACTACAGAGCGCAGTGTGACCGAGAGGGCGAAAGATCCTTGTGAGAGCACCACCCTAGACCCTCCTCAACACTGAGAAATTATTCAGACGCCCGCCGACACACACTGACACTGACTGCTGCGCCTGTCAACTAATTAGAAATGTATATATTTTAAGTTTCTTCACAACTAAATGCTGTTTTGTGTTTGGTTAGTTAGAGGTTGCAAAAGTTTTCATGAAAACGGCACTATTATCAGCGAAAAAAGTGACTGTTTCTGCCATGTGCCAAAAGAAGCGATGCAACTCTCCAGGTAGACATCAACCTTGTCAGTAATCTATATTTAAATTATATGTAATGACTGGTAAGAGCAATTCAGGTGTTATGGGGAGTGTATACATTTGCAAACAAGCATTTAACAACCGTGGCTAATGTAAAATAGTGCTATTTAATAGAGACTGTTTTCTGCTTGATTCATTTTTTTTCCTCCCACCGGCTCCTCAGGGCGGGGGGTTCCTTGCCAGCCCTGTGCCTGAGCTGGGGGCCATCTACAGAGCATCTGTAGGTGGCAGCAGGGAATTCTATTCAATTAAATTTAAAAAAGAAGGACATTAAGAAACCTTACTGAGCCCGCCGGTCCGCACCACTGCTGCAGCTTGGCGCCTTCACGATCACGAACGGCCCTGGAGGAGTGGCCCCTCTCAGCCAATCCTGGCGCTGCCAGGAGTGCCAGGCATGGCAAAGGCACGGCTCATTTTCGCCTGAGGCACGCCCATTCGGGCTCCTAATGGGCATGCGCAAACAAGGGACACTAAAGGGAAAACACAAATGCGCATGAGTGGGCAAGTCGCCTCCGTCCCCACTCATGTGCACTTGTGGTTTGCTGATGGTACCCCTGGTGACAGAGTCATGTCAGTCATGACGCCAGACCACCCACCCCCTTCGTGGGCGGTCCGACGACGTCATGCTGACTAGTTTAGATCTCCATCGGTGTCTTTAGCTTGAACTTAAGTAAACTGTTTACTTAAGTTCTAATGCCGAGGGAGCTGCGGCGCGGGCGAGGGGGGCTACGCCCCCACGCCCCTATGGACGCACCGCTACTGAGGGACAGTAGCCAGGGAGCAGTCAGCGGAGCGTAGCTAGCGGTTCGGCGGTGTGTAGAAGGTGAGCCGTCTGTTGAGGTATGCTGGTCCGGTGTCGTGGAGTGCCTTGTGAGCGTGGGTGAAGAGCTTGAAGGTAATCCTCTTGTTGACGGGAAGCCAGTGCAGGTCTCTCATGTGGGGGTGATGTGGCTGTGGTGAGTGATGTCGAGGATCAGGCGTGCAGAGGTGTTCTGTATGCGTTGCAAATGTTTCAGCAGTTTCGTAGAGGACGTTTCCGTAGTGCGGCCTGCTGCTGACAAGGGCCTGGGTGACTGTTGTTCTTGTGTCGGTAGAGATCCACCTGTAGATTTTGTGGAGCATGCAGAGGGTGTTGGAACAGGAGGATGAGATGGCGTTGACTTGCTTGGTCATGGAGAGTGTTGAATCGGGGATGAATCCCAGGTTGCGTGTGTGATGGTGCTGCTCCCAGGGCGGTCGGCCACCAGTAGTCGTCTCAGGCGGAGGGGGTGGAGCCGAGGATGAGGACCTCCCTCTTGTCTGAGTTCCGCTTTAGACGGCTGTTCTTCATCCAGTCTGCGACGGCTGTCATTCCTCGTGGAGGTTGGCTTTGGCGGTGCTTGGGTACTTTGTGAAGGAGAGGATCAGCTGCGTGTGGTCGCCGTAGGAGATGATTTTGAGGTTGTGCAGTCTGGCGACGTGGGCGAGCGGGGCCTCGTAGATGTTGAACAATGTCGGGCTGAGGAATGATCCTTGGGGTATTCCGCAGACGATCTTGGAGGCTTTGTATCGGAAGGGGGGAGGCGGATGCTCTGTGTTCTGCCGGTGAGGAAGGAGGTGGTCCAGTCCAGTGCTTTGCCTCGGATTCCTGCGTTGTGGAGGCGAGTGCGTAGGGTGCGGTGGGAGACTGTGTCGAAGGCGGCTGATAGGTCCAGGAGGATGAGGGTTGCGGTCTCGCTGTTGTCCAGCTGGGCCCTGATGTCATCGTTGGCGGCGATGAGGGCCGTTTCGGTGCTTAGTTGCTGCGGAACCCGTACTGGAACGGGTCCAGGATGTTGTTCTCCTCGAGGTAGCGGGTCGGCTGTTTGTTGACTGTCTTCTCTATGACCTTCGCAGGGAACAGGAGTAGGGAGATGGGCCGGAAGTTCTTGAGGTCCCTCTGGTCTACCTTGGGTTTCTTGAGCAAGGCGTTGATCTCTGCGTGCTTCTAGCTTTCCGGGAAGGTCGCGGTCTCGAAGGAGATTTTGATGGCCTTGCGGAGATGGGGTGCGATGGTGGCACTGGCTTTGTTGAAGATGTGGTGAGGGCACTGGTCTGACTGGGAGCCGGAGTGGATGGTGTTTATGATCTTGATGGTGTCGTCGTCGTTGATGTGGGACCAGGTGAGCAGGGGGTCGCTGTTGGTGGTGGCCCTGGGGTCCGAGGTGTCGTTGGTTGTTGGGGTGGTCAGGTTGTCGAAGCTGTCGTGGATGTCGGCGATCTTTCGGTGGAAGAAGGTGGCGAGGGAGTTGCACAGGTCTTGTGATGGTGGGATGCCGTTGGTGTTTGAGAGTTCCTTCAGGATGTTGAAGAGCTCTTTGCTGTTGTGTGCGTTGTTGTCGAGGCGGCCCTTGAAGATGGTCCTTTTGGCAGCTCTGATGAGGTGATGGTGTTGGCCCATGGCGGTCTTCTGGGCTTCTAGGTTCTCAGGTGTCTGTTTGTGGTGCAAATTTCTTCTCTTCTTTCCGGCTGGTTTATTTGGAGGTCTGGTGTTCTGTGGAGAACCAGCTGGCATTCTTGGTGGTGTGTCTGTTGGAGGGTTTCTTGAACAGGGCGAGAGTGTTGACGCAGTTGTCGATCCAAAGCCTGAGGCAGGTGGGCTTTGGGCGAGGGCGGCGTTTAGCTGGTCTTCTGTGATTTTGCTCCAGCTGCGGCAAGGGATCTGTTTGGTGCGGTGGTGCGTGGTGGGTTTCTGGAAGGTGAAGTGGATGCAGCGATGGTCGGTCCAGTAGAGTTCGGTGGTGTGACTGAAGGAGACGTGGGAGCTTGCGGAGAAGATGGGGTCAAGAGTGTGGCCAGCGGAGTGGGTGGGTGTTGTGAGGAGCTGTCTGAGTCCGAGGTTGGCGAGGTTTTCGTGGATTTGGTGTCATTGTTGTTTTTGAGGTGGAAGTTCAGGTCTCCGAGGAGGATGTCGTCTGTGGAGGGGAGGACATGTTTGCTGATAAAGTCGGCAATGGAGTCGCTGAACTGTGTCCGGGGTCCGGGGGGGTCTGTAGATCAGAGTTCCTCTGATGGTGGTGTTGGGGTCAGTATGGATCTGGAAGTATCACTCTTCCTTTATCTTCCTGTTCCTTCTTTCCTCTAGCTACCTAATATGTTTTTCCCTTTCGTGCTCGCTGTTTTCTACTTGTTATTTTCTATTTTCCCCTATTTTGATAATTTCTCTCTATTTGATGCCCATGGCTAGCACCCCTGTCATGGTATGCTCTAACGGTGTTATTTATGAGCATTGTGTCTACAGACCTGGAGACAGAGGCCATAAATAACTCATTCATGTTTTAGTGGGCTCAGTTCACCATCTCAGTGGCAGCCCCGGCTTAAGCTGCTAAGTGTGTGGGGGAGGGGTCACTACACTATTGCAATGGAATTATGCTGCATGTGAGAGGACTGAATTATGTGGCAGGGTTGACTACATTACTCTACAATTGAAGTCCAATTATATAGCATTGTGCGCCACATTCTGTGGCAGTTATTTTTTTATTGCTCTTTTAAGGCGACCAATCCTTTTCGACCAAGGGATCTAAAGGATTGGAAAAAGAAAAACAGATTTCTTATTAAAGAAAAATAGGCCCGTTCTCCAGATCCATCTGAACATTTTAATCAGCTACAAATAATTTCTTTTTACTTGCAGAGAAGCACAGGATCACCCTTTATTCACCCTATCTCTTCTACCTTGCATATGTTATGTTATTGTGTATTTGTAGAGCGCACAGCTACTCGATAGAGTGTCCCGGCGCCTGCGGAAATAGGACGATAGTAGGAAGAATAGAGCAAACTCTCAGACAAAAAGGGAGAGGATTACTGCTGAAACAGCCATGTTTTAAGTTGTTTCCTGAAAGATCAAATGTCGGACAGTTCCCTGATAGCTGTTGGGAGTTTATTCCACAGGTGTGCAACCTGAACTTGATAAGAGCGGCCTCCTCGACGGGAGCGATCGAATTTAGGCACGCTCATCAGATGTTGATGAGATGATCTTAAAGCTCTGCCATGTGTGTAAAAGCTCACTCTTCTATTGTAGTTTGCCCCAGAAATAAATATAAACAGTCCTTTCTATAAGTGCACCTTTCGTCTAATTAGGTGTTGCGTTGTAAAAGTCACGTTGTAAAGGTAGGTTGTTGTAATGACTGCGCTGTAATGGATGTTTCCCCTCTACAAATATGACGTTACAATGCATGCTTTTACAACGCAGTCTTTACATCGCAACTATCATTACATTGCATGATTTTAGAACACATGCCATTACACTGCATTTTTTTAAACTTCCATTACAATGCATTCCATTACAATGCATAATGCTTTAAGGACAACAGTAGGGTGGGCTCAAGGCTGGAATATGTTTGGTTGTTTCTGGTATTGTCTTGAGCGCGTGGCTGTGAGTCGACCTTGCTGTCATTTCTGTCTTTCTGGTTTTCTCAGCAGGCCCCAGCTTGTCTTCTCAATTTTCTCTCTTCTGAGCAGGCCCTGATGTTGCCAACTGGCAAGTTTTATACCAGCATGACCTGTATTTTAATGTCCCTGCCATGCTTAAAACAGTAACTATAAGATGAAAGCATTTTAAAGTTTGTTGTAGAGCTGCCGTAATGATTCCCAGCTGATTAATTAAAGTAAACAAAGACACAAAGGCCATATGAATTGACATAAAGTTCTATTTATCATGTCTGTGCCTTTCCAGAATCTTAAAACGTGAACAAAGGGCTGTTTTTCAGTGGGAAAGGTGGTTGCCCACGGCTCGAAGTCCCAAGCCTATCTTTGCCGGGCATCGGAGTTTCCCGGCTCTCTTTCCTTGGCCTTGCATTTATGCTCTTATTTCTGCTGGTCCTTGGAGTCCCCAGCCTCTCCCCGCTGGTCCTAAGAGTCCCCAGCCCCTCCTGGCTGGTCCTTGGAGTCCCCAGCCCCTCCCGGCTGGACCTTGGAGTCCCCAGCCTCTCCTTGCCTGGCCCTGGAGCCCGAGCCTCTCCCCAGTGGTCCTTGGAGTCCCCAGCCTCTCCCTAGTGGTCCTTGGAGTCCCCAGCCTCTCCCTAGTGGACCTTGGAGTCCCCAGCCTCTCCTTGCCTGGCCCTGGAGCCCGAGCCTCTCCCCAGTGGTCCTTGGAGTCCCCAGCCTCTCCCTAGTGGTCCTTGGAGTCCCCAGCCTCTCCCTGCTGGTCCTTGGAGTCCCCAGCCCCTCCCGGCTGGTCCTTGGAGTCCCCAGCTGGTCCTAATAGTCCCCAGCCCCTCCTGGCTGGTCCTTGGAGTCCCCAGCCCCTCCCGGCTGGACCTTGGAGTCCCCAGCCTCTCCTTGCCTGGCCATGGAGCCCGAGCCTCTCCTTGCCTGGCCTTGGAGCCCGAGCCTCTCCCCAGTGGTCCTTGGAGTCCCCAGCTGGTCCTATGAGTCCCCAGCCCCTCCTGGCTGGTCCTAAGAGTCCCCAGCCCCTCCTGGCTGGTCCTTGGAGTCCCCAGCCCCTCCTTGCCTGGCCATGGAGCCCGAGCCTCTCCTTGCCTGGCCATGGAGCCCGAGCCTCTCCTTGCCTGGCCATAGAACCTGAGCCTCTCCTTGCCTGGCCATGCAGCCCAAGCCTCTCCTTGCCTGGCCTTAGAACCTGAGCCTCTCCTTGCCTGTCCTTGGAGCCTAGAGCCTCTCCTTGGAAGAGCTACTACACGTGCTCACGAGAGACACCAAGGGTGTGTTGTATACCAGCATGATCAGTATTTTAATGTCCCTGCCATGCTTAAAACAGTAACTATAAGATGAAAGCATTTTAAAGTTTGTTGTAGAGCTGCCATATTGATTCCTGGCTGATTAATTAAAGTAAACAAAGACACAAAGGCCATATGAATTGACATAAAGTTCTATTTATCATGTCCAGGCCTTTCCAGAATCTTAAAACGTGAACAAAGGGCTGTTTTTCAGTGGGAAAGGTGGTTGCCCACGGCTCGAAGTCCCAAGCCTATCCTTGCCGGGCATCGGTGTTTCCCGGCTCTCTTTCCTTGGCCTTGCATTTATGCTCTTCTTTCTGCTTGTCCTTGGAGTCCCCAGCCTCTCCCTGCTGGTCCTTGGAGTCCCCAGCCCCTCCCGGCTGGTCCTTGGAGTCCCCAGCCCCTCCCGGCTGGTCCTTGGAGTCCCCAGCCTCTCCCCGCTGGTTCTTGGGGTTCCCAGCTGGTCCTAAGAGTCCCCAGCCTCTCCCTGCTGGTCCTTGGAGTCCCCAGACCCTCCTGGCTGGTCCTTGGAGTCCCCAGCCCCTCCCGGCTGGTCCTTGGAGTCCCCAGCCTCTCCCCGCTGGTTCTTGGGGTTCCCAGCTGGTCCTAAGAGTCCCCAGCCCCTCCTGGCTGGTCCTAGGAGTCCCTACCCTCTCCCCACTGGTTCACGGAGTCCCCAGTCTCACCACGCCTGTCCTTGGAGCCCCAAGCCTCTCCTTGCCTGTCCATGGAGCCCCAGCCTCTCCTTGCCTGGCCATGGATCCCCAAGCCTTTCCTTGCTTGTCCTTGGAGCCCCAAGCCTCTCCTTGCCTGGCCATAGTGCCCTGAGCCTCTCCTTGCCTGGCAATACAACCTGA
Organism: Lissotriton vulgaris; assembly: GCF_964263255.1. Lineage (NCBI taxonomy): Eukaryota > Metazoa > Chordata > Amphibia > Caudata > Salamandridae > Lissotriton > Lissotriton vulgaris. The sequence goes on along the minus strand of NC_141698.1, from coordinate 36,263,545 downwards.
GCCTCTCCTTGCCTGGCCTTGGAGCCCAGAGCCTCTCCTTGGAAGAGCTACTACACGTGCTCACGAGAGACACCAAGGGACCGTACGGATGAAATCAAGAATGAGAGAAAAATATAGTTCCCAGGGCTAGAAGCAGCCGGTGATACCCTCATAAGAAACTGCTGACCCTGCCAGCTCACAAGCAGCCTAGAGTCGCCGGTCCCGGTGATAACAGAAAATCCTGCGGCATCTTCGTGGTCGCAAGGGAACCTCAATTTTGGGCGTTTCCCTGACTGAAGAGGAACTGCCATGCTGATACAGTTATTCGAAATACCCAATAGTCGAAGTAATAGCGGCCACGTCGTTCGCACACCTACAGCCTGTTCTCGAGAAACATTTGCAATCTTTGGTTTACCCCATGCAATCAAAACAGACAACGGGCCCCCATTTCAGGGGGAGGTGCGGAGTTCAAAGACCTGCTCACCCTACTGGGAGTCCACCATCACCGAATCACTCCACAATGACCACAGGCCAATGGCGAACCTGAGCGCTTCATGTGGACACTTAACAAGATCCTCCGGATTGCATTGGCGGATGAGTCCGATACTGAAACTGCGCTTCAACGATTTCTGTGTGAATACTGCAGTACCCCGCACTGCAGAACAGAGGTCACCCTGGTCTCTGATGCCAGCCGGGCACCACCAGGATACAATTCCTGTAGCTTATTGCTGGGCTTCAGCGCCGCATGACCCCACCAACACTCAAACGTGACGAACAGCAAACAAAAAGTGGGCCAGCAGGCGGAGAAGAGCCAAAGCCCGCGTCATCACTCCAGGGAGTGCTGTCCTAGTCTGGAACCGCCGCAGCGGGAGAAAGTTCAGAACAGCATATGAACCTGAATTGTGGACTGTCCTTAAGACAAATGGCACGGCATTCACAGTACAACGGGGAACAGAAACAATCACCAGAAATATGGCCTGGCACAAAACGGTCCAACACTCAGGCCATGACAAAGACTCTCCCAGACCTGCGGAAGGAGAAGAAGCTCAAGTCAAGGGCACCCCCATCCAGGCCGGCGAGGAACCAAATCTGGGAATCGTCCCCAACCCCAACTGCAGAGTCTGATCTGAACATCAGTGGGTACACGTCATCACCTCACAGCCAGACTGGGAGTCAGAGGTCCCGTCAGCAAAAGTTCAATCTGAGACCCAATCCCAAACCCAGCCAAAGAATTTGTGTGTTAATCTGTAAATTATGTTTGAACACTAACTTAGGAAGGGATGAAGCGATCTGAGTACTGTGCAGTCGGGACCCTGATGCTGGCCCAGAAAGTCTTCCACACTTTACATCACTCTCTGGCCAGGCGTGGCCAAAGAGCTTCAATAAACGGACGGAGGTCGCTCGGGACTTCCGGCCCAGACTAGCAGGCAGAGTGGTTGTGTATTTTTAGTGCTCTCAGCCATAGGCCCCGGCACCAGTATAGGTCACCACTACACATACCATTAGACTCTGGGCATTGCTTTAAAACTGACTTTGTAATGCAAAGTCAAAAATAACTTCACTAAAACGTTTTACAGATATTCAGGAAAACTGCGGCGTAACCAGATAATGTAACTGAAGGTGGCAAAAGTGTCTGCCTGACCAGGGAAGAAGCGCGCAACTAATCATTGCAATTCAACACAATATTCTGAGCACCAACAAGTATAAAATAACACGTGTTTCGTCAGAAAATCGATGTTCTTACATCACTGACTTCATCAGGGCAATATTTAAAGAAACAAAAGGAATCTAAGATCTGGTAGACTTGGGGGTCTCTAGTTGGCATAGGTAGGTACCTGTGACAAATAGGGACCCTTGCGTCTAGTCAGGGTAAGGGGGTACACTCCTAAAATAACCCCTGCTCCCCCCCTTGGTAGCTTGGCACGAGCAGACAGGCTTATCTCAGAGGCACTGTTTAAAGCATTTGTGAACACATACAGTAATCAATTGACAACACTACAGATGGACACCACACAATTTGTATAATTTTTTAGCGGGACCGGAGCGACCATGAAGCACGTCCTACACAATCACCATCTTGGACACGTCTCTCGTAATATAGGAATTTTAAGGAAGCTGTTTGGTTGCAGCCCTTGAAAGTGTGTGATAAAGGAATAGTAATGTGTCCAATTTTACGTGTGAAAGTCCTAGCGGATGAACGGATGTTATGTGAAGTAAAGTGGAGATAATTTGAGATTTTCCGGAGAGCTGGTAGTGTTCTAATAAATGTTTATTACTTGTAGGCTGAATATTACATGGTTTAATCCTTACTTTTGGGATAGAAGGCAGAAAAGAATTAAGGTGAGGACTCTGTTTTAAATATTGGAGTAGAATACTTTTTTGGAGGACTTGTGTGTAACAAAATATTTACACTTTATTTGTATTTTTGTGGCTTAGGAAAGATTTAAAGATTTGATGTTCAAGAAGAGAAGGTGAGCCCGACCATCAATATGTGAATAGAGTGCAAGTCACTCTTTGGGTTGCCCGGGTGTTTATCTTAATAATACACAATTACATTTTCGGTTTGCATGAAGAAAAGATTTACCAATAGGATCTTAGATTCTTTTTGTTTGTTTAATTATAGCCCTGATGAAGTCAGTGATGTTAGAACATCGTTTTCTGAAGACACACGTGTTACTTTATACTTGTTGGTGCTCAGGAAATTCTATTGGATTGTTTTAGGACTGGCTGCTTTCAGCCCATATTTGCGGGCAATAGTGGCATCCCTCTTCCTTTGGAGCACCTAATTTAGGTATTGTTTATTCAAGTACAAGGAGGGAATCCTTAATGAGTTTACATAAGGGAGCCTGCCACTCCTTTGGTTTAAATTAACTAATAATTGCAGACGCCGTGGCCATTATCCTAGTTGCACGTGTATCCTCGTGCGCGTGTATCCTCGAGGCAGAAGGACAATGACTACGTCATCAGTCAGCCTGCTCACGGATTGGCCATAAAACACGGCACTAGCGCGTGAAGGGCGGGGCTTCACAAGATGTCTCCTCACCAGCAGGGCATGGAATGGTCGGAGCGTACGCGCGCGCTGGTGCGCAGCATGAATTCCTTTCATCTGCCAGGTCTGTAACTGTTTAGGGGCGACGACAGAACGGTTTTCTTTCAGGCATTAGGTCTTCGGATCTTCTACTCTGTGTACCTACGAGCACTGTATTGTTTTGTTACACGTGTGACCAGGCGTTCCCCGCTTTGCCAGGACGGTCCCAGTTTTTAACCAGCTGTCCCAGCAAATTTCAAGAAATTTAGCTCATGTCCCTGTTTTTAAAGAGGGTCGACTGAAAACGGTAGGAGGTGTTTTTATGTTTTACAAAGCAGGGATAGTTAGCAATTGTCTCAAGAAAGCAATTTAATTAACAGGCTAACTACTGGGTTTAAAAATTGTTTTTTTTGTATATTCTTACTGAAGTTTCTGTAATTCTCTGCTGAGGAGCGCTCTCATCACTTGAAGTAAAATTGTAGTCCTTCTTCGATGTTTGTGAAATGTCCCGGTTTTTGGCTTAAAAATTCTGGTCACCCTAGTCTATCGTCACCTGGGTTGTAGTAGGATGACTGCTCAGAGCGCGTAATTCCAGCCAGGTGCCTTGTAATTAGTCCTCTTTCTGTGTCACTGGGTGTGCCAAGTTCTTTTTTTTCTTTTTTTCTTTTATTCTTTTTCACTCAGTTTATCAAGCTCTCAGAAGCAGTGTTGCCAGATTGGGCTATTTCCCACACAATTGGGTGACATTTTTCCCATTTGGGCAGGAAAAACCCATACCTGGCGGGCTGCTACTTTTTGGGCGGGTTTAAGCCCATTGTGCGCAAAAATACTGCTGGGGCGGCGCCGACCACGAGGAGTCTGTTGTCAAGCGCTTGCTGGTGAATGAGCGCACTGCAAAGCTGGATTGGTAAGGTATGATTGGAGGAGGGAGGAGAGGTATGATTGGAGGAGGAAGGCGGTCATTGGTGAGGTATGATTGGATGAGAAGTATGAGTGGAGGAGGGAGGAGGTCAGGACGGAGACGACCAGCCCAGCCTACGCATACAGTGGCGTGACGTGACTAACTCTTGTCCCTCCAATGATGTCCGTATATGCTGCCTGCAGCCCTGCCCCTTGCCCTAGCCTTTGTATGGCACACAGCACGCCCACCCCAACCCCCACATGTGAAGTGGGCCGTGCCCGCCGCAGCAGCACATGTGTATTTTTTAAGTGCAAGCGCACCTGGTCTTGCACATGAGCAGCGCTGCGCACCCTAGCCTAGTAGTAGAGTCAGCGACAGGTATGTGGATTCCAGGACTGTCAATCTCGGGCGCGTCCCGGGCCTGGCTCCATCCTTCCCTGGCCTGTGTGCTGCTGTGCCCCTGTGGTCGCGTCCTGGCTCCATCCTTCCTTGCTACCCTTGGGAAATTGGTGGCACTGGCAGTTGACAGAGAAGTCTGACCGGGAGACCGGGGCCCTTCAGTGAAGAAGTGAGTCCACAACAAGTGTGACGTGTCTTGTGCAGAGGACGTAGACAACCAACGACTAGGTAGGAATGATCATCAAATTATATAAAGCGCAGCGCAGCACTTTGCATCCATTAGCGTAGAACAAGGTGACGGCTTGATCAAGGTGGAGGCAATGGCACAGATAAGGAAAGCACACTTTCCCAAACCTGACTCACACAACAAATCGCACAAAATTAGAGTCCCTGCTTTCTTACTCCATTCGTAGGCATCCTCAGACTGCCATGGTCCATATATAAGCGATTTCCACTGCCTCGCTCCCTCCCCAGCACATTAGATCATGTTCTCTCACCTCCCACTGTAGCAGCACCCCCTTGCTGGCAGCTAAGCACCTTCCCATCCTGCTGAGGCTATATTAGGTGCCAATGCAATCTCAGGGGGCCCAGGAGATGGGGTTTCTGCCTGGCAATCAGGAAGGGGCGACCAAGCACAAACTCACTGCTGTGGTCGTACCGATTGGGACAGCTAAAAGTTGTGTGTTCCCCACACCGTCAAGCCTAGTGCACCACAAGCCAGAGAAGTCGCTTCGGAACGGATTGTTGTGCATAAATGAGTGAGTCCCGTAGTGTGAGTGATGGGGCAAGGCCAGGTGACCCGGCGAGGCCACTTTTTTCAGAACAAGTTTAAAGCAAAATGTGTTAAATCTCATAATGCACATGGTCATACATCATGTTATGCTTAATTGGTTGCAAACATTTTATGGTGTTAAGGCATCTACAGAGGTGCCCAGTAAATATCAGGGAATACTAATTGGTGAGAACTCTGGAGGTTAAAGTATTTGTTTGAGAGATCTTTGTTTTGTGTAGTCCCAGATCTGAATCAAAGTAGTTTTGAAGGTTAATGTGTCTCCTACTAAGCACTTCATGTAATATGCAAATGACAGATTAATTTTTTAATGTAGCTAAGTTAGTGGGCTACTGCTTTGAACACCTATCCTTTTGTTACTTGCAGTTCATAATTTTTAAGGCTTTTAATATTGCACAGTGTGCTATGTAGGGTATGTGAATTACTGGGAGAATACAAACGAGCAATCTCAGTCGCCAAAACCGCCTACTTCTCCACCAAAATCCTCAATTCCGCGCAAAAATCTAAAGACATTTTCGCCATTGTAGAAGAACTCTCACATCCGGATAGGGTGACCATCAAACCCCTTCCGTCTCAAGCACTTTGTGATTCCCTCAACTGCTTTTTCATAGAAAAAATTAGCAAAATCAAAAACAATATTTCCTCCACACCCCCGGCTACACCCCTCACTGAGGCTGCTCCCTCCACTAACCCTCATTCTCTGACTCAGTTCCCCCTCTTATCAGAAGACGTTTTCATCGCCTTGCTTAACAAAGTCCCCTCTGGCTCCCCCACAGACTGCTGCCCTCCCGCGATTCTCCGGGCTGCTTTTTCAGCTTGCCCCGCCCTTCCACTGGCCCTCCTGAACAGTTCCCTTCTGCTCGCTGAGGTCCCTAGCCAGTTTAAGAACGCGGAGGTAGTACCCATTTTAAAGAAACCCACTGCCGACCCTACGGTTATGGGCAACTTCCGTCCCATCTCCCTTCTTCCCTACCTAAGCAAAGTACTCGAGACATATGTAACCAGTATCCTCAGTTCTTTTATTGAGGACTCCAACTTCTTGGACCCCCAGCAGGCCGGGTTTAGACCCGCCCATTCGACAAAGGCGGTCATTCTCTCTGTAATGGAGGAACTCCGTAGAGGCGCCGATTCTAACACCCATCAAGCCTTGATTCTCTTGGATCTGTCGGCGGCCTTTGACACGGTCGACCACACCATCTTGGTCGACCGTGTCAAAGAGGCTGGTATCGGAGGGACGGCCCTTGATTGGGTCCGTTCATTCCTGACGAACCGCCACCAATCTGTCTGACTTTCCCAATTTTCGGCTGACAGGATGAAACTCACCTGCGGTGTGCCACAGGGGTCGTCCCTGTCCCCACTTCTTTTAAATCTGTACCTCACCCCCCTGATCCGCTCCCTCCGGGGAAGGAATGTCACTGCATTTAACTATGCAGATGACATTCAGCTCATTTTCAATCTTGACTCCTCGCAGGAAGCGGCTCTGGACTTCCAGTCTACCCTCTGTCATATTAGCAATTGGATGGGCACTCACCATCTCAAACTCAACCCCGACAAGACGGAGCTTGTTCTTGTCGGAGGCCCATCCAACCCCTGGAACTCCACCTTCTGGCCCCTTTCCTTTAGCCCCTCCCCTTGTCCTTCTGACAAGGTAAAAAGCCTGGGGGTCTACATTTCACATGATCTTTCCATGAAACATCAGGTCAGTGCTACAGTGTCTTCCTGCTTCCACCAGCTTAGAAAAGTTCGTAAAATAGCCCATTTTCTGACCACTGAAGCTCTCACCCTGACGTTGCTGGCATTAGTCATCTCTCGGATCGACTATGCCAACGCCTTGTACGCAGGTATCCCACAATACCAAATCAAAAGACTACAGCTGATACAGAACCAGGCAGCCCGCCTGATTTACCACCAACCAAAACATCATCACGTCCGTCTTCTACTCAAAGCCCTTCATTGGCTTCCTGTATCAGAGCGTTGTAAATTCAAACTAGGCTGTCTGACCCATAAATCCCTGGCCGGCATCGGCCCCTCCTTCATCTCGTCTCTTCTGCACCCGTACGCCCCTTCTAGACACCTCCGATCTTCCCACCATGCACTCGTCCAGACGCCTAGGTTTAGGCGCAAAAAGCACAGTGGCCTCAGATACTCTTTTTTGGCCCCCTCACTCTGGAACTCTCTTCCACTGGAACTTAGACTTTCCTCCTCCCTCACTTCAGGTCTCTCCTAAAAACTCACCTTTTCCGCTGTGCTTACACATAAGCTCCCTCTCCCTCCCTCCTTTGTCTCTTTATGATTTAGTGAACAGCGCCAAGAAACCGTCCGGTGTATGTTGCGCTCTATAAATCTTTTTTACATTACATCTTTTAACCCTTACTGTGTCATGCAACACATCTTGTACAATGATTTACACACTTGCATGATTTTTTGTCAATGTGTATGGCAGAGCTTTCCAAACTCTGTATTGGGACACAGTACTGTGCCACCTGCCATGTCTGGGTGTGTCGCACGATGATGCATAGCTGCCAAGGTTTCAGATTGCCATCATGGTTCCCTCTATATTCAGCTGCACTTCAAAGGATTCTATTGCATTCAGTAAATTCTTCACAGGAGCCTCTGAAGTGCGGCTGATGGTGATGCTGCTGCGGTTCCAAATGCATTTCTAAACACGTGTTTTTTCTCTTTAGGAATGCCAATTGGGGACGTTTAAATACCTACAGGGCGGTCATTAAACAGCAGGAGACAATTCCCAGAGCCTTCTCTGCAGCCCGAGTCCTGTTTGCCAAGTCCACAGACCTCTGGCTCCTCCACCTTTTGTTTTCTCCTCTGTCTGGCTGTGGTGTCACACATGCTTGTCTGAGGCCTAACCAGTCCGATGCTGGTTGGTCTCATTTCAGCAGCCTCTGCTATTTTTGCTGGCCATTCACCACAGCAGTACTTGTTAAACTTTTCTGTACAACACTTTTGGTTCTCGTTTATAAAATGCAAATAAAATATTTGGAAACAAAAAAGAGTAAGAGGCACAGCTAGAAGTCTGTGCTGATCTTGGAGGCTGGTGCTTTTAACCTGCAATATTAGCTTTAGAAAAAAGAAGACTAAAAGGGTAACCTGATTTAGTCCTTACTAGACTTTACCTCACCTGTAACATCTGTAGTTTGAGAACCCCTGAACCCATTTAGGTGGTTCAGGCTCACTTGCTATACTTCTTTCCTGTGTCGCGAAATGATGCATGTCTAGAAAGTGTCACCAACATGAAAAGTTTAGAAAGCTGTGGTGTATGGTATGTAAAGCACTCTGACACCCCGCATTAGGTTGAGTAACACTATAAAAGAAATAAAATTGAGTTATTTAAAGTTTGTGTAAATACTTGGACAGACCAACACATCTGACATTCTTACATTTCTCCCACTATCTGTATATTGAATAGAATGTATATTTGTCCTTAAAATTGTTTTTGATGACTATTTCTGCATAATTTCAGACTTGCTACTTTGGGCTGGTTTTTGGGCAGAAACTGGTTGCGTTGGGCTTAATTTGGGCTTATTCTCGAGCGGCTTTGGGCTTGGGATGGGTCTCAAAATCTGGCAACACTGCTCAGAAGTCCTCTTTCTATTTCAGCCTGTATACTAAGATCTTGTAAGAAGTCCTGTTATTTTACGGGGTGTACCAAAATCTTGTAAAACATCCTCTTTCTAATACAGCCGGTATAATAATTTTTAAAGGTATTTATTTATATAGCGCTGCTGCTTCTTCTCTTACAGTCCAAGTAGGGCAGACAGACAGCAGCTGTATTTCCGTGGACGTTAGAAAGTGAAATTTCTAGTCTAACCCCTGTCAGCATTCCTGCATAATTTTGTGAAAGGATAAAAAAACCCTCACATATTTTAAACCAAAGGTAAAATGTGTTTTAGCAATCCTGCCAGGTGCCCCCAGTGGAAGAGTCAGCACAAGCAGTGCTGAAGCAGAGCCGAAGGACAAAGACTACGTGGCCGCCCGTTGATGCCCCAATGAGATAAACACAAGGTACCGCTGCACCTTGACGGAAACTGATTAATATATATTTTTCCTACCACCTCTTAAAATACATTTCTTTTGAGGTTTACACACACAGAGAAACCAACAGTCTCCTATCACCATTTGCACTCTAGGTCCTGAAGAAAGCCCACTTGACCCCCAGGGGCAAAATAAGGGTTCAAACACGTCAACCTTTTTAAGGACACTTTAAGTGCGGGAGATCCCTAATCAAATCTCAATACACACTACATCTACCTTTTAATCGATATCTCGAATCCAGACCTATTAAACCTTCTCTCTGGCTGTACGAGTATTTTTAATTCACACCCTCATTTACCTCTATCTTACAGCTGAAAAGGTATTGGACCCTTGACACCATGTATTACCTTCAGGAGACTTTACATAAACATGAACAATCAAAATACAAATAATATTTAAGCCAATAAAGAGAGTTGGTGAGTATTGTAAAGGGTTTTATTTTCTAGTCAAAAGTTAAGTTTCTCTGACCCTTTATTCATTAGTCAAATATCAATCAGGTTACAGAATTGGGAAAACAGGAAAAATAGAATTAATACAGAACATATTATAGGTTGCATACAAAGCATTCCATAAAGGAAGGGAATTGGGCGTCAAATGTCAGTCAGAATTCTTTAAAGAGTTCAGGAAATATAATTCAAGAATGAATTATGCAAGACTAATCACTCAATGCGCTCTAGAAGCTTTACTAACATAACATAACAATAGACATTTACAGGTTTATTGTTAATACTATACATTAAATCCTACAGGCAGGTATTTTGTTCCATAGAATCTCACTGATTACTGAAGTAGGCAAGGGGTTTGGTGTTGGTTACCCCAGTAGCAGACTGCAGGTTTAGGAAAGTTGCTCTGTTTCATTTTGTTTTGTATTGCACGCATATACCCCTCAAGTGTAGGTGGCAGCTTCTTTTCTGTTTGCTACTTTTATTCTTTCTATTCATCTTCTGCTTTGGTTTGCATGTGCAGTTTCCTGACTCTCTGGCTAGCCCACTCTTGTCAGACTTACAGGTACATTTGAAGGGATGGACCAATCTTTATGCAGTTGGTCTGTAACACACACTTTGCCCCTGTTCATTTTAAGGATTGGGCGTCCTCCTCGTTTCCACTACTGCGTGATGCCCTTTGTACATGGTTGAATGCCCTAATTTTTAAGCTGAAAAAGAAAGAAGATATGAATTAGGGGGTCAGTGTTCTGCCCCTCCCATTAGCTGTCCTCTTAACGATATTACAGGACAATTTTTGGCTCATGTTCATTTGTGTTGCCTTGTTAGTGCTCACAACATGCATGGAACGCTGGCCCCTAACTAGGACTCTGTTAACGGGCCACCAAGGGCTTGCTTTTGAACATCCTGATAAGAGTTAAAATTCTATCAAAAAAATTGTGAATCTCAAGCGTGATAGACCTGCTTGGCGACACTGCTTTTTCACTCCGCTTTGGGGTTCCATGACTTTGTGGACTCTGTGAGTGCTGTGGAATTTTAGATCAGTTGTTGCTGATAAATTAGAGCTTTAATATGGGTGGTGCAGTGTGTCACAATTACTGGCTTTAATCCTGGTTTTGGCAGTGTGGTTTCTACACACCTTGTCCAACACCCTTTGACCCTACTGGCAAATGTTGAGTCCTTGGTCAGGTCTTTGGGAAATATTCTTCAAAAGTGCTCCTTCCAACATGGTGGTAGGACTTTTGCTGAAAATGCATTGCTGGCCAGCGTGTTATTTCAGTGCGGGCTAGTTGGCATTTTTTTAAAAGAAACAAATCCTCTAGGTGGGGGTGTTTCTAACAAACAAAAAAAATCAATGCTCTTAATGTTTTTCCATCTGTTTTTTACCACCATTTTTTCATATAAGCAGCATACAGGAAACAAGCATTTGCAATGCAATAGGTCTCGCATTACTGATAGTTTGAGGTGTTGGCGTTGCAAATTATAATGCAATGCCAATAGCTCATACTTTCAGTAATGCGAGACCTAGTGAATTGCAAATGCTTGCGTAGTGAGCCAGGAACCAGCCTTGTATGTCTCAGTGCAGTACCGCAAGCTGCTCTTTGAGGTCCCTAGTGAGCAAGATGCCAGCGTTGTATGTCTTGGTGCAGTTCCGCAAGCTGCTCTTTGAGGTCCCTAGTGAGCAAGGCACCAGCACTACGGACCTCTTTTGGTCACATATGGGACTGCACCCTGCAGAAGATATGGTAAATCCACCCTACCCAGAATGCATTGCATGCAAGACAGTATTACGAGTACATTCAAATAGCCTTGTCCATATATACAATTATTTGCTTTGAAATGTGACTAAAGAATTATTACATTAATTTCGGATTCGTTTGTACTCTAGTGACCAAAGTAAACACTGCCAGCCTAGCTTAGGACCAAGTGTGTGTCTTGCCTGAAGCCTTTTAAGAAAATAGTGCCTTGAGACTATAATTAAAACCTAGGGAGTAACCGCACATATAAAAGGGGGTGTCCTCATGGGAGATTACAAGAAGAGACCAGGCGGTACTAAGGAGGAACTACTAAGCCTATTGACCAATGAAAAGCCACAATTTACAAAGGACAGGGACAGGAGCCAATTTAAAAGATAGGCGGAAAGAGGGCGGAGCTGTATGTACAGCATGTCTCGAAGAGACAGCGCAAGCGCTGCCTAGGCGAGACCTAAAAAGGAGTACACTGGATAGGGCAGCTTTCCACAGCCACAGGATGTTTCCCACTGCTGAGTTTGCTGAGGCTCTGCCATTGGAAACCATGTGTTTTTTTACTCTAAAAGAGGCGGGAAGGGATAAAGAGAAAGGAGGAATGGGGCATTTGCTATTTTCAGCATATGTCTCATTACCATCCATCCCTAAATGACCTCTTTGGTCATTAAGGGGAGACTTGACTTTTTACCCAAATATAATTTAATTTAGTGTGATGTCAGATTAATTGGATTGGTGGAAGGAGTGGTGATTGATGCAGTGGTGTGTGGACTCGCTACCACTTCTTTGTACAAAATGGAAGAATGGCTGCTTGGATCCTACCAGACTGGAAATGAGCCTCATTTGCATATATCCGTATTTGTTATGAAACGCTTGGTGACAAAACTCTAAAACAACGGTACGTTTTGCAGACAGTATTGAGTGTATTAATGTGATCATGGGATAATATTTTTCTGATAACCTCAGGGTCCTCTAAAGGGACATGCTCCACCTTCCTCGTGGATGGCCAGAATGTGGGGTCCATCCCAGCCGCTGTGGTGAAGGAGCTGCGTGGTTACCCTGAGGTTTTCACTGTGCATCAAGATTCCACCACAGGACCGCCCTCGGTGGAGCTCAACACGAAGCTGTCGTCCTACGATCTGCGCTCAGCAGCGGTCCACCAGGTTCTGGAGGACCTGAGAAGCAAGAACCTTTTTCAAACACTGAGAGAGTGGAGAGATGAGGTGAGCAGTGACCATGATAAGAGGCCGCCCATTTGTTCTTGTAAGAGCCATTCAGCCTTCCAATTCAAAAGGGATCAAAGCAGTTTTGTAAACTACCCAGGGGGGAATTCTTCTGCTTCCCAACAATACATCACTTGCAGTGCTTATCACAAGTAGCAACTATGACGTTACCTGCTCTGCATATGCAGCAGCCTTGATTTCTAACTTTTGTTTTATTTTGGCCTCCTGAGCCTCCTTCAAATTTTTCCCAGCACAACAACGTGTCGCCCTTTGCCTAAATTCTTCTTTTTCCACCAACATGAACAAGCATTGGCAAACCCAATTGTTCTCACCTCTAGGACAGATAGGCTTTGCTAATGTTTTTTGTGTGATGCTGTACAGCATGGTTAAAAAAGAGGGGGGAAAAGCCTATGACTTGGCTGTCCATGTCAGTTTGTAGGCATGTGTGTTCCCACAAAATGACAGCCACTTATATTTTTTATTTGCCGATCCCAGTTGAATTGGTAAAGGAAAACAAAGGGCGCCAGCGCATTTTTTCCTTTGATTAAAAGCGGGTAGGGGAGCAAAACTGGGTGGAAGCAACATGAGTGATGGTAGCAACTCAAGGATTGCAGAATGGGGAATGAAAGTGGAGGGGAAGCGACACGAGGCAGGGATGGGGTGGGAGCAATACAGAGGCCGTGGGTGGAGGGCAGAGAAAAGGAAAGGGGTAGGAGAGAGCAACGTGGAGCTGAGGGAGAAGCGGACAGATAAAGAAAGCATCCAGAGAGGAGAAGCACATGTGCTTGAGTACATCACGAAGCGGAACTGGGAGAAGAACACGGGCGAGAGAGAGCAATAAGGAGTGAGGGAAAGATGCTCACCAGGGAAACAGCTCGGAATGCCTGGACTCTGGTGGAGTGCTTAAGACAACAACAAAAAAGTTGTTCCCTATAAGTGAGCGAGCAGTAGAAGGATAAAGGATACAAGTACATTGGTGTATGCTCCATGGGAGGAACAGACAAAATATGGACAAGGCAACCATTGAATAAGAAGAGTGACCGTAAAGCAGTCCAATGGTAAGCAATGGGTGGGCTGCAAGCAGCTTTATGTTCTTGGTATGCGCGCAACGTCTTTCGCAGCTAGGCAGCTGCACTATGCAAGTCAAAAGCAGACCTCCTAATCTTACATCATTGGTATGGATGCTAGGTATTCCTTACCCCTTAGAGCAGTGATCTTCAAACATGTTAATTCCGCACCCCACCTCAGTTGGGGAAAAAAATTATCTGGCCGGTCCAGTATTTTTTGTTATTATTCTATTATATTGGCAATGTTTAGATATGTCTATACTTATTTAAATACTGCAGGTAAGTTCTGTTATGGTTTTTAATATGCAATCAAATACATGAATGTAAAACCTACTATTCTGGTCAGACAGGCCTTACTAACATGTCAAGTCAAAAAGTATGTTTATTTAGATCGTAATCTTTAAACAAATACATAACAATTAATTGAGATAAAATATTTCCCAACAATCACTCATGAAGATTTGTAATTAAAATCTTATTCCTTTGATCATAAAATGATCTTCCCCTAGAAATATGACATTTAACGCTGGGTGCTCATACAATTGATTCCTCCATTTGATTCTTATCCTAATAAAATTGATAAAACCGGCTATCTCTAGGCAAGATTCAGTTTAAAACTCTAAAATCTATTTCTGACTTATTATAAAACTCTGTACCACCTTTATGAATTTCCCTAGGGCAATTGCAATGCCAATACTTGGTAATTCTGTGATCAGCTCAATTGCTTGTCCCCTAGTTATTGTATCATATTTTACAAATATTGGGTGCAGCCAAAGTTTGCGCTGATCTAAGATGTTTATACAGTCCAGCAAACAGTGCACGGTATCCCCTTTTGTACCCAGCCTGCATTTGCAACGCCCATTAGGGTCCAACATTTTGGTTTTAAATTCTTTATTTAATAACCATGGGTTAATCCCAATGCGTAACCTTAGGATCTCTTGTCTAAACCCCGGGTTTGGCAAGAAATCCAAATAGGGGAACCAGTTTTCCTTTGCCCATGCATTCATCATAAATTCAACCAATATTTTCTTACCAAGGTATTCCCTATCCATACTTCTAATAGCAGCTTGTCCATTGAATTGTAGCTCATTTTTTGAACACTCTACTATTAGGGAATCACGGCATATATCCACTTTCATATTTTCGCAGGCCTGTATCATTCTCTTCCTGCACATTTTTGCCCATTTTAAATTACTTAGTTGTATTTCTTTCCGACACCATTGTGCAACTTTTTGTTCATTTTCGAGGCGTTTCCACAATCTAATCACTGCAACTTGTGACTGTACCCCCCAAGCTGTTGTCCCCAGTTCTGTTCTTATTGCTTGCACCATTGCTGATGGGGGCAGGGATAAGAGGTTTTTCAAGCATTTTTCTTCCTCTAGGTCCCAGGCTCCCTTACAGCTCAAATAAAGGATTTCTGCTCCATAGAGTACTTGTGGTGGGATCATTGCATTGAAAGCTTTTAACAGTGGTCGATGTGATTTATCCCCATAGTCACGGTTGAACATTTTTAGACCAGCGATTGAAGTTTGTGCCTTCGCTTTTTGGGCTTCTAGGTGTGTTTGCCAATTTAATCTTTCGTCAAACCACACACCTAGTTAGCGGTATTCGTTAACAGATTCTAATTTAAGATCCCCTAAAAACCAATTAAACTTAATCACTTTTTTCCCAAAGCACAGGATTTTCGTCTTGTCTAAATTTACCGTTAAACATTTCTTTATACAATATTCGTTAAAAGAGTTCAACTTCCTTTGAAGGCCAATTTCTGTTTGATCCACTATTACGAGATCATCCGCATATAACAGACACGGCACCTTTTGCCATTCATTCTTGGGCTGGTACTACCCTTCACTTCAAGCCACTCCGGTAATTCCGATAGAAATATGGAGAATAGCTGGGGGGCCAGTACGCAGCCTTGTCTCAAACCGTTTTCGATAGATATTTTTGGCGTCAGTTACCCCTCGGTATCCCGAATTACTTGAGCCCAGTTGTCCCGGTGCAATTCTTTTAATATCGTCAACAGGTCTCTTGGGATATTTTTATTAATTAATGTTTCCCAGAGGCAGCCCCTATCCACAGAGTCAAATGCGGCTCGGAAGTTCACGAAGCAGCAACAGAGTTTTCCGTTCTGCTCCGTCGACTTCCTTGCCATTGCCCATAGAGAGAAGTAGTGTTCTATTGTAGAGTGTTACTCTCTGAACCCTCCCTGTTCGATGGGTATTACTGAGTTCTCCTCAACCCAGTCATTTAGTCTATTTAAGACTAGTTTTGAGAATACCTTTTCCCCTATATCCAGGAGGTTTATCAGTCTATAGTTTTGAGGTTCCCCGGTACCACCCTTTTTGTGGATAGGTCTAATTATTGTGCCCTTCCAGTTTAATGGCATTTTTCCTTCTGTTAAAATTACTTGGAAGAGGTGAGAAAGGAATATTGCCCACCATTTTGTTTGGGACTTTAGTATTATCGCTGGGAGATTATCCGGCCCTGAAGCCCTGGTTAGATTCAGCTTCTTGATTGTTTCTTCTACATGGTCTTCTGTAAAGTCTAATTTGAATTCTTCTGAGATTTTCTGCCAACCTGAGGGTACTGTAGCTCCTAAGACTAATCTGGCTTCATACAGTTCCCTTAGGTATTTATCCCAGGCTGCCTCACTTACGACGCAGATCATATCTCCGGCTGGGGGGGGACGATGCTGATTTTATCAATTTCCGAAATTGTCTCAAGTTCTTATCTTCAATTGATTCTAACAGCTTGCCCCAGCATTTCTCTTTGTAGTCCCTTTTTGCATCGAGGACCATCTTTTTAAGCTCAGCTTTTTGATTAATAATGTGTTTTTTTCTCTCTTGGTTGAATTCTTTCCTTTGCTTTCTAGCTTCTGCCCTTATCTCCCTTTTTTTACTTTGGCAGTCCATTGAAAACCATTTCAGGCGGCTGACCCGGTTTATTGTATCTTTTCTTTTCTCCTTTTTTATTCTATCCTAAGGCATTGGACTAGTTGGGCTATTTTCTCCTCATACAATTCCAGGTTTTCCCTCTCGTGGTTTACTAATTCTATCTTTTGTTGAAATGATTTTAGCTTTTCCTGGTACTCGTCTGTTAATCTTGTTGGTGCCCATTTTCGGTATTCCATCTCTTGTGGGATCACCTTTTCTCTTGGTTCCATCCTTCCCCCTTTTAACCTCAGTGAGAGCTGGTTATGGTCACTACCCTCGCTGTGATGTACCTTAAATTCCTGCACTAAGGGGAAGTTCCAAGCTGGCATAAAGACATAGTCGATTGGGGAGTTTTGTAATCCTTTTTTTAAAGGTCTTCTTTGCCGGGCAGTCTGTTTTAAACCTGCCATTTAAGCAAAAAATGCCCTTTTCCGCTAGATAGTTGACCAAATCCCAATCCAGTTTCGAGGGAACACATGCTGGAAAACTAGCATAATTAATTCCATAGGTGTCCAGTAGTTCTGTGTACCAGCGATCTGCCTTCATTGGATGTAACTTATGGTTAAAATCCCCTAAAATTACTTACTAACATGTAAAAGTAATCATAGTGTGATTATTAGAAATGGGACTAGGGGGATTGAAGACTATTTGGAGTCTCTTCCCTTTTGACACATACTCCCAGCTAGGATATAAAAAGCAAAATGTGTTGGTGATGGCCCATTACAGAGCAGCTTATTGTCACAAATTGTTTTCTGCTTAAAACAAAGCACTGTTGCCAGCATAATGCTTATTTTGGCCAGAGCCTAAGCCCCCCCCACCCCGTATCACTGTTTGAAGACCCCTGCCTTAGAAGGAACATAATATTCAGAGAAATGAGCTTCCATAAAGACTATACCAAGTAATGTCCACCAGGAGTTCATTTTATATCCCATCAGTTGAGAAAAATTAGTTGCTAGACTAAAGTAATGCGGCAATTCTCACATGTCCAATGTTTTGTGCAGGATGAACAGATCGGCAAGATCTGTGATGGTTCCTCGTGTCCTGGATATGGTCATTTTAGTTAGAAGAACTTTACAGGCCTCAGACCAAAACTGAAGAAGAATTTGGGGAATTGCGAATTGTTAAGAAAGTAATACTCTGAGGTACTTACGTGTCTCCACCATGATGTCACATTGACTCTGTTGATTAATAGTATAAAGCCTTGTTTTGGAAGTAAATAATTCATAAGGGCTCTTCCCACTTGCCATAGTGCCCCACTTACAGATAGGTGACATAAATGTAGTGTTTACGGTTTTGGCATGGAGCCATAATATTACTTCCTAGCATTCTCTGCTGTCCCAGGTGCCTCGTACACAATTCTAAGTTTTCCGCTTTTTGGTATGTTTCTGGTATTGTGTCGTGGCTTATCTCTGCAGCAGGCATGGAGAGGTTCACCGGGTCTGTGAGCCCAGTTGCAATGTCACAGGTAGGATAATGCAAAAACAATGACCAGGTGTGATATATTGTAATCATGGATCCCAATATATCAAAGATATTAAGAAAGATATTATGGGCCAAGAAAATCCAGAAATATTGCAGATGAGTAGTAAACCCCTGTAGTCAGTTCAGATGCGTTTTAGAAGGGACACAGACATTTACCCAGGTCCCAAAGCCCAGGTGGAGGGAAGAGTATATTCACAAACAATCAGTGGTGTGCCTGCATGCCAGACAGAATTGCTTCTCTGCTTTGGGCCTGCTCTGACACCTTGTGTTCTCATCTGTCCTGCTAGTGCTACGAAGTGATGCCCCAATACTCTGACCGTTCTCTAATGAACATGGAGCGCGCTGCGACCGGTGAGTCCATTCAGTTTCTCATCTTCTTTCTTCTCAAACTCCATTGGTTTATGTTACAGCTCTGTTTACAATGCAGCACACGCAGACTTCTCTGGGTACTATTAAGGACGAAGAATAAGGTACAGCAATATGATATCTAAAAAATAAAAATACAAGAACGCCGTTAGAATCATGGTTACAGACAATCCCTTTTAAAACATGATTTATTGTCGAATGATGTGGTTTCTTTCTTTGGGGGGGCCTCTTGCATCCAAGTAATGTTGCTGGTAGGGCCAAAGAGATGCAGTGAGACGATTCTTCTGTGCCTAAATGCAGATTTGGCCTTTGATGCTGTTGTGTGGAGAAATGCTTATGTTTCTTTCACTGCAGCCCTGTTTGGGGTGAAACAGTATGGAGTCCACGTTAATGGCTATTTTAAGCGTGGAAGTGAGCTTTTCATGTGGATCGCCAGAAGGTCGCAGAACAAACCTACGTACCCAGGCCTGCTGGACAACATGGTAAGGTGGCTTCAAGGTACTATACCATTACATTTTTACTGAATTCTTTGTCATGGGGTATCCATGTTTCTGTCATGCATTGGATTTTGTTTTCAATTATACGCTTTTTTTGCGGCTGACAGGCAAGTGGGAGAAAAATCAGCTTTTCGTTGTGAGTTGGCAGTGAGTGGTTGAAGGTTAGGACCCCTAGTGCAGACCTGGTGGTTAGATTAATAGTACTGCAATTTTGTTGAGAAGGATTGAAATTGGGTTGAGTGGCTTCACAGATGAACTTTGTGTGTGAGAAGACCACATGTATGTGTGTCTATGTGTGTGGGGAGGTGATATTTAGCATTGCAAAGACAGCCCTCTCCTTTGGAAATCCTGGTAATGCTAGACTGCACCCACTGCGAACCCTATAGTATATAAAAGTATCCAATGGGGAATGTGGAGGTCCACCCAGGAACACCACCAGTGTGAGGAAGACGCTCTGGCAATAAAGGTTGCCACAGACCAGCAAGGTTTTGTTGCTCGAAGGCTGGATATCCCCATCTGCTCGTGCGTGACTGGTAGCAGAGGGTGGAATATCAGTGGGAGGACAGGGGAGTACAATAATTTGAGTAGCACTCACCCACCCAATTGTTCCTATGCTCTTATTGTGCATCCCATGGTGGATCTATCTTTAGCGTTTTTGCAAGGAGGTAGTCCAGTAAGGGCGGATAGGAGTCTGGGACAGACTGGCTTCCTCTACGCTAGGCTGGTGAGGAAGGGGGCAGGGTGATGCAGTAGTTAGCATGATGTGCCTGGGCACAGATATAATGCATCTCCACATCCGGGGCTTCGAACCAACCTTCGTGGAATGGTAGCGTGAGTGTCTCCTATTTTAATCAGGGTTATTTTCCCTCCCATATCTAGTGGAATAGTTGGGTTTTGAATGACGCAAAAAAGGCTGTTGCGAGCAGGAAAGGGATATTAAAGAAAGGGTGTAACAATTTCAGCAGGAGCACTATTTTAATTAGTCTTATTTTCCCTGCCAGGGAGAGTGGGAGTGAGATACAGCGAGTGATCTGGTGTTATGTGTGGTGCCATAATTAGCTCTTCGTACCGTTTTCTCAGGTTCCTAGATACTTAAGCTCGCTTGCGCACCATCTCAGGAAAGTCTGTTGGAAACGGCTGTGTGTTATCAGGGGAAGATCTGTGATTTTTCTCAAACTATTTGTACAACTGAGAGTGCATTAAACTTCACAAATTCTAGCAATATGGGATTCATGCTCCCCCTCAGCCTGCCTACATAAATGGTGATATTATCAGCATAGAGTGAGACTAGGAACGGCCTGCTTGTATACCGTACGGCGTAGTCAGCGTTCTGCTGCCTGAGTTTGGCAGCCAGGGACTCCACCACCAATACAAATCAGAGCGACGAGAGCGGGCAACCCTGTCTACTGCAATGGGACAAGTCAAAGGGTTCCAGGCATTACCCATTTATGTACACGCTGGCTACTGGCTGGGTGTAAAAGAGTCATATCTATCTGTCGCTGGATAAGGGCATTCCCATCCTAGGTAGAACAGGAAATAGATGATCCCACTCTGGGGAATCAAATGACTTAGTGACATCAAATAAATGGCCATGGCATTTGTGTCTGGGTCAAAATCCTATTCGAGGGCAAACAATGTGGGCAAGTTAAGTGAAGGAGAGGGGCCAGGGTTGATTTCTGATTGATCCGGTCTCACCAGCTTTGGCAGTAATAATGTTAGGCAGCTCGCAATGAGTTTGGCAAGTATTTTAGCGTACAGTTTATCAACAAAAGCGGCCACTTTGAATCGCATAGATGGGGTCCTTATCTGGCTTTGGCAGCAAGATTATTACTGAATTCCTCATGGACCACAACAACACACCATTCTGTCAAGCCACCTCATATACAGCGAGTATGTTGTGTATATCTCTTGAAAAATTCAGCTGGGAAGCCATCGTCTCTGGGTGTTTCACAGGTGGGGGGTGTGCCAATAGCCGAAGAAATTTCATTTAGTGTAAAGGGTTGTTTATGAAGAACCTATGGGCATCGCTGTGCCACACCAGGGCAACATAAGCCAGACAGATCCCGATGTCTTCCCGGGGGTGGGTGTGAGATGAGTTGTACAGTGTTTTAAGGAAGGCCACACATTCAGAAAGGGACTTTGTGGGGTCATGGTATTTTCCACCTTACGTGTTTTCTGTTTCAAGTACTGGGTTAGCAGCTTTAGTTCTCATTATCTTAAACGCTAATGATTTTGCCAGCACCTCTTACTCACCATAAGTTCTAGCTGTCTCATACTTGCTCCTGTGATTGCTCTCCCTCGTTGCCACTCATATTGGGTAAGCTTGGTTCTGATCTGCTCAAGGATGACACCATCAGGTTTCTGGGCTAGTGACTGCTGAAGGGATCGGAGTTCACTTTCTAGCCTTGTTAGGTGATCGCACAGTGAGATCTGGACTCCCCTGTGTTCAGCTATGTAGAGGCCTTTCATGATGACCTTATATGCCTCCCATATGGTGCCCATTTAGTTCACTGTGCTGCCATTACAGTTAAAGAAGTCAGTGGTTTCAGTCTGTAGCTCATCTGCAAATGTCGGCTCTAGTAGTGTGCTAGGAAAGAGGCGTCGGGGCACCACTGCATTTGTCATGCCAGGTATCGCAAGCCTTAGCAACACTGGTAAGTGGTTTGAGAGGGTATGTGCCATGTGCGTGGTTTCATGCAACAATGGAGGAGTACCCCCTTGGGAGGAAAATACAGAGAAGGATTTCTTCTGTATCTGGAGCGTGAGGCTCAGGTTAGCACTAAGTGCCCCAACCCTTTACCGGACAGTGCTTGTCCTTGAACACCAAGAGAGTTCATCTTGGAATGTGCAAGACTGGCCCTAAAAAGGAACTATTTTCAATATGAGGACAAGATCTTTCTCCAAACTGGGGGTACATCTATGGGCAGTACTTTTGCTCCTAGTGTAGCAGGCCTATATGTACACGATTTCGAGGAAAAATATATCCTCAGCAACCAAAACCCCTACAGTTCCAATATCTTACTTTGGAGAAGGTATATAGACGACGTGCTGACCATTTGGAAAGGCACTGAAGATACCCTATTATCCTTCTTCAACTGGATCAACACACTGGACGACCATTTGAAGTTCACTTATGTGAAGGACCTTAATTCTTTGGTCTTCTTGGATCTCACCATAACAAAAACTAACGGGAAGTTGTCAACGGTCACTCACTATAAACCCACCGCTAAAAACAACCTACTTCGGTTCGAAAGCTTCCACCCGAGACCACTGCGGGAGAATTTACCGTATGGACAATATCTACGGCTCCGCAGAAACTGCAGCGAGCTTGATGACTACAAACAGCAGGCCCAAGATCTTACTGTCAGACTAAAAAACCGGGGATACCCCGATAAGATCTTACACAAAAGTCAGAAACGAGCCCAAAATAAACATAGAGCTGCTCTTTTGGAGGACCCAACAAAGACCGTGGAGGAAACCCCCCTAACATGTGTCACCACGTATAATACCATCTCCAACGAGGTAACAA
This sequence comes from Lissotriton vulgaris, assembly GCF_964263255.1. Taxonomy (NCBI): domain Eukaryota; kingdom Metazoa; phylum Chordata; class Amphibia; order Caudata; family Salamandridae; genus Lissotriton; species Lissotriton vulgaris. Next base: position 36,241,113 of record NC_141698.1, on the reverse strand, counting down.
AGATAATAGGGAAACATTGGAGCATCCTCAACACCGGCAACCTGAGATGGGAAAAACCACTGTTCTCATACAGAAGGGCACGGAGTATCAGAGATGCAGTAGTGAACACCAGACCCAGAATAAACGTGGTAGAAAATGAGACAGTTCTCAATACATGGGGGTTACCAAAAGTGACAAGCCACTATAAATGCGGCAATTGTAGCGTATGCCCTTTCACTCACAACACCAAGACCCTACAACTGGAACCCAACAAAACCTGGACGATCAGAGGGCATACTAACTGCAACAGCGAGAACGTCGTGTACAGGTTGACATGTCCCTGCAACCTACACTATGTGGGGATGACCAGCAGAAAGATAAAAACACGTATTGGAGAGCACAGGATCACTATTAGGTGCAAAAAGGCCAATACAAAACTTACCGAACATTACTTGTCGGTAGGGCACAATCCTGACGAAATACAATGGACCCTAATTGAGCAAATCAAACGAGGAGCCAATATGAACCAACGCCTTTTTGAAAAGGAACAAAGGTGGGTTTATAGACTTGCAACGCATAAAACTGGCCTAAATGACAATATTCCATGGAACACAGTGATGGGATAACTTCCCTTACTAAGCCTGTTCTGTGAAAGAAGGTCCAACAGTGGTCACTCTATTTTGACGTCCATGCCTAAACCTGTACGTCTAATCTGTCCACTATCAGCAATTGGGCTGACCCCATGTCCTTTTACAACAGTTCTGTTCCTTCCCCCGTTTTTGGTTCAAAAGGTTTTTCTTTTCTTTAACTTAAGGAATGACTAGACCCGGTTCCTTCAAGAGCCCCGTCTTTTCATTAGACGCGGTTCCTTTAAAAGCCCCGTCTATTCACCAACGCGGTTGCTGTAGCAACCGCTACACCAGATTCCGCGTGATCAGAACTCCAGCGGACACCGCCCCTGTGTCCCGTTCTGATTGGCCCACCTAGAGCCCCAGACCAGCGCCACGCCCATCCAGGAAGTAACGCAGAGTTTACTTCTCGGCGTCGCTGATCCATCGGAACACTCCACGGGGCATTCGCGAGTAGCAACCAAGTAGGTTTGTACTCCAGATGAGCAGAAGCTGCAAGTAAGTGCTTTTTTGAGAGAGATGCACGATGCATATCATGCGGCAAAATACACCGGTCCTGCACTAGATGCATCGAAAACAGGCTGTATATTAACTATATGTTCGCCCTTCATTTTTCAAACTCTGTAGGTGACGGATACTTGCCGTCTTGGATAACTCGATGCCCATGAAGCGATAGTTACCGCTTCAAGTGTAAGCAGAGCAATATTTCACTTTTTCTTTATTTTAATAACAAAGTAACCCGCTTAACTGCGGCACAATCACTTAGCCGCCGATCACTTCCAGTAATGCCTGGGCGTGCTTGACGCTGCGTTGCAGTGGCGATCACTCTCCCACACCTCCTCCTCCCTCTCACTATCCCCAGCAAAATAGCATATTAACAAGATACTGAGTTGTTTCTATATTTAAGCACATCCACGCTCCGGTAATTACCGCCTGAGCACTGCTGTCTATCACTGCAGATAGACCACGGGTACGACCTGATACATAAGGTGTTCTCCTGCCACCTTACTTTTGGTGAACCCACCAAGCACATTATTTGTTAAGTGTGTACCCTCGTTTTGTCTTCCCCAGTACGTAAACCCAACCCTATACATTTTTTCTTACAGGTTTTCTCCTGAACCAGGAAAAGACACATTTTTACACCAGACCATAATTTGTGGTCTTCATTTGAACGAGGGCTGGACGCACCTTAGCGTGTGCGGACCACCCCGCTCAAACCTCACGGTCCTGACGAAAACCAAATAATTTTTCCATATGGTTGAAACATGTAGACCTACTTTTAACTAAATCACATAGCACACTACGCTATTTTTATTTATCACATTTCTCGAGACACCAAAGCCTTCTTAAATAGGCACAGGTGCCACATTGATTTTAGCAGGGTTCAAGCACTCAAGAATAAAGTCTTGGAGTGAGTAGTCTTGGCCCTTTTTAATACACGTATCACTGTAACTTTCTGCACATATAAAAAAAAAAAAGAAACCCGCTCCACTGTAATCAGGTGTCGCAGCACACCCTATGGGCACTCGGCCTATGGGGTGGGACCCCGATGATGAAGCATGTCACCAACCAGGTTGGTGAGTGAGGGGTCTTCTTCAAGGACAAGCACTGTCCGGTAAAGGGTTGGGGCACTTAGTGCTAACCTGAGCCTCACGCTCCAGATACAGAAGAAATCCTTCTCTGTATTTTCCTCCCAAGGGGGTACTCCTCCATTGCTGTTAAATCTATTCCCGGGGACCAGGAGTTCCCACCACACATAGCCTGTGCAATTTCCCTTACTCTCTCCTTTGTTATATATACGTGGTTTCATGCACCCAGCTACTCATGTCCCAAGTCACCAGTCAAGTCTCAACCATCCGTTGTGCACCCCTGAGTAAAATGTGCCATCCCAGACCTGTGAATGTCTCTCCCCCCATATATCCACCAGACAGTGGTCTTGGATTGTCGCCGTGGATGAGCAGCGGGTAGGCTCACTTAATTGAGTGGTCCTGGAGCACACAATTAAAGTCTTCTCCCTATTTCAGGGAGTGTGAACCTATGGAGAGGTTCTCACCCCAGAGAAAGTCAAAGATGGTGGGTTCATCTATATTGGGGCCATAGTAATTCACTAGGCTGATTGTAGTGGTGCCCAGCCGTCCCCAAACATTATCATAGCTGCCCTAGGCATCTAATTGGAAACCTAGCGTGTGAAATGGGATACCCACTTCTGTGATAATAGCTACTCCTCGTGAATAGGAAGAGTATGACAAGAATAGCCTATAGGCAGCTCATTGGGAGGCAAAGTTACACACCGAGCGTATGTCAGTGTGGGTTTCCCGTGAAAAGGCTACCTGGTCCTTGTGTCAGTTCAGATATGACAGGACCTGTCTCCTCTTGCAAGGATTGCTGAAACCTCACACATTCCATGTTAAACAGGTTGTGAGCTTGGGCAGGCCTTGTTTATTTGGTCGGCCCATGAGTCACCGCAGTATATGGAAGTTGCATGTGCAAGTGAGTAGTGTCGAAACTGGTACATTTCTCCATATTTCCAATGATTGCACAGTGCCAGTGTACTGCAAATTGCTGTGCAGTTTTCAACACTGGAATCCCTCCAGCCCTCACCCACACTGGTAGCCTAATCCCACCAGGACATTCTTCTGTCCCTTTAAGCACAGAACAATCCCAAACCAAACATTGTCCCACCCTGTATTAGCTTTCATGGCCTTTAGTAGGGGTTTACCGAGTCAACAGTACATCAGCGAGCTGGTTAAGACCCTCAATTGGTGTTGAGTGTGCCGTCTAGGGCTCAGTAATTTGGCTGTCAGGCTGCAGGCTCTCTTAGCCTGTTTTCAGTCCCCAGTTACTGGGCCAAGTAGAATTCCAGTGAAATAAGTTGCTTTACTTGCTCCTTGTCTACAAATTTCCGCAAACAATCGCCTCCTTGATTGATACATTTAGCTGTGGGGCCCCCACGTAAAAGAGAGATATGCTGGGAGGTAGACCTAAAGTAAATTATGCACTTCCCATCATTTCCTCACATGTTCTGACTTCTGAGAAGGCAAAGGCATCACAGTTCGAGGAAGAGTGATTCTTTGGATGCTGAAGGCCCACCTTGGCACTACTCAATTGAAAGTTGGGCCTGGATTTGGCTACCAGACCTCCCCCTGGTTGGCTCCAGGATATTGGGTTTCAGGGCTGCTAGAGGAGATAGCCCTCCGTATCTAGCTATTCTTGGTCTAAAATCTCCTCAAACAATATTCTGAATGCACTCTATGCGGCCCCTCCTGACCTCAGTATGGAACTTTCCTCTGCTTTGGGACGTCAGTATGGAACTTTCCTCTGCTTTGGGCATCTTTAATAAACCAGTTATTGCAGTAGATCATTGAAGACTTACGGTAAGACTCCTACAGCCCTCTGGTACTCCGAAGAACAGCAAGAAAAAAACGCCACAGCAAAGCAATTGAAGAAACCTTGGTGCATTCTTATTTGGCTCCAGACAGGTTGGCTTATAAAGCGGCATCAACGATTACCAACACCTTTTTAAGGCCACACAACGCATATATTGCAGTCTGTACTTCCAACTCCTCTTGCGAAACATTTGCTAAAATGAGAACTTTTCGCAGTGCCTGCAACAACGCTATTAACTTTTCACAGCCTTATGTTGTGCTTTCTACTCTTATATATATATAATAACCAAAATGCAAGCCAATTTTGAATCCCGACCCCCACTTGACTATCTGCTTATCCATGAATTACTCCCAATGGGGCTTCTCTTGCCGAATTCAATTCTGTTACTCTGAAGGAGGTTCTTAAAATTATTCCTTCCAATAAATCTTGTTCGCCTTTGCAGCTTTGTCCTCCCTTTTCATTTCCTCAGATGTTATCTTTATTGATCCTGCTCTTACAGATCTCTTCAATCTCTCTAACACCAGTGCCTCTGTACCGAAATGCTGGAAGCACACTCTTGAACTTCTCCTATTTAAAAAACTCTTCTGCAGACCCCACGGTCCCTGAAAATCGTCACCGTTGTTGGTACCTTTCCCGGCCAAACTATTAGAAAAACTGATCATTAAATGTAAACATACAGACTAACTACCTCTATCCTTCACATTCCAACTTCTGCACATCCTACTGCATAGAGTCTGTTCTTTTGGCTGCTTCGGATGACCTCTGAGCTTTCTTGGACAAAGCTGGCTCTGCTGCCCTGATTGTACTCGACCACTCTGCGGCCTTCAAAACAGAGTTTCATTCCATCCTCCTTAGTCAACTATATGAATTTGGTATCTGCTCAAAAGCCCTAAACTGGATCTTCTATGACTAAGCTCCCAAGTGGTTTTGCTTCCACCATTTCATTCAGAAGAAACTAGCATCTGTTTGGGGGTCCCACAGGTATCGTCATTGAGTCCTGCTCTTTTTAACATATGTGTCTGTCCTCTTGACAACTTAATCAAGTACTTTAGCTTTGAAATTGTATTCTATGCGGATGACACTCAAATAACTGTTTTTATCTAACAATTCTGTTGATATCCAGGTTACGTTCTGTTCCTGCATGCTAACTACTACCTCCTGGATGAAGGAGAACAGTTTAAAACTTAACGGTGATCAAACTGAGATACTTATGTTTCGACACTATCTTCTACGTGGTCTTCAGCATGGCAGCTGGCAGATCCGGGTCTCACTCCTGAGTTCAGTCACCTCAGCCAGAAATCTGGGAGTCATGCTAGATCATAGTCTTACCATAGGAAGTAAAGTCACCCAGAGCACGGTATGGTTTTTGCTTACCTTGAGACTTCTGGGTAAAAGATTCTCCTGGTTATCTTTCTCAGTAAGGAAAACTGTTGTTTGAAGACTGATTACATCTCGGCTTGACTGCAGTGATGCACTCATTCTTGGCATCCCTAACCATCTGCTACAGCATTTTCAAAGGATTCAAAACTTGCCAGCCATGCTCACACTTGGTCTTTCTGCCTCTGCTCAAGTTCTCCAACACATTAAAGACCTGCATTGGCTTCCTTTGCGCTCTTTTTAAAACCCTTTTTTGTGCACAAAGCTCTTCACAACACTGGATCCTCTCAGATAAACAAGAAACTTTCTATACTTATGCTTGAAACGATGTTCTGCTACTCTCCATGTGGCAGCTGTCCCCTGCAAACTTCGCTGCAAGAGTGGTGGCTACTCTTTTTTTACCTGGCCGCCAAAAATTGGAATGCTCTTCCAACCTCTCTCCGTCATCAACCTGTCTTTGTCCTTTTTAAGGAAGCTCTTAAAACATGGCTGTTCCAGCATTATTGATTACAGTCTCCGACTCTCCTCTTGTAGTAGTCCCCCTCCAGCATCAGGATGCCTATGCTGGGGGAGAATGAGGTTATGTTATGTCACATTTGGTTAGATAGTGTAGCAAGCTGCCCGAGATGGAGAATTTCATGGCATTTCTACCTGTAGGAGGGGTCCAGGAGCAAATTAAAACCTGAACTGGTAAAAGAGCGGGCGTGTGAGTGAATAGGTGAGTGGAGCGTGTGTGTGCGTGGAGACATAGTCAGGAGAGGAATTGGCAGGAAAAACAACCATGCTTCTGTGTTCCCCGACTCCCCATATCCAAAACAAGCATTGAAAATGCAATAGGTCTCGCCTTTGAATAAGTTAAAGCCATTTGCTTTGCTATATATGGTATTGTATAGCAAAGCAAATGGCTTAAGTTAATCAAAGGCCATTAATATGTCCTTAAACGTTCCATTCAGTGATAGTACTGGTCAAATTTCATTACTGTTTCTGTTCTGGCTTCCTCTGAATAAGTCCAGCTAGTCGTATTAAAAACAATGCCTGTGCATAACTTAAAGGAGGACGTCCTTTGTTTTGTATTTCATGGGTCAACCGAAGAAAAAGTTAATGCACTTCGAAAGGAAAGGGGGTGAGCACAGTGCTAGGTGTGTAACAGACTTTGTTTATACATTTTTACAATGCACTGGCAAGTATACCACCCCAGCTCTCCCAGTAATGACGTTTATTTGTGGAATGTCATGTGTTTGTAGGCTCTTCCGGCAGACAATGGCTGTGTGAGAATTCTATAGCACCATGGAATATTGAATTCTATTATGGCATATTAACCGTACCAGTTAAAGGATGTAAAATCATACCAGTGCACTGCTTAAGTTACCACCGTACATTGTTTTGTACGTCTATGAAATTATCCTTATTTTGGTTACCATGGTAGATTTATTTGCAGTTCTTATATAGCGTGAAATCGACCAAATGGTATTGGCATGTTTTACATGAGAATCAGTTATATCATGTAATGACATGTTCATTGTTCTTAAAAACAGGGAGATTAAGTGATTTGCCCAGAATCACAGTTGAGCCGACGCTCAGATTCCAACCAGGTTCCCCAGTTCCAATGTCGGAACCTGTGGCTGCTCCACTATATCCTCTCTAAAGAAAGTAATGGGCACATTACTTTATAAAGGCGTGTTTCAAGCTGAAACACTTCGTTTTGCAGTAAGTAAAACAAGTGCCCTGCAACAAAGTGTAGTTTGATAAACATTATTCTTTTGGATGGGGGCACATCCTGCTTGTTAGAGGTGGGCAGGGGGCACAGCAGTGCTGGGAGACGACAGAGGCGAGTTATGGAAAAACTCAGGCGGTTTAGCAAGCTCTCATGACCTCTGGCAGGCAAGGAGTGAGGAGAGAGTCAGTCACACGTTGGACTTCACCTGTCACGCAACTGTCCCTGCCCCAGCCCTACTTGCTTCTGGGAGCCTCTGGCCTGCTGTGAAATCTTCAGATTTCCATGCAGGCTAGTAGCACTCTGGCACCAGTGCAATCATAGGAGAGAGCCATGGTGCCCGGAGAGCACAGCCCGCGTCCCGGAGCCAGGAGGGGAGGTTTTGCTCGGAGGTAGCAAGCAGAGGGAAGGGGGAGAAGAGAACTTGAAGCACAGTCATCAAAGGCTCTGCAAAACTGATAAGCTGAACTTTCCTTTTGTTCATATTTTATACGGATGACAAAAAATGTGTATAAACTCCTTGTCTCTCTGACGAAGACGGGTAAGAGGCTGTGCATGTGCAAGGGTTCTAAACCTAAAAAACTGCATGCCTGGGAGCAACGCCTTTATTCGATTCAATGGGAAATGCACTCATTTTGTTTATTTCATCATAATCCAGGACTACAAGTCCCAGAATTCAGCGAGTACATCTGGACTGGGGCAGTTCCTCACTCGTGGACTTGGGAAACATGGTAGCTATGTCTACCAAGAAAGTTCATCTCATGAAACGGGCTAACATATAGATTTGGTTACTTTGTGTTATCGCTCGCACGTCAGCATTAATTATCTCACTTTTTTGGGCTAATGAACGTGCGTTGCCTTCGTAGGTAACACACTGTGCAGAGTGGGTGAATAATTGAATTACTGGAATGCCCGCCACCTTGCACCAACCGCTACACCTCCTCCCCCTATCTACGGCGTCCCTCCAACTTTGAGGTTTGGCTTTCCAGGTATGCGCACATTCCTCGCAGAGGGCCTGTGAAGCTGCGAGCAGATGTTCACATTTTTTTCCACTCACAAGTAATGCCCCCTTGGCCTCCAGCGGCCACTGGAAGCCACCCGTTCAGGCCAGGAACGCCGTATCGCTGCGAACTCTTGGGAAAACAGTCTGCTTGCAAGAAATGTCTATGAGAACCTCCGCCGAGATCAATCCATGTGATCCTGTGGGAAATGAAGGATCAAACACGGCGCCCTGAAGTCTGCTTCTGAGCGCTTGTGAATGCGTTTGTGCTTGCTCCAGCCGGAATAACAAATAAAACAAAACCGCTTCCGGATCCTGCCCTTGTGGTTGGCACACGCCTGAAGCGCTCCTGACAAACCTAACACGTGTACGTTTAACAACATTGGCAATCTAAACTGCGCAGACATAACATTCCTACCTTCAGCAAGGGAAGGAAAGAAGCTGATTTAATACCACAGACTGAGTGAGCCAAGAGGAAGTTACTGCTCCAACAGTCTGTTTCCACACAATGCAGGGTGTAAAGAAGAAAAACCAGAGGAAATCAATTAAGAACAAGTGGCGCGCACGTCACGCCTGTGTGGACACAATCATAGCTCCTCCCATGGCCTATTGGTGTCAATTACGCGCTTGGTACGCGTAATAGACACCAATAGACCATGGGATGAGCTATGCGCGTGCTTTGGGCCAATTGCGTGCAGTCTTTTACAATAAGACGCACGCAAAGGCCAATGGGGTATCACTATACAAAAAAACACACGCACGAGCGTTTCACAGTCCAAAGTGACTGCTGAACCCCTTTTTTTCGTTTACAAAATGCCTCGCGCTGTGCGAAGCACTGCTACGCAGTGCAACACTAGGCGCGAGACCTAAAAAGGTATGCTGCTCTTCCGACAGCTTCCCTCCTGAGCTCTTCAGTGGTCCTACTTGCGGCCCTTCTTATGGCAGATGTGGTTTACTCACTTTTGGAAGATATGCTGATCACAAACTGGATCTGAAAATAAAGGGGGTTGGTAAAGGGTACAATTCCGTAACTGCAATAGGCTATTGATATGTAATATTCTGTCATCGTCACTCCTTCCTTGTTGCAGGCAGCCGGGGGCATCTCCACTGGGATGGGAATCAAAGAGACTATGATCAAAGAATGCCATGAGGAAGCGTGTATCCCAGAAGCCATTGCAGCCAGAGCTAAGCCAGTCGGATCTGTCCGGTATGAGCTACGCACATTTTATCTCTGTTCAAAATGATGAGTGACTGTGAAATTTTGAGTTAAAGTACATTTTTGCACTTGACTGAGCTATGAAAGCAGGTAAGGAGAGGTCTCCTACACCTATGGGCATCTGTAGGTGCATGCTCTACTTCCTTGAAGTGGTGCAAACAATGTATTTACAAATGCCATGTGACCTCTCTCGAACAATTTGCTCAGATTTCTGTCTTGTCAAAGAAAATAATTGAAAAAAAATTGGGATGAGTAGGAAGTACAGACATGTCTGCTTTCTGGGGCCTTTCTTCACAAAATATGACTAGTTTCAGCTCTCCTGCACTGGTTTCTGAAAGCTAAAGATAGAGCAGTTTCCCAGGTTATACCTGGAAACCTCAGTCTTAGATTTCCAGAAGTACTGAAACCATTTTGTGAATTCAATTTTTTAATAACCACTTTGATTGCATTTTGGGTTTGTGTGATTTAAGACTTTAAGCCTCTTAGAGCCAGGTGTAGGAAGCCAAATTGTGATCGCAAACACTGAAATTTACAGAATTTCAGCGTTTGCGATCGCAATTTGGCTGTGAGCAATGTAGGTAGGCTAATACCCGCACACAAAATAAGGAATCTCAAAACCTGCAATTTCTTATTTTGCGCAAGTATTTAGAGAATCGCAATTTGAAATTCCCTAAATGCTATGCTGATTGGCATCTCAAATTGCAATTTTGCCTTAAGAAATCACAAAATGCCACCAACTTCAAGTTGGTGGTATTTTGTGATTTCATTTCAAAAAGCACTTTTTGGCTTTTTACAGAGTGCCATGTGGCACACATACATGCCCTTAGGGCATGTATGTGCGCCACATGTGAACACATGGACAGGTAGTGAACCACCTGTGGCACAACAATAGTTTTCTCGGCTACTGAGCATGCATAATCTGGAGAGAACTTTGCATAATTGCAAGGAATAGGTTGTCCGAAAGCGGGAGACACAGATTTGGTCCCCCATGTCAAAGTGGAGTATAGAGCGCTTTGGTTATAGTGATTGGCTTGCCCCAGACCTGGTGACTAAGCTAGGGCGATACTCTTCATTTATGAAGGATGCCTAGGGGAACTTGGAGTAAGATTTGTTTCTTCTGCTATTCTTTTAGTTTTAACTATACATAAAATGCCTTTTTTCACAGTTTGCTACTTTGGGTATTGGTGACTCAATGGCAATTAAATTTGTTAAAATGTAGAATGTATTTGTATGACACAGGTTAATTCTTTGGCTGTTGTAATATATGCCCTGATGACTGATATAAGAGTGAATTTGGATATTGTATGATCTAATAATCATGTTATGCTCAATTAAAAAAATATATAGTCCAGCTCACCCCATCTTGCCACAGTTTAGTTTTGTTGTTGTGGCTGGAGGTTGACTGTCAGGGATCGGGTAGTGATATAAAAATCTTAACAGAGTGGGAACTTCGGATAATCCAATTTATAGGCTAAAGGCAAGGTTGTCATTAGAAATGAAAAGCCAATTATTTGCACCCCAGTAGTACACAGGCATGTCCACCATGTCAGGTCTGCCATTGTCGGCTGACTTCGCACATTTGTCCACTGAAACCCTAAACTACTCACTGCTCCACAAGAATGCATGGGATAAAGCCCTCAAAATATCGCAAAAATTCCCTTGAATTTCATAGGAGTTATTTCTGAGCATGTAGCGGAACCTAGGAAAAACGACAATATTTTATAAAAGGCTGCTTTCAGATTATGGCAATGGGAAGGCTATCCTAGTCCTGGAGGACACTGCACAGGCTGTCTAGGAGAGAACGGCCATTGAGATCCCAACACAACTTCAAATCCACAGTAATATGTATTTCTACGGGTCAGTACAGGCAACGACTGCCAATAACTGTCGAACTGCCCACCCTTGATAGGAACAACGATTTATGCAGTTTAACCCCAAGGCCGGAAGCCTTACGATTTAGTTCCAATATATCTGTTCGTCTATGTCATCTGCATAGACTTGCAGTTGATATTCCGTTCTCCCTTACCTTTGGAACCGTTGCGCAACGTTGTTCTTTCGCATCCAGGCATTTAGGGGTTTGATCACCTAGGAAGAGTTTTATCTGTAATTCTCATAATAAGGGATTAGTAGCCTCATAGCTTGATAAAGATCAGCCCTGAAAAGGCCTTTGTAATAGCCTGCAAAGGTGCCAGACCCCAGTGCCACCCAGGGATCCCAGATTGCAACAAAATACCTGGAAGCCATGTCTCAGCTGGCCAACCACTAAATGATCTTAACCCTCTAATCTCCCATCTTGTACATGCTGTAGAAGCCTAATATTTAATAAACCAAGCAGATAGTAAGGTTTCAAAATGTAACTTTATATAAAGCTGCTGTGTGGAGAGTAGTGCCATTCAGGACTAACTCGAAATGTAGAGGTTGACTTGAGGGTTTTATAGGTTAACAACAGTTTGTCACACACACTTGTAACTGTCATTTCTCAAGGCATTGTGATTGCAAGGGTGCGACAAGTTCAGCTATAGACCAGCAGGTCTCTGTACGTTCTTCAGGCCTTTTGAGTGTTATAAAAAGCAACTCAAAACCAGATGGATTCCACAATACACATTTCCCAGGCTATCCACACGAGTGAAGCCATGTCATAATCCAATTGCTTAAGGTACAGTCTGGTGAACTCAGTCCTTTGGAGCAGATATCGGTGTTTGGTGTGTTCGTGTTGGGCCCAATGGTCAGTTCCACTGGACGTGATCGGATATGCCTTGGGTAGGATGTTAGAGTCTGTGTTCTGTGGCTGGTGCCATATGGGAAGATAACTGATGGGCAGATGAATAAAAGGTGAAGGTCTTCAAGCCTGACTGCCAGGACTGCCATATGTTGCTCAGGCCCAAATAGGTCACTCTATTGACGATCCCCACATTTCTTGAAGTTCTAATGGGACAAGAGTGGTAGTCGCTAAGTTCCATAGTCAAATTAAAGTGTCCTCCAGTCATTGTGAGCCCATGGAGTACCCAGAGTAAGGGAAGTGGGTTGTAATAGACACTCAAAATGGACCATGGGGGACCCTCCAGTTTGAAAGATGGTCGATGAAATGAAAAAGAGACACAAGTGCAGCAGTCACTCCACGCGTTTGTACCTTAAGCATCTATGCTAAGGACAGTTGGGGAACTATGCCTGATGTATGCATGTACAACCAGTGAATTCACCATCTTGCACTCCTTGGGTCACTGGTTCAGTATCAAATCCTATATACTCGAATCAATATCACTTTCACATCAGTAGCTAACTTGAGATCCTGAAGAAAACCACATCTATCTTCATTCTAGGTCATTGGCTGAAACATGTCAATCTGAGTACAATACGATAGAATCTAATGGTTTCTGTCGTACCTTCTGTTTTTAATCCTAGCACAAGGTAGCCAAATAAAATGATGTGGTAAACCCTGTAGCTAGTTTTACACCACTTCACTACCAGCACTGCACCCCTCACAACACTCTGTTAGCTCACATTAGGTTTTAATAATAAACCCTCCCACAAAAAACATCCCTGAGCTCCTCCACTCCAGTTAGGGGGTTGTAGCCTGCAACCAGACTAGGTTTCATGATGCGAGGAGTATTTCTAATGATGAAGCTCGCCATCTCCGGTGGTTGAGGGAAAATATCCTATGAAGGGGCGCATTCCTCCTAGTCAGCCTTCTTTGTCCCTTAGTATCTCTTGATAGACTCGAGAGCTCTTGTGTGTTTTGTTATCAGAATCGAGGAGTTCGCCCTCGCTGGTCTTTAAAATCTCCTCGCCCCCCCCCCATTCTGTGTGTACAGGACGTTCCTGCTTACCTGTCACCAATATGTATCGACCTAAACTATCTTTGTGTACCCGGGACCCATCAATAAAAAGAAACAAGCTTGCTACGCTTTCTAGAACTCACAGTGAAGCATGGATGATATACTTTAGTATAAGTGGATCTTCCCAGAAAGTTACAATTGGTGCTCATGAGATGCATTTCTTGCAACTGGAGGACAGGTGGAGAATGATGCTTGGCATATTGCAATACCGCTCCTGACTTGATTCTACCACTGGGTCTTTTGATGTTCAAGGTCAGAATGTTCTGCGGAAGATTTTCAGTGCTTTAATCAATGGTTAAGATTCTGGTGGGGCAGTAGAGGGTGATAGTTTGAGCCTGCTCAGCTCTTACTAGAGGACCCACTATTCGGGAAAGGATGCCTCTGCTTGGCCTCAACTCAGCCTCATAATTGTCAGCTCCTCAATAAGAGTACCTTGGATGATCAACAACTTGAAGACCTTGAACAAAGTCCCAACATCCAACACCTCCCGAGCCTACACTTCTATCCGGGGAAGTATCTGTCTCTCAACAATTTTTTAAAAATTAATCCAAATAAAAACTGAAAACGTTTGTTATGTGAAACAATCCAAAAGCCCACCCAACTGCCGTGATTTATAATAAGAAGCTAGAATACACCACTTTGATACCAGATGATATGAGCAAGTCCAGGATGAGGGTGGGTCACCCTACCTAACCGAACATGTGAGGGTTGTTCAGAGAAAATAAATATGTGCCACCATCCTCGGTAACAGGAGTGAATGCTCCAGAACAACCAAGGGACAAAAGCAAAGGACATGGATACAGCACAGAGGATTCTGGAACTCAATGCATTGAAGCCATGGTCTTGCTGTTGGATGCGGCCTCTTTTCGTCAGATTTTCTGGGATAATCCTGACTGTCACTAAGGCTAGTGTACGAGACACTTGTAGAATGGCAGCGACCTCTGCTTCAGCCTCTTCTCTCCTTGGAGGATGCTTCTGTGGCATACATCCTGCCATGGGAGATGGTTCCCAGTTGCCCGGACAGGTTGGAGTGACCCTCCTCTCCTCAATCCAGTCCCAAGCAGCCTCTGGTGTCTCAAAAAGAGCATCTTTCCCCCAGTGTTGACTTTGAGCTTTGTGGGATACAGTCAAATTCATTGTAACTACATGGCATGTAGTTTTTGCTTGACTGAAATGGGATCTTTTCTGCTCTAGAACCAGTCGGGTATAATCTGGGAAAGACATCACTGTGACAAGTTGAGGAACACCTCTCTTGTGCTGTGGATTGCACAGATTACTGCATTTCATTGCATATAGTTAAGTAGCTACGATATAATGGTGTATGGTGGCGCACCATGGGCGGCCGATAAGGCACAGTGTGGCATTGTAAACTTTTCCTGAAGATGCGGTCAACCAGTCCGAGAGCTTTGATTCTCTGGATCCAACTTGAAGTTTGCAGACCTGAATGAGATGACTTAAAAGAAAGCTCTCTCGGCCAATAAGATTTGAGTACATTTTGTAATCTGGGGACTGGGAAGATCTGCAGAGTTCTACAAATTAACTGTCCAAATATATCCGTAATTTAACCCATTCAAGCCACTTAAAATAATTTTTAGAAGTTTCTCAAACTCCTGAAAGTAAAATGTGAAAAGGGTCTTTTTATTCCCCTCCCCAACACCCCATTTTAGTTTGACTTTTGCCTGACAGATCTGTATGAAACTTGCCATGCCAAACCCAAAGTGGATAAACTTTTTTCCCTAAAGTTTCATGCATATTCTTGGAACGGCAACAAAGTTGTTAAAAAAACAAAAAATACATTTTCAAAGTAAACTCTGAACTACCCATACGTACCCAGGCACTCTCGGCTGTGCAATGTATTGTTATTATAAAGTATTTGGGAAATATGAAGAGGGTCAGACCCGTAAAGCTTTCTAGTCCTAAAAAAAATTAAGAATTGACGTGCCCTGCCACAGGATCAGTAGTTTAGAGCCTTATTTAAATTTGTGTCGTAATTCTACAAACAATGCAGATTCCGGGGATTCTTTGGTTCAATATTGGAAACCAAAAGTAAGCAAGCGAGAAAGGAGGCCACTCTGCGAAACTGGCCTCACAAGCGATGTTTCCCATCAGAAGTCTGCCGGTGGTGCAGGAGTGAGGGTTATCCACCCTCGGGCTCCCTGGAGTGCAGTGGAAGTCTGAACAGGAGTAGGACTCCCCAGAAAGGTCTGCCTAAAAGGGCAGGCGTCACTGAATCTGCTGACACAGCTTGGAGAGAGCAGCAGCTGTCATAAACTGGAGATCAGACATGATGGATGCACATCTCCACGCGGACAAGAGCGCTGAGGAGGCCTTCGGGCCAAGTGCATTTACAAGGAGCTCGCGGAGTGCTCCGGGCACTCTTAGCAAGATGGGATATCTGACTAAAGTACAGACAATCTCCCCTGGATCTCTTGTGAGAATGAGTGGCTGTCTTGAGAGTCTACTGTGACGCAGAGGGTCACCCCTGAGTCGCTTGCAAGGATGGGTGCCTGTCCGAGATGGTCTCGCTA
Source organism: Lissotriton vulgaris (assembly GCF_964263255.1). NCBI lineage: Eukaryota > Metazoa > Chordata > Amphibia > Caudata > Salamandridae > Lissotriton > Lissotriton vulgaris. Next base: position 36,225,447 of record NC_141698.1, on the reverse strand, counting down.
GATCTTCTTTGTCATCTCTGAAGTTCGCGGAGTGCGTCTGCCTCTCCAGAAAGGATGGAGTCTGCCTGAGACATCTTCGGGTGATTCAGTATTTTCTGGAAGGATGTGTGTCTGTCCAAGAACATTTCAAGTGTCCTGTGATGACCGTCTGTCTTAGACGGTCTTGGGTAAAAGAGACTATTGTTTCTGAACCTCCTTCTGAGTATTGCTGGGCTGAGAGGACGGGCATGTGTCCGAGTCAGTCTGAGGGGACCCATGGATTTCTTGTAAGATTGGACGCGTCTGGAATAATTCATGTGGTGCTGTCTCCCACTTAGCATCTCTGAAGCGGACTTGGCAGTCATAAATGGATGGGTGTCCAAGAAAATCTCAGATGACACGCACACTGACATCAAAGTATCTCTTCTAAGGTTGGGTGTCTGCTGGGTAGGTTTCAGTCGAAGCCCACTGTCAACCTAGTATCCCCTTTGTATGTATTATTACGTATTTGTGATAATAGGTCTTTGACAACAGACACCTAAAGCTGGCTGTAAGTGAGACCGAAAAGGTCCCATCCAATCCCAGGCGCTAGATGTTGGTGTGACTTGATTGTAACAAAGTGAAGCCTTCTGTAAACAGCAGACAGTCCCCCTATAGAGGTACATTTGAATCAGTGAACATGCTCATGTAACTTGAATGGAAAAGGTCCCACTGACTAATGTGTACAACCTCCGGCTGAGGAGCATTGACCATTGCAGTAATATACTCTATAGAGAGCTAGCCACATCTCAGTGAGTTTCACACTCGCTGCAGAAATATATGCATGGCCTGCAGGTTCATGGGTTGAATGCCCACCAGAAGTCGATTTTACAAACTTGTACTGTCATTAAAGTTTTTTTACTAGGCAAAGCATTTGGGATTGTATACCTCTACGTTTAAGTACAATTTATTTTCATGAGATGCACAAGCCATTTAAAACAAAGATTACATCTTCTACCTGCCCTGGGCATGTCTGTTTTTCCCGAGTCTTTTGGTTAAACAGCCCCAGCTCTAAGAATCGGATCTGCCTCTTTTTAACATGTGTTCTGTCTGTCTCCCTTATTTATCACAATTGTTTTGGATGGTTTTCAGATACTTCGAGCATTTAAAAACAATACAGGAATCTAGTTGCATCAAACTGAAACTGCACCGTATATGAGTTGTTTAAAGCAGTCCACAAGCTTACATTACACATCAGTTGAGTAAACAAGCCAGTAAGCTTGAATCCTAGATTAGTGGGGAAACAGGATTGCAAGTTTGCATCATATGCCAGTGACCGGGGTAAACCAGACCCTGAGCGAGCATCATACATCAGAGTAGTGCACCAACACTCATCTTTGAGACCCCAGCTTACTTTCAGCATAAGACTTTGACCCAGAGCTAGAAATTGAAGGGAGGAGAAAGCAAAAATATGGAAACGGAGACAAAGGAGAAAGCGGGGATAAAAAAGAACCAGCTCGAGTGAGATAAAGTGATAGGAAGTGTAGAGAGAAGGAAGACAAAGGTCATTACCTTCAGATTCAGAAATAAATTATTTCCAAGAAATATTTTCTTGTAGAAATATTACACAACGTTCAAATTCCTAAAATCGACTATCTGAAAACCCTCAAATAACAATGCATGGTTACATCATGCAGCCACGCCCACTTTTAAATTATACGATTATAAAATTACAACTAAATAAACATAAAAATTGTTCTTTGCCTAGAACCATTCCAATCCACCACCCAAGGTCTCACATGTATTTAAAACATTTTATCAAAAATAACATTAAGAATTTGAGGAATAGAAAAACACTTGATTATTCAAATAGCGGTATTTGGCTGCACTGGAGGTGGACTCCTAAGAAAAAGTTTAGATCTGTTTTTTTCATAGTTTAAGCACTGCCTCAGAGGTCTGAAAGTCTGCAAGCTTGCATCATGTATCAGTGGTGTAAGCAAGTCAGCAAGCCCAAATCATACATAAGTATTCCAAACAAACATATAAAGTGTATTGTATATTGTGGTCTAAACAATTTTGTAAATTTGCGTCCTGGGTCAGTGGTGTGGACTAGCCGGGAAGCATGCATCATAAATTAGTGGTGTAAACAAGTCCGCAAACTTGCATCGTGCATTAGTGGTGTGAACTAGTCGGGAAGCATGCATCATAAATGAATTGTGTAAACAAGTCCACCAGCTTGCATCATGCATTAGAGGTGTGTACTAGACGGGGAGCATTCATCATGAATTAGTGGTGTAAACAAGTTCTGAAGCTTGCGCATCAGTGGTGTGAACTAGTCGGGAAGCATGCATCATAAAAGAAGTGGTGTAAAGAAGTCCCAGAGATTGCATTGTGCATGAGTGGTGTGGTCTAGCCGGGAAGCTTGCATCATAAATTAGTGGTGTAAACAAGTCCTCAAGCTTGCATCGTGCAATAGTTTTGTGAACTAGTCGGGAAGCATGCATCATAAAAGAAGTGGTATAAAGAAGTCCCCGAGATTGCATTGTGCATGAGTGGTGTGAACTAATCGTGAAGCATTCATCATATATTAGTGGTGTAAACAAGTCCCCAAACTGGCATTGTGCATTAGTGGCATGAACTAGTAGGGAAGCATGCATCATAAATGAATTGTGTAAACAAGTCCACCAGCTTGTATCGTGCATTAGAGGTGTGTACTAGTCGGGGAGCATTCATCATAAATTAGTGATATAAAGAAGTCCCCGAGCTTGCATCGTGCATGAGTGGTGTGAACTAATCGTGAAGCATTCATCATAAATTAGTGGTGTGAACATGTGCCCAATCGTGTGCATCATTGGTGTGAACTAGTCTGGAAACATTCATCATAAAATGAGTGATATAAAGAAGTCCACATGCTTGCGTCATGCATGAGTGGTGTGAACTAGTCATGGAGCTTTCATCATAAAATTAGTGGTATAAAAAAGTCCGCAAGCTTGCATTGTGCATGATTGGTGGGAACTAGTCGTGAAGCATTCATCATAAATTAGTGGTGTAAACAAGTCCCCAAGCTTGCATCAGTGGTGTGAACTAGGAGAAAAGCATGCATCATAAATGAATAGTGTAACCAAGTCCCCAAGCTTGCACATCAGTGGTGTGAGCTAGCTGGGAAGCGTGCATCATAAATGAAGGGTGTAAACAAGTCCCCCAGCTTGCATCTTGCATTAGTTGTGTGAACTAGTCTGGAAGAATGCATCATAATAAATTAGTGGTGTAAACAAGTCCCCCCAGCTTGCATCCTGCATTAGTGGTGTGAACTAGTCGGGAAGCATTCATCATAAATTAGTGGTGTAAACAAGTCCCCAAGCTTGCGCATCAGTGGTGTGAACTAGTAGGGAAGTATTAATCTTACATTAGTGGTGTAAACAAGTCCCAGAGCTTCCATTGTGCATGAGTGGTGTGAACTAGGAGGGAAGCATGTATCATAAATTAGTGGTGTAAACAAGTTCCCAAGTGTGCATCATGCATTAATGGTGTGAACTAGTCTCGAAGAATGCATCATAAATTAGTGGTGTAAACTAGTCTCCAAGCTTGCATCCTGCATTAGTAGTGTGAACTAGTCGGTACGCTTATCCCAAACATCAGTGACGTAAGATAAGATATGTGGTCGGGGTTCAGTTTGAGTGCTGTTTCAAGTTTGGATCCAGTTTGAGTGCGCTCTCAGTTTGGGGACAGGTGTGAGTGTCATCTCAAGTTGAAGACCAGTATGAATGCACTCTCAGGTTAGCAGTGCACTTTGATGTAATCCTTAATTGTTGAGGTCCAGTTTGAGTTCTTTCTCGTTAAATATTAAGTTCAATTTTGCTTGGGCCCTTGGTCTGGGGTGCAGTGTGATTGCACTCCTACAACGAATTCCAGTGTAATTCTGCTCCCAGTTTAGTGCATCAGTTTTGATTATGCTCAGAACACACTCAGTCTGTTCTCACTGCTAACGCGTCTATGCATTCAGCTTCGTGCACTTTTTGAGAGCACTTTTAAGTTGCTGTCCAGTTTGAATGCACTCTTTGTTTGGTGTCCAGGTTTAGTCCACTCTCTGGTTGTGTTCTAGTTCGCTTGCACCTTCAGGTTGGGGTCCAGTTTGGACGCATTCTATGGTTGGCGTCAGGTATGAGTGCACTTTGTGATTGGGGACAAGTTTGAGTGCGCTCTCAGGTGGGGTCCAGTTTGAGTGCTCTCTGAGGTTGGGGGCCAGGTTGATTGCACTCTAAGATTGATTCCTACTTTGTTGCCATCCAGTTTCGAGTATACTCTCAAGATGAATTCCCTATTCTATTGTGTTATCAGGTGGTGTCTGGGTGGCAACCCCTCAATTGAGGTCAATTTTTGTTTGTTTTGGGGTGCAGGCTCACATACATTGTCCTCTCACATCAGACACAAGTAGTATGCCTTTTTGTTGCTCTTAAGCTTCATCTAAAAGGTTTCTAGTTCCGGAGTGGAGAAAAGGTGCTGGAGGGTTAGTGGCGGGATACAATGCCCTTTAATTTTTCCTCTCAAATTATTTATTACATGTGGATAGTGATCCATTATCGCCCAAAAGTGCCTAGACTGCAAATTTAACCAGAAGAAGCAAGCAGTTCGCGCCTGCACTTGGAGCTAACCAAAACCAACTCAAGCATTAGCAAAGAGAATGTGACCGAACTTGGTAAGCGTGTAGTTTCTTTTTTCATTTGCAAACAAATGCAATAGGCATTAAAAGTAATACAAATAAACATGTAAAATGCTGCTGCCTAATAGTGACATAATGTTTGCAAAATAAATAAAATACGTTTAAAAAAATGACTAATCGCAAAAATACATAAAATCAAATTAACGCAGGGATTGTCACATCATTCCTGTCACTGAAGTGAACTATTTTGTGGGTGGATATCCACATGTGCTTAAGCAAAAGAGGTAACTCATAGTAGAGGGAGCCTTCAGCTAAAGCAGGCTTTCTCATTGTCCGTGCTGTCCACTGTTGTGGGCGAAAGCAAAATGTGAAGGACACAGCCAATGGATGAAGAGGGCTGGTCAAAAGGGGGGGGGGGGGGTGAATCTTGCAATACATCTAAAGCTGTCTCTCGCCCAGTATTAGACGCAATAGTTGTTATTGAACCATTGAGTTTGCGGAGGGATCAGCATCATCTTCCTGTCGTTTGAAATGCCCAGTTTTATCTGTGGGCATGGCACTCCAATGGGGTTTGGACCCTTGATACCAATAGTTGTTATTCAAGCTTTTATATTGCATTCTTTGCCCAGATGGTCCTGTGTTGGTACATTTGTTTTTCATTTTACTCAGATGTTCATTGGGTAACCAGTATGGCCAGGGGACTCTTTAAATATTTACACTTAGTCTTCTTGCCTGACTTTGCAAGATTAGTAGCTGTAATGTTTTGTGTAGGCATAGAGAGACTGGGCTACAATACTCCATTTGTGCCAGTTGGACAGTTCCAAACTGTGTTTGTTTCTTTTTAGAGGAGGGCTATGTCTGCTGGAGCATATTCAGTATTTAGGACGGCACCAGATGGGTACCTGACCACATGATATCTAGCCAGGACAGCACATCTGGCTATGCACAAAGCAGTTCTCCGGATGAAGGAGTTCTGAGTGATCAGCGTTGAGAACACTGCTAGTTTTACAAAGGGGCATAAGGCTAGTTCCTCTTTCCCAGACACAATGGCTCTTTCACTCTGGAATCTCTCCGCTCTCTTCTTGCCTCTCCTCATTCCTCACCTTTTGCCTCCCCTCATTCCTCACCTTTTGCCTCTCCTCATTCCTCACCTCTTGCCTCTCCTCATTCCTCATTTTTAGCCTCTCCTCATTCCTCACTTCTTGACTCTCCTCATTCCTCACCTCTTGCCTCTCCTTGTTCCTCACCTCCTGCCTCCTCCCTTTTTTCTCTCTTCTCTTCTCTTCTCTCTCCTCATTCCTTTTCTCTCCTCATTAATTTCCTCTCTTCTCTTCTCCTCTCCCCTCCCGTCTTCTTTCTCCTCTTTTCTCTTTCCTCTCTTCTCTTCTCCTCTGTTTTCTCTCTCCTCTGTTCTTTTCTCTTCCCCTCTCTTTTCCCCTTTCTCTTCCCTTCTCTCTTTTCTCTATTCTCTTCTCCTCTCTTTCCCCTTCTCCTCTCTGTTCTCCCCTCTTCTCTTTTCTCCTGTACTCTCTTCTCTCCTCTTGTTTTTGTTGGTGGCTTCTACGGAAGGGAGTTACGTAGTGCTTACTTTTTGGGGGACAGGGACTTATTTTTCATCATCTCCCGGAACAAGATCAAGAAAGAAACAAAAGAGAGAAATAAGGAGGAAAAATAGAGATATACACAGAAGAAAAATGAGAGGCAATTGACACGAGTAGCAAGTAACACTATGCAAGGTGTACAAATTGATTAACAATCAGTAGTCGTTTGTTGATGTCTTTGTATGTCTTTATTTCAAACCCGCTTGGTGTGCATCTTTTGAGACAGCCAACGTGTTTTGCCCAAACATTGGCTTCTTCAGGGCAAAAAGTTTAATGCGAAGTATGTTTGCCAAGGAAGAAAATTCCGGTAGAGTGTAGTTACCGTGGAACGTCCGAAATTAAGGACATCTTTTGAACGTAAAATGGCCTCGGGCCTAAAGGAACCGCCTGTGTGTCCTTATTAAAGAGATCCCAGGCTAGGTTGTAAGGTCAAGCGCTAAAGGGCCTCCAAGGTTCTTGAGGTGATTTCAGTAAGCTGCAGTGTAGCGAGTCCTGACCCATGCACGGCTGGTGTGTGCAACCTATAAAAATAGAGAGAATGACAACTGGCGATAAGAGGGAGGAAAAAAGAGTCTTGAAGAGTGAGAAAAAGAGACAGAAGGTGTGGGGTGGTGAAAGAAAGAGACATCAGATATTTGGCAAGCCCAGAATTCAGTAGCACTAGTGGAGGATTCCTAAGAAAATCTTTAGGCCCATGCACTGATTTTATCTTAGCTTCTTTTTTTAGTTTTTTATTAATTGAAGCTAAGCCGTGCTGCTAAGGTGAAAGCAGAACCAGCAAGTTAAGAAAAAAGTGAAAAAGCGGTTTGTAGCACCTTCACTATTTTGGGACTAATCTGTGTATTTTTATGTATAAGAAAATTAAGTCCGAAACTAACCACACAGTGTTGATGTGAATTTAAGATTCCTTCCAGTTTTTTTAATATTATGGTAATGCCTGGAGGTGGGGCTCTCTGCAGTGAATGTAGACACTTCCGCCCGATTACAATGCTGTTTGGAAGACTCTGATCGTTGATCCTATCCTTCCGAACCGCATCCTAGTGTGCCAAATCCGACCGCCTCCATTGTAATGAAGTAGTCGGAAAGGAATCTGACCGGGCATTCTAGCTGGCTTTCGACGGGCTCAGAGAGCCAGTCGGAATGCGTCAAGTAATCTCAAGGGCGGGCCTTTGGGGTGCCTTCCATGTGGGTGCAGGGATGAACCGCACCTTCTATTTTACAATGGGAGCATGCATTACTGCTGGTTTACGGGCAGATTGCATGCTCCCATTATAAAATGTAGGAATGCGACGGAACAGTGTTTGGTTGCATCCTAATGTGGCGGTAGGGACTGCGACCGAGTGTCGGCTGGTCCCATAACCAATGCTGTGTTGGGCGAAAGTGATTCTGCCTGACATCATAATGAGGGCCTTCATGTGCAAGCATAGTTTTTAGTATATCAGTGAATAAACAACTGCTAGCACTAGATGGATCTCCGAGCCACCAAAACATACAATGTATTAAAATTAGACTGTTTCTTGTAAACAATTACATAAATTGTGTCCGATTTAATTTTTGCAGCTACACCTATGAGAGTGTAAGGGGCATTTTCCCCGAGTGCGTGTTCGTGTTTGACCTGGAGTTGCCCCAGGACTTTGTGCCTAGAGTGGGAGATGGAGAAGTGCAGGAGTTCTACTTGTGGCCCCTGGAGAAGGTGAGAAGGAGACGCGAGGGCAAGGACAGAGTGCTGTGGGGTGGTGAGGTTCTACCTGTGACCCCTGGAGAAGGTGAGAAGGGAGATAGCAGGTCAAGGACAGGGCTGTTTGGGGAGGTGAAGTTATACCTGTGGCCCCTGGAGAAGGCGAGAAGGGAGAAACAATGGCAAGGACAGAGCTGTGTGGGGAAGTGAGGTGTGTTTGGGCAGCTGTGCAGAAGCTGCACTCAAAGCCGGCACCAGAGTTTTTTCACAGTAGGCACAGGCCAGGCCTCCCTTGGTACAGACCCCAGCATCAATCAATCAATCAGGGTGTTTGTAAAGCGTGCTACTCACCCGTGAGGGTTTCAAGGTGCTCAGGGCGGGTGGGGGGTTTGCAGCTCCGGATCAGTCGAAGAGCCAGGTCTTGAGGTCCATCCTGATCGTGTGCAGGGTTGGGGAGCGTCTGATGTTCACAGGGAGCTCGTTCCAGGTCTTGGCTACGATTTAGGAGAAGACTCTCCCGTCTGCTCTGTTTCTGCGGATGCGGGGGACCTCTGCCAGGGCGAGGCCGTCTGAGTGGAGGTTCCTCTTGGGTACGTGGAAGGAGACTCTTGTTGAGGTATCTGGGTCCGATGTTGTGGAGGGATTTTCAGGCGTGGGTGAGGAGTTTGAAGGTAACCCGCTTCTCGACGGGGAGCCAGTGGAGGTCTCGTAGGTGTTGGGTCATGTGTTCGTGATGCAGTGTCCGAGGACGAGTCTGGCTGGGGTGTCCTGGATGGTTTGGAGTTTGTGTAGAAGAGTTCTGTTGATTCTTGCGTAGAGGGCGTTGCCATAGTCCAGTCTTCTGGTTATGAGTGGGTGGGTGATGTTTCTTCTGCAATCAAAGGAATCCATTTTAAGGTCTTGCAGAGGATGCGCAGGCAGTTGAAACAGGTGGAAGCGACAGCGTTGATCTGGTGGTTCATGGAGAGGGAGGAGTCGAGGATGATGCGGAGGTTCCGTGCGTGGTCTGTGGGGGTGGGTGGACTCCCGAGGGCGGAGGGCCACCAGGTGTTATCCCAGGCGGAGGTGCAGGGTTCGAGGAGGAGGACCTCGGTTTTATCTGAGTTGCGCTTCAAGCAGTTGTTTTTCATCCAGGCTGCGATGTCCTTCATTCCTTCCTGGAAGCAGAGTCTGGTGTTTTCGGGATTCTTCTTGAGTGAGAGAATGAGATGAGTGTCGCCAGCGTAGGATACTATGCGGAGCCGGTGTGTCTGACGATGGTGGCAAGTGGGACATGTAGATGTTGAAGAGCGTGGGGCTGAGCGATGATCATTGGGGTACTCTGCAGTTGATATCTGTGGGTTCGGAGAGGAAGGGAGGGAGTCTGATCCTCTGGGTTCTGCCAGAGAGAAGGGATTGGATCCAGTCGAGGGTGGCTCCTTGTATCCCCACTTCGAGAAGTCTGGCTGCGAGCATGCAATGTGAGACGTGTCGAAGGCTGCGAAGAGGTCTAGAAGAATGAGGGCCGCAGAGTGTCCCTTGTCGAGTAGCATGCAGATGCCATCAGTGGCAGCAAGGACGGCGGTCTCGTGCTGTGGTTGCTGCAGAATCCAGACTGGGAGGCGTCTAGGATGGAGTTCTATTCGATGAAGTTGGTCAGCTGAGCGTTTACGTTTCACTTGGTGACTTTGGCCGCAAAGAGGAGGAGAGAGATGGGCCGGTAGTTTTTCAGGTCCGTTGGGTCGGCCGTGGGTTTCTTTTTTATTTATTTTTTATTTTTTGGAAGACCTTTATTGATAGAAAATCGCACATACATCCCAACAAAGAGCCCGAGGGCTCGCAGATACAGTACATTGCAACATAGGAAAGCGCAAAGGATCTGTTACAGAAATACTGAGGTCTAATTTTGAAGGTTTTTTTCTGAAGGATAGACAGGAGCAGGATATCGCAGAACAGCGAGTTGGTTCCGGCCTCGTAGGAGCAGGATACACAAATACACAACGTAATAAAATGCCAGAATCGCTGCTAACCACACAGAAGAGAAACGTCTAAACCCAGAAAAGAAAGAAAGGAAAAAGAATAGAAGGCCCATAGAACCAAAAAGAATAACCCCCCCCCCCCATCCACCCCCCACCCTGCACCCCTGCAGCTGGCTACGGCCTACCCCTCCCTAGCAGTGTGCCCGTCGCCCAATAAAAGGAGTCCCGAAATATAGAGAGTAAGAAAAGGGTCCTAATCTATAACTCTCATTAAATAGAGAAAGGCGGGGAGGAGCCCACCACCAGTCCCTCAGCTACACCCTCCCGCAAGTCCGGTAACAGCACAAAGTATAAAGTCCGGTGATGTTAAGCATTACAATCAAAGTAAGTTGGAGGCACAAAATCGACACATAGCGTAATCAAAGGCAGCAACACACCACCCACATGCCCAGGTCAGCAACAAGGAAACAACCAAATCAGGAAAATAGGCGTTCACCCCTGGCCCGTTCTCTCTTTTCCACCACTGCGAATCATGGAAACCCAAAGGGACGTGGACAACAAATCAAAGGAGCCAACAAGTATTGAATAGGTCCAAGTACAAGCAAAGTAAGCGATCCCAGGAAGGGCACAAGATACACAGTTCTCTTGTTATAAGGCGTGGCCGGGCCTGGGGAGAAAGTCTCAGTGTTCGGTCCCCTCCGGAGCGGACCCCGGGAAACAGGGGGCATGAGATGGGGAGAACACTCCAGTCGCAGTCGCGAATCACTAATTGCACGCTGTCCCGGGCGAACACCAGCCACAGCGTGAGGCATCCCGAGGCTTGGGGCGCATGAGGCAGCCATCTTGTCGCCGGCGGGCATAGAGGAAGGAGAGTCACTGTGGACCTGCGAGTCAGCCATTTTGGAGCATCCCAGTGCACACACTATGTCGTCCACCTTACTGGCCAGAGCTCGAGTAGAACACACCACATCACGGTGAAGGGAAACAACAGCCGCCAATAAGTCACTGTAGCACAGAGCATCTCCATTTTCCCTTCCAAACATGGCCCGCTGCTCCATACATCAGCGATCACACTGCGGCACAGACATTTCAATGCTGCACTCGAGTACGCCCTCCATAGTCTTCAGGAGGGACGCTACAAATTAGGCCAGGCTACTCACAATGGGCATAAGTTCCCCAGGAGGCTGGGGGCGGCAGGTGAACCGAGGTAGGCCACAGACGTTGTCCTGTAGAGATGCCGCCCCATCCGATGATAAGGGAACAAAGAGGTCGGGAGCCGCCCGCAGTCAGCGGGAGAGTAAACAAGCAGTCACTGGGCAGCCGAAAGACCGGGCTCATACAGACAAACGGCTTAAACAATCGAGCCGGCGGGCACACTCATCTCTGTACCTGCAGTCCAGCGGGGCAATGAATGGAGGCGCGGCCATTTCGCTAGAAAAAGTTCCGACCGGAGCACATCAGTCGCTGAAGGCCGATGTTGTTCACCTGGCAGCCGGTCTCGACATCCACTCGAGGTCCCGGTCTCAGAGCTGTAGCAGGCCGCGACCTGCCGTCGGACGGTTCGCCCACTTGCAGTGCAGCGCGAGCCTCGGGATTTCGACACAAGCCGTCGGAGCCCGTCTGCTTCCACGGTGTGTCATTCCGGGTCAGGATCACCGGCAGGATAGATATGAATAGGGTGACGGTCCTCGGAGCCGAGGGACTACGCGTCCGACCTGGACGCCATCTTGGCTCCTCCCCCCGGCCGTGGGTTTCTTAAGGAGGGGTTTAACCTCTGCTCGCTTCCAGTCGTCTGGGAAGGTGCTGGATCTGAAGGAGGCGTTGATGGTCCGTCCTAGTTCGGGTGCGATGGCGGCGGCCCTGTGGAAGATGTGCGGCGGGCAGGGGCATGTGATACCTGCTTTCTCTGGTTTAGTCTAAAGAAGGTCATTGGATGTAACACCACAGGTCGATCTTCTGTGCATGGATGTTGAGATGCGGATGGGCAGCGGTGCATAAGGAGCTGCACCAGGAAATTAAAGACTGGTTGACAGAAGTGCACTGCTCAGGTAAGGTGTGTGATGAATGCATCATGTAATTGATTCTCTGGACATAGATAAAACTGTGTTGGGCTAGTGTGGTGCAAACGAAGAGTTGAGCACAAGGGCACCGTCCAGGCTAGGTGTTCCTTTGCATCGAGCTCAAGTGTGAAGCTGGCTTCATTTGGTTCAGAGTGAAGAAGCTGAGTCACTGGAACACCACAGGGAGAAACTCTGTGCATGGCCAGGGCTCTGTTGTGGTGGTGAAGCACAGATGGTCAGTTGTGCACCAGAAGGTGTACCTGGAATTTCATGATTGGTATGCAGAAGAGCACTGACCTAGCGAGGCGTTCCATGGCACACCGCTTAGCATGTGATACCTTCTTCTGTTTGAGTCTAAATAAGGCCAAAGTCTGTAATCCCAAAGGAAGATGCTGTGGGCATCGACAGAGTGAGATTGTTAGCAATGAGACGTGGATGGAGAGTTTTGCACAAGAATTTGCAGATTCATAACTGGCATACAGAAGGGCATCACCAGGCGTCCCTTGGTACAGGGCTCAGCTTGTGATTCCTACTTCATTGGCTGGAGTTGAGGATGTTGAGCGCAGGGACGGTGACCAATAACACAATTGTTTCAAGTTTACCTCTCCTTTTCTGTTTCAACTTTTTTCCCTTTGCAGCCTAACTCTTTGTTTTGGGGTTTGGCCCTAGGTGAAAGAGACCATAGCAACCACCGACTTCAAACCCAACTGTGCCTTGGTGATGCTCGACTTCCTGATACGACATGGATTCATTGACCCTGACCAAGGTGATGTCATCAGAGGGTGGGTTTAGAGTGCTGTTCTAGAGGAATGCAGACATCACATCATGGTGCTTGGGGCTAGGCCTTCCTTTCACTTGCACTTCTGACTAAGCATTACTTTTATCAATGCCTAAGGCTATTTTTTCTTTTGTTTGTGCATGGTGTAGCTCTTTATTTTGTCTGTGCAAGGGTGTGCTCTCTCTCTCTGTGCTATCTGGGGCTATGCTTTCCTTTTATCATGCCTTTTCTGTACCTGTGCTAAGCCTTTTGTCTGTGCTTGAGTCTATTATTTTATTTTGTCTGTGCCTAGGTATGCGCTCTCTCTGCGATTCCTGCGGTACGCCTTCCTTTGGTTTGTGCATGGCGTGTGCCATCTGTTTACCTATGGTAATGCATTCCTTTCTCCTCTGCCTAGGGTGAACCCTTCCTTTTTTCTGTGCCTTAGTATGTTTTCCCTATGGTTGTGCCTGGGTTATGCCCTCCCTCTACTCTGCGTGGAGTATGATTTCATTTTGTTTGTGCCTGACGTGTGCCTTCTTTCTTCTCTGCCTAGAGTGGCACCTTCCTTTTTTAGGTCGCGCCTGGCGATGCAGCGCGAGAGATCCTTTGTTACTGACTTGCTTCCCAAGTGGTACAGACCGGTGCACAAGCAGATTGTGGTCACGCTTGTAAGACGCGCTTGCATTTTGGACGCGCGCGCACACACACGCACCAGCCGCTCCCAGCCACTGCATACGTACTCAATTGCGCGCTTGTGAAGACGCGCTTGCAATCTGAGCGCGCGCACACACGCCCCAGCCGCGAACACCTGCCGCCCCGAGCCACTGCACGCGTACTCCACGCACCAGCCCCCACGGTACAACCAAGCCCCACTCACCGCACTTGCATCGACGGTCGCCCCTTTCTGCCGCCACCGCGGGGCTCTCCCTCAGGGATGGGAGCCCCGCGTCACCATTTTCCAACCGGCCAGCAACTCCCTGGGCACGGGCTTCCCCCGGAAGTCCCGCCCCACAACAGGCATGACTCTTCCGGAATTCGAAGGGATATTCAGCTAACCCCTCCCTCCCTGCCCCTCTCACGGGCACTGTGCCGACTTTTTGTTTGGAAATGGCTGTTTGTATCCTAGATACGGTGTTTAAAATATGGAAGCGTCGGAGAGGAGGCAGGTAAGAGCAAATTATATTTACGAAGCACCCCCTCTGCAGTAGCGTAGGATCAAGTGGCCCCCCGGCAACATCGCATGTTAAAGGGATAGCAAACTATCCAATGGCTTCTCTTGGGAATTGTTACTGTCAAACATCGGAACTAAGTTCTGCATTCTTTGTCTCTGGTTTGGTTTTGCATAACTATCCATTATTTTATGGCCTATATGCTCCTCAAATGCTGTTGCTGTGTTGCCATGTCTCTAGGGAAACTCAGCTTGAAAACACTCGACTTGCTAGCTGCAATACTACATCCGCTATGCTTTGCCTCTAGACACATTGATCCCTCGCAGACTGTGCTGACTCTGCCCCTCCTGATTCTGAAACTGACCAACGCCGTCACCACGCAGTCTCTTCTCTCTGTCTTGTGATGTCTGCCCTGCCACCATTTACTTCGGACCCTCATCCTCACACCTCCTCACCCTCACACACCCTCACTCACCCTCACACACACTCACACCCCCCTCACCCTCACAACCCTCTCACGCTCACTCACCCTCACCCTCTCACACCCCACACCCCCTCACGCTCACACCCTCACACCCCTAGTCACCCTCACACCCCTCGTCACCCTCACACCCCCTCACTCTCATACCCCCTCACCCTCACACCCTCTCATCCTCATCCTCACCCTCACACACCCTCACTCACCCTCACCCTCTCACCCTCAATCACCCTCACACACCCCCACACACCCTCCTCACCCCTTCACCCTCACTGTAATATCAATACATGCAAGTCACGTAAATACAACATATATTGCATTACAAATGCTATAGGTGTCACATTTGCGAAAGTTAGAACTATTGACATTGTAAATGACAAAGCTATTAATTTCACTATATTCAAAAACAAAACATGTATAAGAAATTTGTCATTTACAATACCAATAGCTCAAACTTTCCTAATGAGAGACCTATTGCATTGCAAATGCGTGTTACTGTAGCTGGCGGTTTACTTCTTTTCACCTCAGCCTAAGGCAGAACCTTCTTTTTGTGTGTGCATGGGCCTGTGCTCTTGTGCACGGTGTGTGCAAGGAGAGTTCCTGAAGTAGTGCTGCCCATTCTGCCAAATCCTCAGTAAGTTTGTCATCTCTCCTTCCTGCCTTCATCTGGCTTCCTCCGCCGTGGCCTCATCTATCATGTCCCTGACCGAACATTGCATCCTTGGCGACCACGGGCTTAGTCAGTGAATGGCTAGCCAATGTTTTGCCACTACCGCCCCAGCACCCCAAACCTACACATCATGTTACCCTTTTTTTTTTTTTTTGAAAACCTTTATTCATAAAAAGGAGGTACATGCGCAGGCCCACAACCGTCATGGCCGGCCGCAAAAACAGTCAATGAAACAGGAGAAATTAGAGCAAATCAGTAAGCAGGATATAATCGAAGGATATAAGGAGTGGTCGTGGGACTCGAAAATAGGATATGAGGTTTTCATTTTAAAAGTTTAGAAGAGAGGTAGGGGCTGCAACAACAAGGACATCACTCCTCAAAGGATAAAAGCACCAAGGAGACGAAAGGGATTTCTCCCCAAGTAGTATCGGAGACAGGCAATGACAAAAGCATCTATGCAATCTGGGCAGCCACGGTGACGATATTGGACAGTAAACCATAGTAGAATATTCCACAATTCTAAGATCACCCCCAAGAGCCTACCCCCCAAGAATAGAAAAACAGAGGCTCATCAAAAAGCCGGAAAAAGAAGAAAGGTGCGAGACCAAGAGACAGCCAACCCTACTAAAGAGGAAAGAACCCTCCCAAAGACGGAAAAGAGCGATAGGGACCATAGAACAAAACAAACTAAAATAACAAGCCCCCCCCCACACCCGCCACCCTGCACCCCTGTAATGGCTACGGCCAAACCCACTAACAGCGTGCCTGTCGCCCCGAAACTGCCCCACAGAAGGGAAAATATAAGAAGAGGCGGAGGAGGAGAGAAAACAAACAAGCCCCCGGACACCTGGTACCCCCCACCAGCGGCAACCCCCCCAATAATACAATCTTCATCAAGCAATACTAAACAGTCAGCAATATTACGGGTAAGATAGTCACCATGAACACCCCTTCCCCCCCCCTACCCAGAGCCCGGTGAGGGATTTGGTGCAGTCCCGGCAAAACTAAACGGAGCAACCCCAGGGAAACAGAAGTCAACCCTGCAAGTCTCAAGAGGAGATCCATAACCAAAGGCATATCAGTTACAAACAAAGGGAGCGTCTCAGATGGTCCGAAGCAGTGGCAAGGGGCGAATAAACCTCAAAGACAAAGTCAGCCCTGACCAGTGCGAATCCGTCCCGGAGCACATCCCGACCAAGCCACATCCGACCAGAGGCATCCAAAGCGTCCGTGGCAGATCAGGGCGTTGAAGATGAAGCAAAGTCCGGTCACAAAATGGCGGCATCTCCCATATAGACAGGCCGAGACAAAGGAAATTGGCAAGCCCCGTAGACGGGACCCTGAGACTCAACAAGGAAGTGCAGTACAGCCATCGTCGATATACCATCGGATAGGAGATGTAGAGGGACGACCATGCACTGTAGAGGATGAGGGAAAAGTGAGGTCGACACTCAGAGAAACAAAGTCGGGCTGCCGCACGGGCTCCTCGAGATGGCGGGTCAATTCACTCAACTGGACCGCTGTTTTCTGTGCCGGCGATGTAGCGTCTGCGGCCGGTCGTGAGCAAAGATCGTCCAGTTTCGCCGCCAGGGAGACACATGTGCCGGTAAATTGCGATTGGAGCGCCCCAATAGCCGCCATTACGGATCTCAGCGAAGGTGCGCAATCCACCCCCTCCATCCCGGAGTCCAAGGGACGGAGGGGGGCACAAGCTCCAGCCCACAACGCCGGGCTCCGGGCACACATTTGGCGATAACAACAACACGGGCGCCCCAAACTAGCAAACTCAGCACACACACCAGCCGTGGGTGCAGCCCGTCAGCCCCCGGGGCGGGAAACGAGGGTCAGGTACACAACCCACAGCACGGTCTAGGAGGATAGCAGCACAGCACAGCGTCTCTACTCCGGCATCATCCATAAACGAGGAGAAGGGACTCAAAGGTGGAAAAAATGTCTTCAGGCCTGGAAGACCGGCCACAATCACGGTCCCATAGCCGATATTGAACAGGTCCCCCTTGGGTATTGCAAAAATCGAGGTCCCGGCGGCAGCCCGGGGATAGGCCAAAAATGGAACACGACATAACTTTGTCGCTGAAGTGTGCAGAAAATCCGGGAAAGCACCATTGGCATCAGGCAACCTTCATACATCCAGGCCCAGGGCGTGGGTAGAGGATAGACAACAGGATTGACGGGCCGCCGGTGGAGGTCGGCGGAGCCGGGAGCCTTTGCGGCCATCTTGGTTCACGGCGTAGCTCTTCCGTGTTACCCTTTTTTACAGGAGCAGCTCCAGTAAGCTTTGTTTTATCTTTTCCATCTCCTCTGACCATTAAGTTTTTCCATGTGAACATTGCCATGTCATGGAAAAGTAGTCTGCTCTGGGTTCTGGCAATCATGGGCAGTTAGAGTATTCAGGATAAATCTTACTTAAGATGAGCAGTGACAAGTTTGTTGTATGGAGGTATTTAGACGGACCCAATTGAAACCATGCATCTACCTCCTGGCAGGGTTGCCGCAACAGTGATTTACGGAAGAGAGACTGCCCTAACCCTTGAGGGATAGGACAGGGAGGAGGGTAGCGAAGCTACATGGAAACTGGAGATGATTGCATTTAATGTTACCGCACGCCGCAGGACCTCCGGGTTGCCGGCTAATCGGCTGTGCTTGCTCCACGCGGATAGCGTGCTCTAGCTACTTATGTTTCGCTGCCGGCCCCAGGGTTGTAGGCTGCAAGCTGTGTAAGTTATGTGACGCCTAAATAAAGGTTTTGAAATTAAAAAAAAAAACATGCATTGCTAGATACTTGTTTAAAACCTAGGTGCACGCCTTGTCTCACTGAGTGGTTCCTCGCAGTCTTTGGTCCATAGCACCACCACCACTTTCCTTATTTGGTGCCCTATATATATTAGCCACAAGCATTCGTACATGTGCTAATGCCATTGGTATAGCCAGCATCAGTGTGTTGGCTCTGGGGCTTTGGGAAACATCTGCCAAATATTGTGTGCTCTCTGCATAACTCCCCTAGGCTTTCCAGAATCATTCAGCGCATCAGCAAATGTGACAGATCTGTTTCTAGGATGAAGGTTCCCCGGTATCTTCTTCCCTCCCTCCATTATGTCGCTGACATCTCCTGTACAGTGTGACTCCACATCCGTATATTGCCTGCAAATGGCCGGTGCATCATGCCAACTTTTACCATTCCTCCCAGACTCGACCCACCTACCGATTGTATTTGAAAAGTGCCCTGGGATGCACCCTCCATCTTGAGAAATTCCAGGAGTGGTACATTTGTATTCACCCCTTTGTAGTAAATGGTCTCCCAGGTAATGCTTTCGTCCAACAACTGCAATTCAAGCTGCAGTTGGGATGCCATGTAACAGAGCTCCATATATGGGCGTTGCAACCCTACCTTTTCCCATTGTAAGGTTAAGATGTTCAACCTAAATCTACTGCCCTTTCCAGCCCAGACCATGGACGCGCTGTCATCAGTTCCTTTCTTTCTGCGCCCCCAGATACTGATATTCTCTCTGAGACACTTTCCTCAATATTTTCACAAAATTTCTCACAGTGTGCAAGGGCTGTCTCCCCCAAAACTACAAGTTTCAAGTGTTGTAGGGACTATCACTAACAAATATCAATCACCATCAGGTGTGCCTGGGGTCGAGCCACAACTGAAAGGCCTGTGACGACTGTACGTCAATGAACCTGTATTACATCAGGGAACGCAAGGTGAAACTTTACTTTGCCAAGCATAGGAAGACTCCCTTCTGGTGTTCAAAGTCCCGCTCCGCATTCAAGGCCTGCTCTCTGTCCCATTCCCAGAGCTGACGGAGCTATTTCACAGGTCGGTCGTCATCTTGTTCCAAGTCCTCAGGTAAGTGTAAGAAGCCGAATTGAGATTCTACCTCCTCGCACCACTCACATTCGCCTGAGCAAGTGCGTAGGTGGCGCCTCTCCTTTCGATCTTGCTCCCGAAGATGGCTACTTCAGAGCCGATCCTGCATCTGGTTCAGGCACAGTCTTGAGTTTCGGGGGCCCTTGGCAGCGCCACATCTGATCAAAGAGTTCAGCACAGCCGTGCTCTGGCTCTTTGGATACCTGCTGAGCCCCTCTGGTGCTCTTTCAGTCCTCACAAGGTCTTTGGTGCCGGGTAGACACTCTACGCTTATCATGCTTCTGACTCCGAAGCCAGCACCATGACACACAACGGCCTTGGGGATGTCTATGCCGATGCTGACTTCGCTACCTGAAGCGGCGGTTCCGATTGCCCTCTCCGATACGGACATGACATAATGCTGGTCTGACTTTGCGCACAAATCTGCCCGAGGAGCTGCTTCCCCACTTGAATTTCCACCGACTCCATAACACTCGTTATATTCCCTAGCAGCGACACAGCCACCTGGTGGGAGGCAGATTCCTCTGATTTTCACTGATCTGTCAAGTGATCACCTCGAAGAGGCGGTTCCTACAGAATGTTTGCAAGGATACGCCTTATCCTTTTTTCTAACTATCAATGTTCCAAAGTCACACCTGACCCCTTTTCAGACACTCCCCTTCATTGGAGCCATTCTGGATACGGTTCAGTTTTGCACCTTTGCCCTGCGAAAGAGAGTCCAATTCATTCAGGGTATGGTCCCATCTTTAAGGCTTGGTCCTGGACTTCAGTGCAGTTGACTGAGGCTACAGGGACAGATGACCTCCTGCATTCTGCTGGTCGAGCACGCCAGGTAGCATATATGGGCTCTGCAGCAGGGTCTGCACTCCTAGTGGACCCACCATCAAGGGACCTCTCCTGCCACGTTCAGATTTCGGAGGAGGCTGCAAAAGATCTACAGTGGTGGTTACTGGACGGTAATAGGGTCAGTTCAAGGTCCTCTCCTTCCCTACCCAGAGTTGACAGTGGTGACAGATGCATCGCTTCTGGGTTGGGACGGCCTCCTGGGACAGGTAGAGATCTGAGGCCTCTGGTGAAGGGCAGGCTCCACATCAGCTTTCTGGAGCTGTGGGCCATCTGCTTGGCGTTGAAAGCCTTCCTGACCTCCTTCAAGGGGAGGTTGGTGCAGGTGCTCACAGACAACAACCCCACCATGTGGTACTACAGCAAACAGGGAAGAGCTGCACAACAAAGGTATTTTCCTGGTGGTGAACCACCTGGGATAATCATGAAATGCCAGAGTGGATGAGCTCAGCTGTCGGTGCCTAGGAGATCATGGATTGCAACTACACACATTGGTGGCGTAAAGCCTGGCTTGATCTTTTCGCCACGATACCATGACCAACTGGAGCACTGCAGCACCAACCCCCGCTGTTCCAGGCGCTCTGCACCAAACACAGACAGTGGAAGTCCTGTCCGGATTCTCACTGAACCAGGACCAATCGGCCGTCGTGGGACATCAGCGTCACTGAAGACCCACTTTGAGAGGTGCCCAGCTGCTTTCATTTTGGCCCTGCCAGCTGTTTGCCCCTCCCGCGAGGTGCATCTTTGCGCACCCAGCCAGCTGAACAAACCCCTCTGCTCCCGAGACCCTGGCTTGGGTCCCTAAGATCCTGCTGTGCCATTGTGCTCCAAGACCCCTTGCGACCTGAGCCCCTATTTGGGAGCCCTTGACTTGCTCGCAAGTCCCCCTTACAGCCTCTTTTCAGGTGATCCCCTTCTCAGTTGTGAAGAAACTAGCCTCACCAGTCTCCTTCTCCTATTAAAACTCGGGTGGTTCCCGAAGAACTGCTGGTAGTACTTTGAACCTTGGCCTACTACTACTCAGATTCCCAAAGGTGAACCCCTGAATCCGACTGTACCTACTTTTACACATTGTTGACTTTTCCTTCCATTGGAGTGCATTATGTGTAAAAGTGCACAGGTTTAAACGCTTTACTTACCTGTGCATATTTTTTTAGGAAAACTGTACTTACCTTGAAACTAAGTTCTTGAGTTTGAAATACATTTAAAAAGAAGTGTTATTTTTCTAAATTGGTCTCGGATTTACTCTTTATGTGTGTGTCTCATTTATAGCCTTTGTGAGTACAACAGATGCTTAGCACTTCCCTCTGATAAGCCTAACCGCTTTTCCACACTGCCACAAAAGCGAGCATTAGTATTATCTACTTTAGCCCCTGTAAACCAAATGAGGACCCACTGGACTTTCTGCACTGTATACTTCATTTTAGTACACTATATAGAGAGCCAGCTTCCTACACCTTTCCACTGATACCTTTCCTGCCCCCTGTTCTCGCAAAGACCAGGACCGACAAAGTCCAGGTGATCTGAGTGACTCCGGATTGGGCACGAAGAGTATGGTTTCCAGAACTCCTGGGCTTGAGCACATGACCTTTCATCAGGCCGCCTTCCGGGAGGACCTTCTGTTGCAGTAACAGGACAGGGTTCTGCACCCGGGTCTTCGCAATCTCCACCTTCATGCATGGAAACTGGGGGGCTACAGTTTAACACCTTCAACCTGCCTCTGGAGTTGGTTGATATAATTTTGTCAGTCAGGCTTCCTTCGACAAAATTTATATATGCCTGCATTTTGGACAAATTTGTGGTTTGATGCAGCAAACAGATAGACCCCCTCCAGGCCAAGATATCTGATGTTCAATTGTTTGTTTTGTCTCTTGCCTGGCAATGCCTTTCTTTGGGCATGGTTAAAGATCTTTTGGCATTTACAGCCTTCTGGCAGTTGCCAGATCAGCCCTTCTTGTTTAAGTCACCGGTTGTGATGCAGATTTTTTTAAAGGGCTACAATAAATGTTTTCCCTCTTCTCCTTTTGTAATGCCCACATGGGACCTCAACCTAGTCCTTACTTATTTGTGTACTCTGTTCAAGCCTCTTCATAGCTGCTCTTTACAGCTCCTCACTATGAAGACTTTGTTCCTCTCACCTATGCATGCAGTGTAAGTTATCTTCAAGCTCTTTGTGTTAATCCACCATATACTACCTTCTTCCCTGCCAAACATGTTCTGCATAGATCATGCAAAATATCACTGGGGAGATGGTCAGCTCTTTGTGGGGTTCACTAGAGCAAAAAAGGCAAGGCTGTGCAGGAGAGAACCATCTCCTACTGGATCAAGCTCTGCTACACATTGGCCAAAAAGGTCTCAATGCTCATTCTCCCACAGCTAAAGATGCTACCACTGCATTTGCACATGGAGTCCCTGCCTAGACATTTGCAAGGCGGCTATGTGGGTACCTCTCCACATGTTCTTGGAGCACTATCATCTGGACATTCAGGTTCCTTGAGAATGGCATTTTGCCCACTCTGTCCTGAAGGACTTTCTGGTTTGAGTCTATTCACAGACCCACCTCCGAATGGGTATTGCTTTGGTATCTATTCAAAAGTTGAGAACTCGGCTGCTCAGAAGAACACGTTTTGCAGCTTGAATCTTTTCTGGATTCACATGCTGTTGCATTAATCTGCCATCTAGTGGATGGGTCCAGAGCTCTCATTGTGTATTGGTCCCTTTTTCCTTCCCTTTCTTTTTTTTGTTGGCCGTCGATTGTCTTCACCATTTAGTGCTTTGGTGATCCTCGCCTGACGTCAGACGCCTCTTTCCAGAAGACTCTACAGGTGGTCGCCATCTTCAGGTTCTTTTTTCCGCCGTTGGGTCTAGAAACATCACTAAGGGCTACCCAGTCTTTGAAAAAATAAGAATATGCCAAAAGCAATGTCGAAGTTCCAGAGTGAAATCATTGAAACCACGATCGTAAGAAAAATCTGGTTAGTGAAAAATCCAGTCAGAGTTTTCTTCCAGTGGAGAAGTAAGGGAATTACCTGTCGAAGGAAGAGCGGACAATGCACGGGCAGGGGGCCCCCTCTCAGAGTGAAATGGAGAACACACCCTTTCGCTTCTGCCTGGAGTTTCACCAAAGGTTTCCCCAGAAGGACAATCGTCAGGCGTGCAACCTTTGCCTACCAAGAGACCACAGTCCTAAGAACCGCAAGGCCTGCGTGGAATTCAAGCCCAAATATTTCAGAGCAATTTAGAAACAAAGGTAAGCACATTACGCCATGCAGGGGCAGAAGACAACTCACCTTCTGTTTGGACCATGTACATCACTGGACAAAGGAGAGCTTCCTCTACAAGAGCAGAACCAATCCCAAGATCCTCCTCAAAATGGGTGAAACTGAGCATGCCACACTATCCGTCGCATGCTGCCCCACCCCCAAGTCTTGGAACCGCTCCATAAAATACCCAAAAGACATGCGGATACTTTTTGATTCTGAAATCTTGTTCCCCAAGTCTCCAGCACTCTCTACTTAAAAACATGCTTTCACTACTCCAAGCCAACCGCTAAGTGGAGTTGAACAGAGCCCTTGTCATGGCATGCCTGGACCTCATCTGCACTGGTCTCTCTGGACGTGAATGTCAGGCTACAGGGGCAACAGAAACAAGCACCAGAATGTGCCTGAACCTCCACTAACATGAACACATCAGGTCTCCTCTGAAAGCCCTCTAAAGGCTTCCAGTAGAAACCAGAATAAAATGCAAGGCTCTCTGCACTGCACCGTCCATAACACTAGCTCGGTGAAACGCCCAGAATGTCTGCAGAAACAGACATTACTTTAGAACCAGACTTGTTGCCTGTCCACCCACCTGGCACATTACTGATCCTTCAGTAGGAAGGGACTTTGAGGCAGATCCCTGGACATCCAGGGCCACAGACTGAAACTCACTCAACAAGCCTTGAAACATGAATCCAGCTTCAAGTGACTCTGGACACTTCTGACAGCTGAACTATTTAGAGCTGCTTTTTAACTGTAGACCTCCCAGATCACCGGCTGCAGTGGAAACCTGTCGGACACAGGCACTCACCCTGCCGGAATTAGTCCCACCCTCCCCTCCCATCTTCATTAAACTGTGCACTTGTTGTCCCTTCTTGTGTTGTGAGTCATTGTGAGGTAACAAGTACCACTTTTAACACTCGGAATTAAATCGATAAGGTATTAGACAAAGGAATAAGGAAACCAACCAGAATATAAGGGAAGAATCAGCGAGGAGAGAAGTATTAATCAGGACAATAATGTAGAGTCAATGGGAGATCAAGAAAAGAGTCCGCCCAGCCCTGGAGTTCGTTCCTTCCAGAGTCTTCAGAGAGTTTCTCTCCCTGAGTGAGGACGCGCCGAGCTGCAAAGCTGTCTGGACTGGTGTGATTTACCATGATGTATGCGTCGTTGTTTGCAGAAACTGTAATGTGATAGGATTTATAGAATTAAAATCATTGTCTGAGTCTAATCAAATGTTTTTGAATCAGTCAGTCAAAAAAACGTTATTTCGGCTGTACAGCCATAAAAGCACAATTGATTAAAACATTCATACAATACAAGAGGTTATAGTACACAGTAATTCATGCAATCGGGGAATAATGCAGAGTGTCCTTAAGAACCATATTTTTGGAATGTGTTCTGACCCCTGGGCCACTCTTCGCTCGATATTTAATAACCTTCAGTGTTGATCAATACCAGGGGACTATGATCACATATTTAAGGACAATAAAAAACATTTAGAAACGTTACAATAAGTATGTTTTTTGTTTAAAACGTAAAAAAATAAACTTAAAAATAGCTGACATATTTTCAAATAAGAACATATACAGTTTTAGGTTAGCAGCATAGTCAATAGATGAGCACACTTGGATACTTCCTGAGCTCTTTTTCTTTATAACGCCTCGACATATGCACCACATCACAAACAAAAATGTAGACGTGGCAATGACAAATAATGGGTGTGTCTCGTATTTTAATAGCCTATAGGCCTCTGTGTGGTCTCTAATCCCCACATTTCTGCACAACTGGAGGACCCACTTAGATCGTGACCTTCTAGAGGCAGGACAGAAGAGGAGAACATGGAGTTCTGTCTCTTCAGTTGCCATACACCCAGGGCAGTCCAGTTTGGAGGCTCCCTTCCATTTGTTTGTAAATGCTCGGAGCGGGAGCACACCATATCTGAATTGAAAATACAATTTATTTTCGAGAATTGGCTGGATGTTATCCAGAGCTGGATCTAGCTTGTATTGCTGTTTGACATCCAGAAACCTGGAGGTCAAACTGCATGAGTTACTGCTCTGGGATAATTGTGCAAATTTAAGATCTTTGAGGGCAAGAGATAGGGACTTTTTAGGGATGGTGGGGCAGGTCTCTTCAGGAGTTTGCCATATATTTGCCCTCCCCAAAGCTTGGGATGTCCTTCTAATATAGGATAGCCATGGAATATTTCCTTCTCCCAAGATGGACATAACATCCTTCAGTTCCTCCCTATAATTTAATAGCTATGGGGTACTCCATAAACGGCGCCAAAATAAAATTGGTTGGGAGGCGATCAAATCAGCAATTGGGCCAATACCCAAATCCATCCTTAGCAGTGTTAAAGGAGTGCTTTTGGGAAGGGCCATAAGCTGTCTAAGAAAGGAATTCCATGTAATAGATAGTATATTAGATAAGCAGTGGCCCCAGAGTTCTGCTCCATATGTTGACGCACCCCTTGCCTGGACTTTGTAAATTTCTGCAGGTGGTCTTATGACTTTTTGGGTACAGTTTTTGTACACTTTTAGAATGCCCCCGGTAAACTGTGTCAATTTTAGGTTAGCTTTCTTTACTTGGGTCCCCCAATCCATCTTATCATTGGGTGTGATACCCAAATAATAAAAAATAGACACCCTTTCTAGGGGCCTGCCTTCCATTAGAGGGTGTGGGCAGTTACTAGTATTAGCATGTAACACCATATATTTTGTTTTTTGGAGGTTTATCTCCAAATCCCTCTTCCTACAGAATTTGCAGAACTCCACCAGAACCTGCTGCATCCCCATAGGAGTCTTGGACAGTAGTAGCGTATCATCTGCAAACATTAACGCTGGTATTTTGCGTTTTGCTAACCTTGGAGAGTATATATCTTTTGTTGCCTGTAGGGTTTCAATTAAGCCATTCAAAAAGAGGGAGAACAGGGTCGGGGCCAACACACAACCCTGTCTCACCCTTTTCTCACCCCTTTCTCTACAGGGAAGGGAGGTGTCAATTCCCCTTTCTTACCATATCTTACTCTTGCATACGTATTCTGATGCAAACGCTTCAGCTGGTGGCATAGATAAGCTGGTACTCCCATATCTTATAGGAGAGTTTTAGCCTCTTCATTGGACCCTAGCTCGTTCTGCATAATACAGCCTAGGTCGCCTAGCGTCCTGGCAAGTACACTAGAAGTACCAACTAATGCGCTAGCTTCATGGCTATTCTCAGCAAATTGATCACCATTCACTGTTCCTTCAGGGTTTTGGGGCTCGGGTGGTATTGATAAAATTCTAATTTTTTCCAACGAGAGATAAGGTCTAGGGAGCTAAATCTATTACTAACAGGGATATTAAATGTCATTTTGTTTTCCCATCCCTGTCCTGGTTTTGGCGGATTGCCTCTCTGGGCTCTCAATTCCCATTTTTTGTACACGCTCCCCACTCTGTCTATCAGGGGGCATGGGGGGGTAAAAGTAGCCCAGAGGCAGTGTCTGAATACATCCTGTCTCCCTAAGTGGCCCCCATTCGAGGATATGTTGGACCGCCCTTCTGTCTCTAAAATTGATTAGAACACAGTCCCCCATAATGTCTTTTTGTCTCTGCCTCAACCAACTAACCTTACGGGTGAATAGAATTTCGCTATGTGTTGTATAGGGGAGCGGCCTATATTTATTTAGCCGATACGTGGTTTTATTTTTCAATTCCGAATATGATTCCCCTCGACCCTTTACCAGCTCTGGTACTCCAGCTAAAATGACAACATATGGTGTTGATGCTGGAGGCAGATCTATACAAGGGAGAGTGGTGTTTCTTTCCCTTGGCTTAAAGTGAGATGGATTTCTTCGTGAGTTCTATGGGCCTGGTGTTCGGTTGGTAGGTCAGGGGTGGTTATCGCAGCCCTGCGATCTTGGGCATTGTCAGTGGGATGAGGCGCCCTATGATGTAAAGTAACTAGGGGTTGGATTTGTTTAGCTGGATAGTTTGTCTCGGTGGACAAATTCGTTTGCTCGACAAATGTTTCCCCTTCAGAGGAGGGTTGCTGAGTGCAAACCGCCCAGGTTGTCTGAACTCCCTGGGGGGTAATTACCCTATTTGGGAATTTAGTAGATTGGATGGTATGCAATACAGCGTCGATTTTAGTTCCCCATGAGTCCATAAGTGTATTTAACTTGTCAATACGTCTAATGCATCCTCGAGTTCAGATTTTATGAGGTGTTCGAAGTATGCTTTGAGCTCGATTGACAAGTGCGATGCCCATACTGGGGGCTCAGAAGTTTTGTTGGCACTTTCATCAGAAATATAGCCCCCTGGCAGTTGGTTTGGCTCTACCCCTGGAGTGCGTTTCGCATATTTACCTTCCTTACGGTCATTTGGCTTTCGAGGGGCTCCTTTCCTTTGTGCAACCCCACCCGTGCCGATCCTGCTGGTATTTTTGAGGACTAGAGTATCTAGGGCAGGCGATAGTTCTAGAGTGGTGGGGACAACTGGTAATTGGGGTGAACGAGGGTCTTGTGGCTCCATGGTTTGAGAGATACTTGGAAGCATTGGTGTTAATGCAAGTCGTCCCTCAGTGCGTTATATTTCACTGGAGACGGCTCCTATTGCTTGTTGGCAGTAGAGTGAATAATAGGGGTTTGAATAGGGGCTTTCTGCCTAGTGGATGGCCTTGTGCGTGGGGGTGGGGGGGGGGGTACTTTTCCCCATAATCGTTTACTATCTAGGCCTCCCCGATCCTGGAACAAGACCAGCTAATGTAAATCAGTACACTGGAAGAAGCATTCACTCCACAGATCCACAGATCTTCAAATAGCATGCAATCTAGAAATTTCCTCTATGGAGCCCCCAAGGTCTCGGTCCTGTTCAACAAAGCTCAGTAGGAGCTAGTGTACATACGGTGGGACTCACAGAGAGATGGTGAGAGGTGATGGAAAGAGGTGTGGCCCAGCCTCAGTCGTTCTCTGACGGGCTCAGATGGGCCCGCCCTTGGTCCGGGCTGCGTCCCGCGCCGTGGTGGGAGAGGCTGCGCTATAAGAGCGTTGGTGACGCCTCCCCCTCCTCACTCGCGGCAGCTGGGCAAAGCACTGGTGCACTCTGGGGTCTGTAGTCCCCCCCCCCTTCCCCGAGTGTACAAGACAGTGTTAATAGTGCCGCTCTGCTCCTGTGACCCGCGACCCACCAGGAGTTCCGAGGGCTGTGCTGATGCGAGATTTAGGATCAGCAGGTGGGCAAAACGGTCGCAAAGTGGGTTTTGAATCATGAACACGAGCCCTAGGTGGTTTAGGCTTTAAACTATTGTTTTTTCCTGCATTTAATAGGGTTGCCTCATAATAGTTCTTGCTAAACTTCTGGGTTGGGCATTACTTAGTCTCACGTTCTGGGTAACGTTAGTGTTTATTCGCTTTGAAACAGACAAATATCCTCAATTCTTGTATTTTGATTTTCTCCCTCCCAGACCCGTATTACCTGGAGTTTGTTGAAGGCCTCCACCGGGCGCTGTGAGCACGGAGAAGGTGCAGCCAGGAGTCCTTCCTGACACATCTTCAGAGGGTGGAGTCCTCCTAGAAGGCAAAGCTCTGGGAGCTACAGAAAGGAAAAGGACAAACCGAGCTATGGGGGCCGGATTAGGAGGCCGGAAGTGGAAGCTGTGCTTTTACACTGGGGCATTGAACTCTTGGGGGGAGGGGGGGGGCGGGGGGTTTGGGTCAGCCAATCAAATCCAACAGTAGGGTGGTGGCATGCCAGTGTATTTCGAACCAAACCCTTATGGAACGGGTGGTAACCGCTATGGTCGTATATGGATGTGTATCTACTTCTAAAATCCTTGACTATCAAACGCCAGCAAACGAAGAACAAACAAAGCAAAGTGGCCAGGGTGATGAAGCCAGATTTCTTTTTTACAATATTAAATAAACAAAGTTTTTACCCACATGCTTGACATTCTCTTTCAGTTATTCTCGGGGCAAACGACAACCTACATCTGCCAGAACCGTTAGTGAAATAAAGGTCCGAACAGTACACATTTGTGTCGAAGATGGACCCACCGGACAGCTCGTTCTTTATTGTAAAGGTTGCATTGAATTTTCACTGCAAGAAAAAACAAGCATTTGCAATGCAATAGGTCTCGCATTAGGAAAGTTTGAGCTGTTGGCATTGTAAATGACATTTTTTTTATTTATGTGTTGGTTTTCAAAATAGCGAAATTAATAGCTTTGTCATTTACAATGCCAATAGTTTTAACTTTCGCAAATGTGACACCTATAGCATTTGTAATGCAATATGGGTTGTATTTACGTGACTTAGACATATTGATATTACAACTAACAATGGCTTTTAATTTTTTTTAAAATAATTAATACTTAAATAAAAGTTATTGTAATTTATAATGGCAATTGCTTAAACTTTTGTAAATAACGTTTGTAAAGATTATGTTCAGTGTATTTTATAGTGACGAAAATCCAAAAACAGAAGTGAAATAGTAACATCTTTTTGTGACATTTGTAATAAAGTCTGAAACATTGAGAGAACATATTTGAACCAGTTGTTGTTAAATGGTTGCACAGATTGAGGCTGTTGTGGCGCTGAGTGATGTTGTGGTGGTGCTGAGTGATGCTGTGGTGATGCGATAGATAGATAGATAGATAGAATGAGTGCGATAGATAGATAGAGTGAGGGCGATGATAGATAGAGGGAGGGCGATTCATAGATAGAGGGAGGGCGATAGATAGAGTGAGGGCGATAGATAGATAGATAGATAGATAGATAGATAGATAGATAGATAGATAGATAGATGGCGCGAGGGCGATAGATAGATAGACAGATAGAGTGAGGGCGATAGATAGATAGATAGATAGATAGATAGATAGATAGAGTGAGGGTAATAGATAGGTAGAGTGAGGGCGATAGATAGGTAGAGTGAGGGTAAATACTTTGAAAAAGGGAAGATAAAAACCTTTTCCGCCCAGAGGACATAAGTAACTAAAATATAAAACTCCGAAATAACTTGAGTGCTGGTAAAGACCAGACGAAGCTTGATTACGTTTTGAAGTTAAATTACTTTTTGAGGGCCGAAGTAGCTCCTTCGGTTTCAAATGCCAGAAATAAAATGAATATTTTTGAAGGCCAGTGGTAACTTTTTTACTTCTGGGCGGCTTGGCGAGTTAAGCAATAGATTAGGGCATTTGGTGCGACCTGCAGGCCCGGGTCCAAGCTCTGCACGGCATGTCGGCCTTTCATCCAGACAAGAGTGATAAATGACGTATCATTAAATTGGGTAATGGCAGGAACATCTCTTTGTTACAGCAGAAGAAACTACTGCCACAGGCTCGATGTGAAATGCGATATTGTTATGAAATTGTTCATGTCGATGCGTTTTTCGTATATATGAAATGGCAAAGGATAAAGAGGTGGAAAAAAGAGAAGGAGAGAGAAGAGGGCCAGAGGAAAGGAAAGAAAGACAATGAGATAAAATCGAGTAATTCGAGTGAAGAAGTCAAAAGGGGAGTGAAATACCAAGAGTGAGAAAGATAAAAAAAGAAAAAAAGGCACAATAAACGTACCCCCCCCCCCCCCTTATGTGCTTGGCTGGATGCTAGTGTGTTTCACACTGTCATTCCCTGTGCAGTGACCTCTCTTCTTAGCACTCTAGAAACCCTCATTACCACATGTTAACAATCGCTATAATATGCATGTCAGTGCGAGCTCAGCCACTGTGCAAGGGTTACACACTTCACGAGACAGAGAGAAACACGTTGATCTGAAGCCAGAGTTGCGTCATAGCTCGGAGCCCTTTCCAAAGGCTGTAGTTATAATCTTGGTAAAACAAGCAGGAAGTGGGATAAGGGAGGGGGTGGGGTGCGAGAGGTTTGGATGCCGAAAAAGCACGTGGAGCAAGAGGAATATGGGAGAGGGAGCACAAAGTGAAGGGTAAAGTGGTGTGCCGGACTACACAAAGAGTGAAAGCCCCGTATGTAAAATCAATTGTAATGAAAGAAACCAGCATATAATAGAAGGGCAAAGCCCTGTAATTTAAAACAAATTTTAGCTGTCATAATAGGAAAACAAGGGGGGGCGGGGCGGCACATAACAGTGGGATACGAAAAACAATAATTACGCGCATTCAGTAAAGCAGAGTTTTGCGCATGAAAAATACAGTGAGAGAAAGCCCCGTATGTTCAAACCGATCATAATAAGCACATAATAGAAGGGCAAAGCCTTGTGATTTGAGTAAACTTCGTAAGCAGCTATAATACGCAGGGGAGGCGGCGTGCAGTAGTGCAATGGCAATTATCAACAAGCAACAAAACAAAAATGTTAAAGGGCGCCGCCGCGCTGCCCGCGGCGACCTGGAAGCTCTTGCCCGGCCGGCCAATCCGCTCGCGGCCGACCGGAAGTCCCGCCTCCCGAGGTCCGCGAGCTGCCGGCGCATGGAGCGCCCTGCCGTCCGGTGTAGCCCGGGTCCCTAGGAGGGGGCCAGGGAGAAGGAGGAGTGATTCAGATGAGGAGACGCGCCGCGCCGTGAGGAGCCCCGCCGGAAGAGCGCAGTTGGTGAGTGGGGCCCAGGGCTGATGTGAAGTGCGTGCGTGCCTGTGTGTAGGGGGGGGGAGGGGGGCGGGGGGGAACGGGGGAGGGGGGGGCCGTATGCGCGCCTGTGTGTGTGTGTGTGTGTGTGCGTGTATGCAGAGGGGTGGGGGCTGCCTGTGTCTGTTTGTGAGGGCTTTGCACCGCGCATGCGCAGCTACCAGACGCTCGCTCCCGAGGTGAAATCGGACCTCGTCAAAGCGCGCGTCTGGTAGCTGTCCACATTCCTAAATACGGGCCACAATAGGTCTGAAGCAGACACCTCAATGCTCACGCATTGAGGGTTAGGTCTGCTCGACCTAAAAATCTTTGGTTCTGATGTCTTTTGTGCGGGCAAACCCCTCTAGCTTCTTCTAAGTAATATTGTGCTGTGGTAGGACACCGCTGAAGTGCTCAAAAGGCGGCCCTCAACAGCTCGGGCTTGCGAATTTAGTAATTTACCAAGGTCCCCAGCAGTTCATTAAACGGCCACAAGAGGGCGGCATTTCCTTATAGTTATTTTCAAGACGGACCCTCTCGAGATACAGTGTTGAAGTTGCTTATCTGCGTCGTTTATCTTGCGTTTATTTATTTAATGCATTTTTATAAAGCTTGGATTTTACCCGAAGGTGTCAGACCAAGCTACAATAGAACCAGTTACCTTACATGTGAGAACTGTTACAAAAATGGAACAAACAAAAATAGCAGGCCATAGAATCAAATCGACGCAGGCAAATGGAACACAATATCAAACCCAACAAGCACAGAATGTACAAACAAAAATATAAATATATAAGACAAATTTACAATAACTAAAGAACTTCCTGGCGGGGTCTGAGAAGGAGTTGCTCATCTGCTTCGTTTGTCGTGCGTGGCCGGTTCTAAAAAGTCTGAAACAATGGAGTAACGAAACTTGAGGGGGCCATCCTGCTAAGTACACGGAGCCCCCCTAAATCCAAGCAGGAGCTCTGAGGCAAGGGTCCCGCCGCCGTGCACAGTGCGGAAGGGCCCCATCCACCCCGCCCTAGTACCCTCACATCATCACATCCCTCAGCGCAGGGGTCACGGGGGCTAATGCTAGGCCACTGGTCCGATTGGTATGCAGGGCCCATGGAACAAGGGAGTAGCCAGGAAATGAAATACCCCACCTCACACCTGAAATATACATTAATCAAACGGGCACGTGGTGAGCAACCCCAGCCTTCCTTAGAATAGATACCTTCTCCCTTTCACCGATACATTCATTCTGTCACCCTTCCATCTATTCATACCCCTATCTGTCCATGTCTGCACTTTTTCCATCTATCCTTCCACCCATCCCTACTTTAACTCTTCCTTACACCATCCTTCTACCCTTCTCCCATCCGCCCATCTCTTAACCCTTTCACCTCTCAGTCAGTCAGTCAAAATACTTTATTTCGATAATTCAATATCATAAAAAGACGATGATACATAATATACATTCAAAAAACACTTTAAAAACGATTACAATTATTATATTTAAAAATATCCCACACATTTCATAAATGTTAAAAATCATGTCACAAAAGATTTAGCTCCCATGTTACATTTACAACATTTAAAATATTTACAATACAGAAAAAATTCAGCTTTATGGAAATACAGTTAATTAAAATGTATCATTCTCTTGTTCCTAACCCTAACAGCACTCACCAAATAACTGGTAACATGAAAAATGACCCTAGGGCTGTTTAGTAGTTGTAGATAAAGGAGAGCGGGCTTGACTTGAATAAACCCTGCCTCCTTAAGGATGGAAACAAGAAACTTCGTCCTTACAGCCGTGTAATAATCACAAAACATCAAAAAATGCATTGTGTCCTGTTTAGAAAAATTAGCGCAATGACACGGTAGTGCCTGTTCAGGTGTACTCCATTCTGGGAAGTGACCTAAATTCAAATAGATCATGTTTAGACGAAAACGTGTTAAAAGAAACCTGTGGTAAGAACGATTAACTAAAACAAGGTAAAGTTCAGGTCCTGGGGGATTGGCAACAAGAAGATTAGCCCTTACAGTAGATGTTCTGAGATCTATTTCCTCTCTGTTTAGGGACAGCATCTGTAACATGGCCCCCTTCGTCAGAGTAATGTCCTTACGAGTTATTTACACTTTCTTCCACTCTTCCATCCTACATTCACCTTTTCTATCACTCTTCCTTTATCTTCCTGTTCCTTCTTTCCTATAGCTGCCTAATGTTCCCTTTCATGCTTGCTGTATTCTACTTATTATTCTCTGTTTTCTCCTATTTTGATAATTTCTCTTTCTCTGTTTCTTGCCTATGGCTAGCACCCCTCTGTCATGGTATGCTCTAACAGTGTTTTATTTTTTTAACATTTTTTTATTTGATAAAGTTTTAAATAGAGCGAACTAGATTCCAAGGGATATCAGAGCGCTTTATTATTTATGAGCATTGTGTATACAGAGCTGGAGACCGAAGAGGACATAAATAACTCCTTCATGTTTTAGTGGGCTCAGTTCCCCATCCCTGTTGCCGCCTCGGCTTAAGCTGCTGAAGTGTGTGGGGGAGGGGTCACTACACTATTGCACTGGAATTATGCGGCATGCGAGAGGACCGAATTATATGGCAGGGTTGACTAAATTACACGTGAAGTCAAATTATATAGCATTGTGCGCCACGTTCTGTGGCAGTTATTTTTTATTGCTCTTTTAAGGCGCATAGATACCAAAGGAGTCAAAGGATTGGGAAAAGAAAAACAGGTTTCTTATTAAAAGAAAATATGCCCATTCTCCAGATCCATCTGAACATTTTAATCAGCTGCCCATAATATTTTTTACTTGCAGAGAAGCACAGTACCGCCCTTTATTCACACTAGCTCTTCTACCTTGCATAGAAATAAACATTCCTTTTTGTAAGTGCACCTTTTGTCTAATAATAAGGTGCATTTTGTGTATTTCAGTTATTTTTTAGGCCTGGTTTTGAGATTTGATTTACTCTGCATTCTCTATCTGGACCTGTAGAAGCCATATTTTTACATTAAGGAACAGATCTCCAGAGCAGTATTGTACACTATATTTGAAAAATGAAGCAAAACATTTAGGATTTTTTAAAATTCTTTTGAAATAAATGCTACTTTAAAAACAGTGTTTCTACTGTGACATACATTTACACGAATAATGAAGCAACATATTTTTATGGCAAATGACCAGTCATTATTTCCACCTCGACTGAATTTCATTTAAATTAATCCGGTTTTTCATAATATAAACCAAAGCCCGTCCCCTGTCCATCAACTTGGGACATAAATACTATCTGGACCAGAGTTTCACCTGATTAGTACCAGTGTAACTCCTGAATACAGCAATCAACAACTGAAGTAACCAGCACACCTCTGTAAAGTGTCTTCCATTGCACTGCTCCACGTGGAATATATGACATTACAACGCATGCAATTACAACGCATGCTTTTACAACGCCGTCTTAACATCGCAACTACTATTACATTACATGATTTTACAACGCATTTTTTAAAATTACCATTACAACGCATTCCATTACAATGCATACCATTACAACTAATACCATTATAACACATAATAGCAGGTAAGTGTTGGATAGTGTAGGGGTAAAAATGACTATTCCCACTCCAGTGAGTACAACAGTAGGGAAAGTGTTGGAGAGTGTAGGGGTAAAAATTACTATTCCAGTGTACCCCAAAACCGATACCCACCCTACTACTAAAAAAATCTCCATTACTTGTAATGGTATGCATTGTAATGGCTTGCGATGTAAAGGCAGTTGTGTTGTAATAGTCGCATTGTAAAGGTTGGTAGTTGAAATGACTGCGTTGTAATGGATGTTTCCCATATTTATCCATATTTATTTTGTGTTATTAGAATAAATGGAATCGTAAAATGGTATATTTCCACATGTATCTTACTGATAAAGACTCACTCATACTTTCCTGCCCTGTTACGTTTTAACAAATTAAACAGCCAAATATATATAGCGAATCACAGCACCCACAGCTAAATATCCGCATTGTAATACAAATCTATGTGAATGTATGCCTGTATTTCGGGTAAGCGCAACCTCTTTTTGAACTTCTTATGCTGTCTATGTGCTCAGGTGTTGTCCTTGAAATCATGAAGATAGCATGGCAAGTCTCCACATGAAGCACAATTATCTGCATTTTCTGCTCTGAAAAATAAATAAAGATCGGAAACACATTGTTTTCTGTCTGTATTTATCTGTAAAAATTGAAAGCTAGGAGCTTTACGTGTTGTAACCCTCTGGGGCGAGTGGCGACTGGCTTGCAGGAACATCTCGCCACCTCGCAGTCTATAATCCGAGCGCACTCTAGGCTCGAGGCTGGAATGTGTTTGGTTGTTTCTGGGAATGTCTTGAGCGCGTGGCTGTGAGTCGACCTTGCCGTTATTTCTGTCTTTCTGGTTTTCCCAGCAGGCCCCTGCTTGTCTTTCTCTCTTCTGAGCAGGCCCTGATGTTGCCAACTGGCAAGTTATATACCAGCATGACCAGTATTTTAATGTCCCTGCCATGCTTAAAACAGTAACTATAAGATGAAAGCATTTTAAAGTTTGTTGTAGAGCTGCCGTAATGATTCCTGGCTGATTAATTAAAGTAAACAAAGACACAAAGGCCATATGAATTGACATAAAGTTCTATTTATCGTGTCCA
Organism: Lissotriton vulgaris; assembly: GCF_964263255.1. Taxonomy (NCBI): domain Eukaryota; kingdom Metazoa; phylum Chordata; class Amphibia; order Caudata; family Salamandridae; genus Lissotriton; species Lissotriton vulgaris. The sequence goes on along the minus strand of NC_141698.1, from coordinate 36,189,233 downwards.
GTCCTTTCCAGAATCTTAAAACATGAACAAAAGGCTGTTTTTCAGTGGGAAAGGTGGTTGCCCTCATCTCGGAATCCCAAGCCTTTCCTTGCTGGGCATCGGAGTCAACCGGCTCTCCCTACTTGGCCTTGCATTTATGCTCTTCTTCCTGCTGGTCGTTGGAGTCCCCAGCCTTTCCCCAGTGGTCCTTGGGGTCCCCGGCCTTTCCACACTTCTCCTTGCAGTCCCCATCCTCACTAGCTGGCCCTTGGAGTTCCCAGCTCCTTCCAGTTAGTCATTACAGTCCCCAGCCTCTTCAGCTAGTCCTTGAAGTCCCCAGCCTTTCTCCACCAGTCCATGGAATCCCCAGCCTCTCCCCGTTGGTCCCTGGAGTCCCCAGCCTCTCCCCGCTGGTCCTTGGAGCCCCCAGCCTCTTCAGCTTTTCCTTGGAGTCCCCAGCCCCTCCTGGCTGGTCCTGGGACCTATGACGGGTGGTACGGATAAAATCCCAAATGATGAAGGGCGGATCCGAATGGTGACTGATGGGTATTTTTCCTCATCCTTGGAGAGCTCTCTGTGACACAACCTGTTAGTGAGTGTGGGTTCTCGGTTGGTTCTCTTTACTGATGGGCACTTTGATCTGAGACCCTCTGGTACCTTTGTTGTTTATCAGTTCTTTTGGGGATAGTACCCAGAGCCTGGTCTTTAAACTTCCCCTAGGTCCTCCTCCACCGTAATGTTCTGTTGTTTCAGTGCAGTTTTTTAACTGCGGACCTTGCACTCCCTACGAATTATTTTATCGTAGTAGTGGTTCATCACACATATGTGATTTGAACTTTTTTGCTACTCTAGATCATTCTTTGCACATTTGACGGGACATTTCCTCCTACCATGGCAGAGAACCATGGTTAATAATCACCTGAAATTTACCATTGAGATCGGTCAACTACAACTAGCATTCCTTGATCTTCTGATAACAGCAGGACCAGAGGGCCTACAATCAGAGCTTTACAGGAAGCCAACCGCAAGGAACTCTCTGCTGTTATTCGACAGCAACCACCCACGAGCACTGAGAGAGAGCCTCCCGTTTAGCCAATTTTTACGGGTACAGAGGAACTGCTCCACGAGGACAGCTTTCAACAAACACTCGAATGATCTGAGTAGGCAACTGGTGGCTCGCAAATATCCTCCCAAACTTGTGAAAAGGTCCATGAAGAGGGCTATGAATAACAATCGGGAAGCCCTACTGGAACCTAAACCTCCCAAGCCGGACCTAGACCGCCTTACCTTTGTCCACACATTTGGTAGCCTCTCGAACAGCATTCAAAGTGCGGTCAAGAAGCATTGGCCTATATTGAACTCTGGGCGCCTTACTCTTCCCCGTCCCCTGGTCTCCTTTAAGAGGGGCCCAAATCTGAGGGACAGACTGGTGCACACCAGGCCACGCGATGAGATGCCCAGAGCTGTAGGCACACTGTGGAACCTTCCCCCTGTCCAGGGGCATCATCCTTGTGGCAACTGCCAGGTCTGTGCACAGACAAAGAAGACATTGGAAATTGACATAGGGACCACCAGACCATGGAAGCAAGTAAGGTTCACTAATTGCAATAGTGACCACGTGATCTACCTTATCACCTGCCCTTGTGGTTACAAGTATGTGGGCATGACAACACGCAAGGTCCGCATACGGATATCTGAGCACAAGAGCACGATCCGATGTGCAAGACAAGCCACTAAACTTACTGCCCATTTCTTGGAAGCCAAACACCTAGCGACAGAATTTCAGTGGACTGTTCTTGAACAACCTTTCATACCCACACACACACACGATGTGGCCAGCTACTTAATGAAAAAAGAACAAAGGTGGGTCCTCAAATTGAAAACGCACAAAGAGGGTCTGAATGACGACATTCCGTGGTCCTCTCTGTAGCAGCAGTACCACCGTCTTATCTCAGCCTCAGTTTACAGTGTAACCTTACCCACAGTAGGATACTGATAGCTTTATCCTTAGCAGAAGGGAGTTAGATACACATGATTCCCAGACATTTACATCCTGCTTCGAGCCTTCTTTTTAAGTGGGTGAACCACTATACTGTGTATGGATCCCCCGGCAGTGACCACCAGGCCGGTGGTTAGTACTTCATAACAGCTTTGCTCTTTACCTGGTGTAACATCTTCGCCCAGAATCGATGTTATATATAAAAAATATAATTAAACTCTTCGTGAGTTAAGTGTCCTGTACATTTTACACTTTTTCTGTTAGCGCTTTTAAACCAATAGCGCTTCGTATGTACTCCGTTTACATTCTTTAATTTGTGTGTCAAGGTCCGTGTACCACCACGACTTGTTTAACCCTTCTGTTTACCCTCGTCGTCTTGACTACTAAGGCGGACCCGGCACGAGCCACTGACCCGGTTCCCCAATAGGAGTGCACCTCAACCCGCACCCTGTCCAATCACGAGACGCGTTAGAGCGCGTCACGTGACCGCGCATCCAAAAGCAGCGCGGCTTTCAAACGGCCCTCCGCTTGCCTGCAGCTGGTTACTCCGACATCTTTCGAACCTTTCCTGGTCTTGTAACGAGGGAACGCAAAGTTCCATATGCGTCTACACCTATCCGAAGACGCTAACAAACGCCCCACGTGACCACGTACCCAATGAGTGTGAGGCTTATCTACAGTCCCTCGCCAGTTGTCGGTACCTCCCCAGACGGCCAGGACGCCGGCCAGGAGTACCGACGGTTAGGTAAGAGGAGCCCTCGCACTCTGCCGCTTTTTCAAGCATTTTCCACCATGGGTATTTATTCAAATGGAGGTTCTTACCAGAGGATGACACCACCCTTGTTGGTTAATAGGACCATGTATTTTCGGCTAATGGTTGTGAGAGGAGTCTTGTTCTGTCATGTGCATTTTATGTTTTAACGTGTGTCCTACATGTTTTCTAGAGCGGTGCTTCATTTTCCCCTGAGCCTCTGCCAGGTGGGGTGAGGCCAGCCTGCCTTACAGATTTAGGTAAGAGCTCACTAACATTTGGCATTTTGAAATCTCCTTCCAAATGTATTCTGTTAGACCTGGCACCTTGGCGTGAGTTTCCCTTCCACTTTTTGCTGATGTGCCTCCGATGTTTTGCTGGTTTTCCGATACTCAGGGCACTGCGCCACGGCCGACCCGTGCCGCAGTGCAAGTGCTCCCTACTGTAAATTGTACATGCGATTGGTATCCATGATTGGTTCATTGGATTTACTGTTAGTCCCAAGTAAAGTGCACTAGGAGTGCCGGGGCTTTTAGATGCCAATACTGCTAGTGGGCCTGCAGCGCTGGTTGCGCCACCCACCGAAGCAGCCGTAAAGATGTGTCTGGGAACTGCGACCGCAGAACCCGCGTGCGGTCTCGTACTGTCACGCTAGCTGGGCAAGTGCACCCACTTGCCAGCCCCTGAACCTTCCCTTGACTACATATTAGTCACCCCTATGGTAGGCCTACGGGCAGGGTGCGTTGTAGATGTAAGGTAGGACAGGCCCTGATGTGTGTGGCATGTCCTAGTAGTGACTTACAACCAAAATCGTATTTCACTATTGAAGGCTACCTGCTTCCATTAGGCCAGACTGAGCTGCTGGAATTATTACACCCTATAATCCCAGCAGGCTCAAGGAGCATGGTAGCGCGTCGTGTTTAGTATGCCTGAACTCAGGATGATAAAATATTTCTTGTAGTCAAGTTTATTTTAGTATCCTGTGTTTGCAAAAGCTACTTTTAGAAAGTTAGCATTTGCTTGCCTAACCATTTGAGCCCGCCTCTGCTGGTATGTGTATCTGACTGTCTGGGATGTGTGAGTGACAGGGCTGGGGGATGACAGGTGGTGAATGCGCAGATTACACCCTAGTGGGAGGTAGGAGTGGCTCTTGACTCTGGATCTTGCTGTACTCTGCCACCACAATGCTGGCTCCACCCTCCTGGGGAGCGACGGATGACTCAGCCGACACCTGGCCCAGGAAGGGCGAAGCCCCATCAACAAGGTACTCTGGCTGCCCCTGTCCGCACAATGCTGGCTCCACCTCCTGTGGGGCGTCTGATGCGCCTGCCCCTCACACTGAAAGCAGAAGCCGGAGTACACCCACCAGGGTACTCAAGGACTGAAAGTGGCTATGCAAAGGCCCCCCCTGGCCTGCGAGAACAAAAGAAATGCAGTTTAAGAGAAGGAGCCCTGCTCCTTGAAAATTAGATCCTGTTTGGGCTACAGAAGGAACTCTGCCCGACGAGAAGGACCGTGAAGGACAAGGAAGAGTGCTGTCTCTTGCCTGTGTCTGGTGCCTTGCTGCCGAAGGAGAGGAAAAAGGAAAGACTGCGAGAAGACTTTTACTTGACAAGACTCTGTGCCAAACTCTGCTGAAACGATCTCCAAGGGCTTGCTGCTGAACTTGCCCCCTGACCAGCGCCCCAGGACCAGTGGGCGCTACACCCTGAAGAAAGCGACTGTGTGTGCTGCTTATCGCTGCAGTACTGACAGAGGGGTCTGGGAGCTCTGGGCAAGCCTGCCACGCTCCCCGTAATCCAAGGTATCGATATCCTCCCGAACACCGTGACCGGGACCCAAGGCAACAGCGAGAGCAAAGTGAGGTCCAGCCGCCGCTGGCCTGAACACCGTGACCGCACCTGCACCGGGAACCGAGAGCAAAGCGAAGGAGGACCCGTCCGGTCCAAGCTCCCGAGCTGACTGTGCTTCGAGCCGTCAGCCCACCTGCAAAGACGGACAGCCGCCCTGTGAGAACCCCCCTCTGGTCGGTATCCTGCCCGGCAGCTCAGCTGTGAGCGCACAGCTGCAACCGGCCCTTGGCTGGGTACGTCCTGCACTTGGGGACCGTACTGCCACTGGCCGCCACCACAACAGCCGCCGCCTCCAGGGTCGGAGCGGACGACGAGGAAAGGACCCTGCCGCCACAGAGCACCGCTGCCCCGGATGACCCTTGACCTGCTCGGCTGAGAGCCGCAACGAACAGCGACCCCGGGAAGGCAACGCGACGTGGGACAGCTCCCCTGGAAGCCGCCCGCTCTACAAGAACTTTGTTGAACCGGCCAGAAGGCCCTAAAGAACGCTTATTGCTAGAAAGAACTGTGGCAACTTGAACTAAGTAACTTGGAACCGCTATTTGAAAGTTTGATAACTGTATTCATAAGCCTGCTTGAAACTTATATAAAGATATATATTTTTACAGAATACAGTTTGGTCTCATTGTGTGGTGGGTTGGTTGTGAGGGTGTAATATTGCAAGTGTTTAACCCTATGTGCCCCAAAGATTAGCCTACGACTGCTTAAGCCACACTACCTAGAGGGTAAGCAGAGGTTGTCTGGAAGGTAACCCTCAGCCCTGACGAGGAAGAGAGAGTCCCTGCTTGTCGCTAGTGTTACACTGCGCCAACTAGAGCCTCCCCCTTCCTACATTGGACGCAGCGGTGAGGATTTTCGAATTTACACTTGCAGTATCTATACCTTAGCTTCTGACCATTGCACAGTGATTACAGTCCTGTTACTTAGCCACAGACTTTGCTTTTGAATTTTGCCGAAAGAAGATTCCGAGTGTAAGAGCCATGCCGGGCACGAAGAGCCTGGATGGAGCGGAATCCACGACCTCTGAGGTGTTGGAGGTGGAGTGGGACGCCGCAAAGCTGGACAAATACTCAAAGACTGAACTGAAGTTTTTCTGTAAGAAACTCAAGGTTCCGCACGCCAGTTGCAAGAACAAGCCAGAGTCCTACAAGGCCCTGAAAGCCTGGATAGAGTCCAGAAAGGACCCAGAGGATCAAGATGCCCTCGCGGAGCAAGATGCGACTGAAGAGCAGAATGCACCTATGGATCTGGTGGATCTCGAAAGGCAAGAAAGCGTGCACAGTTTTGGTAAAGGCCTGTCGCCAGAGGAGCTGGCGGACAGGAAGGAAACGAGGGATCACGAAAGAAAGCTGGCAGAATTAAAAATCCAACTGGAGCTTGAAACCAAAAGAATGGCGCTGGAAGAGCGAAAGCACCAAATGGATTACGAAGTGAAAATGAGGGAGATAAGTCTGAAAGAGAGAGGCTTGGATCGTCCTCCCTCTGGTGGCAGCACATCGCCGGTGCAGGTAGAGTCAAGAGTGCACATCCCTAAGGACGTAGTTAAAGAGTTCTTTAAGGGGGATGACATAGGACAGTGGTTTAGGGCATACGAGGTAGCCATGTCCTCCCACCGGGTCCCTGACAAGGATTGGGGAGCGGGGTTGTGGGGAAGGTTCCTTAGCGAAGGGCGAGATACCTTGCTAGATTTGCCCGTTGAAAATCAGAGATCCTATTTCCACATGAAAGAAGCTTTAATGAACAGGTACGGGCTTACCCCTGAAATGTATAGACAGAAGTTTAGGGGGTGTACTAAGCGGCCTGGGAATACGTATGTGGAGTATGTGACTTATTTTTGCAGAGCACTGGATGGTTGGGTGAAGGGTAGCCAAGTGAATGATTTTCAAGGTCTCTTTGATTTAATTGCATGGGAGCACTTGTCTGATCACTGTTTTCCTGAGTTACGCCAACACCTGATCGATAGCAAGCTGTCCAACCCGAGGAAGCTTGCTGAGGAGGCGGACCGCTGGCTCAGCACCAGGGTCCACAAGGGTCCAGTGGGAGACTCCGCCAAGAGTGGGCAGGGTCCCCAGCAGAAGAGTGGGGGGACAAGGGGGGAAAACAGAAAGGGTTCCAAAACGGCCCCCAAAGTAGTTCCCAGGGGAACCAGCAGCAAGGTTCTCAGCCTCCCCCACCCCATAAGCAGAATGGGGCCCCAACAGGTAAGCCTGTTCCAAAGGGGCCCTTCAATTGTTATAAATGTGGCGAGCCTGGGCACATATCCAGTGACCCCAAGTGTCGCCTATTTGGAAAACCCGCACCCACTGGTGCTCCGCCCCGTCAAGTGACTAGTGTTCACTTAGGAGAAGAAGTGATGGTCCCGGGGGGTGGAGATCCCGTTCACATGACCCTAGTCTCGCTAGGAGACAGTGAGATGATCCCTACGAACTACCTGCCCTCTAACACTAAGAAATATGGGCAGGTGGTGATCATCAACGGCAAGGAAGCTGAGGCTCTTCGAGACACAGGAGCCAGTGTGACTGCAGTGAGGCAGCACCTGGTGTCTCAAGAGCAGGTTGTACCCCATGCCTACTGTAGGGTTATCAACGCTGATAATTCGGAGAGTCAGTGTCCGATGGCTCAAGTTCCCTTCGAGTGGGGGGGGGGGGGGGGTCTCTGGTACTCTGCAGGTCTGTGTAAGAAAAACCATGCCTGTTGACTGTTTGCTAGGGAATGACTTGGAGCACTCCCCTTGGGAAAAGGTGGAGAAAACGACTCACCTGCGGATGGTGGGTCTGCCTGACTGGGCGTGCGTGACCACCCGGTCAATGGCAGCCAGTAGGGGTGATCAAGAGGTCCTGGGGCCTGAAGGAGAGGCCCAGGAACCGGCTTTAGGGAGAAGGCGCAGGGGGCGCGGGAAACCGGTCCCTGAAGTTCCCACGGTCCAGGAGGAAGCAGACCTTGAGGGGGATGCCCTGGAGCCTACAGGGGAACAGATCGCCGAACTGGGGGACCTGCCTGAGCTGACCCATTGGCAGCAAGAAGGAGGACCCTCCAGGGAGGAATTCTGCAAGGAGCAGAAAGAATGCCCTTCTCTCGTGGGTATGCGGCAGCAGGCTGCAGACCAGGCCAATGGTGTTCAGGCCAAAACACATTATGTGTACTGGGAGAACGACCTCCTGTATTCAGAGCCTAAGGCTGCTGAACCTGGGTCAGCCTGTGTGCTGGTGGTACCCCAGAAGTTCTGAGCCTTCCTACTGGGGCTGGCTCACGATGTGCCTTTAGCAGGACATTTGGGGATGGACAAGACCTATGACAGTCTTGTCACCCACTTTTACTGGCCCCAAATGCACAAGAGCTCAGATGCTCATTGTAGAACCTGTCCGACTTGCCAGGCAAGTGGGAAGACCGGAGGGAAGAACAAGGCTCCCCTCCAACCCTTCCCTGTGGTCGGTACCCCATTCCAGCGAGTGGGTATTGACATCGTTGGGCCTCTGGACCCCAAGACAGCCATGGGCAACAGGTTCATCCTGGTCTTGGTGGATCACGCCACCCGGTACCCTGAAGCCATCCCTCTGAGGACAGTGACGGCCCCCGTGGTGGGACGTGCACTGATGGGAATTTTCTCACGAGTAGGATTCCCTCTAGAGGTGGTGAGCGACAGGGGGACCAACTTCATATCCAAGTATATGAAGTCCCTTTGGCAAGAGTGTGGCGTAACGTACAAGTTCACCACACCTTACCATCCCCAAGGTAACGGGTTGGTTGAGAGATTCAACCGAACCCTGAAAGGCATGATCATGGGCCCAGAAGGTCCGATGAGGCGTAAGTGGGACGTCCTCTTACCATGCCTGCTCTTTGCATATCGCGAGGTACCACAAAAGTCCCTAGGGTTCAGCCCCTTTGAGCTACTGTACGGTCACCCCGTGAGAGGACCACTGAGTTTGGTAAAGGAAGGCTGGGAGCAATCTCCCAGGAAACCTCTCCAGAATGTATATAGCTACATGCTGGCCTTCAGAAACCAAACCAGGCGCTTCAGACAACTTGCCGAGGCAAATCTGGAAGCGAGCCAGGAGGAGATGAAGCGGTGGTACGACCAGAATGCCACTCTGGTCGAGCTTCAGCCTGGACAAGAGGTGTATGTCCTGGCCCCAGTGGAGCCCTGTGCCCTTCAGGATAAGTGGACAGGTCCATTTGAGGTTGTGGAGCGCAAGAGCCCAGTGACATACTTGGTGGACATGAAGACGCCCAGGAACCCTTTGAGGGTCCTACATGTCAACCGCCTCAAGCCCCACTTACGAAGGTCCGAAGTGGGCATGTTGTTGGCAACTGATGACGGAATGGAGGAGGAGTCGGAGCCTCTTCCTGACCTCTTAGTGGCCTGTGAGAAAGATGGGTCAGTGGATGGAGTTAACCTCTCACCCACCCTGACCCCCGAACAACAGGAAGACTGACGCCAGTTGCTGGGGCAGTTTCCAGATCTGTTCTCCCTGGTTCCGAGTGTCACAGATTGGTGCGTCCATGATGTGGACACTGGAGACAGCCTACCTGTGAAGCAGAAGGCTTACAGAGTGACCTGACAGGGTCCGGGCCTGCATCAAGGAGGAGGTCTCCAAGATGCTTGCCCTTGGGGTGGTTGAGTCTTCCAGCAGTCCTTGGTCCAGCCCCGTGGTCTTGGTCCCAAAGGCTGCTGCGCCGGGAGCCACACCCGAACTCCGGTTCTGTGTGGACTACAGAGGACTCAATTCAGTCACGAAGACTGATGCGCACCCCATCCCCAGAGCAGATGAGCTCATTGATCGGCTAGGGGCTGCCCGGTTCCTCAGTACGTTTGATTTAACGTCTGGGTACTGGCAGATCGCCTTGACCGATGGGGCAAAGGAGAGGTCGGCATTCTCTACACCAGATGGGCATTTCCAGTTCCGGGTTATGCCATTTGGAATGAAGAATGCCCCTGCCACCTTTCAGAGATTGGTCAACCAGGTGTTGGCTGGGCTGGACGAGTTCAGCGCCGCCTACCTGTGAGGAAATATAATTTTTGATCAAGTAGTGTTCCCCAGCGAGTACCCCACCGTCTCCATGTACTAGCTTGCAGTGCATGTTATTTCCCTCCTGTGCCAGCTACGAAGACGCAAATACATTTGCGTCCATCTTTAACTTGTCCTCTTTCAGATCCGCCATGAACGGATTGAATATTCAGTTCCTATATATATCATGCCACCGTCTTTTTGTGGTACACTTTACACGTTTTTCAGCTCTGGCGAAGTAGGCCCAGAATATGCCATTGAGCTTTTTTTTTTTCGAGTTCTCTCCTGCTTTCTGACTCCGAGGGCCTCAGCCCAGGCCACCTCTGTGCCAGTGGCCCCCACCTTACTTCCTTGCGCGGCTCCGGCGCATAGCCTAACCTCTGCCTGCCAAGACCGTCTTCAACCTTCGAATTATCTGCTCCACTCCTCGAAAACACATTCCTGTCTCGTAGTTCAAGTAAACATCCTCCCAGCTGCAGGAGCAGAGGGCCCGGTTCTTCTGTCTCCGTGCAAGTAATTCATAGACTCCGTTGCCATGGTAGGCCCATGCCCCCTCACCCCGCATGCCAACACGTAGACGCATACATGCAGACAGTATAGAGTAGTCTCTGCCCGAGAGACCTTCCTTCCAGACACTACTGTTCCTTAAACATACGATACCAGATACGATTTGGGATTAGGTTGATCTGACATCCCAGACTTATGTCTACACTTATGTCTACACTTGTAGTGCTAAATGTCAAGTCCTTTCACCTTCTGGTTATACGTCAGACACACGTCAAGCTGCTGCGCGCGCATCTCTGCCTTATATTTCTGCTGACATTGCAAGATTCTCTTATGTATCCACCCATTTTGTGACCTCATGATCAATGAGGTTTCTAGTGTACGCCTTCATGCACGCCTATTATACCGCCTTTTTAATGACGTTTAATGACGTTTCCATGTTTTATCTCTACTTTTCCAGCTGTTACGCCTACTATATGCTCATACATTGTAATGCATTGACTATATATATGTGTTTCTGTAAACAATATGTTGTCTGTCTTCCCTTCCTGAACCCTGTGTGGTGATGGAATGGTTATGCCACCTTGGCTCGAGCCAATAACCCAATTCCTTTTACAGGAATAAAACCCTTTTGAGTTTACCTCAATATCCCGGATTTTGCCTCTTATTTTTCTGAGTTATTCTTATTGATTATTGATAGCAAATTAAGTATAGGTAATCGATTTTACCACAGTTCTGGTGCCCGAACAGGGACCCCTCCCCCACCCCACGCGCCGGCGGTGCGTTGCAGGCCTAGCCCCCTGCCACAGCCGGACGGACAACTACGCGTATCCGCAGGATTTCCTGTATCTCCCTCAGGCCAACGGAGGTGACTGAGGCTGCGATCGACACCCAGACGAGGCGGTGAGGAGTGCGGAGGATCCCAACCCGAGCCTAGCTGAGAGAGCAAGATCCGTGGTATACCGAGGCCCACCAGAGCCCGAAGTTCCGAAGTATCTGCGTCGAGTCCGAGTCCGAATCCAGTCCGCGTCGAGTCCAGTCCAGAGTTTCCGAGGCCTTCTGTTTCCGTGCTTCCTGGTGAGTACCGTTGCTAGGGACGCATCCTGACGTGCGCATTAGTTTGTGCCGGTCAAGACAGGTTCGGGTGCACGAGCCTGGTCTGCACTGTTTAGCAGTGTATCTGTACTGTATAGCAGTATATCTAGTCTGCACCTGTATAAAGGTGTATTCGTGCCGTTTAGCGGTACATCCTGTTGCACTTGTCTCTGTTGCCTATTAATGTGATTCGTTCCTGAAATGTTTTAATGTGTCATTCAAATGTCGTGGTATGAGTGAATGTTCGATTTTCATTGTTGTGCTTAGACGTGTCTTATGTATAGTGTGTTCATATCTGATTAAGAATCAAGTAGCCAGATTTCAGAATGCCGTTGTTCTCCAAACTAAGACAAATAAAAACCCGCAAAGGGGTTCTAGAAGAAGCCGTTCCCATTCCACCTAGGGACACTCCAGGGTACTTTATGTACCACAAGCACGGCCTAGATGCCGTTTTGTTTCTCGATTTATGGGTGGATTATACTAAAGAACTGTCAGAGAATCAGAGATGGCCCGCTGCTGGGACATGGGATGCAGATTGCATCATGAGAGTAGAAGAAGCATTATGGAAAAAGAAAGCCAGACAGTCACAGAAAGATGCCATCGAGTTATGGCGTAAAGAGTCGCATAGACGCACAGAAAAAGCTCACAGACTAGAAGAAAAGAGTAAGGAAGAACCCGACAAGGTCCGAGAAAACGCATTAGTTGAGGAAGGTATCAGAGTAAAATTAGAACAAGTAGACAGACAGCGTAATACGCTTATGAATGGCATGTTCCCCATCCTGTCAAAAGGCCTGCCTAAGGCCTCTCCAGAAATACCGAAGGACCTACCACCCCCATTGCTCCCGACTAAGACACACCCGAGGACAGCAAAGGACGTTTTCCTTTCTTCCTACTTAGATGATGCAGCTCCCACCTATGTTAATACCCCATTACCTGCCCCCTTGCCTGCGCCAGTGCCTGCGCCTAACGGTCTGAACCCTTATGCTCTTCCTCCCCCACAAGCTACTCCTCCCCAGAATCCTCCTCCTACTTCCCTTGATACAGATCCGACTAACCCTTTCGGAACCGGTGCCTCAGGAGGCGCGTCCGGAGGGGCTGGTTACCAGACTCCGCCACCAAACCATCGCCTGAGTCTTAGAGAAATAGCGCAACAGCGTACACCTAGAACAGATATTACATTTTATGGAGATCGCCTTGCAGATTGTAGATATGATCCTGTACCTGGTAAAAAGAATGATGTAGACATGTTACTTGCATCAGTACGTTTACGACGAGTCACGAACTTCCTAATGTCACTACCTGAAATGACAGAACATATGGATCGAATATATAAGTTTGTGCAGACAGGAGTAGGGCCTGAAAGCATTAAAGAGGCCATGGATCATCAGAAAGTGGATACTAAAGCCAAGCTATTACGGTTTCTTATAAACTGTTTTATTCGAGAAGCAGATAGGCCGGGTGCGAACCCGGAAGATTTGAAAGCACTCCACAAGTGGGGCCGACATATAGCCGATGGACAGCATGACAAAGAAGCTAGTATAGAGAACATGTACCGAAGAATCAGAACTTCAATAACTAAGATGCACGAGAAAAGACAGGCTGCACTAGAAGCAGATGCAGATAAACATGAATCCACAGAGGAGGAGGCAGAGGAAGAACCAGAGACACTAGCACAAGCACAGTTGCCAGTCAGAGAAATGGTCGCGTATGTAGGTAAGGGTAGACCGTTTAATAATTCGATGCGCCCAGTGCGCCCGGAATGTAAAAGAATATATCAGGAAGCCATGTGTAATCCTAAAACACCCGAACACTTATTCCAAGCCACCGACCGAGTACTTCAAGAGCGCATGGGGTATCATGCACTTGACTCTATGGATGAACAAGAATTAGCCAGGTCAGCCGTGCAATGGGCTGACAACTCTGAGAAATATGGTGATGACGTGTTAGCGCATACGTTCCTGAACTTGACACCGAGTGAGCAGCGTTTAGCTGGTATGTACATGATACAACATCTGCTCTTGTTATATAAAAGCCAGCATTCCGATCCAGGTCCCCTGCGTGATATACTAATAGAACTGGTCACGAACAGATGGAAAGGTCTAAGTACTGACCTGATTAAAGCAATTCTAGAACACCGCCACAAGTATAGTACATTCTTATGTCCACAGATTAACGCAGCACCTGTTATGGAACGAAAGACCATGTATTACATGGATAGACAGAATCCGTTGCGAGAAGTACACCCCGTACAGAACGCAGACCACACGCTTAGACGCGTGTTTGTGTATACTCCTGTAACTAAAATGGAATTATTGGAAATGAAGAAATTAGTACCCAGTCACGATAAAGACCCTGCAGGTTTTCACCGCGAAATAAAGGATATGTTATTAATGGGCGATTACACTTATCCCGACCTCATGAAAATACTGAAAGTGTTACTACCTCCAGGCATATACGAGAAACTCAGAGAAAAAGAGTGGGAGGTGGGTGATGCAAAGATTGATTGGGCTGCATTACAAGATGAAGAAAATACCCGAGTGCCAGGCCTAGGGCTTGGAGACAAAGTTAAAGCGTTACCAGGTTTATTAGTACAAGTGTTGCCACGTTTATTGAGTACGAAAAAGGAAGATTGGGGTGCAATTTCAGCATGCAAACAGAAACCTGATGAAGACACTAGTGATTTTTATACACGATTCGAGAAATGTTTTGGTATTAACAGTGGTCTGAAAGCAAGTAGCGAGTCATATCCACATCTTTTTGTAACGAAATTAGTCGAGAATTCCCTACCCCAGGTTAAGAATAGAGTACTGAAAGTAGAAAGCACTTGGCAAGCTAATACTCCTTCGCAAATGTTACAAATGTTACAGTATCACCAGAATAGACTTAGAGAAGAACAAGAACATGAACAGAGACGTATGAAGGATACGAAAATGAAAATGTTAGTTGCTCAGTCAGTTCCTGCTGATGGTCAGAAGAAGGGTGCGAACCAATCTAGTAATTCGTCAGTTCCCGTAAAAGGTGTATGTAATTATTGCAAGCAGCCAGGTCATTATATAAATGAATGTGCCGTTTTGAAGCATAATATTGCCACGGGCAAAACAAAAGAGAGACCGCGTCCTCCTAGACAAGATCAGACTTCACAACAAGTACCCCAGAATACACAGCAGATCGCACCCATGCCAGCTCCTTCACAGACAGTAGCGATACCTCAGCAACAGCCTATTGCTGCAACGCAAACCACGACACAGCAAATGTATCAGTATGCACAGAACGATTACCCTGATTACCAACGATACACATGAGACAGCCTAGAGAGTGAATTCCGCTTGCCCCTTATTGAAGTTCCTGTAGATCAGAATGGTCCTTATGTACATAGTCAAGTTTTAGGGAAAGACAGAAAGTTTCTCATTGATACAGGGGCAAGCAGAACCACGATAAGTCACAGTGAAGTACCAGGGGCACCCCTCTCAGGCTCACAGAACGTGTCCCTCGGATTTTCAGGAAAACCGATTATCAACGAAGTATCACAACCCCTCCCTCTTGCAGTAGGTCCTCTGACACGGACTACAGACTTATTGCTCACGAAATCCTGTCCAGAAAATCTATTGGGCATTAAAACACTGAAAGCTCTAGGAGCTATTATTTGTTGTTCTCCCGAGGGAGTACGATTATTTTTGCGAGATTTCAAAGGCCATTATGTATTGAGAGACATGGATCCCCGATTACAGAACGTCCCTGCCCACCTGTGGGCGCGGGGCCCCACTGATGTAGGTTGCATGCACATTACCCCGTATCGAGTCACACTTAAAGCAGGAGTGGTATTACCACGAATTCGACAATACAAGTTACCTCCAGATGCTGTAGTGGCTTTACTGAGAATCATTGACGAGCTAATCGCACAAGGTGTGGTTGTGGAAACCGACTCTAATGTGTGTAATTCCCCTATCATTCCTGTTCTCAAACGTACTGACCAAAATTCCCCACCTGTTTATCGATTGGTTATTGATCTGCGCGAATTGAACAAATGCATTGTACCACAGTACCCTGTGGTCCCAGATATCTCCTCGCTACTGACAGCCATTGATTCCGAAGCAGCGTTCTTTACTGTAATCGATCTCAAGAATGCTTTCTTCAGTGTCCCTATTGATCCGGAAAGCCAATATTTGTTCGGATTCAGTTTAAATGGACGATCTTTTAAATTTGCCCGTGCACCTCAAGGATTCACAGAAAGCCCCAGCATCTATAGCCAAGCATTGAAAAAACAACTAGACAGTATCCACATGCCAGTTCACACTGCTCTGCTTCAGTATGTCGATGATCTGCTGATCACCGCTCGAAGCGAACCCGAATGTGAAAATGCATCTCTGATTGTTTTGAATTTCCTGGCTGACAAGGGACACAAGGTGTCTCCTTCGAAGCTACAATTCTGTGTTCAGCAAGTTGTGTACCTGGGTCACTTGCTGTCCAAAGTGGGGAGACAGCTCACACCTGATCGCATTCAGTTAATTGTAAACATGTCACCACCCAGAACACAAAAGGAGGTACGGGCCTTTATAGGCCTCACCTCATACTGTAGACAATGGATTCCCCAATATGCATTTCTAGCAAAGCCACTCATTCAGTTAACAACACAGGAGGCAGCGACTTCGTCTGTCCTCCCTTGGACTCAGGAACATACACAAGCTTTTGAGGACTTAAAGAAAGCCTTATGTCAAGCACCTGTTTTAGCAACACCATGTTACAGTAAGCCTTTTACACTTTTTGTTACAGAACGTGAAGGTACTGCATTGTCAGTCCTCACCCAGGAACAAGCAGGTTCACATAAGCCTTGTGCTTATTTTTCCAGTACATTAGACCCAGTCGCACAAGCCCTTCCAGCATGTTTGAAATCAGTTGCAGCTACAGCTTTAGCAATCAGACAGAGTGATTCTATTGTGTTAGGACATCCATTGACAGTACAGGTTCCACATTCTGTAGAAGTCCTCTTGAATCGAACTCAGACCCAACACCTAACCATAGCAAGACTGACAGGTTATGAATTGACATTGTTTCAGCCACACATTGAAATCAGACGCTGCAGCACATTGAATCCTGCCACGTTATTGCCAGTGAATGGAGTAGATCCATTGGCACATGATTGTATTGAAGTTATTACTATCACAACAAAACCCAGACAAGACTTGACAGATGTCCCGTTACCAGATCCAGACCTGACACTTTATGTGGATGGTTCATGTATGAGAACAAAGACAGGTGAATTAGTGGCAGCTTACGCCGTCACGACAGACACGGAAGTCATTGAAACCAATTGTATTGACACTTTGTCAGCCCAAGCAGCAGAGCTTATTGCTCTGACACAAGCATGTATACAAGCTAGGAATAAGAGAGTTAACATATATACTGATTCACGTTATGCATTCGGAGTCGTTCACGACTTTGGAGTCCTCTGGCGAGAGAGAGGTTACTTAACTTCTCACGGTGCCAACATCCAGCATGGTCCCCTCATTCAAGCTCTGTTAGATGCAATACATCTACCTACTGCAATCTCTATCATGAAATGCAAGGCACACACTAAGATTACTGATGTCATTTCCCAGGGTAACGACCTGGCAGACCGAACAGCAAAGCAAACTGCTCAGAACCGAACTCATGTAACTGATCAGACACAAATAGAGGTACCAGCACACTGCATGACAGTTAGGGATCCCGCACATGATGTGATCGACATACAGTCACATGCAACACCAGATGAAATTAAGGAATGGACTAGACTAGGAGGGGTCCAAACAGACCAGGGATGGATGACGAAGGGAAAATCTACATGGTTTCTCCCCGATTCTATGGTACAAGTCATCATTAATACAATACATAGTCCTGCACACCTTGGTGAGAAAGCAATGCTAGACAGTATTCAACACATATGGTCCAATAAAAACTTACGGGCAGCAGCCAAACAGAAAGTACGTACTTGCATGATTTGTGGTCAGTTCAATCCAGGTAAAAGCATCCCCGTAGAGCAAGGTGGATTCCAGCCTCCCGATCACCCTTTTGAAGTCCTCCAGATGGATTATATCCAGATGGAACGGTGTCGAGGATTCAAGTATGTTCTCGTAGTCGTGTGTGCTCTTTCCCGATGGATAGAGGCATACCCAGTTCCCGACTACACTGCTCCGACCACTGCCAAGCAGTTGGTTCGTGAATACTTCCCGCGGTATGGTTTGCCCCGTATCGTGTACTCAGATAATGGTCAGCCATTCTCATCCGAACTTGTGAAACACATTACACTTCTGTTAGGTTACCAGTGGAAGTTCCATTGTGTCCGGCATCCCGAGGCAGCAGGTCTCGTGGAGCGTCATAATCAAACATTGAAAATCCGACTTTCCAAGATCTGTAGAGATAAAGGTATAGACTGGATAGTTGCCTTGCCGGTCGCCCTCTTCTATATGAGGATGGTGGCCCATTCCCGTTCTGGACTATCCCCGTATGAAGTGGTCTTCGGTAGGCCACCGAATATGTGGGGGACGCCCATCCCGCGTAAAATAACTGATGTTGATTGTCTTATGCTGACAGATTACCTTGCCTCCTTGATGTCTGCACTACAATCTTGTCGTTCACAGGTAGCTGCAGCCTTTCCCGACAATACTGAGACGAAGCCCCATGAAGTGGTGCCTGGCGATTTCGTATACGTGAGGAATTTTGATCGGAAGAGTCCACTGGAGCCCCGCTGGCAATCGCCGAAGTTGGTTTTGCTGACAACGAGGACCGCGGTTAAGATAGAGGGCAGGAAGGGATGGCTGCATTCCAGCCATATTAAAAAATACTTTGGACTTCCTTCGGACTTGGACACTAAGCCCTGCCCTCCTCCACAAACTGACACGAAACTCCCTTTGGTTGAGAAAACTGCTTCAGAAATTTACAGACAAAAGTTACGATCTAGCAAGTCAGACAGTTTAATTGTTTAAGTCCTCCCCTAGGTGAATCGGTTAAATTAGTTTCTGACATGTATCCCCTAGATCAAGATAGAGAGACAGATAGACAAAGACAACATAAGAAAAAGGCGTATTGCAAATCACTTCGTAGTCGCTGTATAGTGACACTACTTGTTATGTTTTTCCTATGTTTGCTGATTATCACTGCTGGTATTCTACTGCATATATACTACCCTATATTCAAGCGTGCTGCTTATAATGTTACTACTGAACATTCTTTTAGTGACTTACCGCCTCATGAATTATCATATAGACTTGCGCTGCGCAACAACACTTTCATTAGTATGTTACATCACTCCCATCAGGCTACCAATGCTACTAATTGTTGGATATGTGGTCGTCTCCCCCCTTACCAAGAAAACAAGGGTGTTTTGCCCCTTTTCCCGTACCCGTTCACTCACAATGGCACATGTGGTGCATGGTTTAAAATGCTCAATTCCCTAGTTTCTACTGCTGCTATTTATGAAGGTAACTGGGTTTGGGGTGACCTGAACTTAGTCCTGCTTAAGGTATGCTACCCTGACAAGGAGGGACTCCCCGTTGATACTGGAACTGATCTAGAAAACGAAGTATATGGGTTAGGAAATTACACAGTCACTTTCATGATTTTATCTGTCGAATCCGAAGCTGCTCCTGTTCTACCTGCTATGGCAGTCTTGCCTGTTACTGGTGAACTATGTGTTCGCAAGAATGGTTCTGTACACGTAGGTCATAGTAAATGTACCACTGTAGTTGAATTTACTGATCATGGTAGATCCACGTTTAGGGCTCTACGTCATTCCTATTTTGTTTGTGGTCATACCGCATATGTCCGTTTGCCTTTAGACTGGGATGGCACTTGTTATATTGCATTCCTTCTGCCACCTGTTTTTCTAGCCCCTCCCGACTATCATAGAAACACCAATTTGGTTAAGCATAGATACAAGAGAGATCTCCCGCTTGTCAATTATAAAGAAACTACATGGGAACAATATACAGATTTCAATAAAGGTTTCTTCCCCTACCTAGGTACTGTTTCAAATAGTAAACTAATCCGTAGATTGACCAGAACCCTCGAAGCAGTGGTACTTGAGACCGCTTCAGCTCTAGGTAACTTAACGGAGGAGCAGTCCGCTATGCGGGTTGTTGTTCTTCAAAATCGTCTTGTTATTGACGTCATCTTGGCAGATAGGGGTGGAGCTTGTAAGGTCATCGGGTCAAGCTGCTGTATTTTCATCCCTAATAACGCGCCAACCGTGTACAAAGCTATTACACGTCTCCATAAGATTGCAAGTTTAATTCATCAGACTCCAGGCACCTGGACTTGGTCCGGTTGGTTCTGGACAACGTTGTCTGCCTGGGGGTGGAAGATCCTATCCCTCCTAGGTATTGGTTTTCTTGTAGTATTCAGTTGTTGCCTGTGTATCCAATGTGGACCGGCAATTTGCGGCCTGTGTGCCACTTCATGTGTTCCACGTTCAAGTACTCGTTCAAAGCGCCTAAAGAAAGAAGAGCAAATGATGTTAAGTGAACAAGTCGATCAATTAATGAGAATCGATGTTTCATGAAGGGTCCGTGGGGAACAAGGAGGGAATGAGGAAATATAATTTTTGATCAAGTAGTGTTCCCCAGCGAGTACCCCACCGTCTCCATGTACTAGCTTGCAGTGCATGTTATTTCCCTCCTGTGCCAGCTACGAAGACGCAAATACATTTGCGTCCATCTTTAACTTGTCCTCTTTCAGATCCGCCATGAACGGATTGAATATTCAGTTCCTATATATATCATGCCACCGTCTTTTTGTGGTACACTTTACACGTTTTTCAGCTCTGGCGAAGTAGGCCCAGAATATGCCATTGAGCTTTTTTTTTTTCGAGTTCTCTCCTGCTTTCTGACTCCGAGGGCCTCAGCCCAGGCCACCTCTGTGCCAGTGGCCCCCACCTTACTTCCTTGCGCGGCTCCGGCGCATAGCCTAACCTCTGCCTGCCAAGACCGTCTTCAACCTTCGAATTATCTGCTCCACTCCTCGAAAACACATTCCTGTCTCGTAGTTCAAGTAAACATCCTCCCAGCTGCAGGAGCAGAGGGCCCGGTTCTTCTGTCTCCGTGCAAGTAATTCATAGACTCCGTTGCCATGGTAGGCCCATGCCCCCTCACCCCGCATGCCAACACGTAGACGCATACATGCAGACAGTATAGAGTAGTCTCTGCCCGAGAGACCTTCCTTCCAGACACTACTGTTCCTTAAACATACGATACCAGATACGATTTGGGATTAGGTTGATCTGACATCCCAGACTTATGTCTACACTTATGTCTACACTTGTAGTGCTAAATGTCAAGTCCTTTCACCTTCTGGTTATACGTCAGACACACGTCAAGCTGCTGCGCGCGCATCTCTGCCTTATATTTCTGCTGACATTGCAAGATTCTCTTATGTATCCACCCATTTTGTGACCTCATGATCAATGACGTTTCTAGTGTACGCCTTCATGCACGCCTATTATACCGCCTTTTTAATGACGTTTAATGACGTTTCCATGTTTTATCTCTACTTTTCCAGCTGTTACGCCTACTATATGCTCATACATTGTAATGCATTGACTATATATATGTGTTTCTGTAAACAATATGTTGTCTGTCTTCCCTTCCTGAACCCTGTGTGGTGATGGAATGGTTATGCCACCTTGGCTCGAGCCAATAACCCAATTCCTTTTACAGGAATAAAACCCTTTTGAGTTTACCTCAATATCCCGGATTTTGCCTCTTATTTTTCTGAGTTATTCTTATTGATTATTGATAGCAAATTAAGTATAGGTAATCGATTTTACCACACCTGGATGACATCGCGGTGTTCAGTGGCACCTGGCCAGAACACCTGCGACACCTCTGGGAAGTGTTGATGGCCCTGCGCAGAGCAGGCCTCACAATCAAGGCAAGCAAGTGCCAGATTGGGCAGGGTTCAGTGGTGTACTTGGGACACCAAGTGGGGAGTGGCAAGGTAGCACCCTTGCAACCCAAAATCGAGACCATCCTGGCTTGGGAACCCCCCAAGACCCAGACTGCAGTGAGAGCCTTCCTGGGGCTCACTGGGTATTACAGGAGGTTTGTCAAGGGCTATGGCACGATCGTGACCCCCTTGACAGAGCTGACTTCGAAGAAGCAGCCCAGGAATGTGATTTGAACTGACACCTGTCAGAAGGCTTTTGACACCCTGAAGACTGCCATGTGCACGGCGCCCGTGCTCCTGGCTCCTGATTTCTCCAAGGAATTCATAGTGCAAACAGATGCTTCAGAGCATGGTGTAGGGGCTGTTCTTTCACAGATGACTGAGGAGGGCTTTGACCAACCCGTAGCCTTCATAAGCAGGAGGTTACTTCCACGGGAAAGTAGGTGGAGTGCAATAGAGCGTGAAGCATTTGCTGTGGTCTGGGCGCTGAAGAAGCTAAGACCCTACTTGTTTGGGTCTCACTTCCGAGTTCAGACGGACCACAGGCCCCTCAGATGGTTGATGCAAATGAGGGGTGAGAACCCGAAACTGTTGAGGTGGTCCATTTCTCTACAGAGTATGGACTTTACGGTGGAACACCGCCCTGGCACCGATCACGCCAACGCTGACGGTCTGTCCAGATTTTTCCACCTTAGTGATGTGGAACTCCCTGGGGAAGGGTAGTTCCCCCCACATTTCAGCTGGAGGGGACACATGTTAGACCTGGCACCTTGGCGTGAGTTTCCCTTCCACTTTTTGCTGATGTGCCTCCGATGTTTTGCTGGTTTTCCGATACTCAGGGCACTGCGCCACGGCCGACCCGTGCCGCACTGTAAATTGTACATGCGATTGGTATCCATGATTGGTTCATTGGATTTACTGTTAGTCCCTAGTAAAGTGCACTAGGAGTGCCGGGGCTTGTAGATGCCAATACTGCTAGTGGGCCTGCAGCGCTGGTTGCGCCACCCACCGAAGCAGCCGTAAAGATGTGTCTGGGAACTGCGACCGCAGAACCCGCGTGCGGTCTCGTACTGTCACGCTAGCTGGGCAAGTGCACCCACCTGCCAGCCCCTGAACCTTCCCTTGACTACATATTAGTCACCCCTATGGTAGGCCTACGGGCAGGGTGCGTTGTAGATGTAAGGTAGGACAGGCCCTGATGTGTGTGGCATGTCCTAGTAGTGACTTACAACTAAAATCGTATTTCACTTTTGAAGGCTACCTGCTTCCATTAGGCCAGACTGAGCTGCTGGAATTATTACACCCTATAATCCCAGCAGGCTCAAGGAGCATGGTAGCGCGTCGTGTTTAGTATGCCTGAACTCAGGATGATAAAATATTTCTTGTAGTCAAGTTTATTTTAGTATCCTGTGTTTGCAAAAGCTACTTTTAGAAAGTTAGCATTTGCTTGCCTAACCATTTCAGCCTGCCTCTGCTGGTATGTGTATCTGACGGTCTGGGATGTGTGAGTGACAGGGCTGGGGGATGACAGGTGGTGAATGCGCAGATTACACCTTAGTGGGAGGTAGGAGTGGCTCTTGACTCTGGATCTTGCTGTACTCTGCCATCACAATGCTGGCTCCACCCTCCTGGGGAGCGACGGATGACTCAGCCGACACCTGGCCCAGGAAGGGCGAAGCCCCATCAACAAGGTACTCTGGCTGCCCCTGTCCGCACAATGCTGGCTCCACCTCCTGTGGGGCGTCTGATGCGCCTGCCCCTCACACTGAAAGCAGAAGCCGGAGTACACCCACCAGGGTACTCAAGGACTGAAAGTGGCTATGCAAAGGCCCCCCTGGCCTGCGAGAACAAAAGAAATGCAGTATAAGAGAAGGAGCCCTGCTCCTTGAAAATTAGATCCTGTTTGGGCTACAGAAGGAACTCTGCCCGACGAGAAGGACCGTGAAGGACAAGGAAGAGTGCTGTCTCTTGCCTGTGTCTGGTGCCTTGCTGCCGAAGGAGAGGAAAAAGGAAAGACTGCGAGAAGACTTTTACTTGACAAGACTCTGTGCCAAACTCTGCTGAAACGATCTCCAAGGGCTTGCTGCTGAACTTGCCCCCTGACCAGCGCCCCAGGACCAGTGGGCGCTACACCCTGAAGAAAGCGACTGTGTGTGCTGCTTATCGCTGCAGTACTGACAGAGGGGTCTGGGAGCTCTGGGCAAGCCTGCCACGCTCCCCGTAATCCAAGGTATCGATATCCTCCCGAACACCGTGACCGGGACCCAAGGCAACAGCGAGAGCAAAGTGAGGTCCAGCCGCCGCTGGCCTGAACACCGTGACCGCACCTGCACCGGGAACCGAGAGCAAAGCGAAGGAGGACCCGTCCGGTCCAAGCTCCCGAGCTGACTGTGCTTCGAGCCGTCAGCCCACCTGCAAAGACGGACAGCCGCCCTGTGAGAACCCCCCTCTGGTCGGTATCCTGCCCGACAGCTCAGCTGTGAGCGCACAGCTGCAACCGGCCCTTGGCTGGGTACGTCCTGCACTTGGGGACCGTACTGCCACTGGCCGCCACCACAACAGCCGCCGCCTCCAGGGTCGGAGCGGACGACGAGGAAAGGACCCGGCCGCCACAGAGCACCGCTGCCCTGGATGACCCGTGACCTGCTCGGCTGAGAGCCGCAACGAACAGCGACCCCGGGAAGGCAACGCGACGTGGGACAGCTCCCCTGGAAGCCGCCCGCTCTACAAGAACTTTGTTGAACCGGCCAGAAGGCCCTAAAGAACGCTTATTGCTAGAAAGAACTGTGGCAACTTGAACTAAGTAACTTGGAACCGCTATTTAAAAGTTTGATAACTGTATTCATAAGCCTGCTTGAAACTTATATAAAGATATATATTTTTACAGAATACAGTTTGGTCTCATTGTGTGGTGGGTTGGTTGTGAGGGTGTAATATTGCAAGTGTTTAACCCTATGTGCCCCAAAGATTAGCCTACGACTGCTTAAGCCACACTACCTAGAGGGTAAGCAGAGGTTGTCTGGAAGGTAACCCTCAGCCCTGACGAGGAAGAGAGAGTCCCTGCTTGTCGCTAGTGTTACACTGCGCCAACTAGAGCCTCCCCCTTCCTACATATTCAAACTGCGTTTGCACTCAGTTAGTGCTTTTTCTAAACAACACTTTGTGTTCAAGTTTAAATCATAATTGATGGTTCTACTGTTTGGCCCTTTCACTATTGAGAGCTATACCTCCTCATTTTCTTTCTACAGTGGCTTGCACAGACTGTAAGGACACCCGGAGCATTCAGGTGACCGTGTGCACTTGTTTATGTTTCTTTGGTGTCACCTTTTGTTTTTCACCTGGTGTAGTAGCATTTGTTTTATTTCTGGTCCTGATGAAAGCAAGGACACAATAGTCCTCTAATTGCTGAAACTAGTCGACCATATTGACCTGAGGTTGTCTACATAAACAGACAGTTTGCGGTTGCACTGTTTTTAACATTGGTATGTTAAGCACACCTGGAATAAATCTCTGTCTAGTGCTTTTTCTAAACCAATTTTAAACACACTTTTTCTTGGTTTCTTCCTTTTCACACTTTTTCTGCACTGCACACCCCAGTCCCACTTTCTCTGCCACTCACCTACATCGAGTGGTATTCCACACTGTCGTCTCTTACACTCACTGAGGATACCCCCTACCACCGGGTTGACCTCCGAGTAGAGCACTAATAACCTATGACGGGTGGTACGGATAGAATCCCAAATGATGAAGGGCGGATCCGAATGGTGACTGATGGGTATTTTTCCTCATCCTAGGAGAGCTCTCTGTGACACAACCTGTTAGTGAGTGTGGGTTCTCGGTTGGTTCTCTTTACTGATGGGCACTTTGATCTGAGACCCTCTGGTACCTTTGTTGTTTATCAGTTCTTTTGGGGGATAGTACCCAGAGCCTGGTCTTTAAACTTCCCCTAGGTCCTCCTCCACCGTAATGTTCTGTTGATCCTGGGAGTCCACAGCCCCTCCGACTGGTCCTGGGAGTCCACAGCCCCTCCGGCTGGTCCTGGGAGTCCACAGCCCCTCCGGATGGTCCTTGGAGGCCCCAGCCCCTCCGGGCTGGTCCTAGGAGTCCCCAGCCTCTCCCCACCGGTCCTTGTTGGGAGTCCCCAGCCACTCCCTGCGGGTCCTTGGAGTCCCCAGCCACTCCCTGCTGGTCCTTGGAGTCCCCAGCCACTCCTGGTTGGTCCATGGAGTCCCCAGCCTCTCCCCACTGGTCCTTGGAGGCCCAAGCCTCCCCCTGCTGGTCCTTGGAGTCCCCAGCCACTCCTGGCAGGTCCTTGGAGTCCCCAGCCTCTACCTGACGGTCCTTGGATTTCTCAGTTTCTCACCGCCGGTCCTTGAAGGCCACAGCCTCTCCACGCCGGTCCATAGAGCCCCGAGCCTCTCTTTGCCTGACCTTGGAGCCTGAGCCTCAATTTTATCTGACCTTGGAGCCCTGAGCCTCTCCCCGCCGGTCCACAGAGCCCCAAGCTTCTCCTTGCCTGGCCTTGGAGCCCTAAGCCTCACCTTGCCTGGCCTAGGAGCCCCGAGCCTCTCCTTGCCGGTCCATAGAGCCCCGAGCCTCTCCTTGCTTGGCCTTGGGGCCCGAGCCTCTCTTTGCCTGCCCTTGGAGCCTGAGCCTCATTTTTATCTGACCTTGGAGCCCTGAGCCTCTCCCCGCCGGTCCATAGAGCCCCAAGCTTCTCCTTGCCTGGCCTTGGAGCCCTGAGCCTCACCTTGCCTGGCCTAGGAGCCCCGAGCCTCTCCTTGCCTGGCCATGGAGCCCCGAGCCTCTCCTTGCTTGGCCTTGAGGCCCTGAGCCTCTCTTTGCCTGACCTTGGAGCCTGAGCCTCATTTTTATCTGACCTTGGAGCCCTGAGCCTCTCCCCGCCGGTCCATAGAGCCCCAAGCTTCACCTTGCCTGGCCTTGGAGCCCTGAGCCTCTACTTGCCTGGCCTTGGAGCCCCGAGCCTCTCCTTGCCTGTCCTTGGAGCTGTGAGCCTCTCTATGCCTTGAGTAAATCAGTTGAAGCAGTGAATGCAGCGCACTGAGTTTTTGTGAATCAGGGTGGCCGATTTGTTTGTTTGTGCCACTGAAAGTGTGGTGTTCTGACACTTTTCATCTAAAGTGCCCTAGTGTAATGTGAACCCCAGATCCATGTGCGGACATTCCGAAAGCATGTCAAGTGCATATATGTGCAATTAATTTGTGACACATGTATGGTAGTAGGGCCAATGGGATCCATTTTGTTTGTCCCCCAGTTTAGCATGCCATAAGATGGAGGGTGGAAACAAGCATTTGCAATGCAATCTCGCATTAATGAAAATTTGAGCCATTATTATTTGCAATGCCAATAGGTCAAACTTTCAGTAATGCGAGACCTATGCTTGTTTAATCTCGATCTTATCTTCTGGATCCCTAGACGTTCTTCAGCAGGACAGTCACAGTGGTCTGTAGAAAAGTGCCTAAATGTTCTCCCTCTAGATAACGACGTGGATGGACGTGGATGGATGCTGCATTTGCCCGTGCTGCCCGTGCTGTGAGGGGGAGAGGGTGTGCAAGCGAGGAGTCAAGTGATGGCCAGAGCTGGCCACCCAAAGTATCAATTGGTGATGTCAGCTGGGAGAGAACCAAGCACCAAAAGGTGAGACAGATGCACAATATTAACCAACCAGAGGAAAGCAATTTTAAAAATCAACCCAACTAACCAACCAAGAGCAGTGGGCGTGTCCAAAGTCCCTGACAGCCCATATACTGAATACAGCATGCATCGCAGAGCAGTGCCGTTCGGTAATTGGTGGGGGAGGGGTGGGCTGGCAGTTTCTATTGTCGCAGATGTGAACGTTTATAGACAGGGTCTCCTCTTTTATCTGTCCCTGATTACTGCTTCAGGACAGCTGATACCAGCCAGGTGCAGAGCTTTCACATGTCATTGTGCTCTTGTTTTAAAACTGCTGCTTGGAGCCAGCATCATTACCACCTACTGTTAGATCCGTCACCTTGCACAAAGGCTGTGTGCGAGTACCGGCCAGAAAATGACATTTGAGAATCAGTCCAAACTGGTTCTGAAACCTTAGACAGTGCTTCAACTTACCCTATCTGGAAAACGTATATATACGTGTGATCCCAATAGAGCGCACTGAGTCCTCGCACAAAAACCTCCACCAGGAGCCCGTCAGCGCCCATTCCTGTTCTGGGACTGGCTGGAGGAATCGTGGACGGGTCCATGGCCACCCACGGAAGAGGAGCCAAGGAAATTCAGCAGGAGAAGATGCAGCCGCGGTAGACAAAGCAGACACCAGACAGGAGCCAATGCGACCTCCACTGCTCCAAACCTAGAACAGAGAAGAGCATAGAGGCAGGAAGCACTACACGTGGCTGCGACACTGGGAGCAGCAGCACAGAACCCCGACCGCCACCGGAGCCCGTCCAGATCCTCGGACACTGGCGACTCCATACCCTCCAGGCTCGACGACCCTGAAGAGTATTGATTACCATAAGTTACAGCGCAGACGGTGGACAATATCATATGACTTTTTATGAACTCATGTGCCCTGTAGAAAACAACACATGCAAGTAAATGTAAATGTAAATGTGCTGGACTTGTAAAGCGCACAGCTGCCCGTAAGCGTCCCGGCGCTTGCTTAGGGAACCCGTCCTGGTATTCCCCTGTGAGAGACCACGGCAGGGTGTCCACAAGGTGAAAGCCAGGCATCCCGCCGCGAGGGGCCTTAGTGGAGATTAAGCAAGCTATTGCCCAGAGTCGCAGAGTGTGACCCCGTGAGTTGAGTAGGCACCAGAGCGAGAATTGTCGAGTCCGTGGAATTTTACCTGCCATACTGGCAAAATGTTATGTAGAGAATAACATGTTGATTAAATTCTTGTTCTTTGCGGAAAACAGCGCCGCCCTACACACTGCTGCAAACCGCACATACCAAACATTGCGACATAGGACATGTGCAGCGCATACATTTCCTCCCGCTCTGCGGACCAGCTGGAGGGCTACACAGCCCCAACACAACATCGAGGGACAAAACAACCCCTACCAATCGCAGGGCACACATACCCATACCATATGTCAGTTTGATACAGGTCTAGCCTTCAGATGGCCAGCTTAGTTTGGACGAACACCAAATCGGAATTCGCCCTAATAGTTATGCACGGTTCAGTTTACACTTATA
The DNA here is from genome assembly GCF_964263255.1 of Lissotriton vulgaris. NCBI lineage: Eukaryota > Metazoa > Chordata > Amphibia > Caudata > Salamandridae > Lissotriton > Lissotriton vulgaris. Next base: position 36,160,933 of record NC_141698.1, on the reverse strand, counting down.
CCTTGTTGTTAACACTACAGAGTTGGAGCACGCCCACATGCATCAAGAATCATAGTGCATTGCCCTCCCTACACCGACTTGGTCAATGTAAAAGGGAGACATGGTATTGGTTAACATAGTCACATGCAACATGCGCTGTATACTCACACACCAGCACGCATATATTCAATCTATGCCTATCTGCGGTGCAGAGCAGCCGACATCGTGCTGCTTCAAGAGACGCACATGTGTCACGTGGAACTGGGGCACCTACGCGGCTGATGGCTACTCGCCCCAGGCGATGGGTGTCCTCATTTGGGTGAGAGTTGGGGGTCCCGTTCACAAGTGAGGAGATGCTAATCGACCCTGAAGGTATATACACGCTAGTTAGTGGGCGACTCAATGGCCAAACTGATCCTCCTTGGTTCCATCTACGCCCGAATGTCAGCCAGCCCTCATTTTTAGAAGGCCTTACAAAGATATTAGCAGGGTGGAGCAGAGACCCTGGTTCCTTGGAGGGGACTCTGTGCTTAACGTAGACTTGGGCAGGTCGTTCCCGCTCCTGACCAGGACCACAGTGGCATCCAACGCACAGGCCCTCACAGACCGACTGGCACACTGGGCGCTATTAGATATATGGTGCACCATTATTCCTTATACCCGTATCTACTCATACTACTCAGCGGTGCACAGGCTGCATTGCTCCCTCTTGTCCACCGAATAGAATACCTAGGCTGGACGTACTCTGACCACAATCCCCAAATACTACAACTCTCCTTGGGAACCTGAATGCCTTCCTGCCCGCCACGTGGAGACTCTAAACCGCAGAGCTGAATGACCCAGCATTTCGCTCCTCACTGGGAACGGCTATCCTTGAATATTTTGAGATCAACGAAGAAGCCGCAGGGGATACACTGGTGGAATGGAAAGCTTTTAAAGTCATGACAAGGGGACACTGTATGGGTGCGACCAGGAACATACGTAGGACACTAACCTCCAATCTGAGTAAAAGGGAAGAGACAGATGCCGCCTAGAGACACTGCGCACAAAAGACGCTGTGCTGATAGAACGTCTCCGCTGTCACAACTACACTGTGCACACGGCCCGCACTCATGGCACTGCTGATCGAGCAGGCCGACTCCTGGTCTGGCTAATCTGCCAAGAACATGCTCAGAAACCAATAGCCACACTACGAGCTGACACAGGGCTTCTAGTACACTTGCAGCGCGGCATTCACACAGCTTTGACACAACACTACAAACGGCTACACCAATCCCAAAGTCGCTATGAGTCACACACCCTCACAACCTTCCTAGATCAAGTGCAACTGCCTGAGGCGATGCTGGCGCATAATGAGATACTAGACGCACAGATCTCACTAGAGGAGATTAAAGAGGCAATTTTGATCCTGGCTACACAGAAGACTCCGGGACCCGAAGGACTCCTGGCATAATATTACAAGGCATATCAGGTATCATTAGGGCCATGAATACACACCCTCTATGCAGCTGCTGCAGAAGTGGGACGGCTCCCTCCTTCGCTGTGCGAGGCGCACCTGATATCACTGCCCAAACCCGACAGGGACCAAACAGACATGGGCTCCTACCGCCCCTTGCCCTACTCAATGCCAACTATAAAGTATTAGCAAAAATCCTGGCGGACAGACCAGCGCAATCTGTTCCCACCCTGGTGCACGCCGACCAAAATGGCTTTGCGCTATCCCGAAACACCTCTCAATTTACGCAGTTTTTTTCGAATTGCAGCTTATTCCACATGCCTGTGGCCGAGAGCAGGCTGCCTCATACTTGACCTTGAGAAAACCTTTGATTCTCTTGAATGGAATTATATGTTTGCAACTCTCGAAAAATAACAGCTAGGCCCTGCCTTCCCTAAGCTGACCCGCCTGCTTTACACAAACCCAGTGGTAAGAGTGAAGGCGGGACCATACGTATCGGATGTGGTCCCAGTGCGACGAGGGATGAGACAGTGCTGCTCATTGTCCCCTCTCCTCTTCACGCTTGTGATGGAGCCGTTGGCTGAGTCAATAAGAACACAACTGCACAATAATATTCCATTAGGTGATGACACACACAAAGTGTCATTATACGCTGATGATCTGTTGGTCTAACTCAGGGACATCAACCACATGCCAGATCACCTGGCCCAAATCCTTCATGAATTTACGGCCATATCAGGGTTGAAAGTAAATGTCGCCAAATCTAAACTATATGCCTTTGGAGAAGGAAGCCGCGACCGAGGCCTTGTGCACAATGAGGTAAGGGTCCAGCGGAGCGTAGACGCATTCCGCTACCTAGGTATACGAATATATCGCCAACCACTAGATCTCTTTGATGGTAACCTAGGCAGGGCACTTGCTGCCGTTAGATCCCAGATGCAATTCTGGAGTACACTCCCCCTTGCAGTCGTGGTCAGAGTGGTACTGGTGAAAATGGTGGCCCTGCCGAGGTTCCTGTATTACTTCGACAATCTGCCCATTTATGTACCCACTTCCTTCTTCACCACGCTGGAAAAGGTGATGATAGACTTCATATGGGGCCCCAGACGACATAGGGTGACAATAAAGAAGCTATACTTACCCAAGGACTAAGGGGCCTGGCAGCACCCTGCTTCGAGCACTACTACCTGGTGGCCCAACTTCAATGGATCGCCAGGTGGATAGCAGATCGCCAACACGACAATATGGTGACCACACATAATATTAGCCCGCCATCACGGCCTTGCTGTTTTCGTATGAAACTAATCTCACAAACCTCGCACCTTCCTCTGGATCGAGCGCTCTCCATTTGTCCATAAGCTCCGTCCTTTTCAGATTGGGGGGCATGTTGTTGTTGATTGACTGAAGACGTCACAGAGAGAAAGGACCGAAAAAAACACGCCCCTCAATCTGAAATGGACGGGGCTTAAATTGACAGACAAACCTCTTCTCCTATGGCTGGCCGCCGTTTAGGAAGCCAGCCAATGGAAAAAAGAGCTGGCGGGTTTAAGCTTCATACTAGAAAACATAAAATCTCGTCAGCAAGACTGCGCAAGTGCAGCCTACGCTAGCCGAGACCTAAAAAACAGCAGCAGTTCAGGGGAAGTCATTATACTTTCTGTTTGATGTTAAATTCCTGTACTCATCTTGGTATGCACTGTTTTGATTGTTCCTGAAGGAAGTTAAGCACATTGTTTTTTTCTATACTTTCTCTTCTAGGTCGAGGGCGTAGATATCAATGGTGCAGCCAGGTGCGTTAGCACCGGGTCACACAAGCCTGAGGGGCCCAATATTCCACGATTATTGCTTATTTTACTACTCAACCAGTCCTAGGCCCATATTCCTGACCCATGGTGCCCTCGCTAAGCCTACGCTGTATGCCAATCAATCAATCAATCGATTTGTAGAGCGCTACTTTTCACCCGTGAGGGCATCCAGGCACTGTGTGTAAACATTTCAATAGGATCTGAATGAACATTGAAATTGCATGTTGTTTTTTGGTAACTGCCCACCACCTGTGAAAAGTTTTTGCCGCAAATTAAAAATAAATGGGGTAATCTGGTGTAGCAGGAGTGATAAACCATAAAGTTAACTCGATTCCCTGCGGCTGGCAAGTGATCAGGTAACCACCTCATCGATCACGCCATCATGATTGAGAAGTGTGAAAAGACATGACCATTTTTTTCTTTAGTCAAATATGCTTCTACCAGAGCTCAGAACATATTAAATTTCAATTTTAGAAAGGTGCTTAATTTGAGGCAAGAAAAAAAAATAGGTGCTGGGACTCCGAATTGAAGGAGCACCGCCAGTGCTGCTGAACGCTGGGCTTGTGGAATACCAAGTGTGCGGGTCCTGATTCACATCATGCCCCTGTCTTCTTCTGCCCCATCCTTGTTTTCCTCTCTTTCTCCTCCTTCCCTTGCTGTCTCTTTATTCCACTCATGCAGGTTCTTTTTCATCCATGCTTCTCGCTTCATCCTTGTTTTCCTCTCTTTCTCCTCCTTCCTTTCGGTCTCTTTATCCCTCTACTGCAGGTTCTTTTTCACCCATGCTTCTCACTTCATCATTGTTTTCCTCCCTTTCTCTTTCTCCTCTTTCCCTTTCTGTCTCTTTATCCCATTCCAGCAGGTTCTTTTTCACCCATGCTTCTCGCTTCATCGTTGTTTCCCTGTCTTTCTCCTCTTTCCCTTCCTGTCTCTTTATCCCACTCCTGCTTCTCGCTTCTTCATTGTTTTCCTCCCTTTCTTTTTCTCCTCCTTCCCTGCCTGTTTCTTTACCCCACTCCAGCAGGTTCTTTTTCACCCATGCTTCTCGCTTCATCATTGTTTTCCTCTCTTTCCCCTCCTTCCCTTCCGGTCTCTTTATCTCACTCCTGCAGGTTCTTTTTAGATCGAGCAGACCTACTCTCAATGCGTGAGCATTGAGAGTGTCTGCTTCAGACCTTTTGTGGCCCGTATTTAGGAATGTGGACAGCTACCAGACGCGCGCTTTGACGAGGTCAGATTTCACCTCAGGAGCGAGCGTCTGGTAGCTGCGCATGCGCAAAGCCCTTTCTCACACACAGACACAGGCAGCCCCCACCCCTCTGCATGCATGCATGCATGCACGCACACACACACACACACACAGGCGCGCGCATGCACACGCAGGCATACGGCACACATACAGGCACACATACAGGCACACTATCCCCTACCTCGCATTCTCTCTCAATCACACACAGTCACGCATGCGCACACACGTTCCCTCGCGCACACATGCACACACGCGCGCACACACTCCCCCCCCCACCACTCCCCAGGCATACACACAGGCACGCACGCACTTTACATCAGCCCTGGGCCCTACTCACCAACTGCGCTCTTCCGGCGGGGCTCCTCACGGCGCGGCGTCTCCTCATCTAAATCGGGGCTCCCTCAGGTCAGAGGAGCCCCGCAACAGGCGCCACACTCCTCCTTCTCCCCGGCCCCCTCCTGGGGACCCGGGCTACACCAGACGGCAGGGCGCTCCATGCGCCGGCAGCTCGCGGACCTCGGGAGGCGGGACTTCCGGTCGGCCGCGAGCGGATTGGCCGGCCGGCCAAGAGCTTACGGGTCGCTGCGGGCAGCGCGGCGGCGCCTGCCTCCCATGGGATTTTTTACACCCCTTAGTGCTTGTTTCAAATTAAATTTTGTCTACATACACAGCTATTAACTCGGTCACGCAGAACAGTGCTAAAAGGCACGACCAAGATTTAATTTTCGTATTTTGTTATTTCGCTTAAATGAAATCAGGAGATCGGACTGGGGAGAGAGCGCGTGTGTGCGTGCCTGCGTGCGTCCTCCCTCCCCTCAAAAACAACAGACTGGGCGTTGAGCAGAGAAGCTTTTACTTTGGTTTAGCCTGAGGCCTTGTGAAAGGTGTTTTTTTTTTGCTGCCAGTGTAGGTCCGATATGCGATCCATCTGTGAGAAATGCCAAATCAGTATGTAGAAAATGAAATGAAACCCGAGCCTAGGCCAGAGCGTGCACTCATTACCGTCTGGCCCTGATCCAAGGCGCCGATAATGGCGGCCCGTTCAGCCACTGGTAAGCTTTGTGTTGGTTTTTGGGAATTCACGCTTAAGAAGTGTGTAGATAGGGGTGGGATGGCGAGGTGATCTGTTGGCTCTTATGTATAGCATTACTGCTAGCGTCGCTCCATGTGAACCTAAGCATGACAACTTCATAGCGCTGTGCACCCTTGAAGGGGGTGGGGAGGGGGGCAGTTTCAGAAGAGCCTCATCAATGCCAGGAACCTCCACACACCCCTCGTTTCCTCCTTTCGCCCCTCCCTGCTCATCTTCTCAGCTGTGCTGTATACCAAAGGCTTGCAAACTTCTCCTTTCTGTGTACTTGGCATTTCTGTGTACACACCTACCGACATTGCCCTTCGCCCTCCACCATCTACGGCACACAGCCCTGTTCCACGTGAGCATTTTACTCAGGGCTGTAAAGGACAGGCATAGCTGGTCTCTATTTCTGGGCCTCTGAGCCAGACCAGCCCGGGTGATTGGCCAACTGCTGCTGGAATTGACCCCTCTAATCGATACTCCAGTCTCCAGCCGTGGAGGGGGAAACACATGGACGCCTGCCTTGTATAAATAAATATCGCTCCCACTAATTACGCCCATTTTGAGTCTTGGTGTTGATGCTGTGCTGTCTGGCTGTTGGTACACATGATAAGGCTTGCCTTTTTTCGGTATTGTAGTATTTACGTGTACCCTCCTGACAGTCATCTAGGTCCCTTTTGGCCCTTCAAATGCTGCAGAGGCATGTTGGACAGGTCTGGTGTCATCACTATTCTATGATACACTGAACATAATCTTCACAAAAGTTATTTACAAATGTTTAAGCTATTGTCATTATAAATTACAATAACTTTTATTTAAGTATTCATTATTTAAAAAAAATTAAAAGCCATTGTTATTTGTAATATCAATATATCTATGTCACGTACATACAACACATATTGCATTGCAAATGCTATAGGTGTCACATTTGCGAAAGTTAAAACTATTGGCATTGTAAATGACAAAGCTATTAATTTCGCTATTTTCAAAACCAACACATGAATAAAATATTTGTCATTTACAATACTAATAGCTCAAACTTTCCGAATGCGAGACCTATTGCATTGCAAATGCTTGTTCACCTATGCTTCTCGCTTCATCGTTGTTTTCCTCCCTTTCTCTTTCTCCTCCTTCCCTTCCTGTCTCTTTATCCCAATCCAGCAGCTTCTTTTTCACCCATGCTTCTGGCTGTAGCATTGTTTCTTGCCTTTCTCTTTCTCCTCATTTACACCTTTCTTCAGTTCTTTCTCTTTCTCTTGTTCAATGTCTGATAAAAAATAAATTCCTATCTTCAAAAAATGTGAACCGGTGCCCGCCATCTGGAGCCAAGGGCACAAATTAAAAACACTTGGACAGAAACAGAAGGGGCTGCATAGCTCTAATTAAGCCATGGTAACATTTGTGACTCTGCAAGACCATTAGAAGGCATGTTGCATTAGTTTCTAGAATGACAAAAGTTGTATTTGTTGCACCTTTCCACATCAGAGGCCTTTTGCCACCGATTGTTTAAATATGGTTTCAATTCACCCCTCCCCCCCCGAAAACTGTTTGAGATTTTTAAATTCATGATGATAAAAAACTTGAGTTGTTGTGTGGGTTTCAACTTGCTTATTTTCATTAATAATAGCAAACCAGACTGCTTCCTTGTGGGGTCATGTCACTGATACAGTTAGCCACTCTTGGGTGTTTAGCCAGTAGAACTTTGCAGTCTGGGACTTGCAGTTTCACCTTCCTCATTAGGTCGAGCATTCAAGACCTCTTGTATATATTTTAGTATATATTATATATGTGTATGTACTTTGTGGGATCTGGAGATCAGCCCTAGGACGTGTCTGCTTCCGCTTAGGGACTTTTTCTTGTTCAACTGCCTCTACTTAACTGTCTTAATAGAAAACGACCAGAAGAGGTCAGTAAAAAAACAGAATTGCCTTCTGCTGAGGGGCTTTCTTTTTTTTATTTTTCTTGCAACTGCCTCTGTTTAACTTTCTTGATAGAAAACGACCAGCAGTGGTCAGTAAAATACCAGAATCACTTTAGCATTCTCTAGATTCCAGTCCATAGAAATCGTCTTCCACGAGCACCCGTAGACAATAATATTTTTTGTAAATCTTGTATTTTCAGTGATACGACCACCGAAGCCCCTGCTTTTATATTAAAAACAGAGCTTTGGTATACCATTTCCCGCTGAAAGGCAATATTTCTCTCCATGTGTTCCCATACCTGGTTGTGTCACGCCGTTTGGTGCTTCCTTTCCCTCCATGTTAAAGAACAGCAGATGTTTCAGCACCCAGGCTAATGTGCTGCATAGCTAAATACATGTAAGGTCCCAAAGGCGAGATCGATTGAATTGAAAATGCTTGTTTTTAAATATGCTATGAATGTACCAGGATACAAAGTAGGTGAGACTGTCTAAATGTGCCACACTCGAAAGAGGGCCAGCTGGCATTCGTGACAGATGCAAGATTTTACCCCAGTCGAGAAGATATGGTATGCACTCTCCAAGAATCAAGACATTTTTGATAAATGACAGTGAAATACTGTAAGGAGGACATGGATGTTGGTTCCCCAAAATGTCAGGTCAGCAGAAGTGACTTCACCTGCATACACCCACACCCCAATGACATCAGAAGGCTCCCCTTTTACCACCCTTTGCCCATCAACAGCCCCTCCCCCAGGTTTGGACTGGAAACAAAAGTCATCTCTGGCAAAAACGTTTAAACAAGCACAAAAGTGAGGGTCCCTGCGGCTAGATGGGGGGTCACTTGGACAGGGCCGGCAGGTCTTTCGTCCCTCTGCCTTTCCCCAATAGGCAGAATGCTAGGGGGTGTTCTCCCAGCACAGCACAGCCATGACCCAACCATGTCCACCTGCACCCATTCTATTTGTGGCCTCTTACAGTGCGGGCTGATTTTGGTTTCCATCTAGTCCTGCTTCTTGGGTCATTGAACCAGACTCGGAGACGTCTTAAGGCAGGGGCAAAGTGGGCCCCATCTCCCTAGGGGCCTCTTCAGACAGTACATTTTTCCTGCTCTAGTCTATTTCTAGAGCTCAGCATCTCTCCTTTTCTCTGCCTATCTCATCCTTTGACTACATCTCTCTGTACCCAGTGCAGTTTTAAAGATGTTTAGTGTCTGCCTGAAGGACATATTTCAACTGTTTTTATGTAATCTCGATTCTTAAAGTTTGTTTGGCATTAGGCGGACTTCGGTTCGCAGATAATGCACGTCTGGCTCCTAGCTTAGCCCCCTAGGCCTCCAAAGAAACACCAGGGTGGCGCCGTGGCCACCCCAGCTCTGGATGTGGCCTGCCCATGCCTGCAGAGACTTCCTTGCTGCTCAGGCCATGGGCAAAGCAAGAAGTGGAAGCAACAGAAACAAACATGGCTTTCACAGCCAAGGGACATTTCTTCTTTTCTTGCTGCTTTTCTGACCCCCCACCCCTGCGATCAGGGTCACCAAAGGGCAGCGCTGGGTGTAGAAGCTGCAACAACCCCAAACAAATTACCATGAAAGTGGAGTTTCACCAAAGTGTTTGTTCTTGTAGCATTCGAATAGTGCTTTGATGCCACTATTCCAGTTGGACCAGCTGTATGTAGTGAGTGGGAGTCTGTTCGAGCCCCCCCCCCCCCACCACCACCACCACTACCCTGCACTCCTAGCCGTAGGGCTTCCCTGGCCTGTACCTACTACAGTCATTCAGGCAGGGGCGGCTAGTGACATTTGAAAGTGGTGGGGCGTAAACTAATTTGCATATTGCACCGCAGCGAGCGAGCGCAGCAAGCGAGCCGGAACCACCTTGTATCCATCCATACATCATTCATGCATCCACCCACCCACCCACCCATCCTGCATCCATACATCATTCATTCATGCATCCACCCATCCATCCACCCACCCATCCACCCATCCATCATCCATCCAGCATCCATTCATGCATCCACCCATCCATCCACCCATCCATCCATCCTGCATCCATCATTCATTCATGCATCCACCCACCCAGCCATCCTGCATCCATCCTGCATCCATCATTCATTCATGCATCCACCCACCCATCCATCCTGCATCCATCATTCATTCATGCATCCACCCATCCATCCACCCACCCACCCATCCATCCTGCATCCATTCATGCATCCACCCTGCATCCATCATTCATTCATGCATCCACCCATCCATCCACCCACCCATCCATCCTGCATCCATCCTGCATTCATCATTCATTCATGCATCCATCCTGCATCCATCTTTCATTCATGCATCCACCCACCCATCCATCCTGCATCCATCATTCATTCATGCATTCACCCATCCATCCATCCATCCATCCACTCATCCATCCTGCATCCATCCTGCACCCATCATTCATAAAGGGGTGGGGATCGTGGGGAATAAACATTGCATGTAACACTGACAAAAACAAATGTTGCAGAAGGGCAGCAAAACGAGTGTAAATGAGGTCAGAAAAACGAGTCTAATTGACGGCAGAAGGGCAGCAAAACGAGTTGCAGAAGGGCAGCAAAACGAGTGTAAATGAGGTCAGAAAAACGAGTCTAATTGACGGCAGAAGGGCAGCAAAACGAGTTGCAGAAGGGCAGCAAAACGAGTGTAAATGAGGGCAGAAGGGCAGCAAAACGAGTGTAAATGAGGGCAGAAGGGCAGCAAAACGAGTCTAAATAAGGGCAGCAAAACGAGTCATTAGCAGTTAGATTGCCGACAAAGCTACACTCATTTGTAGCAGCGCGCCAAAAACCGCCATTCCAAGCGCGTGCATAACGACGTTACTTCCTATAGTGTTTCTTTAATGAGTTAATCAGGTATTTACTTTTCTCTCACCACATTTCATAAGCAAACCTGTGCTGCCTAACTGGCGATTGCTACTGCGGCATAATTTAATAAATAAAAATCACTCGGCATCTATATTTCTCAAGGTCGGATTTCACTTTCCGTGTACACTACACTACTACAGTGAACCCGTTTAGTAAACAATGTTCCTTCATAGCAGATAGCACTCTGATCATACCTGAGCTGGTGTGAACGCCGGGTCTCCCTGGCCGAGCGGTTCCTTCGGGACTTGACTGTCGCAGTGTCGCCCTCTCAAATATTCCTTCCTGGGTCCGGTCAGGTCAGGTCTGAGGTCAAGTCTTCCATCAAACAACCCCCATAAACAGAGGCCGCAGTACGAGGGAGGGAGAGAGCTCTGGCCCCCCAGACAGGGGGTTATGTACCCGGGCTAGGTATTGACCAGCCAATCCTGGCGCTGTATGGTGCCCCCCCTAGCCAGGATTGGCTGGGGGGGGCACCATAACTGCTCGCCCAGTCACCTTGTACAACCCCGGGGGCTGCCGCCCGCCCCCATGTCCTCTCTCTAAAGGGAAAATCAGGGGGGAAACAATCTGCGCATGCGCGGGTATGTTTGTGCCCAAAAGTCGACATGCGCAGCTTTAGCAGGCCCATCAGGCCCCCACCCCCCCTGCGCACTCCGGGAAAGTCGGGTGTCTCCCGGATTCCCGGCCGGCAGGTAGCGCAATTTTTAAAAAAATGTGTATGTGGTTTAGTGGCGACGCGGTGGGTCCATGGGGCTTAGTGGGGCTACGCCCCTACGCCCCAATGGACGCACCACGCCTGCATTCAGGTGCCCCTAAGGGAGGGTATGGGCAGGCCTACATCTAAGCCATAGGGTCTGGGCCCGAGCTCTCCCTGTCAAGAAATCCTGGCTGCACCACAGACCAGGAGACTGGAAAAGCACGAGGCTTAATTTGACCCAGAGGTCACAACGCAGGGCGCTGTCAGCAGAACCCGAGCTCCTGCCCCCTCCCCACCAAGTGACTTTTAAGCGGCTCGCAGACACTACTGCCTCCCGCTTGAGGCGGCCCTTGTTGCGGTGAAGTGTAAATCAAGGCTGATAATTCAATTGCGCGCGTTAAGTGCTTCCGCCGCGGACGGGCGGGGGGGGGGGGGAGCTCTCTCTGGTGGAGGAGCAGAGACTCTCATGGAATCAGCAGTCTGTGCGCCATGACCTCATTGTAAAGTAGTGGGCTCTAGGCCCACATACTTAGAAATAATGCGCAGTCACAGTGGCATGGTACTGGTAAACTAGCCCACGGCACGTGTGCCCGGCCCCTTATATTAGCAGTGTCACATGACTGGTGACGCCTGTGATGGGTAGGTGTAGAGTGTAGGTACAGCACAATCCTAAACACTAGAACGTGTCCTGCAGGACACTACGCCCCTCTAAAACTTTATTGAAAAAAAGAAAACCAAGTCCGCTGGGCAGTATTGGATCTCTTAACCACCATAGTCCCCCTCTGCAAAGTCGTTTGGTCTGGCCTGATCTGATCGGTGTTGGGGACTATTTACATAGTTCAGTGGGGGTGCATCCGGAGCGGTGGTGGAGTTCAGTGCACAGTGCAGGTATTTCTTTGAAGGTGCTCGGGCTCCATGGACAGTGAACCTGCAAAGACTGAGGATGACATTGATGGATGGGAGTCTTCCTTAAAGGCCTAAGTTTGTCCCAGTGCCCGCTGGTGGAGCAGCTTCAGACTTCCCTCTCCCACCAGGGCTTCCCTCTCACAGGAATCAACTTGAGGAACAGCAAAGCGGCTACCAGCAAACACGCAGGGTCAGACCCGCTTGTCGCCATTGTAAAGTAGTGGGCTCTAGGCCCACATACTTAGAAAGGATTGAAACAAACACAATGATATCGTACTGGCACTGACCCAGATCAAGTGCGCCCAACCCCTTTTAGTAGTAGGGTCACCTGACTGGTGACGCCTGAGAGGGGTGGGTGTATAGTGTAGGTACAGCACACTCCTGAACACTAGAACGAATACTACAGGACACTACACTCCTCTAGAGCCCACTGCTGGGCAGGCCAAAGAGGAACATTACACACACCCGCAGCACCATGGGTTATAGTGCCTTGGGCTATAAATTATATTTAAAAAAACAAGCATTGGCAGAGTCTACAACAGCTATTGGCTTTGTCAATGTTTTGTAGCCATGCTGCATAGCAAATAAATAAAGTTAAACCAGCTGTGTTTTGGAGCAGCACTTTTTTCTGTGCAAGTACGCAACTTCTGACGAATCCAAAAATGTACTCCTGTCTACCAACATGGGAGAAGCCAAAGCCCCTTCCTGAAAACTCCTTTATTGGTTGATGACATTACATGTCAAGTCAAATCTAACAAGCATTTACAATGCAACGGTTTCGCCTTTGTTAAAGTTAGAGCTATTGGCATTGTAAATGACAATTTTTTTATTTATGTGTTGGTTTTGAAAACCGATAAATTAATGGCATTGTCATTTACATTGCCACTAGCTTAATCTCTCTATGTTCACGTGGCGCAGACTCCGCATCATTTCCATCTGGTACTGAACTAGAGAGGGAAAACAAGAGCATGTTCAGAGCTTTTTAATCTCAGAGACGGAATTTACAACACGGTATCGAGTCCACTTGTTTGTCTTGAATGAGAAATGCCATGGTTGTGAGAGTTTGTGTGATGCAGAAAAATCAATCAACATGTTATCAACAAATAAAATAAGAAATAAGACGTAAAAACGGCACCCATTTGCACTTGTTTTCCCAGTGATGTTGCCCCATTGCAGTGTTCCTCATCATTGAGCTACATAGTTGCAAGTCCTCAACATAACTCATACAAGACCATGCACAGAAAGCAATTAAACACAAATACACCCTTGATATGTCATTGCAAGTCACGCGCAAAACGCCAACATAAACCGATAATGCGGACCTCCAGTTCATTCCAAGGCAAAGTGTTCATGCCATCTTCATGTCATCTTCCCTCAGAGGGACAAGCACAACCTCCCCTACATCAGCGGGCCCTATATGGATGTGCCAGAGTATTTTTTTTAGCAAGCAAACAAACAGAGGGCGAAACAACCACCCCTAGTTGGGACAACTAAAATGAATCCGGAGCTTCCTCAAAAACATCTAGACATACTATGCACTAGACTGTAAAGACGACTAGAGGGACCTAGTTTGAGCATTAATTCATCCCTCATACTTTAGTATAAAAAGAGATGTACTAAGATCTTTAAAAAAAACTTGCTTTAAACCGGCGTTTCAATCCACCCTTATGCCGTTTCTAAGAGCAGTAAGCAACAGGTGTTACTATTATCCATGTTGCTGCAGTCAGTTTACCAATCCCTTCTAACTTAAGGCCTAGCTTGCCTTGGCAGGATTCGATGTTGCGATCAGCACATCACTGCAGGGGCTAGAATCAAGTGGCTAACTCACAGCATCATCTTGTTAGCTACAATCGGCTAGCTCCATAACACACAGGACAACATTCAAACAGTGCACAGTACAAGTTGTAGGATCATGTCGAACTGCATGCTGCAGAGTCACAGCAATGCCATGAACTTGCTGGCCCCCCACGTTAACATACACCATCTGCAATCCCCTTCCGCCATCAGATCTGCACAGCCCAGATGATGCGAAGTGCGCTCTTCCTCCCACCTCTGGCTTCTTCAATGTACTAGTTAAAGTACACAGCAGTGCCGTAAGCCTGCCTCCCAGAGAAACAAATGCCCAAAGGAATACTGATAGTGCACCCTCACCTTGGCCCTCCTCCATCATGGCCTCAACCCGTAAAGACAACACAAAAGCGGAATTCTGTGGCAGGACAGAGACGACAAAAGCAAAGTAGATGGTTAAGAGTCACTATAGCAGCATCTGTCAACTGTACTACGGCTGCTCGGGAGAAGCTCCATTCCAAACACGTCTGACTGGAGGAAGGCCTACTGAAATGTCAGCCTGACTGGAATAGCGACTTGTCCCACTCGGCATCTTCCTAGGAACTGGCCCCACAGCGTGCCATGCCCCTCTATTCAATCTTACCTTCCTCTGAGTGGGTCCGATGCCCAGACTCCTGACCCCACTGCATGCCTCTTCCAGCAGCGAGTCACTGGTTGAGACAGGTCTGCCCCGCTGCGGGGTGCTTGAGACACACCAACACCTCCCCGCAGCGTGGACTTCAGATGTTGACAAGTAATCTGCGAGTTTGTCCAGGGGTCAAGAGGCGCTCTGTGCTTAGAGTAACACGACCAACATTCACAAACAGCAGAACAAAAACCCATCAGTTGAAAAGAAGGGAGCACGCACGTATCTGGAAAAGGGGTGCCTGTCCTGCCCCCGCCCGGTGCGCTTCGTGCACCTTCTTTCACTCGCTCCCTCTCTCTCCCTTGGTATGTGCAATGCTGCCAGGTGAAGAAACCGCACACTGCCGCCTCCTCCCACTGAGGAGGTGAAGGGGAGGGCTGGCCCTTGTTGTAACCCCACCCTCGACGTGCAACGCACACTTCCTCAAAATGCTGCCTTTTCGGAACACTCCCACTTACCACAGGCGGTGAGGTAGAGAGGCGGCGGCGGCTCGGGCGCACACAGGAAGCCGTGCCCTCTGCCTCCGGGGCACAAATAAAGCCGAGAACTTAGAGCGGCTGCCTTTGCACGAGCCGTGCCCCTTCTGGCCACAAGTTGCACCTCAGTGTGCACTGGCGCCCACCTCTTGTGAGGACAGGGTGCGGTTGCCAGCTATGGTGAAATATTATCGGCATTAATAAAAAGACAATTCCCTTAGGAACTGCCTGCGAGTCCTTTGGTTTCATCATAGACTTCATCAGCTCTAATCCCAACGAAGACTCCTCTCTGACTCACGGAGAGGACAATCGCGCAGCCCACTCCCGAAAAATACACTTCGAAACTGACCAAAACAAGGCGACCAAAAAAAAAAAAATAGCAACCGCCCACCGCCACAATGACGACGTGAAAGAGGCGGAGAGGGAAAAAATGTCAGGAACGCCCAAGAATCTGGTCCGTGATTGACGGACAGATCTCTGTTCCAATGGCTAGCCTCCATTTATGGAGCTAGCCAATGGAACAGAGGGCGGGACTAAGAGTACTCTGTAAGAGACATAAGATTTCTCTGGGGGCGGAGCTAAAGCTCCGTGCCCCAGGCGAAACCTAAAAAGCACTGTGATGGGGCAAGCGTTAGCAGCTCCATAGTGCTTTTTTCATTTTGAGCTGTGTGCTCCCCAAAGACAAAACTGAAAGAGGGATTAAAGTACAGGTTAGAGGGGATGGGAGAGCACATGGAAAACCGAGGGAGGGCAGTGTGGCAAGCCACGGGACAGTGGATACCTACACGGACTATGGAAAACGAGTGGGAAGGGCGGGTGCAACCACGGAATAATACTTGTGGGAAGTACATGAGGGAGACAGCTACAAAACACGCACTCTCTAGAGTGTTTAAACAAAAAGAACAAGTATTTGTAATTGGTCTCTCCTTTGGGACTTTATAAGTATTTAGTCATGCCGCATCTCTGTTCCACAGTTCCAGTGTAGATGGAGACGTGCGTGTCGTCGACAGGAACATCGCCCCTACAGTATAAAACAAGCACAATGTTTTTTGACAAAAAAAATGACATAATAAACACGCACACACTATACAATCATAATAAAAGCAATCTTTTTCAAACGCTTCGAAAATTGTGTCTGCATACGCTTGGGAAACTTATTTGGTCATTTTTTTCTAAAGTGCACACAAGCTTGCCGAAGATAATCATGCCCACATTCTACTTCAGCAGTAGAAACAAATCTTTTTTTCAAACACTTAGGGTGGGCATGCTTTAGAAAATAACAAAATAAGTTTCCAAAGTACGTACACACACACACGCATCATGAAGTGATTGTGAGTGAGTGCAGCATGGCGATCTACTTAAACCGTGCTTCTGACCTGTGTAGTCAGCCATCTCGAACACATTGTAATGACTGACCAGGAGGAACCTGAAAGTGTAATGACCAAACAGAAAGATCGCTTAGTGAAGTCGCCATGGGAGGGAATAAGCCACACAAAGGAGGGACAATAACATGTGAAAGACCAATAAAAAGTAAGCATTTCAGAATGCCACAGAAAACAACCAATGGCAATCGATGGGCGTGCCAAAAGCCCACAGAAGAGATACAACATACCTTGCAGATAGTGCTTGCTCTGTCTAGGCTCGACCTACGAATAGTAGTGCCTGAAAAATTAGCAGTGGACAGACGCAAGTAATACGTCCATGCTCCAGGGGAGAGACACAACCCACAAAGAAGAAAGACGCACATGAGATAGCAATGAAGTCAACCAGTGGTAAGCGATGAGCGGCTTCTAAGCCCCCTGTAAGGTAACAAGAGGTCTTACAAGAGAGCGCATGTGCTTTCTTAAGTGAGACTGTCTAGTCTTGATTCCACGTCATGCCTCTTTCTTCTACCACCCTTCACTCACTGCCTCTATCTCAATCCTGCAGGTTGTTTTTTATTATCCCTGTCTCCCTTGACACTATTTTCTTATCTTTCCCCTACCCTTTTGTATAACAAGATCTGCTCATATCCTACCATAAGCGGTACAAAAGGGGGTGGTGATGGACGGAGCATCTGAATCAATCAAACACTCACACCCAGTCAAAAGACTGGGTTTAATCCATCACCGTTCTTTAGCCCACTCTGCCACCCCAGTTCAGACACTTATGGCGACCAAAAGCCAGTCAAAAGATCTGGGTCAGACTGATTTGCATATAGCCATGTCTGAACTGGGGTGGCAGAGTGGGCTAAAGAACAGTGATGGATTAAACCCAGATCTTTTGACTGGGTGTGAGTGTTTGATTGATTCAGATGCTCCGTCCATCACCTCCCCCTTTTGTACTGCTTTTGGCCGCCATAAGTGTGGCAGGGTATGCTCAGACGTGAGTCCCTTGCTCACTTTGCCACTGGATTCAAGCAAGCCGGGCTGAAGACGGCTGGAATGCCAGAAACCGGTCCTTGGAAGCTTGTTTCCGGTCCAGGGAAGACATGGCTTGGCAGTTCGGGCTGGACTGTTCCCATGAGGCACAGGGTCAGACTGATTTGCATATAGCCATGTCTGAACTGGGGTGGCAGAGTGGGCTAAAGAACGGTGATGGATTAAACCCAGATCTTTTGACTGGGTGTGAGTGTTTGATTGGTTCGGATGGTCCGTCCATCACCACCCCCTTTTGTACCGCATATCCTACCATGGCATAATTCTGAAATGGTATTAGACCCAGAAGTAAAATCATTAATGTTCCTAAAAGGGCATCTTAATGTACCCATAACCCTTTGTAGGCCTTACCTACTAGATATATTGTGGGCTAACCAACAACATACAGGAGTTTGGAGCCCACCAATTGCTTACTATTTGATAGTTTTCCTTCCATCTGCCATTTGCCTACTTCTTATTTGGGTCCCAACTTGTCAATCTTGTGTTTGTCTCTCCCATGGGGCATTGCCTCTTTACCATCACTTTTGATTGGCTGGAGTCTATGCTTCTATCGCTTGCTTTTTTCCAAGCACTTATTTTCACCTTTCCATGAGAGTGCATCTTTTTCCCTCTGTCTCCACCGTGAACTTCTCTCCTCACTGTTCTCTGTGTGCTTCGCCCCACGCCCCTCCTTGTTGCACTCGCCCTCGTGTGGTTCTACCCCACCTAATCCAAGTTACTCTTTTGCCCCTTGTTTCTCCCTACCAACGCCATCCATATTGCTCCCCCCACCTTCACCCTGCTCTGTCACATATTGCTTCTCTTCCCCACTCCTGTACTCCTCCCCCGGTGCCTGCTCACCAGTGTGTTTTCCCTCAACCTACTCCATGTAGTCCTTTCCCCTGTTGCTGCTATGCACTATCCTCATTGCTTCTGCTGCCCAAATTGCTTTCAACACCTGCTTTTTTTCATGCTTATTTTCTTTTCATTTACCAATCCAGCTCGGATCGGTAACTAAACAGAAAAAAGGCTTTTCTATTTAGTTTTTAACCATGCTGCACAGCCTCAGGGATGCTGTACGTGGCTCAGCTAAAAATGATTGGCAAAGTCAATAGATCACTAAGGCAAGACCTATTGGCTTTGCCAAAGCTCTCTCATCCATAATGTCTCCCTTTTCTTTCCCTACCTTTCTGTTCCATCCTCCATTCCCTGCCTTTCTCACTCTTATTCAACTCAAAAATCTGAGGATGAAATATAAGTCTCAGATGAGGTAAAATGATGTTCGTGCTGCCTGTAGTGACAGAGTCAGCATTCTAGTGCTGCAGTTGGAGTAACCCACACTGAACACCCACCCACCACAGGCATCATCAGTCAGATGACCCTGCTAATTAAAAGGGGCTGAGCGCACGTGCTCATGGCCAGTTAACACAATACCCTACCGTGTCTGTGTCACCTCATTTATGCAGCATGCGGGCCTAGGGCCCCAAATCATTACAATGGTGACAAGGCGGAAGCTGTGCCACGCGTGCCACAGCTGAAAAACCTCGTGGAGAAAAAGGGAGGGAGCTACCTGCCTCGAGGGCAACCCCCCCCTTCCTGAACGGCGCCGGCTGCCGAGAGGCCTCGGGGCATGTGCCGAGCCCCGGGCCTGCATTGAGATAAAAAGGTGACCGGGAGCCTACCCCGCACCTTATGAGCCCAGGGTGAGCAGTCACCCCTGCGTGGGGTGTAGAGCGAGCCGATCGGAGCCCACCCGCATGGATAAAAAAGCCCATCGGTCAAAGGTGAGAGACTGCGGAGCGAGGCGCCAAATGCCCGACAGTAAACGGGCGTTTGAATAGCCCGGGGGAGTGAGAGCCAAAGCGGAGCCCACCCGTGGCGGATCAGAGCAGTGCCAGCATCTCCCCCCCACCCGACCTGCACACCCCCGGGAGGGAAAACAGCTTTGCCCCGAATGGAGCAAGCAGACTCCGGTGACAGCGCCAGCCCTTCTCCGCCCCGCGCAGCGTATGGAATGAGAGGCTGCTGCGGGCAGAAGTAATGAGGAAGAAACCACAGGCGGTCTACAGCCGTGTGGAGCGGCACTGGCAAGCACCCCCCCCCCCCCCACAGCGTGTGAACTGGGAAAAGCTGCCGCGGTGGGGGGAAGGCCAGGAAAAGAGCCCAAAGTGCAACTGCCCCCATCGAGTTGTCATATAGGTAGGCTTTGCCTTCACACTGTGTTAAGTTAACATGAGCTTATTAGAAGTTTAAATGCCATTTTTCCTTTCTGCTGCTTCTGCACACAGCACATATTTTTATTAGAGCTTTGAGCCTAGTAGAATATTTTGTTCACACGAGAATAATATTTTTTTCTATTGTATCAACTTTGCTTGGTAAGCTATGTCTGAACAGTGAGTGCTGAGGAATTCAAGGTTATTTCAACACAGTGGCTGTTGTGAGGTCTGATCAGCGCACGTCCTAGACATAACACATATGCAGCTGCGGCCAACGCTGGCTTTTGGTGCATTTTAATACTGCACTGCGGAGAGCATGCACACACACTTGATGAATATTCGCATGCAGAGAGTTGGTGGAAGATGGTGTGATCCCTTTCCACTGCGATCAGAGGTATGGGGCCGCCCTTCTAAAACCCAAAGAGACCTTCTTCAGATATAATATAATATACTAGCAAGGGAGGGTAAGACTTAGGTGCCATTTAGCCTTCTTCCCTTTAGCATTTTAACATGCTTTCTCCCTTTGTATTTTATGGAGTAGTAACTATGCTGATAACCTTGTTGCTTATAATATGTTTGCTTGTATTAGCTAAGATACTGCGCCTGAGAACACGGCATTAGAAATAAACATTTCAAACTTGCACGTGTCTTCATTTACTCCTCGTTTTGGATTGGTATGTTAGTATAACGAAAGAGTGTTCATGTGTTCCACGTTACCTGAGGTGTTCTAAGTCCATGTTCTGGGTTGTCTTAATCATTGGGGGTATTGAAGAACCAATGAGACAATGATTGCTAGTCTGGTAGGGGATTTTGGATACTGAGGTGAGTTTTGGTACACCCTAATTCACTGAGGTTCTAGGTCTCTATGCACAGTTCTGTGTAGGAGCAGAATCCCTGCGACATGGCGCCCAATGGTTGGTGGTCTTATTACATGACACTTGAGTAGTGCTTATATCAGTCCTTAACCCCCTTCACTATTGTTTCCGGAAGAGAGTGGTGTCGGACAAACCTACCTATAGTTACATAGGTCTTTTCAAGCTTGAATCTTTTCAAACTGTTTCCTTTTGAATTACTACCCAGTTGTGCTACGTAGTTTTTGTTGTACCTCTTTCTTCCTGTGTCGCTATGGCTGACGTTGACATACCCCAGCATAGTCAAATTGCGGTTCGCAATCATTTGCAGGCATATGACGTCGGGTTAGAGGGCATGGCAGTTATTTTGGTTGTGAGTGCGGAAGTAGCTTACCCATATGAAATTTTCTATTCGTGGGTGACCTTCCCGGCGGTGAACGCAAATACTAATATGTTCGACACTTATAGTGCTACTGCCGTGCCTCAGGAATATGTTCCATATAGGACACAGTAGGTTCCGATTAATGCTTGGCAGCATCGAGTTTGGTTTAATGGCGCCCTACACACTCTTTGTTAACTCCAAGGTGAGGTCCTTTGTCCATTGCAGGCGCTACCTGGCCTGTTTTCGCTGGATTTACTCCGCATCCTAGACATGGAGCGGTTCCCGTTGCAGATTTACGACTGTTACATACAGTCGCAATTAGTGTAATTCGGTCGTTAGTGCAATACATTACCCGTAATCTCCCAGGCGGGGTCCCAGGTGCTGCGGCGCTTCCAGCCGGACCGAGTGGTATGAAGCTTAGTCCTGTTATGGTTAATGCAGTGATGGGCAAGCGCCCCCAGGATAAGGATGATATGCCTTTCTGGCTTGCCGAAAAATTTGACCAATTGGAAGCAGTATTTCCTAACACGACTCCTGTTGAAAAACACAGGATTCTGACAATTAGTTTGCCTAAAGACTTGATACCAGAGACAGGTGACTGAGTCTTGGGGTAAGATTTTTGCGGCGTTGTACACCAGGTGCTTCGGCACTAATTCAATGACCGTCCTCCCCTCGGTCATTAAGCGTGTTCAAGATGAGCACGGGTCTGAGGCAGCAGTAGAATTGGGTATACGGCTCTGCGGCAGTTTTGACGTAGTTTCCGATCTCGTACTTGCGAATGTCAAGGGAGATGCGGTAAGCTTTCATGTGTCTAATGCTTTGCAGGCGGTTCCCGATGCTGATAAACCCAGAGAATTATTACGGCGGCTTATAAAACCGTGGGCCGTAACAGTTTGGGTGTCAAGCCTTTCTCTACAAAAGAGAAAAAGCAACCCCAAGGGCAGAAGTCGGAAACCGACGACCAGCCCAAGGCTAAGAAGCAAAATTGGCCGAAAAAACAGAAACAGGGTAAACAACAGCAACAGAAACAGGGTTCTCGTCCTGCATCACCGGTGCCTGCACCTACAGAACGTGTTTATGACTTGCGCGATCACGCGACGATAAAATCACCTGATCGTTTTCAGGTTTCTGAACAACGCTCTCCTCGTTCTTTTCAGGACTCATCGGCCTCATCGACCGGTGGTGGAGGAGGCGGCAGAGGTCAGGGTGGCCAGCAGGGACGCGACCAGCCCCGCCCGAAAGATGGTAAAGGCAAGGAGGACGATTCAACACCGAAAAGACCCCAGTTTCAGAAAAAGAAAGTTGCCGCTTTAACAGCGAGATATGCGACAGATAGTGAGAACGCAGCTTCGGAATCGGACATAGGCTCTGACCTTGCTGGACAGCGCAGCGGAGATTACCATAGTGCGAGAGGCCCTGCGGCCACTACTGAAGGTGACAGCGACTGACCAGTATGTTGTTGTGGAGACAGCGTATACCAGAGTAGCTCCCCCTGATAGACTTTATAACATTGTCCTTTTAATTGAAGGTGACATACAACGTACCATAAAAGGGGTATTTGGGGAAAATCTTACGACTACCTATGACATTTTGTTAGCGGAGGCTGACTGGCCCCCACCTTTTGTTCTCGCAGCTCCGAGAGGGGAGGAGGTGATCCTCCCTAGTTTCACGCACACTGTCTCGAAGGAACATGCACTGAATTTTGCAGAAGAGTGGGCTAAAGCCCTTGCGGCGGCTCTGTACCGTACTCACTGTGGTTGGGATAAATTTTCCCCACACCACGAGATTCCCTTACGGTCTATGCCACAGCCTCAACCTCAATATCCCATCCGACGCGAAGCTACGGCTTCCGTTGCGGAAATCCTTGAACAATTGGAATATCAAGGTGCAATTGAAACTTGTGTGTCACCGATGAATAACCCTCTTTTTACTGTGACCAAGCCAGACGGCTCGTTCCGTTTGGTATTGGATTACCGGCATTTGAACTTGCATTGTCGTACCTGTGCAGTACAGAATACCCACGGATCTGCTTTGGTGGATGGTCTTGTGCGTAAACGGTTTAAAACCACACTTGACACTTCCCATGGTCTTTTTCCCACAACTTAGATGGTCTTAGTTCCCAGTGGACCAGTTTTATAAGTGGCGGCAAACAACGCCAATACAAACATTTACCAATGGGCTACAAGAATAGTCCAGGCATGTTTGCTGCCCGCATAGTCTCTCTCTTAGAGAGAGTAGACACGGATGCGTGTTCGTATGTGGATGACATATATCTCACAGACGACAAGCTTTGAGCGCATCTGTGTCGCGTTCATCGCATAATTTGCGGACTTTGGTTACAAATGTAACTTTGCAAAGTCTCACATTGCAGAGTATACAGTTTTGTTCCTGGGCTATGAGCTCAACAATGAAGGTCGAAGATTGGCTCCTCACTTCTTGGAGAAATGCGCACAACTGCGCGCTCCTACAACTCTGAAAAAAATTACAGTCCTCTGCGGCAGTTTTGACGTAGTTTCCGATCTCGTACTTGCGAATGTCAAGGGAGATGCGGTAAGCTTTCATGTGTCTAATGCTTTGCAGGCGGTTCCCGATGCTGATAAACCCAGAGAATTATTACGGCGGCTTATAAAACCGTGGGCCGTAACAGTTTGGGTGTCAAGCCTTTCTCTACAAAAGAGAAAAAGCAACCCCAAGGGCAGAAGTCGGAAACCGACGACCAGCCCAAGGCTAAGAAGCAAAATTGGCCGAAAAAACAGAAACAGGGTAAACAACAGCAACAGAAACAGGGTTCTCGTCCTGCATCAACGGTGCCTGCACCTACAGAACGTGTTTATGACTTGCGCGATCACGCGACGATAAAATCACCTGATCGTTTTCAGGTTTCTGAACAACGCTCTCCTCGTTCTTTTCAGGACTCATCGGCCTCATCGACCGGTGGTGGAGGAGGCGGCAGAGGTCAGGGTGGCCAGCAGGGACGCGACCAGCCCCGCCCAAAAGATGGTAAAGGCAAGGAGGACGATTCAACACCGAAAAGACCCCAGTTTCAGAAAAAGAAAGTTGCCGCTTTAACAGCGAGATATGCGACAGATAGTGAGAACGCAGCTTCGGAATCGGACATAGGCTCTGACCTTGCTGGACAGCGCAGCGGAGATTACCATAGTGCGAGAGGCCCTGCGGCCACTACTGAAGGTGACAGCGACTGACCAGTATGTTGTTGTGGAGACAGCGTATACCAGAGTAGCTCCCCCTGATAGACTTTATAACATTGTCCTTTTAATTGAAGGTGACATACAACGTACCATAAAAGGGGTATTTTGGGAAAATCTTACGACTACCTATGACATTTTGTTAGCGGAGGCTGACTGGCCCCCACCTTTTGTTCTCGCAGCTCCGAGAGGGGAGGAGGTGATCCTCCCTAGTTTCACGCACACTGTCTCGAAGGAACATGCACTGAATTTTGCAGAAGAGTGGGCTAAAGCCCTTGCGGCGGCTCTGTACCGTACTCACTGTGGTTGGGATAAATTTTCCCCACACCACGAGATTCCCTTACGGTCTATGCCACAGCCTCAACCTCAATATCCCATCCAACGCGAAGCTACGGCTTCCGTTGCGGAAATCCTTGAACAATTGGAATATCAAGGTGCAATTGAAACTTGTGTGTCACCGATGAATAACCCTCTTTTTACTGTGACCAAGCCAGACGGCTCGTTCCGTTTGGTATTGGATTACCGGCATTTGAACTTGCATTGTCGTACCTGTGCAGTACAGAATACCCACGGATCTGCTTTGGTGGATGGTCTTGTGCGTAAACGGTTTAAAACCACACTTGACACTTCCCATGGTCTTTTTCCCACAACTTAGATGGTCTTAGTTCCCAGTGGACCAGTTTTATAAGTGGCGGCAAACAACGCCAATACAAACATTTACCAATGGGCTACAAGAATAGTCCAGGCATGTTTGCTGCCCGCATAGTCTCTCTCTTAGAGAGAGTAGACACGGATGCGTGTTCGTATGTGGATGACATATATCTCACAGACGACAAGCTTTGAGCGCATCTGTGTCGCGTTCATCGCATAATTTGCGGACTTTGGTTACAAATGTAACTTTGCAAAGTCTCACATTGCAGAGTATACAGTTTTGTTCCTGGGCTATGAGCTCAACAATGAAGGTCGAAGATTGGCTCCTCACTTCTTGGAGAAATGCGCACAACTGCGCGCTCCTACAACTCTGAAAAAAATTACAGTCCTTGCTGGGATTTTTGAACTTCGGGCGTACATATATTCCTGAATATGCCCTGCGTATCAAGCCTTTGCTTTGATACAACCTACTTTTACCAAATCTTGCTGGCTGCCGGAACATTCAGCTATTTTGCAATCTTTGCAGGCTGATCTTCTAGAATATAAATTCTTACTGACTCGTGATAACCACACCAACCTGGTGATAAGAATCATCCCTGGGGCGGTGGGTTTCACTTACCTTACTTTTAACGAAGGAGACACAATACCTATTGCTTACAAATCACACTTGTACACTTCGGCAGAAATGCGGTTTTCCTCTGTGGAAAAAGTTGTGACAGCAGTGCAGATGGCGATTCTTAAAGAACGTGCACTGTCGCAGGGAAAACGCATGTTGGTTGTTACCCTGTATCCTGCATTAGAGGCAGTGACGAAAGCCAGTGTACCAAATTCTAAAGCTTTGCACCCACGGTGGATACAATGGGCAGCATCATTGACCTCTCCGGATGACACATTTATATTTGATGCCTCCCTACAGTCGCAAGAGTTTTTGCAGTATGAATTTGTTCATCCTGCGCCTTTGGCTATGTGACCTTAGGAGGATTTCCATTGCATCATATACACTGATGGTTCAGCGCAAGTTGTGCATGGGTCTAAGCACGCATACGTTTCAGCTTGTGCCATTGTGGTAGGTGCCATGGTGAACGAGGAGTTCAAGTCCAGGGTCGTGCACACGCAGACTCTAGGGGACTGCACCGCACAATTGGCAGAGCTTCAGGCTCTGATGCTTGCATTGGAGTACGCTGATCCTGGTGTGACGACTCTTATTGTGAGTGATTCTTACTACTGTGTCCAGTCTTACAATGAAAACCTTTTCTTTTGGATTCAGAATGATTTTTGTGATTCTAAGGGTAGCACAATAAAACATAAAATGATCTGGGTCCGAGTGGCTGAGCTTAAAGAGCAAATGCCACTCGTGTTTGTAATACATACTGTAGGTCATCAGCGCGTGGGAGTTCACGCTGTTGGCCATTCATTGGCCGATGAGGCCGCAAAATCAGCAGTATCGACATATTTGGTTGCAGCAGTTACACGTTCCAAAAGTAAGATTGATGATGATATCTTGGCAGCTGTTGCTGCGACTGAGAAATAAATATCCTAAGGGGTTCCCTTCGAAGTATTCATACCACTAAGTCCTGATAAAGTTCCTTATGTAAAAATACCGGACATTGTTGAACGGTTGATTCCCAACGGGGACCGCAGGCCAGCGCTGATTGCTGCAGCCCATGAAGGTGTTGCGTCTGCGCATGCGGGCGTTTCTGCTACTGTATCTCAGCTACAACGTTTCTGGTGGCGGGGACTGTACAAACAGACGCGTTATTATGTCCTTCAATGTGACATTTGCCAGCAGTTTAAGCCTTCAACTGCTGCGCGTCCGCCCCAGACACAGTTGTACATTTCTAATAAACCACTTGATTGTGTTTATTTAGATCACTGCAGTCCTTTTTCATCTGATACTGCGTATAAGTACTTCTTAGTAGCAGTTGATTTATGCACACGCTTTGTGTGGGTGTGGCCTCACCGCAGTGCTGATTCACGAACTGTCATAAGAGACTTGCGTGTCTTTGTAGGGATTTTTGCCTGTGGTACCTTCCATTCGGATCAGGGTCCGGCTTTCGCCTGTAAGGTGTATAAGAATGCCATGACTTCGGTGGGGGTCCAAGTCAAGTTTTCGTCTCCATACAGACCAGAGGGTAATAGTGTTGTGGAACGGATGAACCAAGATTTAAAGCAGTCTTTGACAGCTAGAGTTATAGGCACCGGCAGGAACTGGCTGGCCCACCTCAATAGCATGCAGCGTGCTCTAAATAATCTCCCTAGAAGGTCTCTGAGTGGGCGGACCCCATACGAGATGCTCTTTAGTATCAAGAAGTTTGTACCGGACCTTGACGGTCTAGACCAGGCGGCTGTTGCTGCCTCCTTTGAAGTAGATAAACATTGCAATGTTTTACAGAATCTACAAGAGACGAGAGACAGTCTTGCAAAGGAACATTTGCCCTCCACCTCGGATGATGCGTTGCAGATCCCGGTAGTTGGCTGGCTACCCCAAGTTGGAGAACTGGTTCGAGAGAAGATCGAAAACAAGAAAGAATTTGGTCCCTCTTATCGAGCTCCAGTTCCAGTGCTTGGTGTGAAGGGCACAAGAACAGTCATTTTACCACCACTTCCAGGTCGTAAGGAAAACAGGTATATCTCCATTGACAATGTCAAGATACACAGAGTGGCCGATTCTTCTTAGTATGACATTGGCAGTCTCATGTCCTTCGATTGTGAGAAATTCTGTTTTAGCCCCGGCTTCTGATCCAGTGCCTGATGTTGCCCTCGAGATGCCTGCAATTTCTAATCCTTTATTGAGTACACTGCCTGGTACTCAACTTGATGAAACTGAATGCACTTACCCAACTGACTTATCGATGCCTGACTTGCAAACACACTTGGCTATAGAATCCAGATTTTCATTTGACACTGATTCACAAACATCGAAGAAACCTTCGAAGGTCTCTGTTTTGGCTAAATTGTTTAAAAAACATTTTTTGATTCCCCCTTGGACCTACATTTGGTTGGTGCTTTTTTCAATTTACCTTTTCATGTCAATTGGCTCTGTGGTGTATTTTTTTCGACTTGTCAATGGACACTATGTTGAGGCGAGAACATGCATTCGACATATCAATGGAACATTGGCTCCCCCTTCCTCATCACACAGATTGAAGAGAGACTTGGCTTTTGTTAACATCACGGCTTGGCCTGTTTTAGATAGGATTGTATGGGATGCTGTTCATTTTCAAATTCATGGGCCCACTGAGGTTATAAATGTCCCTAATGTGCTTAGAGTTTCTATGGGGGATGTAGTTAAACAAAATATACGTTCTGATGATTTGGATATTCAAGCCGTAGAAGCTTTGTTTTCTGATTTGAAATAGTATGCTGCCTTTGATGCTGAAGATTAGAATCTGCTAATTATGGTGATTTATATTGTTACCAACATTTTGGCAATCGCTACCTGCATCAAACTAATACCAGGAGGAACACAGTAAATTATACACAATGGGAGCATTGTCCAGCTTCTATACAAGGCAATTCTGCTTCCTTTTTGAAAAGGTTCTCTTATTTTACTGATTTTAATCAGTCAAATCCCAATGCATTTTATTTTAAGATGACAGAAAAGTCCACATCCAAAGGTAGACTTACCGATACTAAATTATTGTATTCGAAGTCCTTTCTAGACCAGTTAGCTGTAGGTGGCTACTGGTTGGCGGAGTATACAACTGACCTTAAATCAGTTTGGGGTTCTAAAAGCTGGGAAGTGCAAGGCACTGAGGCTTTGCACCGTGCATTCCTCATCCCGAACCACATGTTGTTCTTGAATTCTACAATTTCACAGACAACATGCTTTGGATTGGCTACTACTAAAAAATTAAATGCTCCTTCTTTTCCTGAATTAGAAGAATATTCCGGTTGGAATAATGCCACTAAATTTTCGATCAGAGAGTTACAAACTCTGTTGCTAAATTCTTCCTTTAACATATCCAGTTTGGATCCTAAGGGTTGGTTGCTCTGGCACAGAAGGGCTGATTTTTGCCAGCATCGTTTTCTGGGTTTGGCTCAAGGCTTTACACAGATCAGGGTGGATCCCTGTTTTGAAAGTGGCCATTCTGTTACTACCTATTCTATAGGCAAATTATGTCAGAATTGGCTCAAACATTCCACTTTGGCGTCAGTTAAGCTGCATTTATCTAAACTGACTGACGATGTTGATCTGAATGATTTTATAAAGGGCCCGGCTAACGGCAGATCTAAAAGATGGATATATGCTATTTACAACGAAGTCTGGAAAACTTCCCAGATTGAGGCGGCTACCCGCATTAGAGCTATAGATCAGTCTAATTTAGAGAAAGTGCTAGCAGTTGTAGATAACAGCATTAATATGCCTTCTTCTCACATTTATACGTTAGACAATATTGTATCATCTGTTGTTGATATTGTGCAGGATGAAGTGTCTGTTTTGTACCATGGTCAAAATCAATTGCGTTCCATTATGCAGTTTGCATGGACTTTGCACACCTTAAAAGCTGGCAAAGTGCAATGGCATTGCATGAACACGTCATCATTGTTTGCCCCATTTAATTTCATGGACAAGCACCGTTTACTGTCAATGAAAGATGCATCCTTTTTTATGTTACACATTGAGAGGTTGGAACCTTTACCGTTTTCAGTGGCAGTAGCCAGTTCAGCAACGTGGCTTATCCACAGGTTAATACCTCTCCCATTCCCTCTGTTCAAGTTCGATGGGTGTGCAAAGTACTTTGCAATTGGTAGATATGAACCTCTTGGAAGTGCTTATCTCCATGAAGCTTGGTCGCTTCCATTTACCTATAGATGCCTTAGGGAGGGTAAAGAAGTTTATTTGAATGGTGAAGATTGCACTGAAACACCAGATCACTCATCGATGTGCAGACATATCCAATTGCATGGCTCTTGTAACCAGAATGAGACGAATTTGGCCTGTATTTTGAAAGGTACACCTGTGCCGGCAATCGTGCCCACATTCCCATTACTGGCAAACGGTAGTTATTTACTTTTAAACAACGAGGATTGCTGTGGGCTATTAAAAGGCATTGCTTATGTAGTTACCGTCAGTGAGCATGTGGTTTGCTGTAAGAATGTAATGTATCCACCCCGCATGGGAAGCTTGATGTTTCCATCTGGCCCACGATTCCGACCTTGAAAGCAGAGTTCAACAAGATGAGTCGCATAAGAGCTCTATTGTCCCAGAAAGAAGTTGCCCTCACATCTGCTCGTGAGACATTCGTCCTTCACGTGGCTAACACCCGCACAGAGGTGCATGCTATATTAAATACTGACTTGCCTTTGCATTTCGGCGAA
The DNA here is from genome assembly GCF_964263255.1 of Lissotriton vulgaris. Lineage (NCBI taxonomy): Eukaryota > Metazoa > Chordata > Amphibia > Caudata > Salamandridae > Lissotriton > Lissotriton vulgaris. The sequence continues at coordinate 36,130,965 of NC_141698.1, read as the reverse complement.
TTAATTCACACAATCTTCAATGTATCCTCCACAACGGGGATGGCCCACTTTTTTAAAGTTATAAGCAGTGGCCTTGTGACTTCGTTTCAAACTATATTCGGTGTCTTCCCTGCTTTCTTTCATTCAATCTTTTCCAGCCTATTTGGTGGATTTCCCTTACTACTGGCTCTGGCTGCAGGCGTTCTTTTGCTGTTTTGTTTAATTCAAAATGTATGCACATCCTGTGTTTCAAGACGAGCTGTCATGTCTGGCGCTGTTTCGCAACAGAATGCTTGAGTACTATGGAGCGCTGCCTTTTGCAACCTTAAGTGCAGTTTATGGATTATGGTTTTGATCTTCCTATTTTACATATGTCCAGCCTGTCTTTCATTGCCTGAGTTGCGATTTTTACTGGGCCCTGGATTTTTCTCTCTGCAATACAGTGTTATCCCGATGTGGATTATAATCATCTTATGAGCCCCTTAGTTGCTCATGAATTGCTTTGTTCTGACGGAGGGATTATGGCCTTTGCAGCGATGCATGGAATACTGGGTCGTTGGAATGTGTTTGCAGCGGCGCAAGATTTCTTGGCACACAGGTTCATTGAGAACCCACCGAGTTGTCCTCTGATGGTGCTAGAGGCTCCGGTAATTGAAGAGCATGTATTTTCTTTCCCACTGTTGAATCTGCTGGCTGAACTGTTTTCGCATGAGAACAGTGACTTCCTATTGGAGGCTGTTGCTGTATATTTTGCATATTCAATGTTAGGATGAGGAGTGTCATCGCTTCGCTCTCCCATAACCGAGGTAATTTATTAGACATCAAACATTTTTTTTATTATTGTTATTATTTTTTCCCAGCCTTTATGAAAAATTTCTCTGCCCCAGGCCTATTGACTTTGCTACGGCAAATGACTAAAATTTACTTGACTATGAGAGTTTTAAAAGACAACTTTTTTTTCTTTTTCTTTTTTTTTACCTTGTGCAAATTTGAGCTGACTGTCGTTCTTGAACTCTGCATAAAAAAAATGTGCCCCTTATCTTATCTTATCTTATCCGTTGATTAAGGGAGGGTGTCATACAGATAGGCTTTGCCTTCACACTGTGTTAAGTTAGCATGAGCTTATTAGAAGTCTAAACGCCATTTTTCTTTTCTGCTGCTTCTGCACACGGCACATATTGTTATTAGAGCTTTGAGCCTAGTAGAATATTTTGCTTCACAAAAGAATAATATGTTTTCCTATTATATCAGCTTTGCTTGGTAAGCTATGTCTGAACAGTGAGTGCCGAGGCCTTCAAGGTTATTTCAACACAGTGGTTGTTGTTCGGTCTGATCAGCGCACGTCCTAGACATAACACATATGCAGCTGCGGCCAACTCTGGCTTTTGGCGCGTTTTAATACTGCACTGCACAGAGCATGCACACACACTTGATAAATATTCGCATGTAGAGAGCTGGTGGAAGATGATGTGATCCCTTTCCACTAAGATCAGAGGTATTGGGCCGCCCTTCTAAAACCCAAAGAGACCTTCTTTAGATATAATATAATATACTAGCAAGGGAGGGTAAGACTTAGGTGCCATTTAGCCTTTTTCCCTTTAGCATTTTAACATGCTTTCTCCCTTTGTATTTTATGGACTAGTAACTATGCTGATAACCTTGTTGCTTATAATATGTTTGCTTGTATTAGCTAAGATACTGCGCCCGAGAACACGGCATTAGAAATAAACATTTCAAACTTGCACGTGTCTTCATTTACTCCTCGTTTTGGATTGGTATGTTAGTATAACGAAAGAGTGCTCATGTGTTCCACGTTACCTGAGGTGTTCCAAGTCCATGTTCTGGGTTGTCTAATAATTGGGGGTATGGAAGAACCAATGAGACACTGATTGCTAGTCTGGTAGGAGATTTTGGATACTGAGGTGAGTTTTGGTACATCCTAATTCACTGAGATTCTAGATCTCTATGCACACTTCTGTGTAGGAGCAGAATTTCTGCGACAGAACCAGAGATCCCCAGCGCCCACTCAAGCCTCAGCGCAGCGCTGAAATGAGCAAGGGGAGCCGATGAACCAAGCCACTAGCGGAAGAACGCATGTGTGTCACCCCTCCCTGTGCAGCACCTTAAAGTGTGAGGCTGCGATAACGGGGTGCAGGAGAGAAGTGACAGAGGCTGGCTAGCGGCCCGCTGGAACGGCGCCAGCAAAACCCCCCCTGCACAGCTAGAGGCGCAAAAAGGACTGCCGAAGAAAACACAGTGGGGGCATAAGGGATTAAAGTGGAGCCCTCCCGCAGCTGTGATAACACGAGCCCCCACACACGACCTGGACAGCGAGAGTGTCTGCTGCCAGGGGCTGTTGCATCACACAAAAGAGACCGGGTGCGGGCAAGACAGGAGCCACGTTGATAGAATGAAAAGAGCCCCCACCCCACTCACTGAACGTACTTTGTGCTCGCACAGCCCGAAGGAGCTGCCGAGGATGCAGGTCATCAAGGAAAAGCATCACTGCCAACCGGTGGCCATTCTTGGTACTAGAGGGAAAGAAAAAGAGAAACAAGCCTGCAACAAACCAAGGGAATACCAGCAGCAACAGCACAGGACCGACTGTTGCAGCACGTGATTAAAGGACACAGATCACTAAGGAAAGAAAAGAAAGGCAACAGTGAGCGCATGAAGAGTGCACAAGAACACTGCCACGCCCGAGTGGCACCAAGTCATCACACAGCTTTGAGGATAAAAGGGGACAGTGAAGGAACACGCCAGAAGCGCAAGAGACGCTCCAGAAGTGCAGCCATCAGTGCGCAAAAGAAAGTGACCAGGAGAAGGTCAACGGAGTGGTGGCATAACCCTCCAGAGGAACCTAAAGCTCGCTGAGAGAGAGTGCAGCGATGCCTCGTGGCCACAGGCTATCGCTGCAGCAGCAAGGCGAATACAGTAGCACCACCCCACGAACCAACGGCGGTTCAGGAACTCAGCAACAGGCAAGTGCGAAGGAGCATGAAGCAACTGAAGAGCACATCCAGAAGTGCGCCAAAACAAGCGAGCTGCGACAGAAAGGAAGAAATGGTTGCGCAGACATCCAGAAGCATGAAGACTCACCGGAAGAAGCCGACCACACAGTCTGGTCGCTAGGGAGAAGAAGCCGACCACCCAGTCTGGTCGCATGCAGGAAGAAGCCGACCACCCAGCCTGGTCGCAAGGGAGAAGAAGCCGACCACCCAGCCTGGTCGCAAGGGAGAAGAAGCCGACCACCCAATCTGGCCGCAAAGGAGAAGAAGCCGACCACCCAGTCTGGTCGCATGGAGGAAGAAGCCGACCACCCAGTTGGTCACAAGAAAAGGAGCCTACCACCCAGATGGTCGCAACAATGAAGCCGAATCATCAGACGGTTGCAATGGAGGATGCTAACCCACCAAGTGGTCACAGCAAATGTGAAGAGGAAAATCGTAGGGACGTCGACAAAAGGAGACCCTGAGAGAGGTCCGCGAGGAGAACCAGAAGGTGACGGACGCCAAGTCCCACAACATCACCTTGACATCCGAAGTTTCATGTGACAGAAGGCCGCGACGACAGGTCCAGTCATGGAGAGAAGTAACTACAGTGTCCCAGTGCCGGGACAAGATCAGAGGGAAACGAGCAGAGCGCACGCTGCTCGGAGAAGCCTGGTCAGGATGAGAAGGAAAGCAAGAAGACCAGACCCCGTCGCAAAAGGGAAGGAGAGAAACGATGGAGAGTGATTGGAACGACGCCACGAAGAAAAGAGAAGAGTAAGAAAGGATGACCCATCCTGAGTGGCATGACGCCACGACAAAGAAAGAAGAAGGGAAAGGTGCAGAGTAAAGAGATGTGAGTGACAAGACACCACAACACACACCAGAAGGGGAACACCCGATGAAGCAGGTGAAGAGGGGAATGACCATCACTATCCAGGCGCATCATCACCAAGGAGCATCTCACCACCCGAGTGAATCTGCAAACGCCCCAAACAACCAGGAGTCAAAGAGGCACATCACCCAGGAACCTTCTGTACACACCTGTGAACCTACAGCCTGTCGAAGTCAAGCATACCCAGCTATTGGAAGATCCACCCTTGGGGACTACACAAGACTTGGCAGTGGCCCTGTTGGGAGTTCCCCAGCGACCCCTAAGCGCAGCCTACACAAATGCCATGCAGCCCATGCAGTCACGTGGCAGTCCAGGGGACAAGGGCCTCAACGGAGTTCCAGTGCGAAAGGGCGCCCGTGCAGGAGAGATGTGTTGGCCGTAGCTCCACGTCAGGCGCAGGAGGCATGGAGGTTACGGTTGAAGACTGGTCACCCACAAGATCACCAGAGGAAGGCACAGAACCCAAGTCCAGACGGGACGCCGCCAAAACAACGACATCACCACGGAGGCTACATGGCTGTGAGTCCGTTGGCAGTTCCTCAGCGACGCCTTGGCGCTGCTCACATGATGCCCCGCACGGTCCACACTGTCCCTTGACAGCCAGCAAGGAGAGGCCACCCAAGAGACTCCTGTGGCAGAGGAGTCCAGGCGAGAGAGGCAAGTCAGACATCGCTCAGCAGTCTGGAGTAAGGAAGGTCACCAAGCACGTCATCCCACAGGAAGCCTCACTTGCGGAGACCGTCTCTGAATCCAAAGTGGATCTCACCACAGCTCCAGATGCATCGACACCGCAAGACCAAGCTGGTCTAAAGAACATCACCAAGGCGAGTGAAGGCATCCCGACCATGCAGTTTGAGACTCCGGGTAGTCCAGTGAGAGGGGACACCTATGAGAGAGGGGTATCCGTGAGAGGGATATCTTGCAACTGCAGATCCTGTCAGAAGCGGACACAAATTGAACAGAACACCTCAACCAAGGCGATACAGCGGAAGGTAACACACGAATACCCCTATTATTCCATCTGCAATTTCACAGGATGTGGAACAGGAAGGAAAGACTGTTCAGTACATCTCCAAGCTGCAAGTCTGCAAAAACAAGTAAAGACACCATCGTCGGGGATTGACCAGCAGCTGAAAAGACTACTTAGGAGTCGTAATTTTGGGTTATGATTTTAATTGCAAATTGTATTTTCTCCCACAGGTTTTTGGACTTTTCGTTGGTTTGACTTTTCACCAAGTTTGGGAGGGATGTAGTGACGGAGAGTCAGCATTCTAGTGCTGCAGTTGGTGTAACCCACACTGAACACCCATCCACCACAGGCGTCATCAGTCAGATGACCCTGCTAATAAAAGGGGCTGAGCGCACGTGCTCATGGCCAGTTAACCCAGTACCCTACAGTGTCTGTGTCACCTCATTTATGCAGCATGCAGGCCTAGGGCCCCAAAGTATTACACTGCCCACCAACAACCAGAGCTCAGTTGAAGCACAAGGGCCTGCACATCCTACTGGAGTAACTTTAAAGGCACTTTCCGCCTTCAAAACATGGTGAGCGTGGCTGCCTGAGAGCACATCACAAGACATGGGCGTGAGCATGTTATGACGCACTAGTAATTCTTTTAATTTCACCATTCCAAAAGGCCTGACACATATCTTGCAGTGGTATATTTTTAAATGGTGCGCAAAAGCCCCATTACATAAAGGAGCAACCCAAAGTCACAAAATGCAACTTCCAGGCCCTTCTAAAAAAAAATTGTAATTGGCTTTAAGAAACAGGGACAGGAGGGTTTAGGGGACCAACCCAGAGTGTGAGCATGGAGAGCACGTAAATGCCACCGATGAATAGTGATGGTGAGCAGTGAGGTGCAGGAAAACAACAGAGTAGGCTATAAAACAAAGTGGAATGGGGCGGTTGGGGAGCCGACAGGCAAGCTATGGGGTGGTGGAGCAACACAAGAGAGCATGGGAGTGGAGATGTGAAGTAGTGGGAAGGAACAGGAGAAGAAGAAAAAGCACAGAAAACGGTATGAAAACTTTGAGCCATATCATTCTTTTGGACAGGCATTTCACCGCCTGCAATGCCTCACCTTATTAAACAGTGCTGCAGTTGTAGGTAGTGGAGTGTGAAGGAAAGAAAAGAAAGCAATAATTACTGCAAGGAAACACTGTCGTTTAAAGTGAGTAAATGTTTGCACCGTGGTGAAACGTCAGCAAATCCCCCAAAAAAACATGCACTTCCATGAAGTGTTAAAAACAAAAGCAAAAAGTAGTTCCCGTAATGTAAGCAGTGGAAGGATACAAGTCATCCAATCAAATGAATGTTAAAGAATCTATGCTCCAGTGGAGTGACAAACAGAAGACGAGGAAGGAAAGCCAAGCAAATGAGATTGACAGCATAGCCAACCAATGATAAGCAATGGGCTGGCCTGAAGCGGACGGTAAGTATTGAAACTGTACCTAGGTGGTTTTTAGACAACAGACGCTAAAACTGGCTGTGGCTGACATTTAAAAAGAGTGAAAAAAGAGACACTCTTCTGATAGGTTTAAGAAATCAAAGTAAGCCCATTGCTTCGACTGTGGTTTTCATTTAAAGTTTGCAGAATGTAAACACAGGAGACTCAATCCATGGTATCCCATGTGATTTTTAAAAACATTTTTTTTACTGTATCATTTAGAGTTTTTAGACATTTTGAAAGGGCGATTTGTGCTGATATACACGGGTTTTTACCACCATTGCTTTCAAAAAGCGGTTACATTTCACTCCAATGGAGCTTCCCTTTCAGGAACCCAAGACTTATAATCAATTTCATGTGAAAATCGTGTTGTTAAATGCTCTGTTTCGCTCTATTTTCCCATCTTTTTAGGTCTCGCCTGTCGATGCGCATGCGCATCGAGCAAGCGAGAGTATTGGGACTTATCCACTCTTTCCCCAACTTGCAAGGAATCGTGGCGATTCCTTGCAGTGCCCGTGACTTTTAAGCTCAATGCGCATGCGCATTGAGCTTAAAAGCGCGTGCACGTCCGTCTTGGTTTACCCGCTCCGCCCCCTCCCCTTCCCGCCGTGTCGCATTTCTCCTCCCCCCTCCCCTCTCTTCCCTCCGTCTTGTTTGTTATTTTACCCGCTCCGCCCCCTCCCCTTCCCGCCGTGTCGCATTTCTCCTCCCCCTCCCCTCTCTTCCCTCCGTCTTGTTTGTTTATTTTACCCGCTCCGCCCCCTCCCCTGCCCGCCGTGTCGCATTTTTTTTTAAAACCCCCACTATTTGTTTTTGTCCATGTTGTTGTTAATCTCTCATCAAAGACACAATTTTGAATGTGTATCTGTGCCAAAGAGGATAAAATGCAAGGCGAACAAAACAGGCAGTTCTGGAATCAATTCAACTCTAAGGGGTTTTCGTAATATTTATCATTGTGTGATGTTAAAATTGCACGAGCCATTTAATGTACAGTTTTGGAGCCACGCTGCCGAAAAAGCTTTTATCTTCCCACACAGAGCGGCTCACTCGGTGAGGGTTTCCCGGTCGGCTCGGGCACCAGCAGCCTCGCAGCAAGTCTGAAGCCCTAACGTTACTGGGACTCAGTGGATAAAACCAAGTGGATAGCAGCCGAGAAGCAGAGAGCCTGACAGCAAAAATTCCACAAATCAGCGTCCGCGTCCTTCGATCACGTGACACATGTTTTGCTTCCGTCCCAGGCGATTACAAAAGAAAACTTACTTCCTCATCCTCACGTACAGCATTTGGAACAACCAGATTTGGCTGTTCTTGTTCCAGCTTCAAAGAGCTTTACAATTTAGCGACTCAAATGGCCAATACATTATCGACTTCATTCCTATTGGATTAGAGTGTCGTATGTATATTATACCGAAAGATTTGATTTGGAGTTGGTAAACACGCACGCCACACTTCCTGGCTGTTTGCAAATCGACTGCAAGTTTTCCTTGCTCTTTCTCTGGGTTATCTAAAGGCAGGCATTGCTAATCGAGGAAGGGAAAGGAACCAACCTCCGCTCACCCTCACTCTCACTCATCCTCACTCACCCTCAACCCCTCACCCTCACTCACCCTCACTCACCCTCAACCCCTCACCCTCACTCACCCTCACCCTCACTCACCCTCAACCCCTCACCCTCAACCCCTCACTCACCCTCACTCTCACTCATCCTCACTCACCCTCAACCCCTCACCCTCACTCACCCTCACCCTCACTCACTCACCCTCAACCCCTCACCCTCAACCCCTCACTCACCTTCAACCCCTCATCCTCACTCAACCACCCTCAACCTCACTCACCCTCAACCCCTCACCCTCACTCACCCTCAACCCCTCACCCTCACTCACTCACCCTCAACCCCTCACCCTCACTCACCCACCCTCAACCCCTCACCCTCACTCACCCTCAACCCCTCACCCTCACTCACTCACCCTCACTCACCCTCAACCCCTCCCCCTCGACCCCTCCCCCTCAACCCCTCACCCTAACCCTCACTCACCCTCCCTCACCCTCAACCCCTCACCCTCAAACCCTCACTCACCCTCAACCCCTCACCCTCAACCCATCACTCACCCTCAACCCCTCACCCTCACTCACCCTCACCCTCACTCACCCTCAACCCCTCACCCTCAACCCCTCACCCTCAACCCCTCACTCACCCTCACTCTCACTCACCCTCACTCAGCCTCAACTACTCCCCCTCACCCTCACTCACCCAAAACACCTCACCCTCACTCACCCTCACCCTCACTCCCCCTCAACACCTCACTCACCCTCACCCTCACTCACCCTCAACACCTCACCCTCAACCTCAACCCCTCACCCTCACTCACCCTCAACCCCTCACCCTCACTCACCCTCACTCACCCTCACCCTCACTCACCCTCACCCTCACTCACCCTCACCCTCACACTCACCCTCACCCTCACCCTCACCCTCACACTCACACTCACCCTCACACTCACCCTCACTCAGTGCAATAGTTCTCAGACCATTTCAGTTAGAGCTTTTAGAAATGTTTATGGCTTTTTTTATTTGTAATACTTTAGCATTGGCTACAGGAAACAAAAATGCTAAACATTTACAAAATAAACCCATAAACAATTCTAAAAGCACTAACTCTAATGGTGCGAGACCTATTGCATTTCCAATGCTTGTTTCTGCCTGCAATTCTGCCAGAGCCTAGCTAGGGGCAGTGCATGGTTCAGAGGCACGCGCGTCCTCACACGCGCCGCATGGCACGCGCGTCCTCACACGCGCCGCATTGTTCCGCAGGCACCGCCCCCTGCGCGAGGCCGTGTTTACATCCGCTCGCCTCGGGCCTGCTTGCCTCGGTGCAGCCTCCATTCGGATTGGGCTCTCCTGGCGGGCCTGTCCCTGTGACAGCGGCCCGGGCGGGGTGTCAGGGTGTAGGATGCTTTCCCGAGCAGGCTCCACCTGGCCCTCGAGCGGCCTCCACTCCCCTGGAATGGGGACATGCCTTGGAGCTCAGGCTGGGGCTGTCATGAACAACATCTGTTTGATAGAGCTGCCCTGCCTGGAACAACAGAGGAGAGAGGGGGCATGGGAGGCAGAGAAGAGGACACACGGGTCAAGGGTGTGAGGGAAGAGGGGCAGAAAAAAGGGGGAGGATTAGTGGGTCAGGGAGAATGCAGAAAAGAAGAGAATATTTATTTATTTATGCGATTTTATATAGCGCGAACTTTACCCGCTTTACATAAGGACCAGTTGAAAAACATTAGGATTTAGGATTACATGCGTTACATAAAGGATACAAACAGAAAAAAATTGCAAATGTACATGATGTAAAGTCACACAAGGAGATACAAATGGATATACTCTTAAGAGTCACAAAGGAATGGTAGATAGTACAAAGGTCTACTGCATATACTAGTGATTAGAGTTATCTCTATATACATAGGGAAGGGATATGACTGGATAAACTCTTAAGAGTCACATAGGAATGGTAAATAGTACAAAGGTCTACTGTAAATAGTACAAAGGTCTACTGCATATACTAGTGATTAGAGTTGTCTCTATATACATAGGGAAGGGATATGACTGGATATACTCTTAAGAGTCACATAGGAATGGTAAATAGTACAAAGGTCTACTGCATATACTAGTGATTAGAGTTGTCTCTATATACACAGGGAAGGGATATGACTGGATATACTCTTAAGAGTCACATAGGAATGGTAAATAGTACAAAGGTCTACTGCATATACTAGTGATTAGAGTTGTCTCTATATACATAGGGAAGGGATATGACTGGATATACTCTAAGAGTCACATAGGAATGGTAGATGGTACAAAGGTCTACTGCATATGTGATTAGAGTTATCTCTATATACAGAAAAGCAGAGTTCCATAAGTGGGGTCGGAGGGGGATGCAGTCACAGCACAAAGGGAGAGGTGGGAGGGGTGCAAGGGTATGGAGAAAAGGCAAAGCAGAAAAGGGAAGAAACATTTGAGGATCATCAACGGGGAAAAGGGTTATGGAGGGGAGAGGCAGGAATGGATGGATGGGTCAGGAGAACAAGGTGAGGGAACGGGCAGGAGGGTTCAGTGCAAAAGGAGGGCAGAGATGAACATGCAATATGAGACAAGAGGTCCCCTAGAGAAGAAGAAGAGGGATCTGTCAAAGAAACCTGGGCAGAGAAGAGGAAGGTGGGTGTCAGGGAGACAGGAGGTCAGAGGAGAGAAGGAAGGAGTTCTGGCTGACAGGAGGGCAGAGAAGAGGATGGAGGGGTCAGGAGAACAGGGTGAGGGAAGGGACAGGAGGGTTCAGGGCGAAAGGAGGGCAGATAAGAACATGTAAATTAAGAGGCAATAAGAGGCAAGAGATCGTCTACAGAAGAGGAGGGATCTGTCAAGGACACCTGGGCAGAGAAGAGGAAGGAGGGGTCAGGGAGACAGGAAGACAGAGAGGAGGAAGAGGGGGTTGGGGTGACAGGAGGGCAGAGAAGAGCATGGAGTGGTCTGCGTTGTAGTGACCGGCTGGTCACTGTTCTAGTGTTTCTGCTGTAGGTATTTTACCAACTACAACCCGAGGGCTGGCTTACACCATCACCTCCACCCATCCAACACAGATGTCACAGGACATGTGACCCTGGCAATAAAAGGTGCTGGGCTCACGTGCCTGAGGGCCAGTTCCAGATACTATGATACTGTGTGTGTGTGATTACTATTAGTGTATGGGGGCCTCGGGCCCCAACCCTTTGCAAGTATGACATGAGGGCTGAGGAGAGGAAGAGTGGGTCGGGGAGACAGGAGGGCAGAGAAAAGGAATTGTGGGTCTTAGAGACAAGAGGGCAGAGGAGAGGAAGAAGGGTCCAGGGAGACTGTAGAGCAGAAAAAAAGGAAGGATGTGTGAGGGTGAAAAGAAGACAAAGAAGAGGATGGATCGATCAGTTTGACAGGAGGGCGGTGAAGAATGAGGGTTCAGGGAGCCAGGAGGGCAAAAAGGGGAAGGGTCAATCTGTGTTGTAGGATGGCAGAGAAAAAAGAGGGATCAGGGCAACAGGGGTGCAGAGAGGAGTAAGAAAGGGTTCAAGGTGATGAAGGGGCAAAGAAGAGTAAATAAGGGTCAAGGCATAGGAGGACAAAGAAGAGGAAGGACAGAAAGACAAGAGGGCAGAGAAGAGGAAGGACAGACCAGAAAGACATGAGGACAGAGAAGAGGATGAAGGGCCAGGGAGACAGGCAGAGAATAGGAAAGAGGGTTCAATGCGACAGGAGAGCAGACCACATGAAGGATGAGTCAGGGTGACATTTTATTTTATTTATGCGTTTTTATATAGCGCGGACTTTAACCGAAGGCGTCAGAGCGCTTCACGATAGGAATAGAAAATTACAAGTGAACAAATTACAAAAGCAGACGATAAGTTACATGAGGTAAATGTGAAAATTGTGAGCAAACAAAATACATGAGGTAGCAAACGGTGAATTACAGGAGGAAAAGTGACAAGTGTGCAGGTTACAAGAGAAAACAGAGTACATTTAGAGGTAATATACTGCAATATATGCTAGACGCTCAGGCACAAGAACAAACGTTACGTAGGCAATGGTGGCACTTGTGCAAGTATCAAAAGCAAACAAAATGTGAGAGGTAGCACAAGTGTGTTACAAGTGAAAAGTGGCGTGTGCATGTTACAAAAGAGAACCAAACACAGATACAAGGATAATACTGCAATAAATGGCAAACACTCCAACCACACAAACGCACTGAGAAGGCACTTCCATAGTCATGGAGAATAGAGTTTCAGTGATGGGAGGTCTTCCTTCAGATAATAGCGAGGGCGTGAATTACTTTAGGAGGTGTCTTTGGAGGAGGAGAACTTTGAGGTCAGTTTTGAAGACCTGGGAGGAGGTGGTGATCCGGAGCTGAGGCGGAAGTGAGTTCCATATTCTCACCGCGTTGCCTGAAAAGGATTGGGCAATCGATCTTTCCTTCTTGAAAGTGGGAGGTTCAAGCAGTAGATTTTCTGTATTACGTGAAGGTCTAGAGCCTCCAGAGACTTTCAGCTTGTTCGCCAGGTAGCAAGGGGAGGAGCAGTGCAAGGCTTTGTGGGTGATACAGGCAGGCTTGTAGATAGCTCTAGCCTCGATGGGAAGCCAGCGGAGGGTGGATAACATCGGTGTGATGTGGTCGCTTCTTTTGGCCCCATAAATGAAACGAGCTGTTAAATGGAGAACAGATCTGAAGGGGGACAAGTGGGATTTGGGGAGGCCAGTAAGAAGAGAATTGACGTAGTCTTGTCTGGAGAGGACCAGCGATTGCACCAGGGTTTTAAGGTCCTGCTCTGGGAAAAAGCGACAAATTCCCCAAAGAAGGCGCAATTGGTATCGAGCAGACTTTGCAATGGAATTGATGTGGGAGATTAGATTGAGTTTTTTATCGAGTATGACACCAAGGGATTTTGCGCTGTCGACAATGATGGGTTTATTGTTAAGTAGATTCATCTGATTCATCCATCCATGATTGAACCAGGGGAGGAGAGAGTGAGGAGGAGAACTTCAGTTTTGGAGGGATTCAGAATCAGTTGATGAGTTGACATCCAGTTTTGAATGGAGTCGAGAGTGGAGCTTAGGATGGAGAGATCATGAGTGGAGGTGACCTTGAGGTAGATTTGACTGTCCTCTGCATAGAGATGATAGTGGATCCCGGATTTACTTAGGAGATTTCCCAGTGGTTCTAAATAGAGATTGAACAATGTGGGTGCAAGTATAGAGCCTTGAGGAACACCTTGACCTACCGCCACAGGAGATCAAAGACTGTTCTCTATTTTGATCATTTGGGATCTATCTGAGAGAAAGGAGGCAAACCATTTAAGCACAGTGCCCTCCAAGCCCATTCTCTGTTGAAGAGTGTTGAGGAGGGTGTTGTGATTGACAGTGTCAAAGGCTGCAGAAAGGTCAAGGAGAATTAGAAGACAGGACCCCCCGAATCGAGTATCCTCAGCGCGTCATCAACCCCTTGCAGTAGGGCTGTTTCAGTGCTGCAGTTTTGGATGAAGCCGGACTGACAATTGTCAAGAAGATCATTGTCCTTGATATGACGAGAGAGTTGTTTCGCTACACATCTTTCTGTGATCTTCGCAAGAAAGGGTAGATTAGTGATGGGGCAGAAGTTGTTGAGATCTTTCGCATCAGCATTGGGTTTTTTAAGCAGAGGGGTGACCTGCCCAGTTTTGAAGGGAACAGGAAGGGAGCCTTGACAAAGGGCGAGGTTGACCAGAGTGGTCCAATAGAAAAGGGAATGGGTGTAGAAGTTAATGGCAATGGCTCTGTGGATGGGGTCCAGGGAATGGTTGGAGGGCTTTGTTTCACGGATGCACTTGAGGAGGTCATCTTCAGAGATGGGGGTCAAAGTTCTGCCAAATGGCTGAGGATTAGCGCTCCTCTGGAGGGGTAGGATGAGCGACCTAATCCACAAGTGATTTCACTTTTTCATCGAAGAATATAGCGAAATCCGCTGCTTGCTTTGTAGAATCCTCCAACTTGGAGGTTGGGGGGGAGCAGTTAGGAATCTTGATGAGATCGAATTTTTTTTTGGGTCTATTTTTGGCTGAGTCAAGAAGGGTTTTGAAGTGAGATGCTTTCCCAAGGAAGATGTGCTTGTGGTACTTGGATCTTGCTGAGCGAAGCGTGGCCAAATTATCTGTGGAGGGCACTTGACTCCATTGTTTCTCCAGGAGTCTTAGCTGCTTCCTTTCTTCATGGAGGGATTTGTTGAACCAAGGAGCTGAGGGAGTGGGCCTTATCTGTTTGCTTTTGAGTGGAGCGACGTTATTGATTTCGGCTGCAAGGACTGTGAGGCATTGGGAGGTGAGTTTGTCAACATCTAGGTTCGGGTCTAGCCTTGGAAGTGATAACAAAGCTGATTCACAGAGGGGTCCGACATCAATATTTTTTGCATCACGGAACCAGGAGGTGGCCCTCTTAGGTTGACCAAGGGTTATACAGTGTGATAGGTGAAGAGAGAATGGGATGAGGAGGTGGTCGGACCAGTCTACATGAATGGGGGTAGTGATAGAGAGCATGCCTGCTTTAGAAATAACAAGGTCCAGGATTGAGCCCTTAGAGTGTGTTGATTCTGTGAAGTGTTGGATAAGATCGTTTGCAGAGAGAAAGGTGGCCAACGAGTTCGCCGAAGAGTCATGCGGTACGCCCCAGTGGAGATTGAAGTCACCCACGAAGGTCTGATTGTCACTTCGCGAATATTGGTCGCTGATGAAGTCAGTGAGTTCCTCCATAAATGAAGGGCCACTACCAGGTGGGTGGTAAATGACATGGAATCTGAGGAGTGAGCGGTGGTGCGATTGAAGCTCAAGAGAAAGGCATTCAAATGTGTGGAAGGAGCTGATAGGAGAAGCCTTAAGTTGAAGGGAGTTTCTAAAGATGACTGCAACACCTCCCCCAATATTGTCAGTTCTGTCATTCCTAAATATAGAATAGCCTGCGGGTAATAGGAGATCAAATATAGAGTGAGAGGTATCTTTGAACCAGGTCTCTGTGAGGAAGAACATGTCAATATTGTGAAAGGTAATGGTATCGGAGATTTCAAGTTTGTGTTTTACTGCAGATCTGCAGTTGTGGAGCAGACAGTGCAGCTCTGTTAAGACTGTTTTGGTGACGGGGGCACTTGGGCTCTGAAGGGTGATTGGGATATTGTACTTATGCGGGGTGCTCGGGAGGGTTTAGGTGGATGCCTGGTTCTGACAGAGGAGATTGTCGGAATAGTGTAGATAGTAGGGTTACTAGGGGATGCCGGTTGAAGAAGGGTGGCGTTCAAGGGCTTGTGTGAGTTAGCGAAGTTTGCGGACAACAGGTTGAGCTTGGCTGTATTGGAGTGAGTGGGCGGGGTGCATCTCGTGGGAAGTTGGAAAGGGTGGAAATCTTGGAGCTTAAAAGTGAAATGGCAGCTACAAGCTGGGAGATGGAGGTGATGAGAGAGCCTAGCTTATTTTCCAGAGAGAGTAAGGCAGAGCACAGAAGGTTGGGTGGCTCGATGGAAACGGGAGGGGGTGGAATTGGTGGTGAAAAGCAGGGAGAGGTGGGGGGACAGGAGGTGAATTGGGGTATGGGATTCAAGAGTGGGGAGCGGTGGAGGTTGAGAGCGGGAGTTCGTGAATCGGAGGTGAAGGGAGAGTTGTCTTTGTTGCCATTGCAATAGGGAGAGGAATTCAGGATATATTTAGGAGGAGATGGGTGCGGAACAAGGCGGTAAGGTGGAAGGAGAGAGGAGGACTGTGTGGAGTCATGGGAAAGTAGGCGGTATGGGAGGAAAAGAGGCGAGGTGGTTGTAGAGGTCCTGTCAGCTAGGAGAGGGCGCTGTGAGGGAACGGGCATCTGGTAGAGTGAGAGGGGCTGAGAGAAAGGGAAGTTGAGGAAAGGAAGTGGTTCTGCTGGGCCCCGAGGGAGGGACATGGAAAGGGTTACCAAGGGGGGGAAGGGAGTGGTACAGCATTGCTGGAGGAGTGGGAGGGAGGAGAGAGATGCAGTGGGTTTGTGGAGAAATCGGGGTAAATAACGAGGGGAGGATGGGGTAGAAAAGAAGGGGGGAGGGAGGAATAAGGGGAGCGTAGGGAAAGTTAGCTGGGGGAGAAGGTTGGAGGAGAGGTGGACTAAAAAGGGGAGTGACAGGAAGGAATATGGGGGGGGGGAGAAGAGATTGGAGTACCAGGATGGTAGAGATGACAAAGAAGGGTTCAAGGTGATGGTAGTTACAGAGACCCTGGCTGGGCAGTGCCTGCAGCATGTGCTGCGCTTGTTCAAGCAGGGCACTTCATAGTGTGCTGTAAGTGATCCCCTGAATGAAAACAGGTTCCAAGCCTATGATGTGTTCAGTAACAGCAATGACAGGACATTATTTTCCCTCTCTGAGTGTCTCTGGACACACTGCTCACATTGTTCTGGTAAATTACGCTTTTTGTATGTTTTCTAAGGAGTGTTAATGTTAGCCTATTAGCAGTGAGATGCTCACAATTGCACCTGAAAGGCATCTCTACTCTCTCACCCACTGGACTGTTTAACATGCGAGTGTCTACACGTTGAAAGAGGAAAAACCTCTTGTGATTAATTTTGTACAGAGAGGTTTCCCTTCCTGTACAAAAATAATTATTCCCGCAAGGCAGGCACCCTTGCACCATTGTGCAAGGGTGCCTGCGCTGGCACAGGCAGCCCATTGTGCGCCGGCGCAGGGGAAAAGGACAGGAATGCGCCGTATCTTATAGATAAGGCGCATTCCTGCCCTTTTCTTTTGCCATAGGGAAGCGCAGCAGGAAGGACTGCTGCGCTTCCTTACGACAAAACCTTATAAATGAGGCCCTCAGTGAGAGGAGGTGAAAAACTATTGTGCCATTTCAATAAATATACTAGAAGTCCAGAACTCCTGGAAGAAGCAGCTAAACCTCTTATGAAATGAATATGCATTCATGTACTTGCATGGGATGACGAACCCTAACCTAACCGGTGTGGTATGCTCCATCGGTGGTTTCAATATCTTACACTGGGAAGCAGTCAAGAGTAGGACTGCTCGCTGGTTGTACAGTCTAGTAAGGGTTCCCTAGTCTGAGTGAGGCTGCTCACATATTGCTCCTGGGGTCACCCTCTCCGAGCAGTCTCTGCTTTCTAGTGTATGTTCAGCAGCCTCAGAAGGGAGGTGGTGGGAGGAAGACAATAGGGCACGTTTCCTCAGGCTGCCCTGCTTGAAGATGTCTGCTGTGGATGAGGATGTCCATTACGTGTAGCTTGTTGCAGTGGGCGTGTCACTGTAATCGTAGCATGTGCTATAAAACAGCTCATATCCACACTGCCAAGCCACACTCACAGCTGGTGCATTACATCACATGACAGAGGTTTTTGTACAGTGCACATCATGAACTGAATTATTTCAAGGTGATCTCGAAGGGGGTCACAGAAAAGGAGGCAGAGGGAAATAGTAATTGCCCACAGTCGCAATTTGGTTAAGATGGGAAACTGGGGCTGAAGCCAGCCCCTGGGTCATGGCCCCACGACAAGATTTTTCCCTGGGTCCAACAAAAGATTCTCACTGGCCTGGGCATGTTCATGCAAAATATCCTTTGTATTTTTGCAGATGGGCCGTCTGCACTAGAAATACCCCTCGTCATAGAACGGATGCAGCTGAGCCGGAAACCATGCAAGCTTCCCAACTTCAGAGGACAGGTACAGCTCGGATAGCTTCAGCACAGACCTTTCCCATCACAGGGCTGGTTCACATTGAGCAGCAGCAGAGAGGGCTTCACTTCTTCGCAGAACTGAGACTGTATGGCAGTAACAAAGCAAGCTCCCTGTCTCTCAGAAGGAAACACATGCAACCCTCCATCCTTGGGACAGATCGAGCATGGCAGAGTCGGACACACTTTCATTACTCGCAGAAAATGAACGGTTAAGGCATGAGAGACATATAGGTCACAAACAGATCTCTAGAGTGGGTGCTTAAGTCACTGAGATGAATGTATAGGTGAATGAGTGAGTTACTATGAGAGTTTTTACAACATTCTCGCATAGGTGATATTCCAAGTCAGCCTCCTGGAAGTCCTGCTATCAGTTGGAGATCTGCTGTTTGTGTTGATTCGGTTGTGTTCCAAGTATTGAGAAGTAGAAGTCACCGAATAGGTCATTGCTATTTGGAGAAGCCTCACTACAGTGTAAATAACTATGCTCCAAACAAGGAAACTAGTACCAACCTCTTTAAAAAGGTTTCGAATGCACTTGCACCAGGCGCTTTGCAATCCCAGGCTCAGTGCTGCTCCTGTTCTACGTGTTTAGGACTGCCAGTGGAAGGATGGGTCAGTGTGACAGGAGGGTAGGGAGGATAGAGGGGTCAGAACGACAGAGGAGGAAGTGCAGGTTAGGCTGGGAGGCGATAGGTGCAATGACAGAAGAGAGAGGAGGCTGCAGGCCAGGGAGAGCAGAGGATAAGACAGTTCGTAGGGCTGAAATGACCATTTCCCCAGTGGGTTGGAGGCCAGGGGGCTGCTCTCGGGGTTAGATGAGCTATTCTTGCAAACCATGCCGTCGTGCAGATTCGGGTTGGGCCTTCTTCAGGTGGGGATCATTTGAACTCGGTTGTTATTTTGTGGATTTTGGGTTCCGGACCTGCCTGAGACAGAGGAAGGGGTACATAGGTGGGGACAGAGGCTGCGCGAGGAACCCATCTGCCGAGTGACTGAACGTCATGCAAGATACATGCAGTCCATCCTTGCTGTTTAGAAGACAGACTGTCCAATGCTGGGACTAGGGAGTTACACTGCGAGGCGTCGCGAGGATTATTGGTCTGAGGAACCGATGGGTCAAAGAAGCCTGGGCCAGGGTGAGATACAGACCTTGAGTAGGCGGCTCGAATGTGTTCATAGTCTGTGTCTGCAGTCAATGATTACTGCCCAGTGACCCCTTCCCCATCTTATGGGGCCTAGCAGGCTGAGGCATAGCTGCCAGTGGTGCAGTAGGTGCAGTGGCACCGGGGCCCATTGAACCACGACAATTGCTGTATTTTAGTGTCCCAACAGCAGTCGAAGGGCCCATTTCCCTTGTCTGCGCCTGCATTTTCCAGTCTCTGGTGCCTTTTAAGTGGCTTTTGACCGAGTCGCAGGTAAACTAGTCTATTCCAGATGCAGTCATGAGGTAACCCTGTGGGACCGGCGGGTTCATGGGGATTCTCCTGCTGATATGAAGGCGGAACAAACCAGTTCCTGTCGCACCGGTGTGTGTGTGTGTGTGGGGGGGGGGGGGGGGGGGGGGGGCACAGGGCCGGTCCTTGGTTAATGAGTGTGTGCGGAGGTGAAGCTGTCCCACACTGCCCCAGCTCCTGTCCTGTTTATTCCCGGAGTGTGCTTGGCAGTGGGAGAGCGCACTCAGGGCGCTTGATGCGTTTCAGCCTCGCGCCAGCAGAGCCGCGGCCTCGGTTGACATAATACAGCATAACCTAGTACAGTGTGAATACTGTCCCCCCGACCACGCTATGCGGCGGAGGGGGGCGTTAACACCACTATCCAGGTCATTTCAGGTCAACTGTGCCCTTCATGGAGAGGTCAAAAGTAAGAGTGAGGTCAGAAGACCAGAAGGTGTGAAGAGAAACAGGTGAAGAGAGAGAGCGAGATCTGGAAACCAGAGAGAGGGAGCAGAAACAAGTGAGGAGAGAGAGAGGGAGACCGGGAGAGGCCAGAGGTAGAGAGCAGAGACAGGGGAGGAGAGAGGGGGAGACCAAAGGGAGTGAGCAGAAACAGTTGAGACAAGAGAGTGAGATCAGGACACCAGACGGAGTTAGCAGAAGCAGGTGAGGAGAGAGGGAGAGGCCAGAGAGAGGGAGCAGAAACAAGTGAGGAGAGAGAGGGAGAGATCAGAGAGAGGGAGCAGAAACAGGTGAAGAGAGAGGGAGACCGGGAGAGGCCAGAGGTAGAGAGCAGAAACAGGTGAGGAGACAGGGGGAGACCAAAGGGAGTGAGCAGAAACAGGTGAGACAAGAGAGTGAGATCAGGACACCAGACGGAGTTAGCAGAAACAGGTGAGGAGAGAGAGGGAGAGATCAGAGAGAGGGACCAGAAACAGGTGAGGAGAGAGAGAGGGACCAGAAACAGGTGAGGAGAGAGAGAGGGAGCAGAAACAGGTGAGGAGAGACGGAGGGACCAGAGGGAGTGAGCAGAAAGAGGTGAGGCGAGAGGGAGAGACCAGAGAGAGGGAGCAGAAACAAGTGAGGAGAGAGAGGGAGACTAGAGGTAAAGACCAGAAACAGGTGAGGCGAGAGGGAGAGACCAGAGAGAGGGAGCAGAAACAAGTGAGGAGAGAGAGAGAGGGAGACCGGGAGAGGCCAGAGGTAGAGAGCAGAGACAGGTGAGGAGAGAGAGGAAGAGATCAGAGAGAGGGAGCAGAAACAAGTGAGAAGAGAGAGGGAGACCAGAGAGAGGGAGCAGAAACAGGTGAGGAGAGACGGAGGGACCAGAGGGAGTGAGAAGAAACAAATGAGGAGAGAAGGAGAGGCCAGAGAGAGGGAGCAGAAACAGGTGAGGAGAGGGAGGGACGAGTGAGAGGAAACAAGTGAGGAGAGACGGAGAGACCAGAGAGAGGGAGCAGAAACAGGTGAGGAGAGAGAGGTAGACCAGAGGAGTGAGCAGAAAGAGGTGAGGCGAGAGGGAGAGACCAGAGAGAGGGAGCAGAAACAAGTGAGGAGAGAGAGGGAGACCAGAGGTAAAGACCAGAAACAGGTGAGGCGAAAGGAAGACACCAGAGGGATGGAGCAGAACAAGGGAGGAAAGAGAGGGAGATCAGAGGGAGGGAGGAGAAAGAGGTGAGGAGAGAGGCCAGAGAGAGGGAGCAGAAACAAGTGAGGAGAGAGGCCAGAGAGATGGAGCAGAAACAAGTGAGGAGAGAGGGAGAGGCCAGAGAGAGGGAGCAGAAAAAGGTGAGGAGAGAGGGAGAGGCCAGAGAGAGGGAGCAGAAACAAGTGAGGAGAGAGGCCAGAGAGATGGAGCAGAAACAAGTGAGGAGAGAGGGAGAGGCCAGAGAGAGGGAGTAGAAACAAGTGAGGAGAGAGAGGGAGACCAGAGGGAGGGACCAGAAAGAGGTGAGGAGAGGGGGAGAGGCCAGAGAGAGGGAGCAGAAACAGGTGAGGAGAGGGGGAGAGGCCAGAGAGAGGGAGCAGAAACAGGTGAGGAGAGGGGGAGAGGCCAGAGAGAGGGAGCAGAAACAGGTGAGGACAGAGAGGGAGAGGCCAGAGAGAGGGAGCAGAAAGAGGTGAGGCGAGAGGCAGAGATCAGAGAGAGGGAGCAGAAACAAGTGAGGAAAGAGAGGGAGAGATCAGAGAGAAGGAGCAGAAACAACAGGTGAGGAGAGAGGGAGAGGTCAGAGAGAGGGAGCAGAAACAGGTGACGAGAGAGGGAGAGGCCAAAGAGAGGGACTAGAAACAAGTGAGGAGGGAGGGAGAGTGTTATATCCTGCTTATTTAATAATATGTATTCCAGGTTACCTTTCTCCTAGCTGCTCAGCCAGTGTGAGTGTTGACAGTGGGATGTTGGTGTGCCTGGGATGCTTGGAATGTTTGGGTGCCTGTGTGGATGAGTGGTGACAGTTGGAAGATGGGCTGAGTAGCAGGGAGGCTGCTTCTGGTGAGGCTGTAGTATTAGGATCCACAGGCGTATGGACTGTTGTACATAATTAACTTCCTGCAACTTGAAGTTAATAAAGAAATACTTAAAATACAACTCAGCTATGTCTGGTAAGATACAACAGAGAGACCAGGAATAGAGAGCGGAAGCAGGAGAGGTGAGAGGGAGAGACCAGTGGGAGTGAGCAGAAACAGATGAGGAGCATGAGAAGAGGGAGAGCTCGAGGGAGTGAGCAGAAACGGGAAACATCTATTACAACACAGTCATTACAATGCACTACCTTTCCAACGCAGCTGTTACAACCCAGCAGCCTTTACATTGCATGTCATTACAACGCAGCTGTTACAACGCATGTCACTACAGCACATGCCATTACTACGCATTATAAGGTAAGTAATGGGTATTTTTTAAGTTTTCGGGTGGGTATGGTTTTTGGGGTACATGGGAATAGTAATTTTCACCCCTACACTATGCAACACTTGCCCTACTATTGCACTCACTGGAGTGGGAATAGTAATTTTTACCCCTACACTATCCAACACTTACCCTACTGTTGCCTGATGTAAATATGAATAAGATGCCACGAACAGGTACTCCAGGAAACAGCTTTATTGCAGTACAGAACAGGTAGGACCATCACTCATCTGACCAGAGCTCCAACTGCCAACAGGGCGAAGGAGAACTCCAGAACTAGGAACATCCACAATGATCTAGAGTGCTAGCCCAAGGGAAGAGCTAAGCACTGTACAACATATCTTCTCCCCTTAATAAGAAAGAAAAACAAAGAAAACAAAATGCCAAAGAAAGTAAAAGGAAGTCAATGTACATAGTCATTCAGATAGGTGGGTGGACGACGAGAACGAGGGGTCCTCAATCTGACTTCCAAAGAGGAAGAAGAGGAAATGGTGGGAACAGAATTAGTAGGGGCAGAAACACACAAGGAAGTCGAAGCATCACCACTACCCACCTCCCCCCGTGCAGTTGGCAGAGAGGTGGAAAAAGAACCACCACCAGAAGTCAACAAGTATCCATTGCACCCTCCTGACTCACTAGTCATTACATCATCAGAAGAAAAAACTTTCTTTTTCTGGTATAGTGCTACCCTCCTATAATTCCAACTTTCTCCATTGGCCAGAACAACAAAATGTGGAAAGACTTTCTTAACTCTGTAGGGACCTCTAAACTTGCTAAGGCCCTTAGTACACCTACCCGGCTTTACCTTAACAAGATCACCCACAGAGATAGGCAAGGGAACATTACTATGGGATAGGAGTACTTCATCGTCTAAGCATCTTAACCAAGCAGGGGTCAATCTTGTCACTGGAGCACGCCCATGCATTAATTCAAAAGGAGATTTTTCACCATGTTTATGAGGTGTCGACCGGTACGCCCAGACAAGTTCCTGCACACGCTCGTGCGAAAAACAACCACCCTCCACAAACATTTGGATCACCCCCTTCACAAGACGATTTACCCTTTCACAAAGACCATTCCCTTGCGGATTGTAAAGGCTTGTCTTCTGATGCTTGATGCCAGACTCACGTATAAAAGAAGCCATTTTCGAAGATGTCAATTGAGTGCCATTATCCGAGATAAGGACAGAAGGATATCCCTCATTCAAGAAAACACCCTTCAGAAAGTTAATGGTGGTATCAGTGTTTATCTCCCTCACAAATTGTACACAAAACCACTTCGAGTAACAATCAATCATAACAATGGCATAGCGTTGGTTTAAAGGTAACTCACTCATAGGGCCTATAAAGTCCAAACAGACACTGTGCCAAGGCACATTTTCAAATCCAATTTTCTGCGGTGACTGTGAACCCAGAATTTTCAGACGCTTCTCCCCTTCTTTGCAGAAACTACACCTCAGCACACAGTCCACAGCATCACTATCGACAGAGGGCCACCAAAAGTTCTCCTTAACACGACGTTGTGTGAGGCTTTGGCCCAAATGGCCCTCATGAGCGAAGTCAAGAATCCTACTCCTTAACAAACCAGGAGGAACAAAGCGATCACCCCGCATCAGAACATCTTTTCCCTCCAAGGAAAGTTCATCTAAGACCTTCAAGAATGGTCTAACCTGAGGATCAACAGTGCTCTCCCTCCTTGCTCCCTTCGAGACGAGATTAATTACAGCCTTTAAGACTTGATCCTCTTCCATACTTTTTGCCCACTCGTCATGGGAAAAGGAACCCCCTCCCAGAAACAAGACATCCTCAGTTATAGCAACTGCTAGATCATCTAAATCATCCTTAACAGAACCATCACAGTTAGTAGATCGCGCAGGAAGTCGCGACAAGCAATCTGCTTGGATGTTTTTCCAACCATGAACAAACTCAATCTCACAATGGTAGTCCTGTAGACGAGAGGCCAATCTCGCCAATCTTGGGGACCCTTTTCCAGCACCACCTGGAGCTAAGACATTTAAAAGGGGTTTATGGTCCGTACGGAGAATAAACTTGTACCCCCATAAATAGGTCCTAAAGTAGCTCGTGCCCCAAGCAGCAGCAAGAGCTTCACGCTCTATGACTGAATAATTGGATTCCGAGATAGACAAAGGCCTAGACGCAAATGCTATGGTCTTTTCTACACCTCCATGCTTTTGCAGAAGAACTGCACCAAGACCCACAGCACTGGCGTCAACCATCAAAATAGAGGTCCGAGCAGTATCAAAAGGGGTAAGAACATTAGCAGACTTAAGCTCCCCTTTGATCATATTGAAGCAAGACTCATGCTCAACAGTCCAATTAAATTTCACATCTTTTTTTAACAAGTATCTCAAAGGAGCAGTCTTTGAAGAGAAATCCCTCACGAATTTCGAGTAAAACTCGATCAAACCCATGAAGGACCGAAGTTGATCCTTGTCAACGGGGAAGGGAGCTAGTTCAATGGCCTCTAATAAGTTCTTCTTAGGTTTAATACCATCCTCAGATAGGCAAAAACCTAAGTACTCTATCTCCTTCAAAAGAAACGCACACTTCTCCCTTCTCAACGTTAGGCCAGCATCATCCACTCTCTGTAACACACTTTGCAAAATCCCATTGTGCTCCTCTAACGAATCTCCATAGATCAAGATGTCATCTTGAAAGTATAATACTTTATCTAGACCCTTAAAAACCTCGGAAACAAGTATTTGGAATACACTAGCGGCAGAGACAAGTCCGAAGGGTAACCTCGTGAATTGAAAGGTCCCTTCGCTGGTAATGAAAGCAGTCAAATGTTTGGACTGGTCATCTAAGCAAATTTGATGGTATGCATGCTTTAGATCCAACTTGCTGAAAAACCTGGCCCCTTTGAGTGTCGAGACTAATTCACTAATGTTTGGTAGAGGGAACACATCAGCAACCACACATTTATTCAATGAACGCAGGTCTACGCAGAACCTAATTTTATTGTCTGGTTTTTGTGAAATCACCACTGGCGAAATCCACAGGGACGCTTCAATAGGTTCAATAATGCCACCTTGAAGCATTTCCTCCAAAGTAGCCTTAACCTCTTTTCGCAATGCGAAAGGGACTCTCCTCACCTTATGTTGGACAGGACAACTACCCTCCTTGAGAATTATGTGATGGGAATAGCCTACGAGTTCCCCTAACTGATCTCTAAAGACATTTCCAAATTTGTCCAGTATCTCATCAACTGATGGGTTATCAACAATAGACACTGGATCATCAGACCTGGGATCAATTACAATGTGCAAATCATACTGATGGTGACAACCTAATATGGCCGGTCCCTCAGTTGAAATGTATATTTTTCCAGATGCTGATTTATTTTTAAACTCAATCTTGGCCTCGAAATAGCCCAACAAGTCAATTTTCTCGCCTTGATATCCAGACGGAAAAATGTCACACTCTTTCAAGACCCTTTCACCCCACACACTCTTCATCAAAGATAGTGGAATGATGGTCCACTTGGAACCTGTGTCAACCATGAGAATAACAACCTTCTCATCAATCTTAAAGTCAGCTTTAAAAGCATTTCCCCCTCGATCCCTGCAAGAGCATACTGTGTCACGCAGAACTAATATCTTGTTCATATCACGTTTCAAATCGCCACACTCATTGACCACGGTCACTCTTGAGCTATTTCTATTTTTGCACATCTTTGCAAAGTGCCCCATCTTTCCACAACGCAGACACTCTTTGTTATTCGCAAAACAGAACTTAGCATCTGAGGTATGCGAAAAACTCCCACACTTTGAACACATTTTTTGAGTATTCTTATTACTTGATGATTGTTGCACATTCTTTTTTTGAAGAATATAACCCTTTTTCCTGACAATAGCAACAGCCATTGCTTCATCATCACTAATGTCACTAACAATACTCTTATTGGAAACCTCTGCAACTTTTGTTTCCACACCACTCTTCTGTAACTCTCTCATACATTTCTCGCTTTCTTCCACAACTTTAGCCAATTCTATCGCAACTTTCAACGTTGGATTCTTCGCTGCCCATAATCGTTCTTGGACCTTCCTGTTGTTGGCTTGAACAATTAATTGGTCTCTAATTAGTTCATCTGCCATTTGACCAAAGTTGCATTTTACAGATAGTTCACGTAGTCGTGCAACGAATTCATCAATGCTCTCATCTGCCAACTGTTTGTTTTTATAGAACTTATATCTTTGTAGGACAAGGTTTTCCTCTTTACCAAATCTGATTTCTAATCTCGCCACCGCTTCTTTAAATTCGTCAAAATCAGCTTGTGACCCAGAAGGTAATGCTTGCGGTAAATATTTGAAAAGACGCTGTCCTACTTTGCCCAAAGTGGTCATTAAAAGAGCTTTCTTTCGTTTAGGTGAAAAGTCTTCTCCATCTAGGGCCTGGATATAATTATTAAACATAACTATCCAGTCTTCCCACGTTAAAGACGGATTCCCTGGCTCACTCAAGAATTGCGGTGGAAGAGCAACATTGACTGCTTGAGCCATGAGGTCAGTCTTATGTGGACACGAGAGAAAAATGAAGAATACAATGCACAGGGCAGTTGTAACACGAAAAAGTAAGGGCACAGTATAAAGCTGAGGTAAAAGGAAAACAGTCCGTTTATTGTATTACCTTTTAGATATCTGAAATAAGCGCTTACATCAATCAGGATATCCAAGGTTCGCTGATACTCGACGCTGTTTCTGACTCCAAACAGCAAACGGTGAAGTTCTCGGTGGATCGCGTCACCTAGGCAACCACCGACACACAGTAAAAGAAATTGATCAAAATGGCCGACTGCGTCGTACGTGAGCTTGTTCACGCTCCCGACGTCAGCACCGCCGCGTAGATGCGCACGAAGAGGAATGCGCTTCAGTGATGCGTACAGTGTCCAGCGTGGTTGCTATGCGACTCACCAACTCTCGCGAAGATCGCGCTCAGCGTCATTGAGGAGACGTTGAAAAGGCTGACGTCACTCACCCCGACATCGGAGACTTCTGAAAAGAAAATATTCCGGAAATTATCCGAAGATTACGATCACCTCCGCGAAGAAGAGCCGCACCACGCTGTGTACCACACCACGCTCTGTACCACACGGGGTTCGTGAGGGAATTGGAGACTACTGTTCCGTAAATTCTTCTTGAGCTGCATAAACAAATAAGGAAGCTGTGGCCAGACGTATCGCCAGTCCAAGTCGCCAAATGATGTAAATATGAATAAGATGCCACGAACAGGTACTCCAGGAAACAGCTTTATTGCAGTACAGAACAGGTAGGACCATCCCTCATCTGACCAGAGCTCCAACTGCCAACAGGGCGAAGGAGAACTCCAGAACTAGGAACATCCACAATGATCTAGAGTGCTAGCCCAAGGGAAGAGCTAAGCACTGTACAACATTGCCCTAAAAGTATTATGCGTTGTAATGGTATACGTTGTAATGGTATACATTGTAATGGATTGCATTGTAAATGTAGTTTCTAAAAATGCGTTGTGATGGCATGCGTTGTAATGGATGTTGCGAGGTAAAAAACGCTTTGTAAAAGCAACGGTGTAAAGGTTTGCATTGTAACGTGTCCTACTCGCCGAAACAGGTGAGGAGAGGTATTGGCCAGTGGGAGAGAGCTGAAACAGGAGAGGAGATCTGGGTAGACTGGGTGAGTGAATAGAAAAAGGAGAGGTGAAAGACCAGAGGGAGTTAGCAGAAGCAGGCAATGGGAGATGGAGTGACAAAAGGGAATGAGCAGCCCATTTAAGCCAAGTGTGTGATCTCCTGCATATCCAAGATGGCAGAGGTCTAAACTTTTGGAGCTTCACCATCCCTGTGACCCCATTTCTGTACACTTCAACCAGATTTCATGTGGGGAAGCAGAGCAGAAGGAGGCCTGAAACCTCCAAGCTAGCCTGTTCCCAGTGCGGACAAGGGATTACTCTCTGCTCAGTCAATGTGATGGGTCCTTGTGGATCAAGTCAACATTTGTTAAGTCCAAATGCTTTCACAGGGAAGGTCAATGAGGAGAAGTAGTTGAAGTACTTGAAGGACAGTGTTAGAAAACACATGCACACTCATTGAGTGCTCAGCACAAAAGAAAAAAGTAGTGCTTGAAAGGCAAGCATTGGGAGCAGAGATGCCATCCAATCAATGCGATGGAAAAGAGGCAATGCTCCATGGGAGGGATAAACACAAGATTGACAAGCTGGGGCAAGAATAAGAAGCAGGCAAATGAGAGTGACAAGGAAAGGCAACCAATTTTAAGCAATAGCAGAGAGAGTCAATCCCTTCCTATGTTCATGGTAAGCTACAATATGCCTCACAACAAATGGTTTATGTGCTGTCTAGTAGGCTCGACGTAAAAATAGCCATAAGCGTGTTCTATTCTTGAATTCAATAAACAGCCACCCATTTGTAAGTTTATGAATAACCTACAAATTTGAAAAGCAAAGATGTGGATTACTTATGGCATACATAACATCTATATGTAAGGCCAATCTCAGTTACCACAAACTGGCAAAAATACAGGTCATCACAAACAGAAGTGGAATTCAGAGCTGCTTTGCTCTGCGTCTCTTTGCCCAGTGTGATGTGCATATTCTGTCAAGGGTGCTTGTGGTATATGTGCCCATGTGTGCTGGAGTCAGAACGAGAAAGCAGAAACGCACGGTTCTGTTTTCGGTATAATTTGTCATGCTAATAAAGTTCATTTGAATTTGAGTGAGAGGTAAAGTGAGTGAGAGAGAGAGAGAGAGAGAGAGAGATACTGGCAGCTGGAAGCAGAAAAACGATGGAGAAGATACGCGAGAGAGGAGAGAAAGAGACAGAAATAGAAAGTCAGAGCAAGACGGAGATAGATAATGGGAATGAGACACAGAAAGGGAGGGGAGAAGAGGGAGTGGAAGAGAGTAAGGAAGAATCAAAGTAAGGAGAAAAAAGAAAGAGAAAGGAGAATGAAAAATAAAAATAAAAAGACATTGATTGATGGAATGGGAAACCAAGAGAGAGAGAGAAGGTTGCAGGTATTTAGGGAAAGAGTGAATGAAACAGAGAGAGGGAAGGTATAAGAGAGGCAAGTGCAGGGAAAGGGAGAATTATAGGGGAAAGAGGGACAGAGAGAGGTGCAGAGAGAGAGACAGGGAGAGGGAGAGCCAGAATCAACTGACCCTGGATCATTTCCAGAAGACACAAAGATGTGCTACCTGCTCTCCACAGATGCTCTGGGCCTGCTGTCCCCTGGAGAAGAAGGATTATCATATAGCCTCAACAGTCTGAAACTACTACAACCTACACCTCCTGAAAATAAACACTCGGCCATGAACTTCCCAATCATATCCAAAGTAACTATCAACCAATATGACTACAAGAAAGTCAGCACACTAGCACATCACCTCATCTAGGAATCACAGCAGAGGGCTGGAATGTGCTGCAGTTAAGCATTATTGTGCAGTCCTGTATTTCTACCCTGCACGGGGTCATTCCAGTAGCCTAGCGCCAACACAGGCACCCTTGCACCTTCCTGCGTCTTCCTCTTTCTACGTGTGCTGTGGAATTATTTTATTAAGCTATTTCTCCTTGTTACGCCTCACCTGGGGAAGCATATCTTTTTGGCGTGTTCCCAGGTGTACCAGGCTGGGTGAATCTAGGAGTGCTTCAAAAACCATGGGAGTTGCATGGGAGCTCCCACACTATGCTTTTGTAACGCCTCCTTTGCGCAGATTAAGACAATGCAGCCATATGCGCTGCGTTGCCTTACTCAAGATTTATGGGACCATTCAAAGATACGTAATGTGGCTTTGCGTGGCTTCCTAATTCTGACTTACAGCCTTGCGTCACGCATGTACTACTTTGTGTGGTGCAAACTGACGCAAGCCTCTCATAAATATGCTCCTTCATCCGTGACAGGAAATGCTCCAAAAAGCTGCCCCGTAGTATTTTGCGCGAACCACCAGGAAGTATGGATCCTATTGTTCGATGCAGTTCTCCAACCAATGCTCTTCTCCTGCCCTGAAGTCTGGGGCGCCACATACTCCAAGGGCCACAGCAACATGGATTCCACCGCATCAGAGCCCATGCAGTGTGCGACCACAAGGGCTGAAGGCCCACTACAATACCAATACCTCCAGCAATGCATGAGGAGCAGAACAGCTGCCAGATGTACAAACAAGCATTGCCAGAACCAATAAGGCTGGCCTTGCAAAGCCTACAGTCTTTCTTTTATTTTTTTTATTTGCACCCATATGAAATAGTCATTGAAGTATAAAAGTAATAACATTTTAAAATGGCTCCCTTTTAACAATGGTATATTTACGTTCGCAAAAAAATACCCATTGGCAAAAAAATCATAAAAAACATGAAATGAAAGCAGCGATGGACCCACCAGCACTGGTACCATTGTGGATTACTTTTTTAGGGGGGTGAACACAAGCAAAATGCGGCAACTCACAGTGAGAGGGAGAGCCATTGTGCGGAAGCAAATATAGAAATGATGCTTGAAAAATAGAAATGACGCTTGAACAGACTAATGGATGAAGAAAAGTGATGGAAAGCCCTTGAATTTATATGCATCTATATTTTTATTACAGGTTATTTGTGTGGAAAACAAAAGACTAGCTAGACAGATAAAGCTGTCTATCGGCCAGACCTAAAACCAGACTGCAAAACTCGATGGAGGGAGTGGGAGAGAGATAATAGGAGGGAGGTGTTGGGAGAAACAGGAAAGGGAGTGGAGGGCGCTTGCTGATAGCACAGACCTCTGGCAGGCTGATAGTGCAACGAAATCTGGTGTGTGATGAGGTGTGTGGGCGGTTTCACAACAAAGACTTCCAGCTGAACTATTTTGGGTTAAAAAACAAACCATTTCAGTTTGTTTGTCCTTTGAGATGTTTTGTCAGTGTGACCGAACACTGACCACCCCCTTTTAGGTGGGGCAGCCCAGGCGGGGAGACCTAGAATTGTCCAATTGTTTATCTCGTAACACTCCATCCTTCCTCAAAAGGTAATTTCAACCCTCTCCCCTTCAAACCCCGAACTACCCTCTGTTTAACTTTTTAAGGCGAGTTTATAAGCCCAAAACTGCAGGGCGATCTGTTTACATGTCTGTAATAAGGAATATGAAATTTACTACACTCTCATAGGAACTAGTTTCTTTAAACACATTTTTTTTTTTTTAGATGGTGTAGGAGAAAGACAAGGGACACATGCACTTTAAACTTGAATGCACTTCGAGCACAAGCACTTTATATAATTAGGTGTTGTGCATTAGCACTTTAAAGCAGTATATGAATTGTAATATGCGGCACAAGGCTGTTGAATTGAAAGAATCGTCTTGTGAGTAGCTTGGAAGGTCTGAAATGTTTTTATAAAAAATGAAAATGAAGGAAAGAACATTAAATTAGGGGGTGGGGGGAGCTTTGGGGCGGGGTTCAGAGTCCTCAAACCAGGACTGGTTGCGAGAATGAAGGGCTACCGCCTGTGGTTGGAGGGAGTTTGGGTTTCCAGTTGGGGGTTTGTTGGGGTTGCTGCCGGGTCGGATCCATGTTGGCACACAGGAGATCGAAAACGTCTCCTCTTGCGGGGGCGAACAATGACACTAAAGGGGGGTCTCCGCACCATGGGCGGGGGACTGTGATACCGACAATTGTTTCCTCATGTCAGGGGATAACCGGAATTACAAACTGATTACATGGAACGTTCGGGGGCTTAATAACAGGGTGAAACGGATCCGAGTGCATCATACCTTAGGTGCTATGGGGTCAGCATAGCTCTACTCCAGGAAACTCCACCTATTGGGGGGGACTGTCTTAAATTCGTCCAGCGCAGGTGGAGATGCCAGATTTTTGCTGCATTCTACTCTGGGTTTGCCAGGGGAACGCTTATTTGGGTGGCACCAGGAGTCCCCTTTAAGGCTATGCATGTTCAATAGGACCCCGATGGGAGGTTTGTGGTGGTAGAGGGGACCTTGGATGGGTGCAGTATCTGCCTTGAAAATGTGTATGCCCCAAACAGTGGCAATGGTGGGTTTTGAGCCGAGTTCTGGGACGGCTAAATCCGGGTCCGGATACAGAATTGGCGGTGGCGGGGGACTTTAATTGTGCCCTGGATGGGGAGCTCAACTGACTCCCCTCAAATTTGGATGCCAAGCTTAGAGTCAGAGAAGCGATAGTTCAAATGCTTCATAATTATGGCGTACTGGACGTGTGGCGCCACCGTAACCTGAGTCGTAGAGTGTACTCGTGTCACACACCTGCTGCCAATACCTATAGTAGACTAGACTACTTCTTCATTCAAAAGACGGCGATATATCGGGTGGCAGAAATGCAATACCTAGCCGGTTATTTGTCCGATCATTCCCCGCTCCTAGTTGCTTATTCGCTAGCCTGACCGAGATCTAGGTACCACTCTGGGGGCTCAATATTGAAGCCTTTGTTGACCCGATCTATAAAGACGCTATTGCGAATGGGTTGAATGATTATATGGAGGTCAACTGGGGCTCCGCTGGCACTAGTGCGACCGAGTGAGACGCAATGAAGGTGGTGGTTCAGGGGATCAGTATGTCCACGGAGGTGGGGGTTAAAAGAGTGTTGGCGCGTGATCTGCGGTGGCAGGAGGAACAATTAGCGACACTAGAAAGAGAGCTTCCCAAGAATAGTGAGAGGTCGGCTGAGTGGGAGGACGTGATGTGGGACATAGGGGACTTATGGGACTCACTAGGCAAATAGAACTGCGAGTAGACGTTGCTGGTATACGGAAGGGGATAAGGTAGGTTGGCTGCTGGTGCGCCCGATTAGGGCAGAGACTCAGCCTCACCCAATCCTGGCACTTAAAAATGACATTGGACAGATAGTATATGCCCAACATGAAATAAATATGTGTGAAAAAGAAAGGGATACCCCCAACTATGAATCCTAAACCGGGGTAATTAAATCATGTGTGAACAAAATACATTTAGGAAAGGAAATATCAACAAGGACCTAAGGAGTTAATGGTCCAACAATTGATATAAATTCCAGAAAGAATGGATTTTAGAAATTTTTGAAATATTTTCTTTTATTTATTACTTAATTTAGTGTAGTACTTCGTATTAGTCTTTAGACATTGATTTTTATAAAATTCATTTAGTCAAAGTACATAATTTCTCAGTGAGTAAAAAAAAACACAATTTCGTGGGTAAACAGTTTGATCAATCCTACGCGCGTTTCGGCTAACAGCCTTCATCAGGAAGCCATGATTAATATTTCCAGGAGAAACCTAGACAAAAATACAAATAATCAAAAATGCACATCAGAGCACTGCCTCGGTCCATTATCTGTTTACAATTGCCTCTTAAGCAGCATGAGGTCACTATTAACAATACCATACTACAGAATAATAAAAACAATTTTGCTACTAGTCAAACACTATATACACTAACTATCCTCACCTTAAAATCCAAATGGATTTGTGCCTGTTAGCTAAAATGTCACCAAAAACCATCACCAAGTGAACATTCTTTATATGCATTGTATATCATACAGGCATATTGAAAACAGAGTCTACATAGTATGTGTGCAGATATGTAGACAATATAGAAGAAAAAAGCGAGAATGGATAAAATAGTAGCCGATAAACAGGATGAGACGGAGAAAAAAAGAACAGGAATATATTGCAGGATGGACTTTATGGCCTTAATCAGTGGAGCAATTATTCCTGTATCTCAAACGAGTGAGTTACTTTAATCTTATTATATGGCCCCCAGCCTATGGCTGAAAATACGTTGGAAAGAGATGGTAACTTCCTGGTCTCAAGTAATAGCCTAATGGGGGGGGGGGACTGAATTCCAATGGTTAAGGCTGTATCGTGTGGGTAATTACTTGAAATAAAGTTACCTTTGTAGAGAATGAAGGATTCTTTTAGATGGGAATCAGGTCAGCAAGAAGAATTTGGGAATTTCCAAATTAAGTGAATCTGTAGGCAAATAACAGGTATATATGTGTAGCCTAGTACTAGATTAGCACAGAGAAATACTATTAATGTAGAGGTATGGAACTAATATATACACAAGTTGAAATACCTGAAAAATGTCAGTAAAGGAGGTTATATCAGTAGCTGCCCAGTAGAGGAGAACTGGTGAGCCGTATTCTTGTGCCTGCCTGTTATATCGAGAACAAGCATTAGACAAGAGAGATCCAATGGGACAGTTCGATTCAGTGGACCAGGGCCAGGCGCCAGCGACGATGGCGGCCTAAACCGAGAGCTCCGCCGGAGCCGAGCCCTCAACCCCAATTATCCACCTAAAATCCAGCATGTTATGAGTTCCCTAGAGTTGGGAACTCTGGTCGGACCCGGCGACATCCAGCGACGCTGCGTGTGAGGACCGACATTCGGCCCTGGAGCTGTGCGGCGGCGGAGACCTCCTTGGCCGGCGGCTGTCTGGAGATGAGGAGCTAGGAATCCGGCCTTACCCTCACGCGAGTGCCCGGCTTTGCGGCCGGTGCGGAGGTCCTTAGAGGGGGCGCCGCGATCGAAGTCGGGCCCCTGAACTCCCGCGAAGCCTGAAGGAGGAGGTAATACCTGCCACCGGCGGGCGCACGGAGGAGGCGAGTCTCAGATCCAGACTGGCATGTACGCGGAGACTCGGCCTGAGTGAGAGGAGTGTAGCGGGCGCTGCGATCAGTGGTAGGCCCCACCTAACGTTGCGCAAACTTGCACAGAGGCGTGCGGCTGCCCAAGAGTACACACAAGGCATTGAATTGGCTGCGGGCCTGCCGCGGAGGTGGGATTACGCGGGCCGACCCTGGCTGGGGCCCATTTTTGGCCATATTGAGAGCCTTCGCCGCGAGGACTCTGGAGGTGAGCATGCCTGATTGTGGCCTCTGGATGTGGGAGGGAGGTGTATCGTGAGGGGCCTGCTGCAGCATTCATTATTGAAGGAGACATTGAGAGCGCGACCGCGGATGCAAATATCGGGAGCGCTCCCGCATCGGGCAGGGCGCATATATAGCTGGAGCACCCGGCCTGGAGGCCTGCCCTGGGGGCCTGCAGGTGACAACGTGGAAAACCTACAATAGGGAACAGGGAGCCATTTATCATTGCTTGCTCTCAACTGGGGGGGGCTTTGGTGGAGTAACTGCAGTGGATCCTGAGGCTACTTCCGGCCAGTGCTGCAATAACGCGACAAGACGACCCGATAAGGTCCTTGACAACCCCGTGGCGAGACAGTGGACATCTGTAGAGCTCACCGGGTGGGCGGCCACGTGGGGAGGCTCTGATCAACGCTGAGGAAAAGGTGCAGTGGAAGGTGCGCTGTGCATTGCTGACATTGGAGGGGGTGGAAGGCCAAAGCTCTCTCTAATGAGTTGCTCCTTACAGGGCCTAACGATCCAGAGAGGCCTGATCTTGGGGGTGCAAGTGGAGAAGTGTGGCTCAATGGTTAGAGCGGCAGACCCTGATGCAGAGGTCTGGCCCCGGACCAGGGTTCAATTCCCCGCCTTGGCGGGTCTTGGGCTCAAAAATTCCACGGACCTGATAATTCTCGCCTCAGTGCCTATTCCAATCATGGAGTCCCACTCTGCAACTCTGGCCACTCCACAACGGCCCCACAATGCTTAAAGGATGCCTGGCCTCCAGGAGTGGACGCATCACAGGGAAAGCCAGGATGGGTTCCACCGCTGTATTCGTACAAGCGCCTTGAGACCCTTGCGGGTGAGTAGTGCGCTATACAAGTATCAATTTACATTTTTCACATTTACAAGCCGCCGCCATGAAGCCGAAGGTCGGAGTAGCAGCAAAAACTAACAAGCTTGATAAGTATGCAGTCCCAAAGGGTGGCCCCCAGACGGGGGTACACCGGGAGATCAGAGGGCGTCCAAGGAACCGTCTCTGGCCTCGATTATGTCGGCAATACAAACGCTGGGCACCACCCTAAAAACTAAAATCGACAAAATGTCTATCGAGGTGAACCTTCTTTGCGCCCATCTCGGTAAAACGTCTGAGAAGGCCAATGCCAACGAGACTGCTATAAAGGAACTCCAGACTTCCTCTAAGAGCTTAGAAAAGCGGGTTAACGAACTAGTACATCAGCACTGCCAGATGGCCCTCAAGCTGGAGGATCAGGAAGGGAGGGCCCAGAGGAACAACATTAGAGTGGTGGGATTCCAGAGGATTCAGAGGGGCCTAGTATGGACCTTTTCCTTGAAGATTTGATCCTTAAATCACTTAAAACCTAAACGCCTCTCAAAAATCTTTACTGTTGAGCGCGCACATCGAGCACCTATCCCCAAGCCCAAGCCAGGCCCCCCTCCCAGGACGATTATCGCTAAAATCTTGAATTATAGAGACAGAGATGCAATTTTTCAGGCGGCCAGACAGGCTGGGGATCTGCACTATGAGAACGCCACAATTAGATTCTTTCCGGACTTTACTCCACAGGTGCAAAGAGAAAGGAGATTCTTTGATGGAGTGAAAGCGGCACTACGGGCTAAAGGAGTCAAGTACATGATGTTCTTTCCCGCCAAACTCAAAGTGATCGCAGGGGGTAAATCTATGTTCTTCATGGCGCCATCAGAGGTACAGGACTGGCTGGACAGAGACTCGACAAGATCGTCGGGCCGAGCAGAGGGCGGTGAATTGAGGGACGCGTGGATTGCCTCACCAGGCTCCCTGGATGAAAGATCGGATGGGGACAGAATGAGTCAGCGGTCCTGGCGGTCGAGATAGGCTAGCCCCAAATGGAATACTCCCCGGAATGCTCCGGGTCATTGAAGGAGGAGACATTGTCTCATTAGGTGTTCCCTGCGGTGTAAAGTAATGTATGCTTTGCTTTTTGATGTTGAAGTCCAGATATCCCAGTGTAACCTTGAGATTTGGGAATTTGGGTAAAATAGACCATTTAAAACAGCATTCTTGCCATTTATAATAGCTTTAAAGTGCTTTAGGCTTCAGTAAATGCATACATGTAGGTATAATACAAATTTGCAGGATGTCCCCATTTTGGGGTTTTCCTTTTAAATGACCCAGTGAGATCCATTTATGGTAGATGAAATGAGTACCACTGCAAGAAGCATTTGTTCTAAAAACTGGTATGTGTGTTATTAAGGTTCTGTGAAGTCACGCTGAGATGCTATCTTTAGTTTCCCTGTAAACAATGGAAGAGGCTGTCATGTCGACATTTGTGACATTTTAAATTAGGGCCTTGTCTCTGTGGAATGCAGAATGACTTGGCTAAACAGGCCTCTGAAAGGTGGGATTTCTGGTTTCTTCACAAGAACATCAATACAATTAAAGAACTTAATTCCAAACGGAAAATATAAAACAAGGTTTCTTTGAAAGTCCCAACATCATGTTAAATGCTCTGCAGAACTGATACATTTGTATCTCTGCTCTAAAAAATAATGTCTGCTAGTTGCTTTTATTTGACAGAAATTGAAGGACTGCATTAAGTCTTAGACAGAAAATAAGACTAAGACTTTTATTGAAATTTTGAAGGCTACATGCCTAAGTGAGAACGAATTGTGGCGCAAAGATAACATGGAGTGTCAGTGAAAGAATTTTACTTTTGGAAAGTTAAAATGGCTTAATGTTGCAAGCTGACTGACAAGATGGTAACAGTTAAGTAATGGAAATTAATTTTTGTATTTGTTAATGTGTATCATGCTTTGTCTTCTAATTAAAAGTTATAATTGATATTCGTTTGTTATGAGAAATGTTCCTCTTTTGTGTGTTGTGTATTTTTTTTGCTTCTACCTACAGATCATTCATGGATTTTTCTGGGTGATTTAAAGCTGACAAGACACGTGAGTTTGGTTGGTTGAAAGGAGATGTGTTTTTGCATAACTCCTTTGGAAAGAAATGTTCATGTGACTTTTATGTTTGTGTATTTGGTCCCATCATGAATTGTTCTTGCTGGTCCTGTATGTTAGAAAGTTGTATTTGAAAGCAGGTATCCACTAACTGGTGATCTACTGTCAAAAGGAGGGTGAGGATTTTAAACCTGACAAATTAAGCAGGCCCGAATTTCACATATCTGATGGCTTAATGTTTTGTGCGTTTTTAATTTTATGCATGTTTGTTTTATGTTGCTGCTTTTGATACTATTACAAGTTTACCTGTGTTGTGAAGGGATATACATGACGATGGGTTGATTTGCTAAATTTCACAGATATGATTTTTCATAACTGTGCGCGACACAGACAACACTTCACCAGTGTATGTCAATTTGGCTATAAATAATATTCAAGAAAAATAAAAGAGATATACAGGATCAAAGTATGTCACTTGCCCCCTCTTCCCTTAAAGGAACAGGCAGCCCTACATGTATGTATCCTGATTGGACGTAAGGATAAAATTATAGATCTGTGACTCTTGTACATGGTGACCAAATTTTTATATTACATTACTCAGTTTTGTTCTGCTTCCTAAGTAGTGTATGGCTTTGTACCATAAAGGAAACCAGGTTTCACCGATGTCGCATCTTGCCTAGTTATTGGGGATTTTAGCTGTGACCTAGGCCCATTTCTCTTTTCCATATTTCTTTCACTAGTCAGCTTTTTTATTATGATTGATGTATTGTTCAGGTCCACACTTACAGATTGCAGTAATGTACCAGAGACCCCCATATTATGTATAATTCCTTTTTGTATGACCAGACTGTTTTTTAAGAATTTTCTTTAGGCCTACTTTGATGTTTCCCAGTCTAACTGTCAGGGTAGTGATGGACTGGTTAACTGACTCAATACTATAGTAAGATAAGTTTTTCACCTCGATAGGAGACACCTTACGTTTTTTTTTTAATATGACAAATTCAATGCCTATTCTAAATTGGTTTTTAGTTTCTTTTTTCTGCTGCTTTAATTTTTGGTGGGTTCGATGTGTTCCAAATCATGGAAATACCAGGACTCTCTAGTTCTTGTCTTTTGTTTCCACATTTTTATCATTAGCTTTTGTATTGTATAGTCCACCGGATGCACAATTATCAAAGTGAGGTATCTACATGTCCCTGATAATATGTATTATGCGATTTCTCTTTTGAGGTGTTGTAGATAAGGAATTAGGGAACACCTACATGTAATCAGAGAGAGAAAAATGTGTTTACCCCATTAGACGATGCCACTATGTGTAAGGACATCCATTTAGATAGAATTCTCATGTCGCTATCTACCCTTAGATGACGGAGGATATGCTCTCACACGGAAACCCAATTGAAAAGCCTAAAGGCACTGTTTTGCCTATTGCCTTTTTATTTGTATTGCTTTTTGAAAATGACAGTGTATTCTAGACCAGAATTGTCCCATGGCGTGTGGCCACTCCTTTGAAGATCGCAGGCCACCTGTTTGCAGTCCCCTTGTTATACAATGAACTGTTTAAAGCATCGCACTTGCTCCATCAGACGGCATTGGACATCACAGAACCAGAATTTCAGTGCAAAGGAGCGCCTGTCATGTGCTGGTAACCTCTGAAAGTGTGCAGTCCCTTGAACCCCTTGGCCTGAGTTTTGGCCACACGCACCCCCCTTTTCCTTTGCTCCAACGGAAGTGCAGTGCACCGGCGGATCCAAGATTGGCAAAAGGCCCTACATTCTGGTGCCCATGAAAGAGCAGCCTGAGCGTCCTCTGACACTGAATGATGAGTGTTGGAGCCTGAGAATGTTCCAGGGTTTGC
The DNA here is from genome assembly GCF_964263255.1 of Lissotriton vulgaris. Classification (NCBI taxonomy): domain Eukaryota; kingdom Metazoa; phylum Chordata; class Amphibia; order Caudata; family Salamandridae; genus Lissotriton; species Lissotriton vulgaris. The sequence goes on along the minus strand of NC_141698.1, from coordinate 36,091,430 downwards.
ACGAGATGATCTGTGCCCATGACCAATGAAGAGCACACTACCTGTAGTGCCTGCCGCAAAGGAGAGATATTGGTGCACTGCCTTGAGACATTGAGACTTTTGAATAAGCTATGAGTGTTTGCCAGGAGGGCACTCCAACGAATACTGAGAAGCATTTTTTTCATGGGAGGCCTGAATCAAGAGGCCCATGCAACAACAAAAAGAAGATGATGGACAATAGAAGCCTGTCAGAGAGGCTTTTTGAACGGACTCCGGGCATAGTTGGTTTCACAAGAGGTTTCCGTGTGATTGTATAGACTAGGTGTTAGGAGACTGATTGTTATTGTTTTGCTGCCATTATTTTAAAGTAGTATTCTGTTTAGTAAAAGCAGAATAAAGTCAATTTTCTGTGGAAAAGTATCCCCTTTTTCACCTCAGAGCATTGATGAGGATCACCACTGTTTCACCTGAACATAGAATAAGTTACTGAAATGCATAGGAGCCATAAAATGTTACTAGATAATTTTAGGATTTGCTTTCTGCTTAGGGTTGTGAAAAATTATAATTTTGTTTGTAATAGTGGTCACTACTTTCTCCTGTTGTCTAATTGTTCTTAATAACGTGTTTTCTAGTGTTTTTTTAAACATGACGTCATTTATGGGTGGGATTGTTTTTTCTACTCAATTGACTTCTGCACCCACTTCCCAACCTATGTCTTTTCCTACTACTGCTTCTTTGCAGTCTTTTCACCCTTTTCCTGAACATGAGCAGGTTAGAAGATCAGAATTCGTAAACAATTATTTTGTACAGCTTCTGCATCAACACCAGTTAGTAGTAAACATCACTAATTGTTGGGTGTTTGTATCTTATGCCACCTACTACAGACAGATAGAGGTATTCCCTATTTTGTCCTGCCATATGTGGCTGTTGTGCTACTACATGTGTACGGAGACCTGTCCCGAGGGAGTTGCTAAGTAATAGGATTATGCTCCAGCAACATCTTGATGATCTGATGAATATAGACCTGGATTCAGATTGACATGAGTTTACGTTATTGCGTATGTAAGAGCAAAAGGAGGGTCTGAGGTTCCGTGAATTCTGAACCTGGGTCATAAAGGTCGTGGTTTGGTAACAGTGAATCGTAAACAGTGAGTTCAGCAAGTATGAGTGTTTTCACCATGTTACACGGATGGATTCACTGTGTATTTGAAGATTTCGTTCTGAACGATGAGTTCCATTTTGTGCATGGCAGCAATTTTGTAGTTGCCCTCACATAGGCTGATGACTTTAGCTGACTGCTGGATGACCTGAGTGAACTGACCCTATTGCCTGAAGCGGACCTTGTTAGACCAGTTCCTTGCCCAGTAGCTGATCAAGATTAAGGATCAGAGCACAGGAGATTGTAAAGTTTGGTATGCACATACACACCCCTTATCCTACCTCTCATCTATTTCTGTTCCTTCTTTTTATGACCTGTTTACGATATGGGTTGTGGTCTTTTATTATGGGTTTGCCCAGCTTGTGTAAGAAGGAATGTTGGGTTTTTTGCATACTTGCAAAAGCTAGGACTGCCCCTTACTTTTGTGCTGAGTCATGTAACCCTAAAACATATAAAAGGCCTCTGTTCTCTGTATTCCTCAGACTACCTCATTCATTTGCTACGGCTTCTGTGTGATGTGGCCTCAATTAATTAAGTTTAATAAAGATGTATTTTCATATTTCAGCTTCTGTGCCAAGTTCTTTATTGATATTAGTAGGACCCCTGAGAATGAAGATTTTCCATTTCCTCACTATCAGTCAACCCCTATGGCAGGCCTTATCAATCCTGAAGGCAGGGTGCAGGTTTTGTGTGAGAGGGTGCCCATGCATGAGAAGGGCACCTCTGCAGCCTTTGGAATCTATTCTCTGGGGTTGTTCTTTTTGATGCAGCCAGACCATATACTCTTAAGTGCATTTTAACCTCGCAGTAAATGCTAACTTGGGGATGGCTGCACGAAAACATGTTGTGTTTGCTGTCAAACACTTTGGAATCATACCCCCCCGCCAGTTCTGGCGGTGGGGGTAGAATTCCATCCTTCTAGAGGGAGAGACATGTAGACACCGGGACACCTGGTACCAGTGTAAAAGAACCCTGGCATCACAAAAAGGATGCCACAGACACGAGTCTGACCTCCTGCTGCTGGATGAAACTCTGGCAGGGGTGGCCTGGAAAATAGGTTTCCAGTCCCAGGGAGGTGTCACCATCTCCCACACAGACTTTAGTGTATTGGGGCTTGGTGGGAGGCCTCCAAGAGTACTTTGAAGTCTGCAATGGGGGCAAATTTGGTGTCCCTGTGCATAGCCCAGTTCAAAACGGTTGCAGAGGCTACCAGCCCCTGCTCTGACGCGAAACTGGACAAAGGAAATGGGTGTAGCCATCCCTTTTTCCAAACCCTCCCATAGATGGTTCCCCAGAGTATGTCCAACCCCTTCCTTGGGTATAAGAAAGGAACCCCTGACTACAGGAATTTAGATTACACCTGGATGAAACTCTGATACTGAATCCTGGAACTTCGACGATCCGCACTACGCTGGATGACTGAAGAATCTCCCTTGGAGTAAAGGCCAGAGTTAGCAAATGTGTATTGGCTGTTTTGGCGTTGCCCATTAACTGTAAATGTTGGGAGGGCCTTTTCACAGATAAAAGTTTACATGGGAAGTAAAGAGCGAGAGCACATTCCCAAACACTCACTGAACAAGTATTTTAGGTTGTACTTCAAGAAGTTTGATTTACAAAACTGTATTTGGACCTCATATACACTGTACGTATGCTGTCTATATACCATGCAGAAAGCAAGCAATAATAAAAGCAAAACATTCCATAAACACTGGAAAAACACTGTTTCTATTCTTTTTAATGGCACAAAAATGTGTAACCACTGATAACCACTTTTTTTAAGGTATTGAAATCACTTGAAAACACTGAAAAAACCCTACCAGAATTTACCAAAAATAGAAACTGAAAACAGGAAAGCCTATACATATGACATACCTCTCACCTAGAAGGCTGCACACCATCGATAGCTCCAGAGACCCTCACTGCCCCAGATGTCGCTACGGTCCTGCAGATTTTCTGCATATGGTGTGGACGTGCCCAGCGATCCAGACGTATTGGGGGGCGGTTCTCGAGGATCTGACCCGGATAACGGGATGGACAATAGCATTGGATCCACGCGCTTGTCTTCTGGGCTTGATTCCTCGGGACCCGAAGTGCAAGATAAGCAGGTGGTTCCTGTTTCTGGGTCTAGTTATAGCCAAGAGGCGTATGGCAATCCACTGGTTAGCTCAGCAGGGACCGCTTCTGGCAAAATGGAGGACAGATCTGTGGGAGTGGGCCCTAGCGGAGGAGGGACGCATGCGATGCACCAGGAGGGACGCCAAACTGCCCGAGTTGTTAATGGCATGGGGAGTGATGATGCAGGAGATAGCGGGACATGCCTCCCAGGTCACCATAGACAGCTCTGTTGAGACACCCTCTGTAGAGGGGGGCCCAGGACAGGGGGGTGAGACTCAAGATGGCCCCGTATGATTACTTAGATACAAGGACCTCGAGTTACATGGAACCAGCAGTGGGTGGGGGGGGGGGAGTTTCCTACAGTTGGGTTTGTTATGTATACAAACAGACACACCAAAAGATGCTTTAGAAGTTAGTGGATACTCCACGGTTGTGAACGCAGACATTATTGCTAACATGTATTTGAACTGTGTTGTTCCCCACCGGCGGGGGTGGACGAAATGTATACCTGTAGTTTTGCATGTGAGCTGCTGAGATGGAGAAAACCGTATAAAGAAATAAAAAAAAAAAAGAAAAAGTCTCCAGGCAGTACCCTAAACTCTGGAGCAGATGGCGTCTCACACCAAATACAGCGCGGGAAGCAGATACCTCGAGTCCGCGAAGTCTGTTCAAAAGTCATGATTAAAAACTGCGCAGACTCGATTTCTCTGCTTCCTGCCTGCAGCCTCTACCCCACCCTTACCCATCTTGTCACAGGGTGGGGCCACACCCTAACCTGTGAACAGTTCGGGGAGGGGTGGGATGACAATGCTACCACTCCCTGATTGACGTGAAGCCCCAGCACTTCAGGGCTTCAGTTTGAAACGCCCGGGGTTAACTTTATCCCCACGTCATCAGGGGGTGGAGACTGGGCCTCCAGGCTATGTCTTTGCAGAGCTGATGACCTCACAACCCTCAGGGGTAGACTTTGAACCTCGGGGCAGTTGTTGCGTGGCAGTGTGCAGCAACCCCCTAGTTAGTAGCCTGTAGGACGAGGTCAAGCGTGTGGGTACGTTTTTTTTTTAATGGGGCGGAGCCCCTACGCCCTCTATCAGAAACCGCCAAAGATTAGGACCTCAAGAGCTGGGTCTCCGACTGAAGTGCAGAACAGCCCCCCCCCCCCCCCGCCCCCACACCCTGAGAACCTCAGGGGGGAGTCGATCTCTATAAGAACCCTCATTGAGCGCCTCTCCCACACAGCAGAGGTCTGAGGTCAGGGTTCAAAGGGTCAGTCTCCCACACAGCAGAGGGGCCAAGAAACATGCGACAGCACTTCTCTACCACCGAGGTCTGAGGTCAGGGTTCAAAGTGTCAGTCTCCCACACAGCAGAGGTCTGAGGTCAGGGTTCAAAGGGTCAGTATCCCACACAGCAGAGGTCAGGGTTCAAAGGGTCAGTCTCCCACACAGCAGAGGTCTGAGGTCAGGGTTCAAAGGGTCAGTCTCCCACACAGCAGAGGTCTGACGTCAAGGTTCAAAGGGTCTGTCTCTCCCATACAGCAGAGGTCTGAGGTCAGGGTTCAAAGGGTCAGTCTCTCCCATACAGCAGAGGTCTGAGGTCAGGGTTCAAAGGGTCAGTCTCTCCCATACAGCAGAGGTCTGAGGTCAGGGTTCAAAGGGTCAGTGTCCCATACAGCAGAGGTCTGAGGTCAGGGTTCAAAGGGTCAGTTTCCCACACAGCAGAGGTCTGAGGTCAGGGTTCAAAGGGTCAGTGTCCCACACAACAGAGGTCTGAGGTCAGGGATCAAAGGGTCAGTCTCTCCCACACAGCAGAGGTCTGAGGTCAGGGTTCAAATGGTCATTCTCTCCCACACAGCAGAGGTCTGAGGTCAGGGTTCAAATGGTCAGTCTCCCACACAGCAGAGGGGCCAAGAAACATGTGACAGCACGTCTCTGCCACTGAGGTCAGGGGTCAAAGGGTCAGTCTCCCTCACAGCAGAGGTCTGAGGTTAGGGTTCAAAGGGTCAGTCTCCCACACAGCAGCGGTCGGAAATCAGGGTTCAAATGGTCAGTATCCCACACAGCAGAGGTCAGGGTTCAAAGGGTCAGTCTCCCACACAGCAGAAATCAGGGGTCAAAGGGTCAGTCTCCCAAACAGCAGAGGTCTGAGGTCAGGGTTCAAAGGGTCAGTCTCTCCCATACAGCAGAGGTCTGAGGTCAGGGTTCAAAGGGTCAGTCTCTCCCATACAGCAGAGGTCAGGGTTCAAAGGGTCAGTGTCCCACACAGCAGAGGTCTGAGGTCAGGGTTCAAAGGGTCAGTCTCCCACACAGCAGAGGTCTGAGGTCAGGGGTCAAAGGGTCAGTCTCCCAAACAGCAGAGGTCTGAGGTCAGGGTTCAAAGGGTCAGTCTCTCCCATACAGCAGAGGTCTGAGGTCAGGGTTCAAAGGGTCAGTCTCCCACACAGCAGAGGTCTGAGGTCAGGGGTCAAAGCGTCAGTCTCTCCCATACAGCAGAGGTCAGGGTTCAAATGATCAGTCTCTCCCATACAGCAGAGGTCTGAGGTCAGGGTTCAAAGGGTCAGTGTCCCACACAGCAGAGGTCTGAGGTCAGGGTTCAAAGGGTCAGTCTCCCACACAGCAGAGGTCTGAGGTCAGGGGTCAAAGGGTCAGTCTCCCAAACAGCAGAGGTCTGAGGTCAGGGTTCAAAGGGTCAGTCTCCCACACAGCAGAGGTCTGAGGTCAGGGTTCAAAGGGTCAGTCTCTCCCATACAGCAGAGGTCAGGGTTCAAATGGTCAGTCTCTCCCATACAGCAGAGGTCTGAGGTCAGGGTTCAAAGGGTCAGTGTCCCACACAGCAGAGGTCTGAGGTCAGGGTTCAAAGGGTCAGTGTCCCACACAGCAGAGGTCTGAGGTCAGGGTTCAAAGGGTCAGTTTCCCACACAGCAGAGGTCTGAGGTCAGGTTCAAAGGGTTAGTGTCCCAAACAGCAGAGGTCTGAGGTCAGGGTTCAAAGGGTCAGTCTCTCCCATACAGCAGAGGTCAGGGTTCAAATGGTCAGTCTCTCCCATACAGCAGAGGTCTGAGGTCAGGGTTCAAAGGGTCAGTGTCCCACACAGCAGAGGTCTGAGGTCAGGGTTCAAAGGGTCAGTGTCCCACACAGCAGAGGTCTGAGGTCAGGGTTCAAAGGGTCAGTTTCCCACACAGCAGAGGTCTGAGGTCAGGTTCAAAGGGTTAGTGTCCCACACAGCAGAGGTCTGAGGTCAGGGTTCAAAGGGTCAGTCTCCCACACAGCAGAGGTCTGAGGTCAGGGTTCAAAGGGTCAGTCTCTCCCATACAGCAGAGGTCAGGGTTCAAATGGTCAGTCTCTCCCATACAGCAGAGGTCTGAGGTCAGGGTTCAAATGGTCAGTGTCCCACACAGCAGAGGGGCCAAGGAACGTGCGAGTGAAAGGGCCCCATGGTGAGCAGGTTTAAGGGCAGCACGTCTCTACCACCCAGGTTTGAGGTCAGGGTTCAAGAGTCAGATTATCTACCCTGCCTCGTTCTGAGCGCAAAGCTTGAGTGAAAGTGTCCGGTGTCCCGTCCCAGTTCTGGACTGCTGGACCCGGGGCCTTTATGAAAGGGCCCGGTTCCCTCATATTCAAACAAATATTAAAGATTCAATGGAGGCGGCGCCCCGGGCCCCCCGGCGGGGGAGGGGGGCACAGTGTCCATTTATAGCTCAATCCAGGCTCCCCCCCCTCTCTGTTAAGTGAACAGACTGTTTCTCGAGCTCACAGTGACCCTCAGACTCAAATTAACAGCCCCTGCCCCCTGGGGGGGGGGGGGGGGAGGGGGGGAGGGGAGAGAGAGAAGCCCCAAAAAAAACCACCCCGAGCTGAAGAAATAAACTTGTTTCACTGAGCACACCCCGCCGCGTGGCCAATGAACACACCGGCTCGTCTTCTTTCGACTAGAAATACACCCCCCCCCCCTCTTCACATGACCCCCGCGCTCCCCACATGCACCCCCTCCCCCCCGGCTCTAAATATGCCCCCCCTCTTCACATGTACCCCGCTCTCTTCACATGTCTACCCCTCTTCACATGTCTCCCCCCGCCGCTCTTCACGTCTCCCCCTTCACATGCCTTCCCCCGCTCTTCACATGTCTCCCCCCCTCTCTTCACATGCCCCCCCCCCCTCCGCTCTTCACATCTCTCCCCCTGTCCCCCATCTTTCAATAAGACCCTCACCAGCTCTGGTGACCGTGGAGGCTCGACGGAGATCAGACGGTGGGGGCTCTGGTCACACGTGCACCGCGCCCAGCAATCACTCCGAGTGCAGCGCTCGGCAGCAGGTGAAGGGCCGATCATCCCACGGCCGCTCAAGCGCCCGCAGGTGTGCGGGGCCTCTCTCCCCGGGTGTATAAAGGGCGGGCCCGGAGCAGTCTCGGACTGTGACGACCGGCCCTGCTCTGCTGCTCCTCCGCCTCACCCCCTCTGAGCTCCAGATGGCTGCAGCATCGACCTCCGCCGACCACCGGACCGTGCGGGTTTTTCTGAGGGACCTCTTGGATGAGACCTGCCTGCGCTTGCTACGGAGCAGGAGGTGGCGGAGTGGCTGACCCTGCCCCTCACCGCCGCCGAGTTGCTGCCCGCCCCCCACCAGGCCGTGGCCCACCTGCTGCTCGAGGCCTCTGACTGCCGCCTGCTGCCCCCGTGCTGCAGGCGCGGGACTGGAGGCTGCTGCAGTGCCTGCGCCATCTGGTGGTGGGGCACAGCACTGCGGGCCATGCTCCTCCGCCTCGCCACCTCGGAGTACCGGATGGCCCCTCCATGCCCGCCGACCCCCGGTGCCGGCGGGGGCTCCACCGCCTCACCGAGGACGCACCTCTGAGCCAGGAGGGTGAGGAGACCCTGCGCCACACCGCTGCTGGTGCCCACCCAGGACCATTTCAGCTAAGCCTTGTACCTGGAGATGGAGGGCCTGCTGCGGCCGCTACCTGCCCCAGCTCCACCTGCAGGTGTAGTACCCGCCAGGGGGAGGACAAACCCTGCAGCAGGTGGACCTTGCTTTCTGTGAGGGCACGAGCCGGGAGGGGGTCTACCTGACCATCAGCCTTGAACCCCAGGACGGGCAGGCCCTGCAGACTGGGTGGGCCCCGCTGGAGGCCATCTTGGCGGTGCAGCTGGCCAGCGCCCCAGGAGGGGTCCACTGGGCAGGAGGGCCGCACCTGCCTGCTGCTGTTGCTCCACAGCCAGAGGTTCCACAGCAGCTGCGGGCACGCCACAGTACCTGTGCCTATCCGGAGGATCTCTACGAGCAGGCCTGGTGACTGCACCCCAGCAGCTGCGGAGGCTGCGGGCACGCCACAGTACCTGGACCTATGCGAAGGATCTCTACGAGCAGGTCTGGTGGCTGCACCACAGCAGCTGCGGGCACGCCACAGTACCTGGACCTATGCTGAGGATCTCTACGAGCAGGCCTGGTGGCTGCACCACAGCAGCTGCGGAGGCTGCGGGCACGCCACAGTACCTGGACCTATGCTGAGGATCTCTACGAGCAGGCCTGGTGACTGCACCACAGCAGCAGCGGAGGCTGCGGGCACGCCACAGTACCTGGACCTATGCTGAGGATCTCTACGAGCAGGCCTGGTGGCTGCACCACAGAAGCTGGGAGGCTGCGGGCACGCCACAGTACCTGGGCCTATGCAGAGGATCTCTACGAGCAGGCCTGGTGACTGCACCCCAGCAGCTGCGGAGGCTGCGGGCACGCCACAGTACCTGGACCTATGCGAAGGATCTCTACGAGCAGGTCTGGTGGCTGCACCACAGCAGCTGGGAGGCTGCAGGCACGCCACAGTACCTGGACCTATGCTGAGGATCTCTACGAGCAGGCCTGGTGGCTGCACCACAGCAGCTGCGGAGGCAGCAAGCACGCCACAGTACCTGTGCCTATCCGGAGGATCTCTACGAGCAGGTCTGGTGGCTGCACCACAGCGGCTGCGGGCACGCCACAGTACCTGGACCTATGCTGAGGATCTCTACGAGCAGGCCTGGTGGCTGCACCACAGCAGCTGCGGAGGCTGCGGGTACGCCATAGTACCTGGGCCTATGCGGTGGATCTCTACGAGCAGGCCTGGTGGCTGCACCACAGCAGCTGCGGAGGCTGCGGGCACGCCATAGTACCTGGTGGCTGCACCACAGCAGCTGCGGAGGCAGCGAGCACGCCACAGTACCTGGACCTATCCGGAGGATCTCTACGAGCAGGCCTGGTGGCTGCACCCCTGGGTGGCGAGGGCCTCCATGGTGGCCGTCTGGCCAGACTGGTGACTGAACTCTGCCTGAGCCGCACTCTGTCTGTGTATACTTAAATAAATAATACTGTGTGCCCTGCACCTCGAGTCCATGCAGTCTCTTTCCATTATTGCTGTGGTGCATGAAGTACAGGAGTGTCTGCCCTGCCCGGCCCTCTGCAGACGCTGCTGTTCAAAAGCCCCTCAGAGGGAAGGTGAGAATTTACAAGATGGAACCCTAGAGTATAGCGCGTCCCCCTCGTGCTGAAAGCCTGGCCTTGATTACAGTCGGTATTTAAACCATGTGTAGGCGCTCAAAATATAGGCACCATTACTTTTTTTTTGCTTTATCTATTGTCATTCTGTCCGTTCAGCTCACCCAGATCCGAAGTCTTATTGTGGTGGGAAAAGAGCACAGACAGAGGATTTAGCAGGTACCAGGCAATCTTACATTGGCTTAGTGCCCAGTTACCCTGCCTCTATCGGAAGCCATCAGCGCGGCCCTGTTTGTGGCTCGTGTGAGGGGGGGGGGGGGGGGGGGGGGGTCTGTTCCCTCAAAGCATCGGGCGAATCCGCCTGCAAATTTATAAATTGACTATTTTGAGTAAAAATGTACATTCTTTGAAAATCAAGTATATTAATACTATGGAATTATATATTTCAATAATATAATACTGTTAATCCGGTAGGTGCGGACCGTGCTCTTGGGTGTTCAATAGAGGAGACTGGTATTGGAGGGGAGGCAGGGGGAGCTTTGCTGGGCAAAGGACCCCAGTTAAATCTCTGGGGGGGGTTTGCTTATTTTTAGGGTGATGACAAAGAAGGGTGACACCTGCCATAGATGGCAAGTGGGTTGATTTTAATATGAATCCCCCAATAAATCACGGGTTAATGCGGTGATTGTTTTGGCTGCCTAGCTCTAGGGTTCCATAAGAAATATGTGAATGCTGCAGTTTGCCTGACGTAACTATGGATTGCTGCTGGTAAAGCGCCTTCTGCACATTGTCCTGTTAAAGGCGGGTTAAAGCACTCTAGTGCTCTTCAGTAGGTTCCTTATGTACAATCCCAGCCTCGCTCAGTCATCACCTGCTGAGCCCTCCCAGCGGTTTCCTGATGCAGCCCTCACCCCTGTGCATTGGTTTTCACGCCCCAGGAGAAACTACACCAGCACCACCTGCAATGCTAAACCCAAACACTGCTGGCCCGCCAGATTATGATACAAGATATTTACAGTTTGTTTTCATTGGTTTTCTTTTATTAATGCTTGTGTTATTTCTATTTAATATTTTTATTTTTTCTACACATATACATAAAACCTATAGCTTTCACAGGTTATCTTTTTGTTACAAGGCCTCCAGCCTCTGTTAGGTGGCTGCTTGAGGGTCAGTACATATTTATACATTACGGGACATATATTTCCTGGTTTCTATCTGTTGTAACATATACTGTTAGCCTTTTACTGATTGTTACCTGACTTTCCCTAACGAGCAAAACTGAGATTTCTTTATTTTAGCTAACTTCGTCACCGGGGTAATTAATCATTCTCATTTTTTTTGCTGTAAGTGTGTTGACTTTGTATATTTTTATAGGCTTCTCCTTTAACTCCTTCGCCACGGGATAATTACCCCGCTGTGTTGGGGGGCGGGGGCGCGCACAGCGCCCAGGTGCTCTGACGAGCTGAGCTCGTCAGAGCACCTGTTTCCTCGGAACGCTCAGCACAGCGGGGGATTAGCCCCGCGTGCTGCGGCCGTTATGACGAGTCCAGCTCGTCATGAGCCCCGGAGCACCGGTGCTCGTCTCGAGCGCACATGAGATTAAGTAATCAAACCCACCATGAATGCAGGGTCCAGCGCCTCTATATGCAATGGTCTAGAAAACCTGTGCTTTTTGTGCTTCCCACTGGAGCAGGCTTCAGGGGCTCGAGTCCCAAAGCATGTTTTTAAAAAGTCATAAAAACCCTTTCATTGGTAGCAAATGTTGAGTTTTTTTTGTGGGGTGTTTTACACAAAATCCTAGACCTAGTCTCATAAATGTATGATCAGGATTGTTAGAGAAATCTATGACATTTCCATGAATATTGATCTGGACAAAATAGACTTCTGTGGATTTTCTACTTGAAAAATCCACCTGTGCACATGTAATTTTTTTTCCCCCTCATGTAGAAATTATTTTTACCCTGTGGGAAACTCCCATCCCATGAAATCTTATGGTGTTTTTTCCTATGTCCCAACCTGTAAAGGCAATTACTTCTGCATCTATAATAGTAGTTTTACACAGTGCTTAATGGGAGCCGGTGGTTTCCGGTGCTCGTCTCCGGCACTTAATTGTGGCGCTTGTGGCAGTCTGCCATAAGGTGGCGCTGTCTGGCCAATTTAGAGGTGACCACAAAAATAGGTAATTATTAATTTAATATTTGAATTTAAAAATGGCTATTAACTTCTGCTCAAGCCATTCTTATAACTTTGGGGGCCTAAAATATTCTGAATTGTCACTCTTGTAGGAGTGTGATGATTAATAGTTGTGTTGCTACTGTCATTGACAGCATGGCAAGGGCACTGTGTGGTGCAAGCTGCAGTGGCCTCCTGACGAGAGCCTTTTTTTTTTTTATTCATACAAATTAAGCACTGGTTTTACACTCCCTTCTAGGATGGTCAAACTGTTTGTAAAAACTCACACACTCCTGAGCTTGTATTTCCTCGCTGCATGTAGCACGGACGGCCCTCGCAATGCCCCTTTCCTGCGGTGGTAACCGCCATTCTGGCAGACTTTCCACTATTGTAAGAGCAATTTATGATCGAGTTTTCTATTGCAATGGCGTTTTTTTGGGTGCCCAAGGCCTGCTTGTTTGACTCTGGCCTTCTAGGTGCCTTCATAGCCTGGTCACAACAGCATCTCTGGGTCTCAGCAGCCCTTGCAATCTATCAATGCAGCGCCTGCCCACGTTGCTGTGCACATGCAGGGCCTGCATAGCCCCCTACCTTTGCATGCCAATGCGCACTGCCTGACATGCATCATTGCAGGGCCGGTCTATCCCCCCTGTGCCCTGCCTTTCCATGCCATTGTGCACTGTCTGACAATGCAGCGCCTCTCTATCCCCTGTGCACTGCCTTTCAATATATCAATACAGGGCCTGTCTATCCCCCCTGTGCCCTGCCTTTCCATGCCAATGCGCACTGCCTGACAATGTTATCAATGCAGTGCCTGCCCTCGCCCCCTGTGCACTGCCTTTCCATGTCATTGTGCGCTCACACAATGTATCAATACAGTGTATGCCCACACCCCTATGCATTGCTTTACACGGCACTGTGCACTGCCTGACAATGTATCATTGCAGTGCCTGCTCACGACCCTGTGCACTGTCTTTCTATGCCCCCATGCTCTGCCAGTGCGTGTCCCGTGTTGTGCCAGTGCGTGGCCGATTGCTGTGTCAGCCCGTGCTCCCATGCTGTACCGGTCCGTGCCCCGTGCTGTGCCAGTCCGTGCCCCGTGCAGTACCCGGTCCGTGCCCCCGTGCTGTGCCTGTCTGTGCCCCCATGCTGTGCCGGTCCGTGCCCCCTGCGGTGCTCGGGCACGCAGGGCACCGTGCAGCCGTTGGACAGCACATTCCTGAGGCCTGGCATCACCCGCGTGAAGCCAATTAGTTGAACCGCCTCATTCAGCAAATCCGTGGCGGGCTTTGGCTGAAGTCCCGCGGCGTCCGGGCCTGAAAGAGCCGCCTTCAGCCGAGGGGGCCCCGGGGCCACCGAGGGAGGGGGCAGCGACGGCGGCAGCGGGGCAGGAGGGAAGCTCTTTCCCTCACACCCCCTGGGAGTGAGGGACAGGCACTGGGAGTGAGGAAGAGAGGGGGGGAACAGGCTCTTGGATCAAGGGAGGGACAGGCTCTTGGATCAAGGAAGAGAATGAGGGACAGGCTCTGAGAGCAATAACGAGAGACGGGGAGGGACAGGCACTGAGAGCAAGGGAGAGAATGAGGGACAGGCACTGAGAGCAAGGGAGAGAATGAGGGACAGGCACTGAGAGCAAGGGAGAGAGGGAGCGATAGGCACGAGAGCAATAAAGAGAGTGCGGGACAGGCACTGAGTGCTAGAAAGAGAGTGAGGGACAGGCACTGAGAGCAAGGAAGAGAGTGAGGGACAGGCACTGAGAGCAAGGAGGAGAGTGAGGGACAGGCACTGAGAGCAAGGAGAGGCAGAGAGTGAGGGACAGGTACTGAGGAGAGAGTGAGGGACAGGTACTGAGGAGAGAGTGAGGGACAGGCACTGAGGAGAGAGTGAGGGACAGGCACTGAGAGCAAGGAAAGGCTGAGTATGAGGGACAGCCACCGAGAGCTAGAGAGTAAGGCACAGGCACCGAGGAAGAGAGTGAGAGACAGTGAGGTCGGTCGGGGCGAAGGAGGGGAGAGAGTGCAGAGCGCCAGGACTGACAGAGTGAGGAAGGGACAGACAGGCGGCAGCGAGCAAGAAGGGAGAGCGAGCAACAAGAAGAGAAGGAAAACGACAGCGCAAGGGTGAGGGGGGCGGGGAGAGAGGGAGGGGCGGGGGGCGGGGAAAGAGAGAGGGGCACAGAGGGGAGAAAGAGACAGATAAGAAGAGCATTAAAAGAGAGGAGCCGGAGGGCCTTGGCGAAGGAGAGGGGCGGCCACAGAGAGACAGGGTGAGGGAAGGGTTAAGACTAAGAGTGCGAGGGGACGAGTGAGCCACAGAGAAACACCGAGGCAGACAGAGAAGAGAGAGCACGGCGTGTGTATGTGAGAGAGGGACTCGGAGAGCTGCTCTCAGACGGGGGAGTGCGGGGGTCCCACAGCCCCCAACCCTGCGGCCCGGGGCGGAGCTGAAGCCAGCGCCGGAGGAGGACAGAGGGAGGAGTAGCGCCGCGACGGGAGCGCGGGAGTGAAAGGCGCTAGTCTCCTCTTCTTGGTAGCAGACACCCCGCTGGAGGGATCGGAGACCCCTGCACCGGTGACAGCGGCGGGAGCCCCGTCACAGACACTCCTGCACTGGAGCCGAACGGCTTTACACCCACATCGGTGTCATGGTGCCAAGCGCTGACTTCTAGCGCCTGTGGGACGTGAGGCGCTATTCATCCACCTCCTCATCAGTGAAGCGCACTCCACCGGGGCAGAGCCCCTCTGCTGGCTCTCCACAGACCCCGGCTTTCCACCGACCCCTCGCGGGAGGGACACCCCTGAGGGAGCAGGTAAGAGCCCCCCCCCCCCCCCCCCTCTACAGCGCGAACCACCCCCTGCACAGGATCCGCATTTAAATAATAGTGTCCAAGGCACACCTTGAGAATTGAGTGCTTTAATAATAGGCGCCCCTCTCACTCTACGTAGAGTCTGGGGTTTATTCACAAGGCCCTTACGCCACTTTTCACACATACAAAGTGACGCACCGCCTTGTAAATAAGCTCCTCTGGTTTTATTCACCTTGCGAGGATGAAGGACAGAGTTAGCCCATCCGCATTCGCTCCTGGAACCTGCAGGTTGCACCTCGAGCGCTCTCTGCAGCAGGTGTTCAGCCTCCTTGGTTGTTGCATAGCCTTTGCTGGAGAGGTCTGCTCTGGTGAGCCTCTGAAGGGGGAGTGGGAGTGTGGGGGGGGGGGGGGTAATGCAGCACTGGGATAGTTTACAAACACTAATATGATTTTTGCTGGGCCAATGTAATGACTTCCTCATGATCATATTGCATCAGGCTGTGTGACCTCACAAGCAGTCTATAATATACCCTTATCGCCCCTTGCTGAGGGCAATACCAGTTGTTAAAGGCCCTGAACCCAAGTTATTGGCTAGAGCCGCATGCGTGGACCTATAACAAGGGAGAGGGCCCTTAAGAGCCAGTATAGCCCGAGCCAGGAGGGTTATAAGGCTATATGAACATTCCACCCTCTGAGGGTAGATTGCTCTAAATTAAAAATGGCGAAACAAAGCAACAAACATTGCAATGTTGGGGCAGAATGCTTATACCAGCCATTATAAGCCCAGAGCTACTCCATCGTCTTCATCATCATTATTATTCGGTCATCCAGTGACCATAAAAGATGCACACTCCAATAAAATCACATAAAATACATATGAAGAACATTCAAAATCAATCGTCGTGTGAAATCACCAGAATAAAAAACTACAAACGCATCGCACAAAAGTATCGATTCATAAGATAGTTGCAGAACGCGTGTGTATCGATCGCTGTATATTTGTTGCAATTGCAAAGCGTATCCTCACAGTCCATAGTGTTTGTTAAAGCTCCATAGCAGCCTGGCATGGTCTAAAGGTCCTCACAATAAGGAGATCTAGAGGGGAAACCCATTGATCAGGTCGCCCTCCACCCAAACCATGGACAAACGCCAAAAAGACCTGATCAGTGCAGGCGTAAACTTTTATCCTAGATAGGATTGGGAGTGAGTATTCTATTTATCTATCCCAACAACAAACCTTATTTTCTTTCATGGGTACTGTCCCAAATCCTTATAGCCCACAACATTGTTGCTTTTCTAAAAAATCTTTAAGGTTGTCAGTCACTGTGTTCCAAAAATACCCCCCACTTAAACAGGTGTGTATCCAACAACACAAATTGTGAAAAGCGAGATAGCACCTCTCGTGCGCTACACCATAGGAGCTTGCTGGTTGGTTCTCACCAGTTGCACCCACTTGTCTCATCATAGGTAGCGACCTCACCTGAAAACAATGTTTTGTGTCCAGAACAAAAAAGTGAAAATCGAGTTTTGTGTATATCAGAAAGGAAGGGAAAAGACCCCGTGAAGTTAAAATTGAGATAAGCCACACGTCCACCAAATGCCAATTTTATTCAGAACTCGTGGGCCTATTCAAAGTTAAAACCAACTGCATGCTGCAGACCAATTAAAGATGGTCTAAAGTTCGCCTTCTTCAAGAAAGGTACAATAAGCACTTTCCTTAGCGAGGAATACAATTTACAAAAAAGGATTAGCGGCAGACTTACTGTGTCTAGGAATGCTACGAGGAAATGAACGGCATTCAGGCGTAGTGTGATAAGAAGGAGGCTGTCGTGTAAGTTATTAACCCAAGTCAAGTACGGCTCAGCGACACAATAACTGCAAATCTGAACATAAACAGCAATTGTAGACTCCAGCGTTTTGTGCATTTTTTCTTCTGCCCATTTAGCTAAAAATAATGTCACCAATGTTTTGGGAAAGTTGGCAGAAAAGGCACAAGGGTTCAGAAACAACTCATTTAGATCCAGCCAATCATGGGTCTTAGATATATATGTGATCTATGGAATTTTAAAACTCTTTTACCTATCCAGACGGGTAGAATTGTGCGGTTCAATACGGTTTCCTCCTTAGTCCAAATTATCACCCATAGCAGGAGATGTTGCAGCCTCAGTAAGTCCCATATGTACCCAAGTCCGGCTTCCATCCGACATATTCAATTACTGGTGGATTCCAGTGGAGCGCTCAACATTCTAATGTTCTAATAAGTTGATAGAGTTGAATTGTGAATTCGGGGTTGCCTGATCCCTTATAGCCATTGGGTTCTGGTACCACAAAGGCTTCTGTCAGTGCCGACATGACCCTTTTAAAGTGTCATCAAGTACTCTAGCGATCACCACTTAACCGTTTAATGATGTGCTTGATTATTTTGTCAAATTCTTTCTCAGAAAGTTCACCACCATTGACTGACATTTCTATTCATCCCTTGTGAGTCGCTGTAAGCGGCATTGGCGTGTCCGGACAAAGACGCTACAGGTGTGTATCTGCGCCTCACTGATGAGGCCCAACATGGCCGAAACATGTTTGGAGTTTTGTGTTCATCTCCGAGTGGATGTGGCTGGGTAGGTCACGAGGAACTGTCCCACTCTCCCCATTGGATTGAGGCCAAGACTGGTCTGTGCTATTACAAAGGATGCAATTGCAACACAAATGACACTGTGGAAAGACACCTACAGTAAACCCTCTACGGCTAATCATTTAGTTAATATTGCATATCTGTAACCAACAAACTCCAACAAGTTCCAAGACAACTAAGTTGTTTTAAACAGGTTCACCCAAAGTCACCCATACCTTAATATCCTCCAACTCCTAACTCCTAGCCGTCGTCCCAATTGTGACTTTTGACTATACTTTACCTTGAACCCTTACCTCAAAGCTAAATTAGCCATAAATAACCTTTTAACTTCCTTTTGTGGTTACATTATTTAATCGTGTAAAAACCTATTTCTTCGGTGTTGTTGTTTAACCTCTTCCCCGTTGTCCTCCTATTGTGCCGGGTTGTTTTTTAAAGTTATATCAGTGACTATTTAATCTGAACATCCCTGAACTCTGAGTGATAACATTCTGGACAGGATTGTGTCCAACATAATGGCCGATGGTTCAGAGTACTTCAAGCTCTCTGTGCTACAAGTGCTCCCAGGCACTTGTCTGCGGTCTGTCTGCTCACTGTGCCACAGGGACTCAAGGTGCACCCCACTGACGAGGCCTAACGAGGATGAAAGACTTATGGGATTGCTGTCTTTCTGTTTTGTGGGGACCTGGCCTGGCAAACCAGCCTGACTGTCCCTTGCATGCTGGGAGCAAGGCTGATTTGCATACTGCTGGTGTCTGTCTGAAATGGCATAGATGAGCTCAAAACAATGAACCGGAATGCACTGCACTGATCTCTTGGGTTTCCGGAAGCTCTTTAAGACCTGGCTGTTTACTCAAGCCTACAAGTAAGTCCCGTGGGCTTCGGCATCCCTCTGAGTAGCGCCATGAAACCAATCCGGTGTATGTGCGCTTTAGAATTTTTTTTAACAAAACATAACATGCAGCACAGAGTGATTTCCAGTGGTTGAGATTCATTCACTCATTCCACCTGGCAGTTTTTTTTGTTTCACTGAGGGAGGTGGCCTGAGTGAGTTGTGTGCGCACAGATGCCAGGCTCTTGCGTGGTGTGGCACAGGGGCAGGGACAGTATTTAGGAGTTCAAGAGGTGAAGGCTCAATAAACAGGCCTTTCGTTGTGTGTTCTAATCTTGCAGCATTTGTTGTGCATTCAAAGACAGAGGACACATTTCAGGCCATGTCTTCCGACTAATTGCTGCTTATATATATTTTTTACATGTTGATAGATATTTATTTTTCCCTTCCCTTACTGCAAAGAGAGTGAATTTTGCAACCAAGTGACGATCTTCCTGTGGTGCAGAGAGTGTGAAAGGAGAAAGCTGCACTATTTACTATGTCAAATATTTTCTAACACACTGCACAACATTGAACTACTTGTAAATTAACTTTAAAATTTCAAACTAGATCAGATGCAAGTAAAAGGCAAATGACTACTGAAGAAAGGTCATGTCAAATATTAGAAACATTTCATTTGCAAATGAGAGATATTATTTTTTTCTGATTCTGAAGTGTGATGGAGACAAAGATTTCGATGGGACCAAAACAAACCAAGACGCTTTACTTGTGTGATAAACAGGCACTAAAGCAAACTGACTCACATTGCTTCTACTCCACATAGGTCTGGCAGTAAAACTGCATGTATGATGCACATTCAGTGGCCATTTTGGAAGGACATCCTATATTTTGTGACAATGTACTGCAAAACACACCACTGGACACACACTACAACCCTACCCACCATACTCATACTGAACGGACGGCTTATTTGCTACACTTGTCCTTTATATAGCGCTTTGAATGGTCACAAACCATGTGACGTAAATGATGTAATACTGATAGCAGCACCCCCACTCTGGAAATTGTTCCAGCACTAATGGCCAGTGCTATGTGTTTCCAAACCCTGGTGCCCCCGGGTGAAATCTGAGTCCACCAGTTACAAATGGTTTCTACTGGACCCAGTTGCTGGCATATGGGTTTTTTGAATAATACTTTTGTAGATGGTTACTGATGTATAAGGTGTTCATTTGCTTCAGTGGTATTTTCATTTAAGTGGAGCCATCCTGACTTTACTCCCAGAGTTACATTTAGTAAAATGTCTGAAAACATACACGCTCGACCCTTTGCAACAGGTTTTAGGGAGCTTGGGCCCTTAGTATGGCTGGGCTGGTCACACTGGTGCCTCTGTCAAAGAATCCAGTTGTCTGACCGAAGCAAACTCCCTGGCGCAACCGTGAATCTGAAGTCCTAGAGGAGTTCTGTGGCCTTTTTCGAGGCAAAATGACCAGGGCCAAAGTCTCTCCTAAGACCGCGATGGATCTTCCAATATAAAACCACCCATGTACCACCCTCCTTTTATGGTCTGGCCTGACCGCGTAGCTGTCGTCATACAATTATGAGAGCATCCCTAGAGAGGGGCTTTGGCTTCGCCCACCTGTTGGGAGCCAGGCATACAAGTTTTGATTGGGCAGAGGTTGTGTGCTCCCACAAAAAAAAGCGCCTGCCCATCCCCACAGCTGCAATCATTTTGTTTATCCAGCTGCCTGAGCTTGAACTTTCAGGGGCACACACATGACATTGTAAATTAATTAAAATGTCCTAGATAACCAGATCACACGTGTTTTTTGTCTGGCAGCAGCACAGCTCGAAGGAGGGCAGTCATTGAGCTGTATTGATTTTTAGGTCTGGCTTGACAGTGCAACTGTCACTTGACCTTTTAACCTATACCAATATTATTCTGCAATAATTTGCTTCCACACAAATACACATTATTTCCTGTGCTATTTATCTGTAAAGTTTCACATTACCATACAGCGTTATACTCATGTCACAATCTCTCTTTTGTATGGGGCCTTTTTGTGGTGCAGAGCTAAAGAATAAATTAAAGGTTTACAGTTTTATCTCTGAAACCAACAACCTAATTTGGCCCGGAATTTGTTTCCTGCAAACATTTCAAATCATTTACTTTGTTTTAATCGGTGCTCATAAAGCGCCTCGTGCTGCAGGTCGGCCACTTCCGGGCTCTTACACAAGTCCATGAACCTGTGAGAGGTAAACACAGATGTGCCTGTGTCTCATCTTTGACGCAGGCCCCTTAACTGCACTTGCAAAATGTTATGTTTCCTGAATTCCAGTAACAGTCCCAGTGTCACGCTGAAGGAGTCTGCAAAGAGCCCTTTCATTAGGGGTTTACAGGGGTCATGTAATGAGTGACGTCACCAGGCGGTGGCACGTTCTGGAATCCTGATTGCTGAAGACACAGGGTGGGAAAGAGAGCCGGTGTTTAACTGGGTAGTCCCTTAAGATGGAAGGGAGAGGCCCACCTGACCCCGGGGGCGGGGGGAGGGGGTGGCTCCTTGACAACCCACATCTACGCATGACGTTTTCTTTGTGTATAGCAGTGGGGTGTGGCCACGGATAGATTGTCCTTTAGAGAAAGACTATATGAAGGCACGCAGGCTGAGGGGGTAATATAACAGCACACAGGGGCTGAGGAGAGATTATTTTACAGATATTATAACAGAGCACACAGGGGCACACAGGGGCTGAGGAGAGATTCTCTTACAGATCTTATAACAGAGCACACAGGGGCTGAGGAGAGATTCTCTTACAGATCTTATAACAGAGCACACAGTGGCTGAGGAGAGATTCTGTTACAGATCTTATAACAGAGCACACAGGGGCTGAGGAGAGATTCTCGTACAGATCTTATAACAGAGCACACAGGGGCTGAGGAGAGATTCTCTTACAGATCTTATAACAGAGCACACAGGGGCTGAGGAGAGATTCTCTTACAGATCTTATAACAGAGCACACAGGGGCTGAGGAGAGATTCTCTTACAGATCTTATAACAGAGCACACAGGGGCTGAGGAGAGATTCTCTTACAGATCTTATAACAGAGCACACAGTGGCTGAGGAGAGATTCTGTTACAGATCTTAAAACAGAGCACACAGGGGCTGAGGAGAGATTCTCGTACAGATCTTATAACAGAGCACACAGGGGCTGAGGAGAGATTCTCTTACAGATCTTATAACAGAGCACACAGGGGCTGAGGAGAGATTCTCTTACAGATCTTATAACAGAGCACACAGGGGCTGAGGAGAGATTCTCTTACAGATCTTATAACAGAGCACACAGGGGCTGAGGAGAGATTCTCTTAGCGATCTTATAACAGAGCACACAGGGGCGGAGGAGAGATTCTCTTAGAGATCTTATAACAGAGTACTTGGGGCTGAGGAGAGATTGTCTAATCAGAGATGTTATAATAGAGCACACAGGGGATGAGGAGAGATTGTCTAATCAGAGATGTTATAATAGAGCACACAGGGGCTGAGGAGAGATTGTCTTATCAGAGATGTTATAATAGAGCACACAGGGGCTGAGGAGAGATTGTCTAATCAGATATGTTATAATAGAGCACACAGGAGCTGAGGAGGGATTGTCTTATCAGAGATGTTATAATGGAGCACACAGGGGCTGAGGAGAGATTGTCTAATCAGAGATGTTATAATGGAGCACACAGGGGCAGAGGAGAGATTGTCTAATCAGAGATGTTATAATAGAGCACACAAGGGGTGAGGAGAGATTGCCTAATCAGAGATGTTATAATGGAGCACGCAGGGGCTGAGGAGAGATTGTCTAATCAGAGATTTTATAATAGAGCACACAGGGGCTGAGGAGGGATTGTCTTATCAGAGATGTTATAATAGAGCACACAGGAGCTGAGGAGAGATTGTCTTATCAGATGTTATAATAGTGCACACAGGGGCTGAGGAGAGATTGTCTTATCAGAGATGTTATAATAGCACACAGGGGCTGAGGAGAGATTCTCTAATCAGAGATGTTATAATAGAGCACACAGGGGCTGAGGAGAGATTGTCTAATCAGAGATGTTATAATAGATCACACAGGGGCTGAGGAGAGATTGTCTAATCAGAGATGTTATAATAGAGCACGCAGGGGCTGAGGAGAGATTGTCTAATCAGGGATGTTATAATAGAGCACACAGGGGCTGAGGAGGGATTGTCTTATCAAATGTTATAATAGAGCACACAGGGGCTGAGGAGAGATTGTCTAATCAGGGATGTTATAATAGAGCACACAGGGGCTGAGGAGGGATTGTCTTATCAAATGTTATAATAGAGCACACAGGGGCTGAGGAGAGATTGTCTTGTTACAGATGTTATAATAGAGCACACAGGGGCTGAGGAGGGATTGTCTTATCAAATGTTATAATAGAGCACACAGGGGCTGAGGAGAGATTGTCTTATCAGATGTTATAATAGAGCACACAGGGGCTGAGGAGAGATTTTCTTATCAGAGATGCAGTAATGGAGCACACAGGGGCTGAGAAAAAATTGTCTAACCAGGGAAATGCACTTGTAAGAGCACCAAGGGCTGAGGAGAGATGGCCTGACTATAAGAATGTAATTACAAGACCCACAGAGCTGTGGAGGAATGGCTTTATAGCGCTGGGACGCTCACGGGCAGCTATGCGCTTTAGAAATCCTGTAACATTTAACATTTAACATTTATCAGTGGAGTGATATAACCAGGGCACCCAGCGGCTGCAGAGAGCTGATCTAACCATCAAGTATTCACAGTAACCCGCTGTAGAAGCATGCATCTTTAACTCCTGTGCCAGGTGAAGGATATTTGTGATTTTTAT
Source organism: Lissotriton vulgaris (assembly GCF_964263255.1). Lineage (NCBI taxonomy): Eukaryota > Metazoa > Chordata > Amphibia > Caudata > Salamandridae > Lissotriton > Lissotriton vulgaris. The sequence goes on along the minus strand of NC_141698.1, from coordinate 36,068,405 downwards.
TCCATGTCCCTTTCACTCGGGATAGCTCTTCTATTTAAGGCGCCACCCTTTAACTTCTTCTGTCACATTAATGACAAGACAAGACCAAAACATTTTCCTCCATAGCTTTACTAAGACATCCTTCGTTACCTACCTTGTCCAATGAGAGACAGCTCTGCTGTATAAGAATCCCCCTTAAAGTCTTCTGTTATCTTACGAATCGCTCTGTTGAATCAAACGCCCACCTGTACCTTCATATTTTTGCGAAGACCTCGACCATGAACTGTCCTGTCATATGAGGGATAGGTCTGCTGTGTAAGTCATCAGCCGTCAACTCTTCTGAAGGATAGCTCTGCTGTAGAAGACTTAGGCCTTTACCTCTGAAGCTCCTCCGTTGCCTACCCAGTAACATGAGGGACAGCTCTGCTGTATAAGCCATCACCATTTCATTCATGTGTCACTTGGGAGATAGCTCTGCTGTGTAGGGTACACTCAATAATGCCTGCCACATGAGGGATAATTCTACTGTGTAAGACACTGCCCTATACCACTTTTGTTCTATGATGGGTAGTTCTGCTGTATAAAACATCACTTGTTAACTCCTATGCAGTGCAGAAAAAAGTTACTCTGGGATAAAAAATAAATTGGAGGCCAAGGTGTGGCAGCAGAAAAAGGCTGGAATCACTCAGAGTGGGCCTGGGGTCATACGAAGTGGAGTCTGACAGTTAACTTGTATCTTTACTTTTTCTAAAAACTCAGCCAAACAGAAATTGGCAACAAGCACACATTTGAAAGTAAATCTGTTTTGGCTAATCAGTTAGCCACAAACAGGCTGCATTTTAAATACTTTACATGACCCTCTGCAGAGAAATGTGTGTGCTCAACTATTTTTCAGGGATAACACTAATAGTAAGAAAACTCTGGTGGTTAATGCACTTGCTAGAGAGATCTGAGTTTTGTCTAATCACAGTTTTGAAGCCAGTACAAAATACTATGTTTATACATAGTTTAAAACTTTTCTAAGTTTGCATATGTGTCATACAGAGCACACATTCAATGATTGAAACGTTTTGAGAAAAGAAGACTTTAAGAAAAGCTATTCCTGCTTCAAGGAGGTGTAAAGTTTCGGTGCAAAGGCATGCGAGGGTGTTGCACCGCAAACCATGGGTGATTGAATGGGAACGCCCATCATACACCCATGAGACCCCCCTCGACACAAGGGACTTTACAGCTACTTTCCAGGACAAAGCCAGTTTTGCACTTCAAAGTACATCCCAATTCAACGCTTCGTGCCAGTTTATCTCACCCTTGGTGATTCTGCACCAGTGAAAAGTTTGCTATAAATCTGCCCGAAATAATGTACCCCTAAGCTGAAAGTCTAGGTGCCTGATTGATTCCCTTAAAATTATATTAAAAACACTGTGGTCTCATGAGGGTTTAATCACACACCATCTAAATATAAATGTACAGATTTTAAAAAATGTATTTCATAACACATTGAAAAATTATGTACTTTTGTTTCTACAATGTATTTTGTACTTGTAGGGGACACGAATATCAAATTATATCTCTTCTTGAAATAACTACTAAGAATTACATATGGAAACTCAAAACGAATAGTGATTTATTTCTGATCCAGAGAGCCTTGTGCATAATGAGAAACATCAGGCGATGTATAAGCCGAAGAAAGAACCCCTTCTTTCTGTTACTATTGGTTCCTCAGCCAGCTCTCGCCGGTGTGAGCTCCATATATCTTAACTCTGGGTAATGAAACACCGCAAGCTTCTCCAATGTTTGATCATATATTGTGAATGAATGTTAAGAAGCTGGAAAGAGACAACTCTTTTAAGGTTTCCGGCCATTTATAGTTGGACCTTTAGATTGACAATATTGGGCCAAGGCATGAAGGCACCAGTGCTATCTCCGTGGAGGAGGGGGCGTGGCGTTGCCCGCTTATATATAGACAGAGGCAGTGAGGGGCAGGAGAGAGGGGCAGGTAGGGGAGTGGAGGGAGAGGGCAGAAGGGAGAGAGAGCGTGGTGAGGGTGATAGAGACAGAGGCACGAGGGAGGAGACTGAGAAGGAAGGAGGAAAGCGAGACGGAGAGGGAAGGACAAGGACGATCAACCCTGGACCATTTTCGCTCTAGTTATGGGCTCAGCAGCTGACTACACCTTGGTTCCAGTGCCGCAGTGAGCACGGGACCCAGGTCTGGCCAGTCCTATGCCACCTAGAGTGGACCTAATCTGAGGTGGCATAGTGGGCAAAAAAAAGATGGGTTGGAATGCTATTCTGAGCGATTGCCAGTGGTTAGACTTATTGCAAACATTCTCCCATCAACTTTTGTGTGATTGTTTTACCGCCCTAAGTGGCGACGGGTGTGCCCAGATTTTGGTCCCTCGCTAATTCTGCCACTGGAACCGAGCTACACCCAACCGAAGAGCTCTAAGCAGTGAAACCAGTTTTGGGTTGCTTGTGATCTGATTAGGAAAGTGTCTAGTTTGGCAGTTTGGGCTGGAGTGTTCCTATTGGAGCAGGGCAAAGACTGATTTGCATACAGCTGGGTCTACTCTGAGATAGCATGGTGGGCTAAAGAACGATGAGTTGGAATGGTACCTGAGAAATTGCCAGTGGTCAGACTTATTGCAAGCATCCTCCCATCATCTTTTGTGCTTTTGTGTAGATAGAAGATTTGTCTTCTACTGTAGGTCTGGCTGGGCTTTGTGGTCAGGGGCTGCAAAGTCTGGGTACCCTTAAACTGCCACAGTACAACACGCCCCTGTGCTAGGTGCGGTTATAACCCAAGGTGGAAGGGTTTTGGTTGCTACAGCGCTACAACACTGCAATGCAACATGTGGACCTAATAGCCTCAAAGCAAGGCCCCAGGCCCTTGCAGGAAGATCACCCCCTGCAGGGGTCCTGCTTGTTTATATTCTGTGAAACCACTTAAGCATCAAAGCTTTGGAGGAAGTAAGTGAATGTGGCCAACTCGCACTGGTGATGCCGCCATGCAGATTAGCTATAACAGACGTTACGCAACCTTTCCAGCACCCTGGTCGAAACTGTAGTTCACTGTTCTCAAGTGGTTTCTACTGAATGCATTTATTTGAAATGGGTTTGTGCAACTATGAGTCTATCAAAAGTGAATATTGTACTTCTCCTTATTAATCAAAACTGAGCTCCAGTCCACCAGAATATTTGTAATGGCAGCTCATTATATAGTCTAAAATGCCTATGCCTGCAGCTGGTCCCCCAGGAAGGATCTTAGATTGTCGATGGAAGTATTACTAATGTCCATACACAGGAGCATGGGGGTGCCACAAGTGTGTGCTCCGTGCTAACCGCCCACCACCCCTCTCTGCCCGCCGGATGGTTGGGAAGCCTCCTTCTGTCGTTTGTTCGGTTTGCAAGGAGGTTCATCCAACTCTGGTGACGTGGACTCAATTGGCCTCAGTAGTGGTAAGATCCGCTGTCGTTTATAATTTCTATGAGTTTTTTGCATACATTGGGCATTTCCCAAGATTTCTTCGTGTTTCCTGATAAGACGAGGAGATCCGCATTGAGCGCGTCTTTTTAGGTTTGATGTGTAATGGCGCTTGCACCATTCATGCAAAACATATTGTAAGGAATACATCTACAAAGAGTACATCTATACAGAAAAGGGGGTAAAAAACAGCCCCTTTAGTCATTGGTTACTCATTCTGTCATTCTTATTTTGGATTGGCCCACAGGGCAGCATACACAGAGTGGACAACGGATCCGCCCACTTCATGTGCCAGGAATCCTGCCTTATTGAGACAGCCCAGAGGAATAGCATTCTGTGATTGACATGCCAAACTCTGCGAGGAATTGCATGTTTTATCATGTCATTCCTAGACACAAAAGAGTTCCTGTCTGTTATTCTCTGCTGCTTGTGCTTTTTATTAATATCTTGGCTCTGCTGCCACATGATATAACCAATTACTAAAGCACAGTGAAAAGACTGCTGGATTTTCAGTGTTTCATCCGTACGTGCACTTTCTCTGTGCCTGCTCTGTCTCTCTTGGCCGAGGCCCTAAAAAGTTGTTTTTGGAGCAAGCTCCATTGAGTTGAGCCTCTCACGTAGGCTCTAGAAAGTTGTTTTCTTTTGCATGCTCTACTGAGCTGTGACTTTCTTGCAGGCTTTAGAAAGTTGTTTCTTTACATATACTGTGCAGGAAATTTACCTTTTCTGCGTGATCACCCCAGATTTTTTGCCTTTATTCTGACCCTATTTTTGCTGTACTTAGAACTCTCTGCAATGCTGCCCCTGATAACCAGAAGTAAAGTGGCTGTGCTCCCCTTTTAAATCTGCTTAAATCAGCTTACCTCTGTCTGACCTGTTTAACTTGTTCATAAGTCCCTAGTATGTGGTATTGGGATATATGATGTTACAACGCGGACTTTTACTCCGCATACTGTTACAACGCGGTTTTTACAACGCGGAAACTGTAACAACACATGTATTTACAACGCATTTTTTTACAACGCAGGTACCTTTACAACGCATACCATTACAACGTAAGTATAGGTAAGTATATGTTAATATTAATAATATAATAGTAACTTAATTTTAAAAATATAATTTAATGTAATGTTAAATAATTTAATTTCCGTTTATTATTTTAAATTTAAATTAATATTACTTTATTTTTACCATGTACCCCTGTACCCCAGAAACTGAAAACTGACCCTAAACCCCAAAAATAAATTAAAGTAATTTTATGAAATATAATTTAAATTAATTATTGTAAATTAATAAAAAAATAACATTATTTTTACCCTGTACCCCTGTACCCCAAAAACTCAAAACTGACCCTCAACCCCCCCAAAAATGCAATGTAATTTAATGTAATTTATTTACTATTAAATAATTTAATTTAAAATAAAATGTAATTTATTTTTACCCTGTACCCCAAAAACTGAAAACTGACCCTGAACCCTAAAAATACCCCTTTACCCAAAAACTAAAAACTGACCCTGAACCCTAAAAATACCCCTTCACCCAAAAACTGAAAACTGACCCTGAACCCTAAAAATACCCCTTTACCCAAAAACTGAAAACTGACCCTGAACCCTAAAAATACCCCTTTACCCAAAAACTAAAAACTGACCCTGAACCCTAAAAATACCCCTTTACCCAAAAACTAAAAACTGACCCTGAACCCTAAAAATACCCCTTTACCCAAAAACTAAAAACTGACCCTGAACCCTAAAAATACCCCTTTACCCAAAAACTGAAAACTGACCCTGAACCCTAAAAATACCTTTTTACCCAAAAACTGAAAACTGACCCTGAACCCTAAAAATACCCCTTTACCCAAAAACTGACCCTGAACCCTAAAAATACCCCTTTACCCAAAAACTGAAAACTGACCCTGAACCCTAAAAATACCCCTTTACCCAAAAACTGAAAACTGACCCTGAACCCTAAAAATACCCCTTTACCCAAAAACTGAAAACTGACCCTGAACCCTAAAAATACCCCTTTACCCAAAAACCCTAAACTGACCCTAACCCCTAAAAATACCCCTTTACCCCAAACATATAACATTTAAAAAATAACTATATACTTACCAATACTTACGTTGTAATGGTATGCGTTGTAAAGGTACCTGCGTTGTAAAAAAATGCGTTGTAAAAACATGAGTTGTAACAGTATCCGCGTTGTAATGGATGCGTTGTAACAGTAGTGCGTTGTAAAAAATGCGTTGTAACAGGTGCACACCGTCGTATTGGAACTGTACTTGGGGTCTGGAAGTTAAATGCCACGTGTGGACTGCAGCACCTATTGTGCCATCCTCAGAGTGGACCTATGAAGCATGGATTCCGGCCTATAATTGTAACTTGATTGCTGCAATGTAAAACATTCAGTGTGATTTGTCAAAAGGCCCCTTTCTGACAGGCAAAGATCTTACTTTTACTTTTAAATACTAATAAGGCATCCCAGGTAAGCATTGTAGCCCACAAGGTAGGGTGCATTGTATTTTGAAGTCTTGTTACAAAGACAAGGCCCCAAAATTTATTTTTACTGTGGCAGGCCTGGCTTTCCTGTAAATCAGAATATAGATTATCATATTAATTCTGTATCTCTAGTTTGGGACCAGCTAAAAAGATATGAAACCACTTTTTTTTTAATATTTACTAAAAGTCTAATTGAATGGTGAAGTTGGATTTTTATTAAATATTTAGGAATCACACTTTTTAAAAAGTGACCTTTTCCCAGCCTAAGGCTCCTAGAGGCTAATTTACATTAGCACTCCAGCAGCTGTTAAACATGTACTTGACCTTAATGAGGTGTGAAAATACTCCCAGGGAAGGGACAGTGGCATGGGAATGTTTTTTTCCACTGGCAGGAAGAACAGTTGGGTGGGCCTAGTAAGTTAATTAATTTCATAAGGGGCTCAGATGCAACAAGTAAATGTCAGGTGACACCTGGAAAAGCACATCCTTTGGCCTCCATAGTCAGGCTAGAACCAAAGCCAGTGGAAGGAATGCCACCCCTAGAACTGATTTTGAGTACCACAGAGGAGTGAGAAACCTCTAGCCATGCCTCTGGATGGGTACTCAGGCTCTTCACAAGGAGAGAATAGGTTTCCAACTTCTATTTTGGGAATAAGGAGCACTATAAGCTTGTTTACAGTAGGGCAAAGAGGAATTGCTGAAAACGTGGGTAGGGTTTCCCCTAGGATCTTTTACCCCATTAGTTAGGGAAAAGCCAGGAGTCATCCCCACCCACTATCCGATGCTAGGTATAAACATGGCAGCCCAAGGACAATCCTCAGAACACATTCTGGACCTTTGGATGATCAGAAGAGGACTGAACTTACTGTCTGTGACCTGAGTGGAGCTCTGAATGGCTGGACCGCCCCTCTCTTGTATTCGGAAAAGAGAGGTGGACTCCAGGGTTTGGTTGGTTGACCTCCTGTGTGGCTACAGGGACACAAAACGCTGAAAGAGGTCTTTCCCCTGAAGAGTCCAGCTGACTCGTGGCAAATGGACCTGGTCTGGGCTTTGCTGTGGGCCTCTGCCTGGCACCTCAGGGCTTTAGAAGTGCACTCCTATGATTGTATGGCCAACAGAAGTAAGTTTGGCAACTTTTGAAAAGTCTTCCTTCTCATTTCCAGAGCTTCAGCTCCCACTGGGAAAAGCTTCTGATTAACTTTTTCACAGCATCGGATTGAATTTCAGCTTTGTCCCTCCGTACTTGAAAATGATAGAAACCATTCTGCGTTGGGACTTAGAGTATTTTCAGGGAGAAATCTCTAAGGTTCTAGCGCACCAGCGGAAACAACCTGCTTCATGTATCATCGCAGCTACAGTTTAGTTGTGCGAGAAATGTCAAAGTTGTTTCTAAAAAAGTAACACAGTCCCTTTCGGAAGTGGGACTTATAACTTTTTTTGAACTTTTTGACTTCCATACCTTCACCTGGACCATTCCATGTGGTGTATCCGGCCCAACACAATTAGCCTTAAAACACGCCCAGGTACCAGTCTGCCACATCCACAGACTGTCATTGGTGCTGAGTGCTTTTTGGTGCTATTTTTACAAAAAACTTAAAAAATTTGAATTTTCGGTTCTACCAATTGGTTTTTTGTTGTTTTGGTGTCATTTTACCCTATTTTTCAGTTTAGGATTTTTATTGCTTGGAGTTTCGATTTTATTTCTGTTTTGGTACTGCATAAATACTTTACATGTTGCACTAGTTAAGTGTGTCGGCCATGTGGCATTTTTATCAGGGGGTTGAGTTTGGGTTAATTCAGTGATGTCGAGGATTCAACACGACAAGGAGTGTTATTAATTCTTGAGGTGGGCAGTTCCCCATCCCCTTTCTTACATGCTCAATTGAGCTCTGTCTCTTGCGTAGGTGCTGAAAAGTTATTTTCTTTGCACATGCTCCATTGAGCTATCTCTCGCGTAGGCCCTAGTAGGTTGTTTTGTTTGCACGTGCTCTATTGAATTGGTTCTCTTGCGGACACTCAAGAAAGTTGTGTTCTTTGCATTATTGAGCTGTGTCTTTTGTTTCAGATCTAGAAAGTGGTTTTGTTTGCGCATGGTCTATTGACCAGCCCCCTCTTCCTGTTGTGTTCCAGGCAAATAGAATGCCAGAGCTCCTACCTCAGCGAGTGTACAGGTTTGGAAAAGTGCATTTTTGTAGTAAAGGTCTCTTGCAGTCTCAAACCAGGTGTGTATCTTGTGTTCACGGCTTTCACTGTGAACGTGACATGCACTACCCAAGTGCTTCTTTCTTTATTCTGAGTGCGTCATCTTGCATCTCAGCACTGCATCATGACCACCTGTAATTATGCGAGTCTACGACTCTGGAGCTTTGTGCAGTTATGGATTTGCAGCATTTGAGAACTAATCCATCATCTGCTGCATAATTTGGAGATTTTAAACAAAAAAATGCATTGTTTCTAGCTCAAACAGATCAAAAGTTACAAAAAAGAGCAGCAACATGTGTTGCTGTGCAGTGGAAGGCCCTTCGCAAAAGTTGACGGGTCGTCACCTTTCAGTAGCTTATTGCTGTATTTGGGTGTTAAAGGGCTACTAATGAGGTGAAACCTTTGCTAAGGCAATGTTAACATGGGTAAAATGCCAAAATGATGAAGAAATACTATCACAAATTGTGCTGCATTAGGCCGCATAATTTGCCTTTGCTTGCCGCTTGTTTTAGTCAACCCTGCCGCATAATGTGGTACTCTCCTGCCGCATAAATCCAGTTGCCCTGGTTTTAACACAGCTATTGCCTTTCTCAGCCAGGCTGTTCTTTGCTCCTCTTCCAGAATGTACTCTCAGGGTCCAGTGAAGCTGCTGCCCCATCCATCCCCTTCTGCCTCCCATCCATCCCCTTCTGCCTCCCCCATCAAGAACTGCCCTCCCCTCACTGCATTGCAGCCCCCCCACCCAGTGCAATCCAGTGACGTCATTCTCATTCTTTTTTCGCTGCACTGACCAACGATCCCCGTACAATATTGAATCGGAGAAAGGAGTTTTTAAGAATCCGTTGTAATGATGTCGTTTTGTCCCCCCACACAGTGCTCAGAGCCCCTTGTATAGGAACAAGATTTATTCCATCAACAGCAATAACTACAAATCACATAGAGCGCCGAGCGTCTAACATCTCCTCGCTCCGGTCGCCAACTGCCGTTTTCTCTTCGCGCCCTTCGTCTTTCCCTCTTCTGCGCATGCCGCGTATCTCGCTCTCGTCTACGGCGTGACGCGTCATCGCGTTCACGCTCGTAGACTAGAGCGCAACACCACATATCTCCCCCCTTTGACACACCAACATTTTAGCAATTCTAGAGTCCATCTCTAATGTCCACTCATATCAAAGTCTCTATATTTTGAAGGTAAGGTGACAGCTCTCCCCATGCGGGTGCGCCTTACCGGATTGCTCTCTTCTCCATCGCTCCCACCTGGAAACCTCTCATTGTCTCTCTGATCCTCTCTCGCCTCGTCAGTAGCTGGGATGGAGTGGTCTCCCGCTAATTCTGCTGCTTGCGTTTCTCTTACTCCTCCTTCTTCTCTTTCTCCTGGGGTTTCACTCTGGACTCCCCCATTTGTAGACATCTCTTCTCCTCCTCCTATGCTTGTCTCCTCTTCCTCGGACTTGGGCCACCGTACAATCCTGTTGACTTTCGCCATGCGGTCCTGGGACCACACCTTGCCATCGCTGAGTAGGGCGGCTCTTCCTCGTACCTCCTTGACTTGTAAGGGTTGGCTATACTTGCTCTCTCCTTTCTTTTGCAGGGTGGGAAGTTTGACTCTGACCCATTCTCCCTCTTCCAACACGGTTTCTTTAGTGTTGCGCCTCCTGTCATAATGGGCTGCATATATCTTTTGAGCCTTTTCTAGGTTGTGCTGCACCACTGCTGGGGACCATTTGCTGGTAACAGTTTTCTCTCTCCACACCACGTTGTCCCGGGTGAACGGGAAGCGACCTCTCAAAATTTGGAAGGGGCTATACCCTACCACCGTGGGGGTGATCCTGTACGCCCACAACATGCTCTGTACTTCTGCCTCCCAGTCCTTCCCTTGCATGATGGCCGCCTGTATGGAGCCCATGAGCACACGGTTGAACCGCTCCACTTGGACGTTGCACGCTGGGTGGTAGATGGCGGTGTGTTTTGATTCGATTCCATTCCTCTTCATGAATCGGACCCATTTGTCCGATACGAACTGAGGTCCGTTGTCACTAAGTACTGTCTTGGGTATTCCTTCCCTTAAGAACAGGGATGTTAGGAATTTCAGCACTGTTTCGGTGTCCATGGACTCTTGCACGTCCACCTCTGGCCATTTTGAGTATTTGTCGATGACCACACACAAGAATTTATTTATTCCTCTGTTGTCTAGCACTGGTCCTAGGAGGTCCACAGCTAAGTCTTCCCACGGGTTCTGGGGATTCTCAAATTTCCCTAGCGCTGGTCTGAGGGGTCGAAGTATTTTGTCCGCTCCTTGGCATTGTTCACATTCTCTCACCTGCCTTTCAATTTGGGTGTCCATGCCAGGCCACCAATACATTTGTTTCACACGGGCTTTAGTCTTTACGATGCCCAGGTGTCCTTCGTGTAGTTGGTTTAACAACGTCGGTACAAGGGCCTCTGGTGGAATGACTCTCTCTCCTCTGTACAGGAAGACTCCCGAGTCGCTCAGGGATAGTTCCTCCCGAATTTCATAGTATTTCCTCATCCCCGCCGTGAGCCTCCGTTTGTCCGGCCATCCTGACGTGAGGTGCTGTTTGACCTCAGACTTCTCCTCGTCTTGCTCATATGCTGCTGTCCATTCCTGCCTACTTATTGTCGTCTCATTGTCAGCCATGTTCGCTACCATCTCATCCATGTCCGGAGTGATTTCCGGAGCATCCTCCAATGCGGAAGCTCTGCTGAGGTAATCGGCTACCCTGTTCTGAGTTCCTGGTAGATATTCGATATCATAGGTGTAGTCCAATAATTTGAGCGTCATTTTTGCAATGCGCGGGGTAGCAGTGTCATGGCCGGAGGACGTCAGGACTTAGACCAATGGTTTGTGGTCGGTTTGGAGTTTGAACCTGGTGCCCCAGATGAATTGCCGGAATTTGCACATTGCCCAGGTGACCGCTAGCATCTCTTTCTCTATGACGCTGTATCTTTGTTCCGTGGGAGAGAGAGCTCGTGAAGCAAAACTGATAGTCTCTACAGAGCCATCTGCCCTCACCTGTGCTAGCACCGCCCCTAGGCCTTGGTCACTGGCGTCAGTTGTTAGAACGGTGCTGCCTGAAGGGTCGTAACCTTGCAAGGGGATGGCCTCACTGATGTCTCTCTTTATGGTGTCGAATTCACCTTGAGCTTCTGTGTGCCAGTCGAACTTAGACTTGTCTCTGATGAGCTGGCGCATCCTGTGCGTTTTTGTGGCAAAGTGTCTCACGAATTTACTGTAGTACTCGGCCATGCCGAGGAAGGACCGTATCTCTTCTTTGGTTTTCGGGGCCCTGGCTTCCTTGATGGCTCTCACATTCTGTTCCTTGGGAGATATACCGTGTGTGCCAATTTCGTGTCCCAAGTAGGTGACCGATGACATCCCTATTTTGCATTTGCTCCATTCCGCCGTGAGGCCTTTGTCTTGCAGCACGGTGAGGACCTTGGTCAGCTTCTCGTCGTGATCTTCCCGGGTGGACCCCATCACCAGGATGTCGTCCTGGAAATACTGGACTCCTGGAATACCTTTGAATAATCGATGCATCAACTTTTGGAAGACTGCGGCCGCCGATGCCAGGCCAAAAGGCATACGGCGGAATTGGTAGTACCCAAAGGGTGTGATGAAAGAGGTGTATTTTCTGCTTGTGGGATGCAGGTCGAGTTGGTGATACGCCGACGTAAGGTCAATAGTGGAGAAGTGGGTGATGCCTTTTGTTCTCGCTAGCATTTCTTCAATTCTGGGGAGAGGGAACTTTTCGACAACAAGGCACTTATTGAGTTCTCGAAGGTCCACACATAGACGGACTTTGCCGTTGGGCTTCTTGGCTACCACCAGGGGGGCCAACCACTCTGCACTGTCTATGGGTTCTATGATGCCCTGTCCTTCCAGTCTCTGGAGTTCCTGTTGTACAGCTTCGATGATGGATATGGGGATGTTTCTGACCTTGTGGGACACTGGTGTTGCTCCTTCCTTAAGTATTATCTTGTGGACGAACTTGTCCAGTTTTCCAACTGTTCCGTCAAATACCTTCGGGTAGGTCAATTTCCACTCTTCGCTGTTGTTGGGTTGCCATTCTTCTGTAAGGAGGATTTGTTCTTTTCCGCCTGGGTCTAATTTGATTCCTAGGTATCCGGCATCTCTCCACCCGAGTACCGAGGGACCCTTTTCCGCCACGTACAATTTGCAGGTTGCCGTTCTTCCTCTGAATTCGAACTTCAATGGGCGAAAGCCTATCATGGGAATGGTGTTTTCGGTGTATGAGATAGCACGAATGTCCGGTGGGCGTAGTTCGGGCCCTACTACTGGTGCAAAGTCTCCTTCCCATATGGACCGTTGCACTATCGTCCAGGGGGACCCCGAGTCAACAGCCACATGCACTTTTACTCCGCCGATGAACATGTCCGTGCGTGGTTTGTCTGTGCGTTTTCCTGTTACGTCTAGTACTTGATCTTCTACGCACAGTACCATGTCGCCATCTTCCAGATCGTCCTCTGCACCGATGTCTGACTGTGCAGACTCCACACACTTTACCGTTGACCTCTTTCCCTTCTTACGGCATACCTTCTCAAAATGCCCTACCAGGCCGCAGAACGCGCATCTGGCGCGAAACGCCGGGCAACGTTTGTCTTGGGCTGAGTGCGCTGTGCTCCCGCACCTATAACATGCAAACTTGCTGTCTGTGGACGGTCGTCCCATTTGCTTCCCTGTCCATCTGGGTTCCTGCTTCTGGTCTCCGTATGATCCTTTTTGCTTGTGTGTGGACGAGGCCTCATCGATCTTGTTGACCATCTGCTTCTGTGTGCTTTCCCGTTTGGCTGCGTCAGCACAGCGCTTTGACATCTCGGCTTTCTTCACCATGGCTATGACGTCCTTAAGCGATGTTTCGCTCTGTGCCCACAGCTGGTCCTGGACTGATTTGTTGGTGGTATGCATAACTATCTGGTCCTTTATATACTCGTCTTGCAGTGTTCCATACTTGCACGTGATGGCTAGACGTCGTAGTGCGGCCACGTAGTCATCTATTGATTCACCAGCTTCTTGCTTCCTTTGCTGGAAATTGTAACGGTCTATGGACACGCACACGGCTGGTCGAAAATGGTTGTCTAGGTCTTCTAGCGCATTCTTGAAAACGTCGTCTTCTGTTGCGTCACGTTCCTTGGGCACTATGTTGGCAAACACTCTCACCCCTTCGGGACCCAGGTTGTGGAGCAACAACCTCTTCTTCCGTGCTGGGGCGTATGGTTCTCCATTCTCATCCTCTAGTGCTTCTATGTAATTCCTGAAGTACTCCCTCCAGTCTTCCCACTTCATTTGGGGTTCACCTGGTCTGGGTAGGAATGGGATAGGAGCCATCAACGCTGAGGATTGGTTTGCCATCTTTGGCTCGTCTCTGGGTGCTACTGCTTGGGCCCTGGGGCTATTGGGCGTGCTGGAGGCTTCCACTACACTTGCGGCGTCTCCCTGGCTCCTGGGGCTGCCCGGGGTGTTATCTCCTGTCCCTTGCCGTGGGTTGGTGGACTGCTCACCCTCCTCTAGCTTCTGGTTTGTTCCCTTGGTTGCCAGTGTGCTGGCTGGGGGACCCTCCACCTCTGGGGCAGCACTGACCTGAGGATTTCCTTGACTGGACCTCTGCTGCGTAGTGGGGGCGCGCTGCTGCCACGCTCTATGCTTCTTCGTGTGTGCTGCTTCTGCACGCTGCTCTCTGGGCCTGGGATGGTTTCTTGGAGTTCAGGACTAACTCCCAGCTTGACTGTGTGTGGGACGTGGGGAGATCCCAGTCCTCGTCGCCACTGTAATGATGTCGTTTTGTCCCCCCACACAGTGCTCAGAGCCCCTTGTATAGGAACAAGATTTATTCCATCAACAGCAATAACTACAAATCACATAGAGCGCCGAGCATCTAACATCTCCTCGCTCCGGTCGCCAACTGCCGTTTTCTCTTCGCGCCCTTCGTCTTTCCCTCTTCTGCGCATGCCGCGTATCTCGCTCTCGTCTACGGCGTGACGCGTCATCGCGTTCACGCTCGTAGACTAGAGCGCAACACCACATCCGTATCAGATGGACAGAGTTTTTTTTAACTCATCTTATACCACCAATATAAGTTGACCACAGTCGCCTGGAGGATGCGTCAGTCTCCATGACTGTAAACGTGATGACGTGAAGCGTGAATGTGTTGCGCTGGCCCGCGCTCCGCACCGAAAACCCCGCCCCTAGGCTACAGTTTTGATATCACCTCCGCTCCTAGCATGCTCGCTTGCCTTCTGGAACGTTTCAGTGCAGCCAAGCTTGGCTTCCCAGATGGCCCCACCAACACCATTTCACTTATCTTTTTGCTGGCAGTATGCACGGTATTTTTCTACAGTAAAGTGCATTGCACAATCTTTTCTGTTTAGGTGCCAGCTTCCAGAATTTTTAATCTGACTTACATTAAACCTATTATAATATCTTTTTGTGACAATTTACTAACACATTTTTGTTGTTTTAATTTCATATTATATACTCTCCGTTTATTCTTTAAGTCTTTAACCACACTCTATCTTTCAAATGAAAAAGCAAGACAGAAGATTTCAGCAGTGTGTGTGACGGGGAATGGTGTGACCATGTATTATAGGGAATAATACACCCTCTCTGTACGTTAAAAGGATATTGAAAATCACCTAAGAGTTCTATGACCTTATAAAGGAATTCAGCCTTCTTCTTCATTCCTTTATTGTGGTCACTGAATTCCTCGGTGACTTGTAAAGTCCTTTTAATGTATGAGAGGGAGTCTTTAATCCCATATATCAGTCACACTCTCTAAATACAGTGCCTTCTTTTGTAGCTCACTACTGCCATGGGACATTGAGGCTTATTACTGTGCTGGTTATTGCCATGAGTTTGTTTGCACGAGGGCCAACATACAAATGAGCGCTTGTTTTTAACCACAGGTATCTAACATTGCTGTGTTTGCATGAATGTAAAATCTATGCTTTAGTGTCTTGCGAGTTAGAAATGATGGAATGTTTTTGGCTCATGAGTGAACCCGTAAAACTGTGACGTAAGTGTAGAGCAGAATGCACTGAAGCCTGGCTTAGAATGTGGAGTTTGCAGTTAAACGCAGACGAAAAAAGACGTGTAAAACTAAGCTCCGCGTGTGGCGTAGTCATTGACGGGTACCCTGCCGGGGGGAAGATGCTACTTATGTCAATTTGTGCTGGGGCATTTTGCGTCCATGTCCACGCCTGCATGCATTATACAAACGTCACAACTATCACCTTTGCCAATGGTTGTTTTAAATTTGTGGGGGAAAGTCTGGGAGACTATGAATGAAATGGGTGGAGAGCGGTAGAGGGGGTGAGGCCTACACCCACTTGGATTCTCAATCAAAGCAAGTCCTGCTCACAAACACAGAGATGAGGGATTGCAATCTGAGGATCTCCGCCATCTCCTGGACTGGAACGGACTCACTCTTGTCCTGAGATCAACAATCACTCAAGAGACAATCCACAAATTCCTCAAGACGCTCCTATAGGATCAGGAAGATCCTCTACGCAGATTACTTATGATTAGGGCTCCTGGTTTTATGGTATTTAGTTTTGAGGTATTTCCGTCTGTATTAATCCATACTTATTTTTTGCTAATTTTATCTGTATTTATCTTTATTTATTTTGGGGTTTGTGAAAAAATGAATCTGAAATTAGTATATTTCTGCATTTATTTGACCGATAAAAATGCACTCATGCCTGAACGACTGACATGTTTCAGGGGTATGAACACACTCAGATGATAAAATATGCTCTATAAGAAAACATGCACATTTTAATATCAAGGTTGTGCATATCTACTGCTGTTTAAGGCTCTTTACTAAAATGCCTTTATATTTTTAACCCCCTTACCTTTCGATCCACAGAGCTATTGGCCTGGGAGTCATGATTGACATCATTTAGAATCACTCCAAAAACAACCCAATTTCCGTTTTTATCCACATTTAAAAATAAATACAGACAGGAAAATAAAAGGTTTTTCTGTCTGTATTTATCTGTAAAGATCAGTAAAAACAGAAAACAGGGAGCCCTACTTATGATCTATGAGAACAGAAGGACCATACCTTTATACCAGTTGCCCGGAGTCTCCTATAAGACTGTAATTTGATTTATTCACCCTCCTTGGGTACCAACCACCACACGAATCACCACCTGGGTTTACCTAACACAGAGCTCCATGCTGCCTTTGCTGCAGGGGAGAGGTGTGGTGCCGCAGCCAGGGCGACTGACGCAGGTGTGGCGCCGCAGCCAGGGCGACTGACGCAGGTCTGGCGCCGCAGCCAGGGCGACCGACGCTGGACGCTGGGGATCACGGTTCAATCCCTGGCTTCGGCGGCAGGGGTCTGGCCAGCACCATGCGACTCTAGGCAATAGCTCGCTTAATCTTCCCAATGGCCCCCCCAATGCCGAGATACCCCTTTCGGGGGTGATTCGTGTGCTATACAAGTACTGGATGGATTTATTTATATTTATTTAGAAGTGATGTCTGTAGCCAATCAATAAACCAATCAACCAACAGAGCTATGGATGTTGACACTTCTCGTATCAGTCACCACAGACAAGAATGTAGGGTGCCCTCGCATGGCTGAGATGAGAGTACCATTGTCGCGGTGTGGATACCGCCCTCCACACTCCCCCGCAGGACGGCACTTGAATTCAGATTGAACTGGCTCCGCGGAGGAAAGCGAATACCAGGAAGAAAGCTGCGTTATTGATTTCCAAAGCCCACACATATCAGCCATCATCAATTTAGAGCCAGACCGAATGGGTAAATTAGATTAAATTATGGGCTCTCGCGGCGGCGAGGGTGCTTGTACGCAGCACAATTCGTGGTTTCCAGCTCGGGAAGTGTTACATATGGACCTGGAGGAGGGTAGTTAATTAAATAGGAATGATGAGGAGGATGGGGGAGGGGAGCAACATATCAAGCTTTGCATGTGGGATTATTGTGCAGTGTGCCTAGCAAGGGGGCCATGAGCCTTCGTGCAAGCGTGGAAACGTGGCCGCTCTCCCCTGGTTGCGTAGTAAAAGACAGCTGTGGTTTGGGGTGTGTTGGGTCCCTCACACCAGTGGGCTTCAGTGCCACTGCATCTACTGCACCAGTGACAGGTGCACCCCTCTGATCTGGTGCAGTAGGAGTTTCATCAGATCTGAGGCTCTGCATGACGTCATACACTGTCTACTTATTGTCATTACTAAACATTGCCTTTCAAAGGTGCAGGGCGGGGCCTAACCCTGCCTCCACACACGACCCCTCTTCTTTTCCGAATGGACTCTCACATTGTTGGCTTGCAGTGTAACAATTGGTGTTTAGCAGTGTGCTGTGATCAGATTGCAGTGTTGTGCTGTTGCAGCTGTGTTATGGATTGTATCCATAGCCTGTTGTATTGCAGCTATGTTATGTGCTGCAGTTTTAGTGATGTGATCTTACATTTGTTGTTTTGCAGCTGAAGTGTTGCATTGTAGTATATTTATCATTGTTGTTCTGTTGTAGTGACTATATTGTAGTGGTATTGAGTTAGTGTTGCAGTGTTGATAGATTTGTTGTGGTGTCCTACTGTGATGCAGGTTCAGAGAGCTGTACTCACATTGGTACTGTAGTGATATTGTAGTGTTCGTGTTGTGTTTCAATGTGGGTTTGTTTCTGCAGTGTTGTAGGGTGTAAAGCAGAGTTGAAGTTTACAAGTACTTTGATGACGTACTTGTGCTGTTGCATTTGTAGTGGTGCAGCTGTAGTGCGGCAGTGCATTTGTAGCAGTGTACTTGTTGTGGTGTTGTAGCACTGTAGCAGCAGTGATGTCACAGGCTTTAGGTGTGTTGCTGCTGTTGTAGTTCTAGTGCTGTATGATAAAGAGTTGATGCTTTAGTTAGTATTGGGGTTGTAGTTGTCGTTCTCGTGTTCCATTGGTGTAGATGTAGTCTTGATGTGTTATCTTCTTTATTCTGTCTGCAGTGACAGCCAAATCTAGGACAGATTTACTGAGATATAGTACAGTGCAGCTCAGAAACCAAAGATGCTTCACTTTGTTACACAAGAGGACCAGAGACACACAGAGCCATGGGGCAGAGGTGTGTGCATGCTGGACGTGAACTCTTGCAGCACACATCCTGTGCCTAGACAAGTTACAAACATTTCACACATTGGATGTGTGCTATACGTGTACAAGGAAAGAATCAGTACTTGAGGGGACAGTCCAGGCAGCATGAATGGATGAATGGAGAGACCTGGCATCAGGGTGCAGGCGCAGAATGATTGGGTGAGTGGATAGTCCAGTCACCAGGGTACAGGAGCAGACAAATGGTTCAGTGAATGGTCTAGGCTGCATGGTACAGCGGTCAGACGAGGGGTTGAGTGAATGGTCTAATCTGCATGGTACAGCGGTCAGACATGGGGTTGAGTGAATGGTCTAGGCTGCATGGTACAGCGGTCAGACGAGGGGTTGAGTGAAAGATCTAGGCTGCATGGTACAGCGGTCAGACCAGGGGTTGAGTGAATGGTCTAGGCTGCATAGTACAGCGGTCAGACGAGGGGTTGAGTGAAAGGTCTAGGCTGCATGGTACAGCGGTCAGAAGAGGGGTTGAGTGAATGGTCTAGGCTGCATGGTACAGCGGTCAGACGAGGGGTTGAGTGAAAGATCTAGGCTGCATGGTACAGCGGTCAGACAAGGGGTTGAGTGAATGGTCTAGGCTGCGTGGTACAGCAGTCAGCCGAGGGGTTGAGTGAAAGATCTAGGCTGCATGGTACAGCGGTCAGACGAGGGGTTGAGTGAATGGTCTAGGCTGCATGGTACAGCGGTCAGACGAGGGGTTGAGTGAATGGTCTAGGCTGCATGGTACAGCGGTCAGACGAGGGGTTGAGTGAATGGTCTGGGCTGCATGGTACAGCGGTCAGACGAGGGGTTGAGTGAATGGTCTGGGCTGCATGGTACAGCGGTCAGACGAGGGGTTGAGTGAATGGTCTGGGCTGCATGGTACAGCGGTCAGACGAGGGGTTGAGTGAATGGTCTGGGCTGCATGGTACAGCGGTCAGACGAGGGGTGGAGTGAATGGTCCGGGCTGCATGGTACCGCGGTTAGACGAGGGGTTGAGTGAATGGTTTGGGCTGCATGGTACAGAGGTCAGACGAGGGGTTGAGTGAATGGTCTGGGCTGCATGGTACAGCGGTCAGACGAGGGGTTGAGTGAATGGTCTGGGCTGCATGGTACAGCGGTCAGACGAGGGGTTGTGTGAATGGTCTGGGCTGCATGGTACAGCGGTCAGACGAGGGGTTGTGTGAATGGTCTAGGCTGCATGGTACAGCGGTCAGACGAGGGGTGGAGTGAATGGTCCGGGCTGCATGGTACAGCGGTCAGACGAGGGGTTGAGTGAATGGTCTAGGCTGCATGGTACAGCGGTCAGACGAGGGGTTGTGTGAATGGTCTGGGCTGCATGGTACAGCGGTCAGACGAGGGGTTGAGTGAATGGTCGAGGCTGCATGGTACAGCGGTCAGACGAGGGGTTGTGTGAATGGTCTAGGCTGCATGGTACAGCGGTCAGACGAGGGGTGGAGTGAATGGTCCGGGCTGCATGGTACAGCGGTCAGACGAGGGGTTGAGTGAATGGTCTAGGCTGCATGGTACAGCGGTCAGACGAGGGGTTGTGTGAATGGTCTGGGCTGCATGGTACAGCGGTCAGACGAGGGGTTGAGTGAATGGTCGAGGCTGCATGGTACAGCAGTCAGACCAGTTGAAGTCCAGGCAGCATGGTGCAAGGGCAAAATGGATGGACCAGAGCATATTCAAGGACTTACGGCAAAAGATGATCGCGTACCAGCTACAAATTATACAGTTTTGAAGGGAGTGTGAAGGTTAAATTGTGAGGATAGGTTGCGTGCATTGACAAATGTATAAAAGTGGGAATCAGCCAGGGTCCCTGGAATTATGAGGTTCTGAGGCTGCAGCTTTTTTTCCGCATAACCATGGGTTGCTGCATTTACCACACAATCCACCATCTGCTGCATAATCTGCAGAATTTAACAAAAACACATTTTGTTTCTTGTTCAAATGGATCAAAAGTTACTAAAAATGTGGCAACCTGCTCTTGTGAAATGGAAGGCCTTCCACAAAGGTTAACTAGTCATTTTTCAGTTGCTTACTTCTCCATTTGGTTATGAAACTAGTACTAATGAGGTGAAATTTTTGCCCCGACAGTATTAACCTGAGAAAATTGACAAAATAATGAACTATTAAACTATTTAAAATATGCCACAGGCTGCCATTTAGTTTGCCTTCTCTTGTCGCTAATTTAGTCAACGTTGCTGCATAATTTGGGAGCTCTGTCACAAAATTCCAGTGGCCCTGAAACAAACTCTTTGTATTGACTGTAGAGGATGTGCTGGTGGCATGACCTTCACCATCGGCAGCTGGACTTGGGGCTCAGATCCAGTGTAAAAGCGTTACTTTGCATGAAGGTGGGTGTCATAAACCAGTCGGGGTGCCTTATTTATGAGGCCGTGCGTCACTTTTACGCCGCCGGTGCGTCACTTTTTGTGACGCAACAGCAGCGTAAAAAATGTGCCTTTTTGCGCCATATGTACAAAGTGACGCATCTAGGTAGATGCGTCACTTTGTAAACCCCTGTGCTACATTATACCTACGCCAGGTATAATGTATGCAGGGGGGGCGTTCTGACGCAAGACAGGGTCATAGAAGAGACGCAGTGAAATTTATAAGATTTCACTGCGCCACTCTAGGACACAAATGCGTCAATATCTTATGCCTGCCTCACAGCAGGTGTAAGACTGACGCAGGCCCTTTCACATGGGGCTTGCCCCATGTGAAAGGACACATTGCTGGAGTTGCGCCACTTTTGTGACACACTCCAGCAATGCGTCCCTTTTGCGCTTACAGATACGTCAGAAATACTGACGTATCTGTAACTCCTTGCGCCATGATGCGCCATACTGTAAATATGACGCATCATTGGTGTCGCAAGGAAGGGCGCAGTGAAAAGTGACTCATCGCAGCGATGCGTCACTTTACATAAATGAGGCCCGGGGTGTTTTTAGAAAACTGACAGGTTTGCGACCCAGGATTCATTTTGCAATGCGACTGATGTATTACTCTATCGCCTCGCTAAACTCCCCTTCGCAGGGAGATTCAAATTCTCCTGCAGGAGACATTATGCAGCTCTCTGTGAATGGCAAAGGGACTGAGGGGTCCTCCTGCCACCCTGATGACAGCTGTACCCATTCAAAAGATGGAGGGCCTCATTTTTGTTTGTTTTGCCGTACTTGCTGCGCTGCTCTACGGCAACAGAAAAGGGCAGAACGCACCGTATCTATTAGATATGGCGCATTCCTGTCCTTTTTCTCTACGTTTGTGCACAATGGGCTGCCGTGCGACAACGCAGGTGCAAGGGTGCCAGCGTTGGGGGGATGATTATTTTTGTGATTTGTCGTAAATCTGGAGCAGTGTCAAAAAGCCATGGATGTTGCTGGGAACGCCCCCAGCAACACCCATAGAACGCCCCTTTCACGCAGATTTCTGCATAAAAGGGGCACATATTTACAAGGCCATGAAAAGCCACGTAACATGGCTATACGTGGCATTATAAATAAGCCAGTGGCACATTGTGCCACCGGAACGTAAAAAAGTGACGTTCAAGAGGCGCAAAAGTTCCCGTAGGGCCTTATAAATGCCAACCTGTTACTACCCTCTTTTCGCAACAGCCATCGCAAACCATTGATGCATTGCATGCCGAGCGGGAATGGAAAGGGGATGCCAGTTGATATGGGTCATGAAAGGCGCTTTGTGAGTCAAAGACTTCCAACTTGCGATTTGCCATTAGTATATTTCGACTTTCTCTTTTGCTGTGGCAAAGCCTTAATTTTGCTAACGACAGGTTTTGCAACCACAGAGGTGTTTATTACTTCGGGCCCTTATATCTTATTCAGACACAGAATCTTACCGTCGCACTCAGCGGGCCCGAGACGTAAAGCTTTCTCCATGTGTACAGTAAATTTATGCTAAACACATTAATAATGTATGTATGTATAACGTGTGAGTCACAAATGTAAACAGACTTTAATGAATGTGCATAACTTCAAAAGAGATGGACTTAAAGTGCATACATTAGGCATTCAGCATGAGCTCTTGAAATGCAGCTAGGATGGGAGGAGTGGGTGGACCTCTCGGAATACCATAGGAGCAGCCGGAGAAGTGCAGTGCAGCCGTGCACTGCACCTACGAGCCAAAGTCCCTGTGCTTGTATGCATGCTATTGTTACGGAAATATGCACACCGACACATGCACCAAGGCCCGGGGGAAGTGATGTCGAGTCATGCACCACTGAGGCACACATTAATACCCCCGTAGCTCAGTGTGCTCCTTGGGAGAGAGTATAGAGGGCTAAGCCGCTGGACCCCTTCCAAATGTAGCTCCTGGAGTGCACAGGTGCAAACATTAGGCATGATTTATATCTCGATGAACGGGTTACTCCGGCACAACAATATCCCGTCCGCTGAAATATACATCCCAATTTATCCTATGGGATTTATATATCTGTGGACTGGATATCCGTCACTGTTTTGACGGAGTAACCCGTCCGCTGAGATCTAAATCAGGCTCGTTGTTAGCCCGCTGAGGATGTGGTGAAGTATCTGCGCATGGGTACATTGCACCCGTATAGAACGGGATATCCGTCACCGTTGTGACAGAGTAACCCATCTGCTGAGATCTAAATCAGGCCCGTTGTTAGTCCGCTGAGGATGTGGTGAAGTATCTGCGCATGGGTACATTGCACCCGTATAGAACGGGATATCCGTCACCGTTGTGACGGAGTAACCCATCTGCTGAGATCTAAATCAGGCCCGTTGTTAGTCCGCTGAGGATGTGGTGAAGTATCTGCGCATGGGTACCCTGCACCCGTATAGAACGGGATATCCGTCACCGTTGTGACGGAGTAACCCATCTGCTGAGATCTAAATCGGACCAATTGTCAGTGTGCTGAGAAGGCTGCAAAATGAGAAAGGAGATGTGTATCCACAGTCTGCTTTGTCAGAACAGTTTTGGGGTGAAAAAAAAAATCTGGACCTTGCCTAAAGGCTCCCCTTACTTTGCACTACATTGTTTCCAGTCCCATCTTTCATCCCTGTGGTCTACCAAATGGCAGGCTTCCGGAAGACTAATCGGCAGCTCCTTGCTAAGCAAAAGGCCTAATCAAATTTCTAAAGGAGTCCTGTCTCCTCTCTTGTCACATCAATATCTTGGTCTTCTCCATTCATCTTCGAAAATGTCGATAATACACTTCCACTGTCTAGGACAAAACCAATCT
This sequence comes from Lissotriton vulgaris, assembly GCF_964263255.1. Lineage (NCBI taxonomy): Eukaryota > Metazoa > Chordata > Amphibia > Caudata > Salamandridae > Lissotriton > Lissotriton vulgaris. The sequence continues at coordinate 36,044,895 of NC_141698.1, read as the reverse complement.
CACCATCATGTACAACGGCCAGGCTTAGTGTTTCCAAACTGGATCTCCATAGGCCTTTCTTAAACGGACTCACCTATGCACATCACTCATATACCAAACATGCTACACACAGAAATATTTAGAGCATAAACTTGGGATGCTAGCACTAGGATTTGAAAATGCACATAGAAGAGCACATTTACATGAGTGAATCACAAGTAGGCCTTCACTCCAATGACAGATGAAACAAGCATTGGCATAGCCAATAGGTCCCGCCTTTGGGACCTTATGAGTGTTTAGCCATGCAGCAGTTAATGTTGTTGGAGTAAGGATATTGTGCTGCATAACTAAATACTTATAAGATCCCAAAGGCGAGACCTATTTGATATCCATCTTTGCCATAGAGACACCTCGCGACGATGTGAGATTGTGGGGTCGTACGCGGACATTGGGACTCTGCCACCGCAGCTGTTTATGCTACAACCAACGCGGACCTGGCCAGAGGGACTGCGTAGGATCCCCCCTAGAACCGAAGCACAGACAGTCATCCCTTACCTCAGTGGACTTCAGAACTGAGGATGGAACATTCCAATTACTAACGGCTGGCTTATGTGGACCTATGCCAGCTGGGGACCAAATTATCGTTTCTGTTGCGACCCACACACATTAGGGGGGTTTTGCCCGGTAGTATGTCCTTCAGCTAATCAATATCAAAATAAGTGAAAACACTAAAGCAGCTGATATCTTCTTGGAAGACAGCAAAAATACATGGCTACCTGATGAAGGCTCCGCTCAGCCGAAACACGCGTAGATTGTATATTATATATTTATCCATGAATTTTCTTTAAGATTTAATTTTTGTGTTATCTGTCTGTATGAGTTTTCTCCCTTTTTTGTTATAGGATGTTTATTTGAGAATCCGAATGTACCATAGTATAATTGGCTTGGTATTGATTATATGAACTGTTATGCCAATAAGAGACTGATTCAGATACATGTTATCATCAGTTGATCAATGAATGTACAGATATATACATATGGGTACATTGTTTTATACATCTTGGAATTTTTTTTTTTTAATAATAAATATGAATTTCTAATAAATTAGAATCCATGGATTTGTACATATATGTTTGAAGATATTTGGTCCACATTTAAAGATGTTTCCTATAGAGTTATTTACACACAGAGACCCATTGGCTATGCCAGTGCTTGTTTATTTTTTACCCTGCCCCTTCCAAGGAGATAATTAGTCATACTATATCCTTGTAAGGGACTGGACAGAAAAGGGAATATCTGCTTAATATCACATTTTGTGATCTGCTTGTATCACTTATAGCTTTTCAGATATTGTTTTAGAGAGTATATAGAAATATCCACAATTTCTCACTACATTCTTGCGGTAGACCAACTTACAACACTCCTGGTAAGGGCCACACTTGCTTGCCTGGCAACCATTGTAATATTTCAGGAGTGAACTTTCAGAACCCGTGGCTTTTTATGCAAATCTGTGTGAAACCTGTGCTCTAAAGCACACTAGTTGCCCCCATTTTACACATATTTCTAGAGGGGTGGCAACTTTCCCCACCAGCTCTCCCACAGGAAGTTGGGCTTGCTCGCTGGAATTCCAGTAGGTAGTAACCACCACTTTTAAAGCTGCATTTGACGCCCATCAAAAGGTCTTGACTCCATCAAAGGTTTGCCTTTTAGTTACACCTGTGCGACTCATCTAAGTCCACTCCCCTCCACACCACTCACTTTGGTGAGTACTCGCCCTTCTTTTTTCCATTAAAAGCTCTGAAAAGGGCCTCTGGTGTTGAGCTGAGAGACTGATAAGGAAGAGCATAAGCTGGGTTACTGCACATCATTCAAATGGCTTGATCGATTTCCTGGGAGATGAAAAAACCTAAATGAAGCTACTCAGTGTAATAAGATTCTTCGTCCAGGCAGACACAATCACATTTCTTGTATTGATCGCTTTCCAGAGGGGGTTTCTCTAAACGCTGTGGGATATTCTCTGCTCAGAGGTACACTTTCTCTCAGTATTTAATGATACCACACAGGCCAGCGTTAACCCGTTTGCTTCTGCTGTCGGCCAACAGCCGTCGCGAGCACTACCTTCATAGTGCTGCGCACGTCCGTTGGCCGACGCGTCCCCGCCCGCGCAAGAAATCACCCGTTAACGGGTTAAAGGCGCAGTGCTGCCTGGGCCGCGAGGGACATTACGTGATGGGTCCACGTAGAAGGGTCAGTCTCCATATTTTGTATGTAATACTCTGGGTTAGTGTTGGACAGTAGGGGGAACCAACCAGCTCCCAGTTCTGGCAGCCATTTTGTGGAGAAACATGCTGAATTTGTCGTTGTTATTTTCAAACAGAGGGGCATAATACAGCAGCCCCTGCATGGTGTCTGCATTCAGAGCTGCCTAGTGCAAGCAGCGAGGGAGCTTTTTAGATCAAAGCCCCCCCCTACAGCACAGCTGCCTGGTTTGCTAAAGACATCCTGGGGTCATTCGGATAGCTTACCTAGGCATGCTTCTGCCGTTGCTTACCATTGACTTTGTGGTTTGTAACTCACATTTGCTTGCTTTCTATTTGCTGGATCTACTTGGTTTAGGCTGACCACCATGTCTTTGTCCACTCCGTGCAGCATTGCCTATTTACTGTATTATACATACCAAAAGTGCTCACTTTCTCTCAACAGGCCTTTACATTTTGTTCTTATCTTGTAACATTTGCTGGGCATTCGGAGAGGTCAAATATCAGGCTCTGTCTTCCAGGAACCTTGGTGTTTAATTTTCTTTCTCTGACTTCAAAGTGAGAGGCTTTATCTTTATTCTGTGTAGGGTTTTTTTTTGTGTTTTTCATTTGCTCTCCCTGCCTCTGTTACAGCTTTTTGGTTTTGCTAACACCATGACACGTTTGGGTGCTGTGCACTCTACACATTTATTTTACTTAATTTGTAAAGCCTTTATCCTAGCACACAACACAATTTTAATTCCTGAAGTGTGCTGGAAACAAATATTTGAATACGATCAAAGCAAATCAATTCACTAGGTGATGCCATTTCCACACATTATCGTTTGTCGGCTGTATAATTTTATCAGTAAAACTGTGTCTGTGCAAATGTAATAGTCAATTCAACTAAAAATGTGTGTCTGTAATAGCAGTGCACAACCACACCATGCAGACTCCACTCAATGCCACTTCGCTCTACGACACTCTGCTCCACTCTACGCCCCTCCACTCTACGCTAGTCTATGCCACTCCACTTTACGCCACTCTACGCCGCTCTTCTCTTCTCTACTCCAATCTACTCTACGCCGCTCTACTCCACTTTATGCCATTCTAGTCCTCTCTACTCCACTACACTCTATGCCAAACTACTTTAATCCACTCCACTCCAAAACACTCTATGACACTCTACTCCACTACGTTCCATTTCACTCTGCAACACTCTACTCCACTCCATGCCACTCCAATCTATGCCACTCTAGACCTCTTTACTCCACTATACAACACTCAGCTCTACGACACTCCACTCTATCCCATTCCACTCGACTCCACTCCACTCTAAGGCACTATATGACACTTCAGTCTAGGCCACTCTACTCCTCTCTACCATACTCCTCTCTACGACACTCCACTCTCTGCCACTTGGCAGCACTCCACTCAATGACACTCAATGCTACTCTGCAACACTCTACGCCATTCTATGCCACTTTACTCCACTCTATGCCACTCCACTCTACAACACTATACTCCACTGTACTCCACTCCACTGTACAACACTCTACCCTATTCCACTCCACTCTACGCCACACTAGGCCACTCTACTCCACCATGCAACACTCAGCTCTACGACACTCCACACTATTCCACTCCACTCTAAGTCTACTCCACTCTACACCACTCCACTCTATGCCACTTCACTCTAGGCCACTCTACTCCTCTCTACAACACTCCACTCTACGCCACACCACTCTACTCTTCACCTCTATACCCTTCTCTGCTTTATACCTCTCCACTCTACACTACTCTACACCACTCCACTGTACATCACTCTACTCGACAACACTCAACTCTACTTCACGACACTCCACTCTACTCCATAGCACTCCACGTTGACACTCCACCCTGCACACTGCATAACACTCTTCTCCACTTTATGCCACTTCGCAACCCTCCACTCCATTCCACACCACTCCATGATGCTCTATGCCAGTCCACTCTACGACACTCCACTCTATGACACTCTTCTCCACTCTGTGCCACTCTATTCTATGACACTCCACTGCACTACACACCACTCTCCTCTACGCCACTAACGTTTAGCTTTGCTGAACAGCTTTCAATTTGGTGTGCCACATGGCTAAAACACATTGGCAAAGCCAAAAGCCATGCATAGACTAGACTTGTTGGCTTTGCCAGTGCTTGCTTATTTTCACTTTCAGCTCGGCCCTGACCAAAGGCCTGATTTAAAGGGTCCTCAGCCCTCTTTTTGTTCAAGTATCATCCTGACTGGCAGCCATCTAGAGCCTAAAACCTAGATGCCACTGCAATGGGGAGAAACAAAGGTGCGCAACTTGTAATCACTGAACAAGTACTTCAGAAGAGGCAGGTTCTTTGACTTTGTTCAACTTCTATGTGAGAGAATTGCCTGCACTGTAAGAATGCGAGATGTATGCATGAGTCTGTTAGAGTAACAATACAAATGTTGATTAAATGGCACCTACTATTTTTTTTCTATTGAGTTCTTTTACAGCACTCTTCATCCCAGTGAAGGTGTCGGAGCGCTTTACATCACACAAAGTGGCCCAATAAATCATCCAAGTGCGTAAATAAGTTACAGGAAATGTTACATAAGACAATAAGGGTTAAAAGGTGTAGGAATCGCATTTCCTCCATCCTTTTAGACATTATAGGCCTTATTAGGATGGCGGTCGGAAAGCCTCCGAAGAAAAGGCGCTGGTCAGGAAAGAGGCAGAGGGGTGAATATCTGCCCTATAGCAGGTCTAAGGACTGAGGTGTTGGTGAAGTGCCAGCACCCTGAGAATGACCCAGAGGTGAGTGATGACTTGCCTGGAGTGGAGGAAAGTGGGGTACCAAGGTGATGAGGCAGCTGAAGGATGAGTTGAGGAGCACACACAGGACCCCAGCCTTGGTGTTCTTCCCAGATGTATCCAATGGAGGACGACAGACCCCTTCACCCAACAGGCGGGACAGATAGTAGGGTTCTGGTCTGGGAGGGCTGAAGCCAGGAGGAAACCGACCTGAAACGGGCGTCTGTCCCCCACGCCCCCAGCCTATCTCCCTGATACCAGGCAGTCATTGCCCAAATGCATTAGATGTGGGTGGCTCGATGTTCATTAGGTTCCTCCTCTGTGCATGTTCCCCTGTTTCCTTGCATTTTTATTTCTTTATGTTCTCCCACTGTTTATTAGATGATTGTCACTTCACTTTCCCTCAAATGTCATATTATCCCTTCCATTGTATTGCTTATATACACCCCTTTGTAAAAGCAAGGGGACGTCTCCTGGGACCAGCAACTGTACGGATAGATGGTAATAACCAGACATGAACCAACTAGAGTGTTATTCACTGAAACAAGTTTATTTTGCTGTCATTTGTAAAAGTGTAAAAGTGTAAAAAATGCCAATGCACAGAGGGCTGCTAACTAGACCTTAGTGCCAGTACGATACCCTAAACCGTGTATGTTACATTGGCCTTACCTAATTGGCATAGGCTATGTTACAGGTAAGTCCTTAGTATGTCGTATTCAGGGTACCCAGGGCTTGCAAGCTAGAGAGTCACCCCAGAGATTGCATCACTGGTTGTGCCACCCTGGGTGTGAAACAGGAAAAACACGTCTCCCAGTCTGCTGCTGCGGAATGGAAGAGCAGTGTTAAACTGCTAGCCCGACTTATGCCATTTAAAGCAATGGCAAAGCCAAACCTCTCTCTGCAATATGTATAGGTCACCCCTATGGCAGGCCTACAGCGCCTTAAGGCAGGGGCAGCATATTTCGCTGGCAGAACATTTATTTTACATGTTTTGGAAGTTTAATGTGGAACTGTCATTTTCACTGTAGAAGGACTTGGTCACCCCACTGGCGAGCACAGGGTTACACATTGACCCCTCAGCTGGTCCAACTTCTGGATGGTGCAACCAAAGTTGACACTCCAAGGTATAAAACAACTCATTACATTAAGCCATACTTGATCCTCACACCAAAGTTAATTTAACAAGAAACAGTGTGCAACTTCTACAAAGTTGCCTCTTTGTTGCCTTCAATCTCCTGTGCCCTTAGCGGTTACTCAGGGAGCTTGAACCCAAGACAACTTTCTGCCCGCCTTGGGAGATGTGCTAATGACTCCCAGGAAAGGAAACAATAGGGCCTGCACTGCAGACAGAAATCACCTCCCTCCTGCAAGAAGCTACATGGGTGTTGGCCCAAAAGGCACGCTTTAAAGCTGAAGCCGTCTTTGAAGAGCAAATGGGGAGTACTTGGGAGAGGTGCAGCCCCATTGTTTATGCAGTCTAGCTGGCACCAGGGAAGGAGAGTGGAAACCTATTGTCAAACCGGTTTTCCTAGGGCATGTAGCCACACTTCTGGGTAGGGCTAGGGAGCTCTGGGTGCTGAGAGAGGGGTTCCGCCGTGTTGGGAGGGGCAGAATGGTACATCTTGGTATAGCCAAATGCCACAATTCCCTGGAAGTGGTCATTGGGAGGGAGGGAACCTAACTAATAGCCCATTAACTACTAACCATCTCTCCCCTCAGAGCACTTTCTGAGTTCAAATAGGGCACCCCTGGTACCCAGAACTGAGATCTTGACTGGACTGGAAGAAGGACCAAAGAAGGACAACCCTGCTGCATCAGGGAACCAGCAAAGAGAGGCTGCACGGGCGTAGGCATCATCTGCTGAGCCTGGAGGCTCGCTAAGAAGAGGGACTGTGCCTGCTGTGTCCTGCTTGTGGACAAGTCATGTCTGGAGCCCAGCCGAGGCAAAAAGACTCCAAGGGTCAGTTCGGAATGGACAGTTCCCATTGGAGCAGGGTCAAGACTGATTTGCATATAGCTGGTTATAAACTGAGATGGAATTGTGTGCAGAACAAGGACAGACTGTCCCAGTGGCAGAAATTAATTCAAGCATTCTATCCATCACATTTTTCTGGTATACTTTAGAGCATTATCCCTAAATGCATTGCATTATAAATATCTACCCCCCCCCCAACAAACTGGGTCTGATTAATATAATTGCAATTGTTTACATTTTGTGAGCTCTTCTGTGTCATTATTCTTAAAACACTTTATGGTTTTTCTTACTAATTTATCTGAAAAGTGTTCTGATACCCCTTGGGGTCTGGTCCACACTACAGAAAATCATCAAATAAGTATTTTAATTGATCAATAAATAGTAACAGATGGCTACCTGTCATCGGGGGCACCATATTCGAGTCTGGGAGTTGAGTTCCTCCTACACTTGAATTGAATCCATTGGAGAAAAGTTGTAGGTTTCACTAGTTTGTGGAGTAAAATTCTGGGCTGGAACATGGAGTCTGGGGTGACATGGAGTCTGGGGTGACATGAAGTCTGGGGTGACATGGAGTCTGGGGTGACACGGAGTCTGGGGTTGTATCAACAACAAGAGGGAGATTTGAAGGGCAATATTTAACGGGGTCCAGTGTACCTGCCCTAAGACAACAAGTACAAACGAAAAGAGATACACTGTTCCCCAGGGAGGTAAAAGGAAAGAAGTAACCAAGCGGAAAGGAGGGGATAAGGGGAATCTCCCTTTCGGAACTAAAACCCTCACACACCCAGCGAGCTAGGTGTCATGCTTCACCATCTGGGTTCTGCTCCTCGTCAGACTGGCGCTGCAATGTCTGACGGGCACCCGTAAAGGGGCTCTTTATCGGAGTTCTTTTGATCCTGCCAGTTGGTGCATGCGGGTATGGGGGCTTTAGAAGGAGTGTAGACGAAAAAAGGTGTAAAGTTAAAAAAGGTCAGTGAATCCACGGCAATCTTTATTGGTGTGGTACACTATCTTAATAAAAACAGTGAGGTGACAGAACACGTTGGTGCGAAGATCCAGTGGTGTCTGTCTTACCTAAAGGTCGACATGGACATGTTTCATGCTGTAAAAGCAATTCGTCAGGACCTACAATATAAAGGAATGGTTCTACACAGTCTAGAAGGGTGTATACTACCTTCCTCTGGAAGAGGGACAGCAGGCCAGGAGGTCCTGCTCAGTCCAAGTGGGACCCTATTGAGACCGACAATGGCATCTCCGGTCTTCTCAGGTAAAGGAGGCACCAGGGGTTGGTACCTGTCCGTAGTACGGATCACACCGATACACCTACCCAAAACGTCGGGGTCAAGGAGAAGCCCCTTATCCCCTCCCTTCCGCTTGGTTACTTCTTTCCCTTTACCTCAATGGAGTCTGGGGTGACATGGAGTCTGGGATGACATGGAGTCTGGGGTGACATGGGTTCATCTGTGTGTCACTGAGGCATCTCCTGGGGTCAGAAGCTTCTGTGAGGGGCGGTTCCTGATGAGTAGCGGACACACACGTGGAGTTGCTCAGATCACTTGAATAGGAGGTGTTTCACATCCAAGCCCTCCCCAGGCATGGTGACATTTATTTCAAATGATACGTTTTTCATATCGAGAGAAAGAATGTGGGGGCGATTTACAAATAGATTGATTGTATTTATTTACTGCGTTTTTATATAGCGCAAACTTTACCCAAAGATGTCCGAGCGCTTTACAAAAGGACTAGTTACATTACATAAGGACTTCAGAGTACATGAGTTACATACAAGATACAAACATAAAAACACTAAATTCACATAAGAATGGTAGTAAGCACAAAAGACTACTACAGATACTAATGGTTGGGGTTGTATATATACAAGATGCAATTTCACTCAAGGAAAAGATACAAACAGATAAACTCTAAAGTCACATAAGAATGATACTAAGTATAAAGGTCAACTACATATACTAATGGTTAGAGTTGCATATATACAAGAAGAAAAATCACTCAAGATTACATTTTAGGAAGCGATTAGGGCTGGACAATTCTATATTCCATATTTACAGAGCATGAACTCGCAAGCATTGATGGCTTGTAAGTTTTGAGTGCATCCTTTATTTATGCAGGACTTACACACCCTTATGTTAGCTCCTAAGTTTCGCTTCAGGTCATTCCCAGGCTGGGGTGTAGCTAGCAAGAGTGCAGCAGGAGCAGTGGCACCAGGGCCCTGGACTCTCAATAGCCCTCTGCACTGTTTCTGTATTTTACTACTCAACTGGGGGTTTGGGGTGGGGGTGGGGAGTTGCATTGGGGACCCTGGCACCTTTTCTAAGCCTGTTTCCAGGTGTGAGAGAAAGGCACACGTGGTGTGTATGCAGCTTTGTGAATGTGTTTCCCCCACACTTATTTACACGAGGGGGCACATTTGAAAGGACCAGGGCTGCTGCAGGAAGTGTTGGGGGCGAGGGAGGACACGAACTGCCTCCGTTCTCACAGGGAGGGGTGCAGGTAAGAAGAGCAAATAATTATAAAGAGGAAAAAAAGGATTTCTTAGGTTAATTGCAAACTGTGTGCCGTGTTTTTCGCACTACGTCAATTATGCAAGGGCCGGGCTCCAACACAGATGTCTGTGTGGGTTTTATGTTACTACATCCTAAACATTTATGTCTATTCTTTACATCGTTCAAACATGACATGATGTAAATATCACTTATACCAATTGTTCTTTACTCCTTCTTTTGTAAATAGGACCCTTCGAGCTCGTGGCATCCGCGAAATCGTGAAAAAAAACAGACAAGGGCGATGTTTTTCTTCCAACACTGTCATTGGTTAGACAAGTTAAAATTAAAAGAAGGCGGGCTAAAAAAAAAATGTATTTATTTGGAGCATATTTTTCAGGTTTTGGAAATTTTGTAAGATGTTTAAAGGAATATATGTTGCATTTTTAGAAGGTGTAAAATGTTGATCGTCTCGTCGGGCGCTCGTGCTCTCTGCGCCTCTATCTGACATGTTTGCTCTTGGGACACAATGACCCCCTCCTGTTCGAGTGGTCTCGCCCTGTCTCTGATTCTTTGCCAGTATTGCTGTTATCAGCTGGCTCTTTCCATGTCCTTCCCAGGGGAGACTGTGTTCAGTTGTGTATTCTATGTCTTTCCACTCCACGTCCAGCTTTGACAGGCTGTGTTGTTTTTAGGTCTGGCTGGCGGGAAAACAAGGTTTGTGATACTGTTATTTCCTACCCACCAAACACACCCTCACCCATCAGGCCTGGCCAGAGATAGGTGGCAGGGCGACCCCCGGATGGAGCGCTGGGAGTAACTGGCGCGACTCTGTGGCGCCACCGTGGACCCAACACCCAGCAACAAACAGCTCTGTGTGCCAGAAGACTCAGGCTGCACCCTAGGGTGGGACAGCCCAAATGGGATCCAACCGTGGGAGTTACACAGAGTTACTGTCACCAATCAGATGCAGGCTGACTAACAGGAACATAGTGGCCCATTTCTAAGCCCAGTGCGTCTGAACGCTGGGTAGCGGGGAGACAGGGCCATTCTCATATCCGGCATCTGAAATGCGAATGACTGTGTCCTAGAATTCAGATATCAGGGTTTTAGGAATACTTGCCTTTTCTCTGTAGGGAGGGCCATCTTCCTTCCAAACCGCTGTATTGAGGCATCTTGGCCAACTGGCTCGGTGTAAAAACTCTCAACGCGGAAGGCCTCCGCCTCGTGGCTGGCTCAGACACATCTGGGCAAGGGCTGATCTTTCTGGTAGGCTGTCACTTAACTGTAATGTTATATTATGTTATCAACAACATCTGGATAGCGTCTTCTATCAATAGTGTTTCACTATAGTACTCTATTGAACATACTCAATTTTTTCATCACGAAGGATCAGTTGGAACAAAATAGAAAGCTAACATTGCAACAGCTGCTTCTGCAGCTGCATAGAATGCAGAGAGGGTGCGATGGACGTCTCTCTCAGGGCGGGCTCTGAGGTGGAAACTCCATCACGCAGGTCTTTTGATAGGGTCGTGCATGCTGTAGACCTACCCAATCCAATAAAGTCATCCATGACTGCAAATTTCACATGAGATCCAGCCTGGCCTGGCAGTTCGGGCTGGACTGCCCCAATTGGAGCCGGGTGAAGACTGATTTGCCTATGGCTGAGCCCAAACTCAGGTGACCTGGTGGGCAAAAGAAAGATGGGCTGGAACGTTATCCCAAACAATTTCCAGTGGTTAGATTTATTGCAAGCATTCCTCTCATTACCTTTTGTGTGTTTGAAGTCACGCCCTAAGTGGCACGGGTATGCCCAGACGTGTGTCCCTTGCTCACTGTGCCGCTGGAACCAAGCGACACCCGACTGACGAGCCTTAATAAGGGCAAAACAGGCCTTGGGTCGCTTGTGCTCCAGTTCAGGGTTGACCTGACCTGGCACTTTGGGCTGGACTGATCCTATTAGAGAAGGGTCAAGACAGGTTTGCATACGGTGGGTTCAAACTAAGGTGGCATGGTGCGCAGCGGCATTTTGGTCTAGCGGAACAGGTTTAGTCTCCTGGTGCTCGTGATATGCTTGGCAGTGACCAATCAATAGCCCAGACTGGGAATAGGTTTATAGCACCCTTTTTAGCGTATTGTGCTGGAAAATAAAATAGGTTCTGTGAATATCTCATAATGCTTGGGGGATGAAAAACCTGCACTGGCTCCCCGTCAGCAAGAGGATCACGTTCAGGCTGCTCACTCACGCACACAAAGCGCTCCAGAACATGGGCCCGAATACCTCAACAACCGCCTCTCGTTCTACACCCCCACCCGCCAGCTCCGCTCCACCAGCCTCGCCCTCGCCCTCGCCACCGTCTCGCAGATTCGCAGAACCACCGCCGGAGGAAGATCATTATCCTACCTGGCAGCCAAGACATGGAAGTCCCTCCCCGCACACCTACGACTGACCCAGGACCACCTCACCTTCAGGAAACACCTCAAGACCTGGTTATTCGAGCAATAGCGGCACCCCCCCCTCCCAACAGCGCCTTGAGACCCTCACGGGTGAGTAGTGCGCTCTACAAATGTATTGCTTGATTGATTGAGTACAGAAAACCAGGATGAGGTTTTTAGTTCGGAAACAGGGAGCATGATCGGCTCTTCATGCTCTGGAAAGTCCCAGTTCCTCAGCGGCATGCTTTATTCAGGGGTGGATTCAGGAATCAAAGCAGAATCCCCCAAGTTCTGCCCTAAGATCGCTTCCACTAAGGAAAAGGCGTGGGACTCTGGCTGCTTCAGTAGGAGATTCCTTCACGCTTGTAGGTCTTTTCATCTTTAATCCACTCACCCCATCGTATGCCCTAATACACTAGGAAGAAAACCTCTCTCGTGGCATCACCACCTGACCCTGATCTCAAACACTGAGCTTTTTAATCTGAGTTACTATCTTTATAACTGAGGTTACATATCACACTTTGACTATGAATCCTACTTCTGACACCATAAAACTTGGCATTGCTCCCGCTGAACACCCTATCGTGTCTCTGACTCCAGGTGCACAGGGCGAAAAAGTGCGGGATTCGAACAAGCACTTTCAGACTCCTACTGAATAAACCCGACACCGCGCTGAAGGTTACACTCCTGTGGTTGTGCTTGCAGGCGAACATTTGAGCTCTGTTGCATTGTCCCTTTATACCAGACTCCACACCCAACCCATCTGCTCATTACAGGGAGGCAGACAGGTCTTTGGTGTAATTTCTGGATTTTCAATTTTAAGAAGATAATGACATGACTTAGTTACAGCTATTTTGTAAATCGCTTTGTATACTCTGGATTCTAAACAGTCAGTGGCTCTCACTAATCTGGTATAATTGAGGCTCACGGTTTTCGATTTCAATTTAATTGGATAAATACATATAAGTGAAGAGGGAAAGCAAATTATTGCAATGCTTATAAATAACTGAAAAAAATATAACACTGTTCTGCACTCAGCAGTTTATCTACACCGGCTGACAAAGGGACTTGATTACTAAATGTAAATTGATACTTGTATAGCGCACTACTCACCCGCAAGGGTCTCAAGGCGCTTGTACGAATACCGCTGTGGAACCCATCCTGGCTTTCTGTGAGGCGCCCACTCCTGGGCACCCCCAAGGTGGAGGCCAGGCATCCTTAGCGTTGTGGGGGCCATTGCGGAGATTAAGCAAGCTATTGCCCAGAGTTGCAGAGTGGGACTCCATGATTGGAATAGGCACAGAGGCGAGAATTATCAGGTTCGTGGAATTTTTGAGCCTAAGACCCACCGAGGCGGGGAATTGAACCCTGGTGCCGGGCTAGACCTCTGCATCAGGGTCTGCCGCTCCAACCATTGAGCCACACTTCTCCATACAATAAGCTGTACAATGTCAGCCTGTTTACTAACACATTAACCATCTAATGGGGCATGGCAAGTGCTACCATAGGTGTCTTATCGGGAATAATTAATGATGCAATAACCCCATTAGAGGGCCATAATTAATGGCACAGTGGTTTTCTGGTGGCAGATCTCAGCGTTACCTGCAGCTGTATTCCTTCTGTTACACCAAGTGAATTTTACTAGTAACAAGGCACACACACTGACTTATTTTCACTTTTTTGCAATCATGGTATATAATTGTTCTTTTTAACACCTGTCTTGAGGAAATCTAGAAATCAATGCAGAAAAATATTCGCTGTTACTACTGTTACAGAGCAAAGAGAAATACACTAAATGTCAACAACTTATTTAGAAAATATATATGCTTGAATATGACAGAAAAATGTGGGGTCCCAAGATGCAATCTGTTGAATTCTCATTTGAAAAAAGGATATAGCTATGAAAAATAAAAGGTTGTAAGTGCACATTTTTTTCTTTACACCCTGTTTCTTTAGCTTGAGTTCAGGTTTCGTTTCTTGTGTTTGTCTCTTTCCAGCATCTTGTTTTCTCCTAAAATGTGGAGAGGTCACAGTAATGGGTGTAATGGAGCTGACTGCCTGGCTTCAATCCCTCCAGTGTACCCAAAAATCACATGAAAAATGGAGGATACTTGCATAGTGATTATACTACTGAAATTGCATAAGTACTGCACAATGTGATTGACACCAGTTGAATAAAAAGATGCTGAGTACATTTTCTCAGAAATAACATTCTTAGAAATAGAAACATAGGGGTATATTTGCAAGGGCTTATTGCAAAGCGGCGTTACTGTGGCGATAAACACCTCACCTTAGTTACAAGGTGGTGTTAAGCCGCTTAACGTGGCTTAATGCCTCCTTGTAAATAAGGCTCCCTTTCACGCTACATCCAGCGTGAAAGGGGCGGGCAATGGGTGTTGCGGTGGGCGTTCTGCCGCAACACTCATTGATTTTGACGCTGCCCCATATTTTCAAAACTAGCCTAAATATAGGGCAGCACCAAAATTAAGACCAAAAATAGCCTCGTCTTAGCGTGGCGAAATGAGGAGAAATGATTAATTTCTCCTCGGTTTTGCTGTTTCTATGTGTGCTGCGTTGTCCAGCAGAATGATTGTGTATGTGCAGGAAGGTGTCCCGTCCTGCATATAAACAACAATTAAAACAAATGACGACCTGCAACTTCCAGGTGTGCTGTACAATGCAGCACACATAGGAGTTACAAATCACGATTAGTGATTGTTTATGTGCAGGAAGGGACACCTTCCTGCACATAAACAATCATTTCCCCCCAATGCAGGCACCCTTGCACTATGGTGCAAGCGTGCCTGCGTTGGCAATAGGCAGCAGAATTTAGCGCCAGCGCTAGGGAAAACGCAGGGGTGCTCGTATCGGAGTAAATACAACGCATCCCTGCGTTTTCAGAATGGCAGTGCGCAGTGTTAGCAATTTTAGCTTAACGCCACGCTCCGCCATTCTATTGTATATATGCTCCATAGATTCTTGCCATCTCTTGAAAGAGGCAGCTCTACTGTGGGATACACAGCCAATTAATCTGGTACTCATCCAGCCTTTCTGGTCCTATGCTGGGCTCTCCTGGCCTAAGCAGAATCCTCTCCAAGAATAAATCCCAAATGTTGAACTCCACAAAGAGAAAATGCCTCCAGATTGTGGTAATTCTGTTGAAGGAAAATTCCACCCCTCTCTTGTTTCCATCTGACATTTCCTGGACATGATCTTCCTGTGTGAAGAGCATTTCCTGGAAGTAGAAGGAATATTTCCTGAACAAGACATTTCCCCTAAAAGAATGACTTCTGCACTTAATAATTGTGCCAAAGCAGAGATGTGTCATAGACTTTGCTGACACTGAGTACCCCCAGCCGCGTCCTTGTAGGGCATGATGGTTTCAATGGGCTGTGACCTCATTGAGGTCAAGAAAATCCACCTGTACGTGCTTCGAGTCGACAATATCAAACACTGGCACATTGTCAAGGTAAGCATACATAAGGCTCACAATTACCTTACTTAACTTCACATCAACTTACTTTAACAATATATCGCTAGTTGATATAAGTGCAGGTCAATATTTGAACTTTGATATTGTATTAGACCACTCTTTCAGTGGTCAGTTCACCACATTGTGTCCCATGTCGTATAATTAATGGCATTATTTGTAAATGGCCAGCTCTAGTGCTGTGAGAAACCACACCTTGCAAGTGTGGTCCATGGATAGAAACCCTGGGCCTGATTTATGAAGGCCTTACGCTGCCGTTGCGTCACTTTTCAGTGATGCTGCGCCGGCTTACATCAATGAGCCATACTGTGTTCTATTTACAAAGTGACGCATCTAGGCAGATGCGTCACTTTGTAAATGCCTGCGCTACATTATACCTGCATCAGATATAATGTATGTCGGGTGGTCGATCCCACGTAAAAAGAAATCTATGAGATTTCACTGCACCACTTTTACAAATTGACTGCGTGAAATCCTTACGCCTTCTTGAAGCAGGCGTAAGGAGTGACGCAGGGCCTTTCACATGAGACTCACCCCTGTGTAATGACACCATTGCTGAAGTTGCCTCAGATGACCAGCAATGCTTCATTACTGCGCCACCAGATAGGTCAGGATTCCTGACGTATCTGGTCAATCCTTGCGACATGGAGTGCCGTACTGTAAATGCGGCGCATCCAAGGTGTCGCAAGGAGGCGCAATGGAAAGTGTTGCATCGCTGTTTTTCCCCAGCGATGCAACACTTTTCATAAATGAGGCCCCCTGATTATCTAACAGGGCTGATGCATTGAATATGTGTAGTTCCATCTTAGGGCGGGATGACCAAGTAAGGTGAATAATAGAAACCTACAGACTGGAACTCATGCATTTTTAGTCATGTTATGGGAGGCACTGAGAACTGTGCACCTCAAAATAAACTAGTGTTTGTGAATCTCTCTCTCTCTCCCTCTCTCTCTCTCTCTCTCTCTCTCTCTCTCTTTCTCTCTCTCTCTCTTTCTTTCTCTCTATCTCTCTTTCTCTTTCTCTCTCTCTGTTTCGCCACTCTCTCGCTCTCTCTTTCTTTCTCTTTATCTCTCTTTCTCTCTCTCTGTTTCGCCACTCTCTCGCTCTCTCTTTCTTTCTCTTTATCTCTCTTTCTCTCTCTCTGTTTCTCCACTCTCTCGCTCTCTCTCTTTCTTTCTCTCTATCTAGTTCATTTTTCTTACCTCTCTTTCTCTCGCTAAATCTTGCTACTGTTCTCTGTTTCCTTCCTGTCTTTTCTATCTGTTTTCTTTTGTGGTTAATCTCATATTTCTCTGTGGCATTTGAATGTTGTTTCCATCTCATTCCTATATGTCTTTCAGTATCCTACTATCTATGCTTTCGAATCTCCGTTATTATGTGTCTTATTTCTTTTCAGAATGATGCTTGAAGCTTGAATGGTGATTTTGTAGACCAGTTTATATTGTTTGTTTTAAACTCGAATACGCCTATTTATCTACTGCCCTGGCTATATTTACTTCTATATTGCAGTCAGTGTATCCACAGTGCATTTTGTGGCAGCTGTCTATACTCGTTGGATATCTATTTGCCTTTTTGTCTATCGATTTATCTTTTTTTCCTGAAGAGAAGTAACTGTTTTATGTGGGCATTTTGTTTAAATAGTTAGAAAAAAACATAACTAAAACTGAACCCTGAAGTAAACCATATACGTGCTTATACCTGGCCAATGTAATAATAAGTGTAATAACTGTGTTTTGTGCTGGACTTTGCAGACATTGGCTTGAGAGCAAACCTCAGTGAGTTTGCATTTGGGTTGCTGAGGATGGGTGTCTGTCTCTGAAGTTGGACCCTGACTATGATCTCTTTGCGTGTAGGTCCGCGGAGATCTCACGAGGCTTCTTCCCCTGGATTCCTTGGATACCTCCCTGGTGGCACTGAAGCCAATCCCTGGCCCGCCCCTTCCGCTGACATCTTCATCCCGCCAACAGGTGAGAGGGAACGCTTCTCAGGCGTGAGATGGGCGCGGGGGGGGGGTGGTTGGAACCCAGGGGTAACTCTTGAACACAAGGAGGCTCCATTTTTTAAAACAATGAGCGCTGTGCTCACAAATACGCGGATACCTCCACCCCCTCTCAAACTTTGAGGTGCTCCCTTTCCAAGGATGTGGATGACCCGCCTCAATAATTGAGTGATCCCCATATTAAAAGACTAGGAACATCCTTCTCCAAGACTTGGGTACTCCCTTCTCAAAGACCAGGATGCTTTGTTCTTAAAGACCAGGCTGCTCCATTCCCAAAGTCTGCAAGCTCCCACTTGAAAGCCTGCAACTTCCTATTTAAAGACCAGAATTCTCCTTGTTGAAAGCAGCGGGTCCTTTCTCACAGATTGTGGCACTCGCTTCATAGAGACCTGCGTGTCTTTCTCAATAACCGGGGATCTTCTTTCTCAGGGCGCTCCCATCTCAGAAACGATGACGCTCCCTTCCTGAAGATGTGGGAGCCACTCCCAAGAACCGGTGCTTCCCTCTCAAAATTTCCGGTACCATTGTTTGAGGGAAGAGTGATGAACGTGGAGAACATGGTTACAAACATGAATGAAGTGCTTAGCACCTAACCAGAGTTAGTTCTGTTAAGGTAGGTTCCTATTACATGAGATCTTGGCCGGTCATCATGACAGCAGGGCCTGTGGTGTGTCTGGGGCACATTCACCCAATCATCTCGCACCAGCCCTGTACACACCTCTCAGAATCATGTTGGATTTATACAGTACACCCTTTCTCCTGTCATTGAGATGCCACGGAGAAAGCTTCGCCTACCATGGCCTTCAGGTCTGGGATCTGCTATAGAGCGTCCCAGACACCCAGTCGAAGCAGTCAAACTCTGTCAGGCCCTGGAATCCTGACTCTTGACTAATTGGACTGTTTTCTGATGTTTCAATAGTTCTAGATTTGATGTGATAGAGGTAACATTGTAGGGGAAGTTGTTCCCCCCAAAAACCTCAAATAATGAGCTGAAAAATGTTATTCATCATTAGACGTCAATAAAATGTTCCATACGGCTTTACTTGCAAATCATCCTGTTATTAGGTCTTTGGAGACTATGGAGCGGAAATGCCACTAAAAACCGCCGACAACATAGATGACATTCTTCCAATTTTATTAACACGTTTCGGCTCAATCCAAAGATTTTATGTATTTCTTGCTTCTCCTGGCTGAAGCCTGATCTCAATTTCTGTTCAGGATTTTGACTTTAAGATGACCCTACTGTGATAGATGAATCCCATTCTCAATGCTCCTGACTCTACATGTTACAGATATCAAAAAATAAGATCTAGCGGCTCCCGGATTGAGGATCTCTATGCTGTTCTAGATGCTGTCCCTTCTCAATGCGCTCGTCTCTAAGTTTTAACAATACTAGAAGTGAAGTGGGTTCAGAATGACTGGGTAGAGTCAAGAGTTGGTAGACAGCCTTGGTCAGAGTTCTGTTGGGG
This sequence comes from Lissotriton vulgaris, assembly GCF_964263255.1. Taxonomy (NCBI): domain Eukaryota; kingdom Metazoa; phylum Chordata; class Amphibia; order Caudata; family Salamandridae; genus Lissotriton; species Lissotriton vulgaris. The sequence goes on along the minus strand of NC_141698.1, from coordinate 36,025,984 downwards.
AACTTGTAAGAGTAGAGCAATGCCAGTGAATCGCTTTACCTTGTACGCAGAAAGCTTTGGTATTAATGCCTGTTCGTGATTAAAAAGCGCTTTCATAAACTGTGCTGTTGAGGGTTTCATAAACAATCAGTGGCACAGCCAATGGAATTAGCCTTTGTAGTGCATGTCCACCTGACACAGATCAACACACAGAGACTGGGACACACAATGTCTGCAGACAGAGACACACAAACTGCCCCACACAGCGCACATACAGAAAGAGCGTGAGCAGGCACATACTGATATTAGTCAGATGGACAGGTGACATAGTGACGAATGGACAGATTCAGGCTCCACACGCGCTCCAATTCATAGGCCCCCTGCCAAAGAAATCAAATTTAAGATGAAGAAAGTAATCGAGCATCAACATCCTTTCAAATCTTAAACAAGAGGAGGGTGGGAGCACACTGCTGCACACCCCTGCACCCAGTTTGCTCCAAGGCAGTATGGTAAATGCAGTGCATGATAACTACTTCAGTGGTAGTCCTTTCAAATCATGGCCTTTCCTTGGAGAAATCACTTCTGCTGGGGAATGGAAGACTTCAATGTGCAGTACTATCTAACCATCACCGTCTTATCAGTGAACACCCATTCTTTTCAGTGGAGTGCAGTCTGCTCGCCCATCCTGTCCTTGGCCTCTTTGCATGATCATTCATATTGAGCACAGTTAAGGATCAGCCTATGTAGGGATATCAGACTGCCCCGTGCACAGCCAACAACATGAATCCAGTCACATAATCCAGTTGTTTCCTTTTACAAATCTTTGTTATCAAGTGCGTTAGTCCAGAGGCAGTAAATACATAAAGTGAAAACTACACAGCTAACAATGCACTGATATTTGAAAGCAGCCCCCAGGATTAGAAGCATTATGGGGCCGATGTATCAAGCTGTTTGCGACTCGTAAAAGCCGAAATTCGCAGAATTTCGGCCTTTGTGAATCGCAAAAGGTCTTAAAGGTCTTTTTGCATGTTTTGGCATGCATCAAGAATTCGCAAAATAAGAAATAGCAAAAATTTGCGATTCCTTATTTTGCCATAGCATTTAAGGAATCGCTATTTTGCGATTCCTTAAATGCTATGTATGTAGCATTTTTGAATTGCGATTTTTGTTTAAGAATTCCCAAATTACCACCAAGTTGTAGTTGATGGTAATTTGCGAAGTCTTTAAAAAATGCACAATTTAGCATTTTTGATGGTGGCATGTGACGCACACACATGCCCATAGGGCATGTATGTGCGCCATATGCACACACATGTACATTTCAGGGGTGCAGCAGGGTATCTTTGAGACACCCCTGCACCCTTGAAATAATTCTCAAATTGCGATTAGCAAATTAATTTGAGAATTACTTCACAATCATTCCTATGGGCCTCCTGGCCCATAGGAATGCATGGGAAATTATTCCTTATTTGCGAATTCGCAAAATGCGAATTCGCAAATAAGGAAGATTAAGGAATCTCAAAAAAATTGCGATTTTTTTCATACATTCCAGTTTGCGAATTCTTAATAGCGATTCCTTCAAAATCGCTATTTAGGAATCGCAAAATGGAATCTTGATACATCTGCCCCTATATGTTTAGCGTTCATGGAGAAAATGTGCAACCCTAGTTCCACTCGAGACCCTCACTGGTGATTTGTCGTGCTTTATAAATGTGTGATTGATTGATTGACACTGCAGTTTGTATGCATTAATGTTGCCAAGTCGAAACTTTTACCCTATACACACATTTGGCGATCATGATGTCGACAATATGACTTAGTTCTGTTTCATCCTGTGGAAAGTGTTTCCTAATGGCTCGCTCATAGTTGCAAGCTTGCTACATGGGTTAAAAACATTCTTCCATTTAGTCTTCGGGGTTATAAAAATGTGCTGCTGTGTTTACATCCACTCCTGACATGAATGGCCTCGCGCAGTAAATCAGTCTAATGGGCCATTAAGGGAAAGCTGCCTGACCAATCTGATGACTCGCTGTATTAGTCAATGGGCTAACACTAAAACTCACACACACTCACGAACTGTCACAGCTAATGCCTCCCTCAATTGTTTTGGTCAGGAGGAGATTTACTTCCACCAGCAGCTCCACAGAAACCCCCTCCTGGCTCAACAGCAGAGTCAAAGGGTCAGATGCATCAAAGGCTTTTGCCCATTCTGTGTCTATGGGAAAATGTGTTCATACACATGGCCCTAAATCTTTACCTCGAAAGCAGGGTGCTTGCATCCCCTTCTTAGCCAGACCCAAAGTCAGGGTATTAGGGCTTCACTGCAGCAGCACTGCTGCGGGATTCACTGCTGGGATCGTTTGTCCTGGACCCGAGTTACGCTGCTCGTTACGGTTGCATGGCTAAACCACGCACGCCTCTACTACGCGGCCCCAACAACGAATGCGTCTTAGCAACGTATTCCTTTACCACACATGCCTTTACCGTGCATGCCATACCACACAATTTTGTGGTAAAGGCATGGTTGGTAAAGGGAAAGGCTTGGTAAAGATCACACCCCAGCCCCTCCGCCCTGAGCCCTAAAACCCAGCCCCAGGTACTAAAACCTACCCCATCCATTTAGCCCTAAAACTGCCCCAGCCCAAAAAACTGTCCTTTCTCACCCCGCCTTGAGCCCTAAAACTCTCCCTAACTTCCTAAAAACTTCCCCGACCCAGCTCCCCCACACTGAGCCCTAAAACTGCCCCAGCCCTGAAAACTGTCCTTCCCCCACCCACCCTGAATCCTAAAAACAGACCCCCATATCCTAAAAATGACCCCGACCTCAGCCCCCGTCCTGAGCCCAACGACCCCAACCTCCCCCTGCGCTATCCCTAAAACCCGGTCCCCTGCCCTATAAACACCCCTGAACTCCCCTTGAGCCCTAAAAAACAGCCCTACCTCTACCCCACAAACCCCAGCCCCAGCCACACATCTAGCTTGCGCACTGCCTTAACCAGGCATATGCTTGGTTAAGGCATATGCCTGGTTAAGGCAAGCTTGGTTCTGCTTGCGGAGAAATGGCACACGTGGCTCAGCCTGGTTTGTAAAGGTAATTTCCGGCACGTTACCACCCACGCTGAGCACTGCTGAGAGACTATTGGCTCTTCAATGGTGACAGACTGGTCTTGATTATGATAGTAATCCGCCTCTATGATCCGATACAAAATGTGGAGCGACATTACAGAATTGAAACCACCATTATCCTCCTTATTTGCTAATGAGGGTCTTTGGGAAGTCCGCAGTGCTTAGTTTGTAAAAAGAATAAGTGCCAGGGCCCGCGTCAGGAGGCCACTGCAGCTTGCAGCACCCATTGCCTCTGGCATGCTTCCAATGACAGAATCAGCACAACTACTGACCCTCACACCCGACAAGTGTGACAATTCAGCCTTTTCCAGGCCACCCAAAGCTACAAGAATAGTTTAGACAGCAGGTATTAGTCATTTTTTTATGTATATTGAATTCATAAACAACTGTTGTTGTGCTCATCTCTAATTTAGACAAACACTGCTACCATGTGGCAGACTGTCACAAGCGCCGGTGTTGACAAATAAGTGCTTGTGCCGAGCACTGGAAACCACTGGCTCAAAATAAGCACTGCTGTAACCATCGAAGGGGTAAGGCAGACATATGTCTGAAGCCTACTGTACAGCTTGGCAGACTCACTAATTAAACGCGGGCGATGTGACATGCAAGAATGTAGGTATAAAATCTCCCTGTCAGGTGCGCTGTGCACTTCAACAAAACACTGGAGTTACACAGTAGATACTGCAGAACAAAGCACAGCTTTTCACTGGAGAGACCCTGAATATATGAGTATACTGGATTACAAAGCACATTTCACTGTGCATAACCTGAAGATACTCACTGCAAGCCGCTTCATTTGGATAAATTGCAGATACTGCACCACACAGTGTAGTTTTGAGAAAAAGGCAAAAGCTTTAGCCAAGGCAACCAATCAAACTGTGCAGACTACGATGGGAAGTTTCATTGGCTAAAAGCTGGAAGGCAATATGCACAATGGACCCCTGTGTGTAAACCCCACTGCTCCAGTGTCAGACATGGGAAATCCTAAGTACTGGCAGACTCCATGTACACCTCTTGCAGGTGCTCCCCGTATGGATGTCCACTCCCGGTCCACCTCTTTCTTCCCTTTCCCAATGAGAAACTTGGAAACTGAGGATACAAACCAGCTGTCGGATTATACGCGACCATAGCGCATTACATGATCACCGGTGGGGCTTCGACCAATAGACGCACCTAAGACATGGCAAGAAAGATCCAGGAGGAGACCTTAGCAGTGCCTTGAACGTGAACCCATCACCGCCCTTCATCTTCTTGATCACCGGATTCCTCATTGCCACCAGCAAGAACTGGCAGCGATATCAGGCACCACCTGAGCTGGATCAAGTCCCTTCTCCTGAACCGAAGCCAAGAAAGCTGCATCAGCAGTGTCAGAACTGTCAGACCAATTGCATGCAATGTCCAAAACTGCTCCTACCTATGTCCATTTATTGCCTTTATCCTGTCATCGGCTTACATCGTAGAATCCCATCACCTCCAGTTTTATGCAGACAACACTCAGAACCATCGCCTGGTGGACCCGAGACCCAACGCAACACCACCCTTGCTTCGAGCATGTTTTCTCTTTCTGAAGCTGTATCTTCTTGAACAGCAACTGAGATCTTCCTCACTGGATCCTGAAGACCCCCTTCCCCCATTCCCTTCATCTCAGTTCCCTTAGTGCAAGGTGTAAGAATCTAAAGTGTTGTGTTGGACATTGTGATGCCCTCCATGCCCGCATGGACACCCTTCTTAAGGGGCTGGGATCCAGTTTTTCAAGTTGACAAAAGTTCTCCCGCTCCCCAGACGACCATCAGGTGGGTCCAACCTGATGCCTGATCCTCTCCAGGGTTGACTTTATAACATGATAATCCAGGCCATTAAGAAGTAAGAGTCCCAAAAATATTATAATCTGGAGGGGTTTGACCACCACCAGGAAACCTTTGGATTGTGTGTGCCTTACAAATGCCTCTGACTTGGCACCTTACCCTCACCTAAGAGGCTCTTCATTAGATCCCTGTCCAACAGCAATTCACTTTAGATCCTACGCTTCATACACAAGGTGAATTGAAACCAGGACACTATCTCCAAAACCTAATAATGTACAACGTACCGCCCTGGTCCAGACTTCACTAGGATGTCTTGGAAAGATGAGGCAGGAGTAACACAGGAGTTAAACCTTTGAGACCTTCAGATCCCAACTCTGGGAGAAGCCTGGTCCCATCTCGAGATCCCAATCGGCCTACCACAAATTCATGAAAGAGTTGAAATTGACGAGCATCTGTGGTGTACACCACGTGAAGGGACCACCCTTCCCCAGACTTTGTGACCCAGACCAGGGTACTTAACCAGATGGAACACCGGCCCGGGGCAATTTACAGACTGAAGGACCAACGAATGACTGCGCTCTTCACCAAACACTGATTGGTTTCCCATCCTATCTTACAACAAAAGGGAGGGGTGTTAAGGTGAGGGCAATCACCACTCCTACTGAGTGGTAGGTCCAGCCACAGCGGTGCCCTCAGCAAGCAAGTGAATACAAGGATTGCTGGGCTGTTCCTAAATATTATTGAGGAAGAAAAGGAAAGTGTCACTGCAGTGTGTCGGATGTCGTAGGATCTCAGGGAGTCCTACCGTTGGGCATCCATTTTGTTGGATGTAATGCCCTCACACACCCTTTCAGGTGTCATGCTTGATCATCTGGGCTGCTTCTCGTTGGGTCGGCGGTGCAATACCCAACGGGCGCTTTCCTGGCCCCACACCCGCACTTTATCTTAACGGCAGTTGGATAGAAGATCTCCACCAAAGTGCCCCTCTTCGAGGTGTCGCCCGTTGGGTATTGCACCGCCGACCCAACGAGGAGCAGCCCAGATGATGAAGCATGACACCCGAAAGGGTGTATGAGGGCATTACATCCAACAAAATGGATGCCCAACGGTAGGACTCCCTGAGATCCTACGACATCCGACACACTACAGTGACACTTTCCTTTTCTTCCTCAATAATATTTAGGAACAGCCCAGCAATCCTTGTATTCACTTGGTTTCCCATCCCACCATAATATATTCGAAGTGGCAGTGAGCCAGCTTGTACAGGAGTTTCACAAAACCTCTCGTCTACTGGAGTAACACTGGCACACTGCACACGCTGAGCAGAGCTGCACTGTAGACACCGCCCGATGCACTGGTTCGATATATTGGACTTGCAATGATGGTCAATACTGTGATACTGCACAGTGCGGAAACTAAAGACATAGCAAAGTGCAGTGTGTTGATGCTCTAGAGCTGCAGTGTACTGTGCAGTGCATCAGTACACTGGAATACTGCAGATATAGCTTCACCCAGTGCACCAATAGAGTGGAGTTACACTGTGTAGTGGAGCAGTGCACTGGAATTAGACAGCAGACATTGAGTTAGCACCAATGGACTGGACTGCAGTGGCACTGCACCGCGCAGCAGTGCACTGGAATTGGACTGCTGATGTAGACTGCAGATGCTGCACTGTGCAGTGCATCGATGTAATGCAGTTATACTTCAAAAATGTACGGATCAGTGCACCAACACATTGGTTCAGACTATAGGCACTACACTGCAGTGCACCAATACACTAGAGTTACAGTTCAGATAATGACCTATGCATCAATAGGTTCGAATTGCACTGCAGACACTGCATTGAGGTGTTTAGGTTTACACTAAAGTACAAAAACACTTGAAAACTGGAGTTTATCTGGTGCATCTTTGGTCTACATGTCCTTGCTTCTATTTTGCATCTATGTACCTTCCATGTACATGGATCTGGGTATTTGTTACTTTTCTCCTGAAAAAGCATATCCAATGCTCTACCCTATTTTTCATCCTGTGCCTCTATCAATATCTTTAATCTACATATACTTACCTCCTTTATGCATCTATATACTTTCAATGTACTTATGGATCTATATATTTATCACTTTCTTCTAATTTGGCATTTCCAATGCACTACCCTATTTCTCAGCCTATAATTCTCTCAATATATCTTCTAGCCCAACTTTCTGACTCATCTCAAACTTCTTTCTACTACTCTTTCCAATTCACTACCCTATCTCTCACCCTATACATCTGTCATCATATCATCTACACCCACTCTCTCATTTATCCCAAACCTCATACCAATACTATTTTTCCCAAAATAACCCTTTCTAGACTCTCCCTTACTCTACCACTCATTGCATCATCTGACACCTCTTTTACTATACAGAACCCCCAAAACTAGCCTTTCTAAACTCTTCCCTCTGACTCTTTTCCTCCACATCCCTTTTTACTCATCCTAAGCCTCCTCCTACCGCTAAGACCTCTAAAAATAACAACAAAAAATCTAAAAAAATAAATAGATATATCTAAATCCTTCACTCTTCTATCCCTCCACTATCCTTTTCAATCAAAATAACAGACTAACTTCGTCCCTTCTCAAATTTCATATTCCACTATACTAATTCAACACTAATCTTTTATAGGTTCCAGAGTAGCGTGCTACTCGCCAGAAAAGCACTTCAACACCCATCAGGGGTAACAGGTGTTATATAAATGCAAACCTTTCTTCCCCTTCAGTCCCTCTGCTATCCTTCTCACTCCAAATAACTGACTAATATCCACCACTCAAATTAGTTTCATATTTTCACCATACTAATTCACCACTAGTAGCGTTCTACTCGCCCAAAGAAGCACTTTGTTACCCCATTGGGGTAACAAACACTATATAAATACAAATCTTTTTTCCTCTTCTATCCTTCTGCTATCCTTCCAAACCCAAATAACTGACTAATATCCATCACTTAAATGACTTTCATATTTCACTATATAAATCCAACACTAATCCTTTATGGGCTCCGGAGTAGTATGCTACTTGCCAAAAAAGCGCTTGACGCCTCGTCAGGGGTATTAAGCACTATATACATGCAATTACAATACAATACAATACACTACAGATACAGCTTTAGGTTCAAATTACACTACAGACACTGCATTGAGGTGTTTAGGTTTACACTACAGATAAAGCTTTCCACAGCTCATAAACAGACTGGCAATAGACGACAGACAATGCACGGCGCAGTCCACTGACACACGAGTTACACTTAAGAGAATGCACTGCCTAGAACATCAACACCCTGGAGTTCCTTGCAGAGAGAATATGGCATTATGCAGTCTGATACCCTGGATCGGACAGGGATACACAGCTCAGTGCTTCCGTACACTGAGGCTCTGTAGGTGCAGACACACTTCTGGAAGCTACACCATTGTCCATTTTACTGGGACCAGCCTGTATGCTTCTCAGTTGGAGTTCAGTGCATTGTTTTAGTTTTTTAGGTTTGGCTTCTAGGTGCAGGTGATTTATTGCTTACACATAAGTAAACTTCAAGCACTTCACCCATTGGTTTGTTTGGGTCAACCCCTTTCAGCCATTGCTTCAAGACAGTGTCAATCACTTCTTGGACCAGCCCACAGGAGTTTATGTTCTCAACTCCATGCTCTTGGCTGTTTGGTCTACCGTTCCTCCCCCTCGGTGCAACGCATGAGCGGCTATTTTACATCTGAAAAGTACACTCAGTCATCACACCGTATGCCACAATCAATTCTAGCACACAACAAGCAATCCTTTTATTGAATTGAAATGATTGAATTTAAAGATTTATAGAGCGCATGGCTGCCCGTGAGCGTCCCAGCACTAATTGATAGAGGCAAGCGAAATTGGTAGGAGAAACCTTAAGGGAACAGCCAGGTCTTTAGGTTTTTGCAGAATGAGGCAAGATTGGGTTGTGCCCGTATGTCCAGGGGGAGCGAATTCCACAATTTGGAGGCGTTGTACGAGAACAAACGGCCTCCGGATCGCGCCCTCTTGATCTTCGGTATCAAGGTCCGGTGTGCGTTCGTGGACCGAAGTGTTCTCTTAGTTGTGTAAGGGACAATGAGGTTTTTAAGGAAGGGAGGAGCTTTACCGTGCAGAATTTTGTGAGTCATGCAGAGAGCTTCGAACTGCACTCTTTCGCATATTGGCAACCAGTGGAGTGCTCGAAGGGCCGGTTTGTTTCACTGAGAGACACGGTGCTTCGCTTTACGGCAAAGCATTCATTGCTAGGTATACCAGTGCACTTAAGATGAACCATCCTTTGGCATCCCCAGAAATCCGATTCAGCCACTGGGCCTTTGAAAAGATACAGTATTGACACCCCCTTGATTCTGCCGCTGGGCCACTGGAAGAAAGAGCATCCAGTGGGACCAGAGGCTTCAGCAAAGCCAATATGGCTGACTTATCACTGAAAATGACCCATTGGCTTGGCATTGTTTCAACTTCAGCTGTGAACTCCAATGTGAAAAACTGTACAAGAAGTAGAAGAAACTGCTGTTTCCATGTTACTTCTGTCTGGTCTCAGGCTGCACATCACGCCTCACTTAGGCCTCATTACAAGCTGGCTGGACTGTGCCGCAGGGACCTCAGAAGGCCAGAAATAAATGTACAGGCTAGTGTCTTTGCAGCGCAAAGTCTGGCCATTAGGAGTTTTATTCCTGAAATGTGATACAGCTGCTCACACCCAGATTCACTGGGTGTTTTATTGTGCAGTTTTTCAGCATTTCAGCACCTGTGAGATGCCTGGGGACATATTTATGAGCCCCCAGCGCACGCGTGCTGCACTCTGCAGCATGCATAGAAAGAGGAAAAGGCCTCTCAGGATTGGTTTTTTGCAGGAAGGTGCCCCGTCCTGCACAAAACCAATCCTGCCGACAACACAGGCACTCATCACCATGGTGCAAGGGTGCTTGCGTGGAAAAGGGGGAAAAGACAGGAATGCACCGTATTGGATAACAACGAAGCATTCCCGCCCTTTTGCTTCAACGCAGGGCAGTGCAGCAAGAAGACTTGCGGCGGCGTCCTACATCAAATACCCAATAAGGAGGCCCCTGGCGTCTCCGGACCCAGAATTATTGGATCCAGAGTTTATGGACCGAATAATTCCGGCCCTTGAAACACTTACAATTCGGATGTGCTTTACTTCACCCAGAGTTAACACTCCAGGTGAAATAACACATCTGGTAATGAGGACCATAGTGCCAAGAAGCCTCAGCGTACATGTGAATACCAAACATCCCTCTCAACACATGTTTACGAAGCTATTGTTTCTGCAGCGCTTAAGAGATGGAGCGAGATGTTTCTGCAAACCCCACTATGCATGATGCATTATAAGGATTTTTGGGGCCACAGGCAACACATATTTTGGGGTCTCTTATCAGAACAGCTTTGAGTCTTATCACTGATTTTCTGCCAATTCATGCCTGCATAATAGCAAACAAAATGGAATTCTTAACTTTCATAAACAGGGTGACAGAACAACAGATGAAATACGGTATAAATACGTCTTGCCCGGGGCCCCAAAAGTCCTTGGAGGTCAGCGGCGACTCCTCTGTTAAGGGGGAGGAGTGTCACCCCGCCTGCTGTGCAGCAGGTAAACACAGAGTAATAAAAGGGTTATTACCATTTTATTATTCTGTGTGCCGCCAGCCGCGCTAGCGCGAGTGTGACGGTGGGGGAGGGGCAGATTCCTGAGAATTGCAGGATGACGTCTGCAGGTGCTTAGTGTGCATGTCAGATTGGTCGGCTATCTACACCTGGCCTTTCCGGCTAGTGCTCTTCAGAGCCAGCAATCCCAGCACTGTAAAGCAGCTGGGGATTGCAGGTACATGGCCCCAGCCACAAAATGAGCGCTGGGTTAGCCTGCTCCAACCAGTCCCGAAGCTGCTCTCATGTTGAAAACAGCGTGAGATTCGTTGGGTTGGCATGCAGGAAGTTAACAACCTTCCTTCCCTCAGAGAGTTTTTCGGTGCTGTAACCCACCAATTTTTAAGTTACTAGCCGCCCCTGTTAGAAGTAGCGATAGGTAGACAGAGGATGAGAGGGGGAGACAGAGAAATAGACTGCCCCCGGGTAGACTTGATTGATTGGGCTCTGGGCATTTGTACATTTTGCCCGTGCCTTTAAATGTCTCTGAGAAGGATTCAAACACGAGAATGCTCCTGCTAATTCACCCTATCTGCTTCTGGTTCACAGTTACAAGATGGCGGACTCCGGCCAAGACAGCCCTGAAGTGACAGGAGGAGCCAAGGAAGGCCCCCAGGGGCCCGAACTGCACCCAGGAGGGCCTGCCTCGATGCATACTGGTAAGTTGTGGTCGCACGAAGCTCATTGCGCACAGTGCATAGAAGACTGGTAGTCTCCAAGCAGCGCATGATGACTCCCAGGGGGCGGGGCGGGGTTTCCACTATATAACTGGAGGCAGGTGAATGCAAAGTGCAGGATGTCCGAGCATCACGCAGTGGGAAGGCAGTCTTAGTTTCCTTCCATCTGTTCCTGTCGCGGCCGGCATGACTCGCGGTTGGGGGGTCGCACAGGGATGGGGTCGCGCCGGGGGGTGGGGGGTAATTAAAAAAAATACTTTTTTTTTACTTACCTTTGCCTCCAGTCCAGCGTTGCGTCTTCTCTCTCTATCTCTGGAAGCAGGCAGCCTCCCTCTCCTCCTCTAAGCCAACCACAAAACAGCAATGGCAGCATTGTGATTGGCTAGGACGCCGACCCCTTAGGCGTCTATGGGGAGGCCATTTTCTCTAGGCGTCCCCATATTTAATATACCATTTTATGTTTCTGCTTCTCGCACTGCGAGAAAGCAGTGGGGTGACGCTCCTGCGGCCACGCGGAGGAGCGGCCCCTGAATTCTGTTCCAGCACATTTCAATAAATAGAGCACTAGTCCCGCCTCAGACGGGGTCCACTCAGAGAGGGACGTATATTTGTATGTGTTTCATTGCAGAATTAGTTATCAGCCATTACCAGAACGTAATTTAACATAGAGAGTGTGTGTAAAAGTTGCATTTATTTACCTTTAGGCCGGGCCTTCTTGTCTTTGTCTTCTGCCTTCCAGCACCGATGCCCATGCACAGCTCTGCTAATGCACCTCTGTCATGAGCAGCAGCCTGCACAGCCCTTTCCTGCACCGACGACCACGCACAGCTCTGCTAATGCACCTCTATCATGAGCAGCAGCACACACTGCCCATCCAGCAACGAGCCCCATGCACAGCTCTGCTGATGCACCTCTATTATGGGCAGCAGCATGCATTGCCCTTCCAGCAGTGAGACTCAGACAGCGAGAGTCTCGGACACTGAGAGGCTCTGACACTGAGAGGCTCTGACACTGAGAGACTCAGACACCGAGAGTCTCAGACACCGAGAGTCTCAGACACAGAGAGACTCAGATACTGAGAGACTCAGACACCGAGAGACTCGAACAAGGAGAGACTCGGACACTGAGAGTCTCGGACACTGAGAGACTCAGATCTGAGAGACTCTGACACTGAGAGACTCAGTGTTAGATCTGGGGGTCTCTAGTTGGCAATGGTATTCAACTTTGTCCAAATAGGGACCCTTACTTCTAAGTCAGGATAAAGGGATTACACTCCTTAATAACCCCTTCTCACCCCCTTGGTAGCTTGGCACGAGCAGACAGGCTTATCTCAGAGACAGTGTGTTAAGCATTTGTGAATATACACAATAATACAGTGAAAACACTACAGATGGACACAACACAGGTTTTATAAAAATAAGTATTCTTTATATAGACTTAAACATAAGACCACAAACGACAAAAATCCACAACACTACACTTAAGATTGCTTAAAAGATGATTAAAGTTGCTTAGTTCAAGTTGATGATGAATGCGACAAAGTTCTCCACAAAGTACCTGGATGCGTAACACAAAGTAAACAAAAGGCTCGCAATAGGGGAGATGCGTCGGTTCCGTGATCCCGGGGGAGATGATGCGTCGTGGCTCAATGCTTGCGCAGAGTAGGGGATGCGTTGTGCGTCTTACCGGTGCAGAGGTGATGCGTAGATTCTCGGCCTGCGGGCCCGTTGTGGTGTGCAAGATGGCGCCTTGATGTGATGCGATGATCGGGTTGTGATGCGAGAAGATGGCGCCCTTGATGCGGCGATGCGATGACGCCCTGGCAGCCTTGCGACGATGCGATGGCGACTCTCTCGATGGCGTCACGCTTCTCCTGTGATGCGACAGCAGGCAGCTTCGATGAAAACACGCTTCCAGGGAGATGCGGCGAAGGCTCGCTTCTCCGGCGTTGTGACGATTTCAGCTGCGGCGGCGACACGCTTCTTCACGATGCGTCGCGCTTTCAGCTCCCAGTGGCACTCAAGTGACTGGAGTCAGAATTCCCAGCATGGAAATTCAGGAGGGAGCTGGAGGTGAAGTCTTTTGGCCCTGAGACTTCAGCAGGAGGCAAGCACAGTTCAAGCCCCTGGAGAATATTCTGTAGATAAATGAAAGTCCTTAAAAGTTCCTTCTCCTTTCCCTTGGCAATGAAGCAACCACTGCAGGCCAACCCAGCAAACAGCACACTGGCAGAGGGGCAGTCCAAACTCCAGCAGCTTCCTTGGTTCTTCTCCTTGGCAGAAAGGTTTCTTGTTCCAGAAGTGATCTAAAGTCCTTGGGACTGGGTCCCAATATTTATATCCCAAAATCCTTTGTTCTCTGAAGGCGGAGAGGCCTCTGTCTAGTTCAAACCAGTTCCTGAGCACTGTGTTTACATGACTCTCCTCTTTCTTTCACTGTGCAGGGCATAGACATCAGCCGCCCCACAATAGGTGGAGCCAGCATAGGGGAGGGATGATGCAGCTCTGGAGCACTCTGTTGACATGATTCCTTCTCTCCTTTCACAGTGCAGGGCAGAGACATCAGACAAGCCACAGGGGGTGGAGCCAGCATTGTGGAGGGAAGGCCCAGCCCTATTCTGGTCCCAGGTGCACTCCTCCCTCCCATCTGGATGCTGATCTCTCTATTCGCCACTGGGCTGCCCCAGCCTGTCTCCTGGAATTCCCCAGCCCTGTCACTCACAAACCCAGACAAGGAATACCCAACCCAGCAGTGGAAGGCTCACATGGTTAGGCAAGCAAATACCTACTTTATAAAAGTGGTATTTGCAAACACAGAATATTAAAATAAACTTTACTAAAAGATGTATTTTAATATTCTGAGTTCAGGCATACTAAATTCGAATTTCTACCATGTTCCCTGAGTCAGTTAGGATTATAAGAATGTAATAATCTAACTGCCCATTCTGGCCTATGAGAACAGGTAGCCTTCAATAGTGAAAAACGAAAATGGCTGTAATTCACTATAAGGAAATGCTACACACATCAGAGCATGTCCTACCTTATACTTACAATGCACCCTGCCCTTGGGCCTACCAAAGGGGTGTCTAATATGAAGCAAAGGGAAGGTTTAGGGACTAGTAAGTGGGTGCACTTGGCCAAGTAGACATGGTAGTCACAGACTACATACAGGCCTTGCAATGGCAGGCCTGAGACACACTTTACAAGCTGCTTCTGTGAGTGGCACAACCAGTGCTGCAAGCCCACCAGCAGGATTTGATATTCAAGCCCTGGGCACACATGGTGCACTGTACTAGGGGCTGACAGTAAGTCCAATAACCAAATCATGGAATAACCAATAAGTACATCAATTTAACATAGGGAGCACTTGCACTGTGGCACTGATTAGCAGTGGCACATTGCCCAAAACATATAACCAGCAAAAACATATCAAAACAGAGGAGGCAATCCGTCAAAAAATGGAAGGGAGACTAACACCAATGATGTCAGGTCTAACACTCCAAAAATGAGAGACTCGGACACTGAGTGTCTCGGACACTGAGCGACTCAGACACTGAGAGACTCAGACACCGAGAGACTCAGAGACTGAGAGACTCGAACAATGAGAGACTCAGACACTGAGAGTCTCGGACACTGAGAGACACAATCTGAGAGACACAGATATGAGAGACTCAGACACTGAGAGACCCAGACACTGAGAGACTCGGACACTGAGAGACTCATCTGAGAGACTCAGATCTGAGAGACTCAGGCACTGAGAGACTCGGACACTGAGAGACTCGGACACTGAGAGACTCAGATCTGAGAGACTCAGACACTGAGAGGCTCGAACAATGAGAGACTCAGACACTGAGAGGCTCGGACACTGAGGGACTCAGACACTGAGGGACTCAGACACTGAGGGACTCAGACACTGAGAGACTCAGACACTGAGAGACTCGAACAATGAGAGACTCAATCTGAGAGACTCTGACACTGAGAGACTCAGACACAGAGAGACTCAATCTGAGAGACTCAGACACAGAGAGACTCAGACACAGAGAGACTCAGACACAGAGAGACTCAGACACTGAGAGACTCAAACAATGAGTGACTCAATCTGAGAGACTCTGACACTGAGAGACTCAGACACTGAGAGACTCGAACAATGAGAGACTCAGACACTGAGAGACTCGGACACTGAGAGACTCAGATCTGAGAGACTCGAACAATGAGAGACTCAGACACTGAGCGGCTCGGACACTGAGAGACTCAGACACTGAGAGGCTTAGACACTGAGAGGCTCGGACACTGAGAGACTCAGACACTGAGAGACTCAGACACTGAGCGGCTCGGACACTGAGAGACCCGGACACTGAGAGACTCGGACACTGAGAGACTCGGACACTGAGAGACTCAGATCTGAGAGACTCGGACACTGAGAGACTCAGATCTGAGAGACTCAGACACTGAGAGACTCGAACAATGAGAGACTCAGACACTGAGAGACTCGGACACCGCAAGGCTTGGACCCTGAGAGACTCAGACACTGAGAGACTCAGACACTGAGAGACTCATCTGAGAGACTCAGATTTGAGAGACTCAGACACTGAGAGACTCGGACACTGAGAGGCTCGAACAATGAGAGACTCAGACACTGAGCGGCTCGGACACTGAGGGACTCAGACACTGAGGGACTCAGACACTGAGAGACTCAGACACTGAGAGACTCAGACACTGAGAGACTCGAACAATGAGAGACTCAATCTGAGAGACTCTGACACTGAGAGACTCAGACACAGAGAGACTCAATCTGAGAGACTCTGACATTGAGAGACTCAGACACTGAGAGACTCAGACACTGAGAGACTCGGACACTGAGAGACTCAGATCTGAGAGACTCGGACACTGAGAGATTAGGATCTGAGAGGCTCAGACACTGAGAGACTCAGATCTGAGAGACTCGGACACTAAGAGACTAGGATCTGAGAGACTCAGACACTGAGAGAGTCGAACAATGAGAGACTCAGACACTGAGCGGCTCGGACACTGAGAGACTCAGACACTGAGAGACTCGGACACTGAGAGACTCGGACACTGAGAGACTCGGACACTGAGAGACTCGGACACAGAGAGACTCAGACACAGAGAGACTCAGACACTGAGAGACTCAGACACTGAGAGACTCAGACACTGAGAGACTCAGACACTGAGAGACTCGAACAATGAGTGACTCAATCTGAGAGACTCTGACACTGAGAGACTCAGACACTGAGAGACTCGAAGAATGAGAGACTCTGACACTGAGAGACTCGGACACTCAGAGACTCAGACACTGAGAGACTCGGACACTGAGAGACTCAGATCTGAGAGACTCGGACACTGAGAGACTAGGATCTGAGAGACTCAGACACTGAGAGACTCAGATCTGAGAGACTCAGACACTGAGAGACTCAGATCTGAGAGACTCGGACACTGAGAGACTAGGATCTGAGAGACTCAGACACTGAGAGACTCGAACAATGAGAGACTCAGACACTGAGCGGCTCGGACACTGAGCGACTCAGACACTGAGAGGCTCGGACACTGAGAGACTCGGACACTGAGAGACTCGGACACTGAGAGACTCGGACACTGAGAGACTCGGACACTGAGAGAATCAGATCTGAGAGACTCAGACACTGAGAGACTCGGACACTGAGAGACTCAGATCTGAGAGACTCAGACACTGAGAGACTCGAACAATGGGAGACTCAGACACTGAGCGGCTCAGACACTGAGAGACTCAGACACTGAGAGGCTCGGACACTGAGAGGCTCGGACACTGAGAGGCTCGGACACTGAGAGACTCAGACACTGAGAGACTCAGACACTGAGAGACTCGAACAATGAGAGACTCAGACACCGAGAGACTCAGACACCGAGAGACTCAGACACCGAGAGACTCAGACACCGAGAGACTCGAACAATGAGAGACTCGGACACTGAGAGACTCGGACACTGAGAGACTCAGACACTGAGAGACTCGGACACTGAGAGACTCAGATCTGAGAGACTCGGACACTGAGAGATTAGGATCTGAGAGACTCAGACACTGAGAGACTCAGATCTGAGAGACTCGGACACTAAGAGACTAGGATCTGAGAGACTCAGACACTGAGAGAGTCGAACAATGAGAGACTCAGGCACTGAGCGGCTCGGACACTGAGAGACTCACACACTGAGAGACTCGGACACTGAGAGACTCGGACACTGAGAGACTCGGACACTGAGAGACTCAGACACAGAGAGACTCAGACACTGAGAGACCCGAACAATGAGTGAGTCAATCTGAGAGACTCTGACACTGAGAGACTCAGACACTGAGAGACTCGAACAATGAGAGACTCTGACACTGAGAGACTCGGACACTCAGAGACTCAGACACTGAGAGACTCGGACACTGAGAGACTCAGATCTGAGAGACTCGGACACTGAGAGACTAGGATCTGAGAGACTCAGACACTGAGAGACTCAGATCTGAGAGACTCAGACACTGAGAGACTCAGATCTGAGAGACTCGGACACTGAGAGACTAGGATCTGAGAGACTCAGATACTGAGAGACTCGAACAATGAGAGACTTAGACACTGAGCGGCTCGGACACTGAGAGACTCGGACACTGAGAGACTCGGACACTGAGAGACTCGGACACTGAGAGAATCAGATCTGAGAGACTCAGACACTGAGAGACTCGGACACTGAGAGACTCAGATCTGAGAGACTCAGACACTGAGAGACTCGAACAATGGGAGACTCAGACACTGAGCGGCTCAGACACTGAGAGACTCAGACACTGAGAGGCTTAGACACTGAGAGGCTCGGACACTGAGAGACTCAGACACTGAGAGACTCAGACACTGAGAGACTCGAACAATGAGAGACTCAGACACCGAGAGACTCAGACACCGAGAGACTCAGACACCGAGACACTCGAACAATGAGAGACTCAGACACTGAGAGACTCAGACACTGAGAGACACAGACACCGAGAGACTCAGACACCGAGAGTCTCGGACACCGAGAGACTCAGACACCGAGAGACTCAGACACCGAGAGACTCAGACACCGAGAGACTCAGACACCAAGAGTCTCGGACACCGAGAGACTGAGGCTCGGACACTGAGAGGCTCAGACACCAAGGTACTCAGACACTCAGACACCGAGAGACTGAGGCTCGGACACTGAGAGGCTCGGACACTGAGAGGCTCGGACACTGAGAGGCTCGTACACTGAGAGGCTCGGACATCGAGAGACTCAGACAATGAGAGACTCAGACCCCAAGAGACTCAAACACCGAGAGACTCAGACACCGAGAGTATCGGACACCGAGAGACTGAGGCTCGGACACTGAGAGGCTCGTATACTGAGAGGCTCGGACAACAAGAGACTCAGACACCGAGAGACTCCGACATCGAGAGACTCAGACACCGAGAGACTCAGACACCGAGAGACTCAGACACCGAGAGACTCAGACACCGAGAGACTCGAACAATGAGAGACTCGGACACTGAGAGACTCGGACACTGAGAGACTCAGACACTGAGAGACTCAGACACCGAGAGGCTTGAACACTGAGCAGCTCGGACAATGAATGCCACCATGACAGTCAGCCCTGCCGAGAGCTCTCAGCGGGTTCAGATGTGTCCACCTGGATGAACAGGTCACTGAGCAGAGCTCCTCAGCAGGTTTGGAAGCAGCATACGATTCCCTCCCTGAAAAGTTGCTGGAATCATTAATTGTACTTGTATTTAAATAGCGCTTAACTACCCCTGACGAGGCGTTGAAGTGCTTTTCGTGAGTAGCCCGCTACTCCGGAACCCAGAGGTTGATTAGTGGTGGATTAGTAGATGGAAATATAAACTGTTTTTGGGAGTGGTAGACACAGGGGGGTAGCTTGGTCAGCAAGATTGGGGCGGTGTAAGCTTCAGAGGTCCCAACTATCACACGGGCGTATCTAGTTAAAATGCATTATGAGAAGCAGGGCATAGTGGGGGCTTAAGAGGCAGTGGAGAGGGAGGGGAGTTCGAATACTTAGGGGTACTTAAAACACAACAGATTTAAACTAACCAAGTTTTACGGCACAGAGAAGAGTGTGTGTGTGTTTGTCAGGGTGAAATCCGACAGATACCACACCATACCCGATCCGGCAGATACCTCACCATACCCGACAGAAAGCACCTCCATCCAACAATTTACTACAGAATACATTTTTTGTGGGATGTAACACCTCAAACATTCCCCTGAAGCCACGCCCCTACATGTGAGTCCGTTAGTTGGATATATATGGATATAGGATGGATAGAGGAGGGAAGAGTTTGGAAAGGGCTATTTGGGAGTTCATAGTATTAAATGAAGGGGCATATTGACTAAGCATGGGCGAATTTCGCGAATCTGGCGTTCGCGAATTTTGCGAATTTGCAAACTCGCAATCCGCAAAATCCGCGAATTCTCGCGAATTTGCGGATTTTTTTTTGTGTTCGCAAGGATTTCTGCCAGTTCGCAAGGATTTCTTACAGTTCGCGAGGGTTTTGTAACAGTTCGCAATCGCGAACTTACATGTCGGCTCGCAACGGTCACGATTATGTTGTTTCTACGTCTGGTTCATCATCATAGGTTCCCAGCACCCTCTGTTTCACCCCTGCCACCCTCTGTTTTACCCATGCCACCCTCTGGTACATCAATGCCTTATGCCACCCTCTGGTTCATCATCACTGTAGATTATGGGGGGAAAAAGCAAGCACACCTGCCTGCTTCAACTGACATGAATTAATTTGGGGTTGATTTATTAATGTGTCATTGTTTTAAAATTCCAGTCTGGCACCTGCATCCTTATCTGTAATTTGCTTTCTGTTGCAGTGCAATTTTTTTTCCAGGACCTTTGTGGCCTACTTGTAGCTATTCTATGAGCCTGCTGTGAGGGTCAGAGCAGGGTCATACAATTGTTGCAACTAGCAACTGAACAATTGTTGCAACTAGCAACTGAACTTTGGAGGGGCCCTTGTCAGGAAGCACTACAGGGAACGGTTACTAATGATGAGTTTGAACTTTTAAACCTGCTTTCACTTTTGCAAAACTCGTTTTTCTGCAGAGCAGCATTACAGCAACTGTAATGCCCCACCAAGCTTATATGAGAAAGTTGATTTCTAATCCAAAAGTTATCCAAAGAAAATCAAAAGGCCTCAAATCTAAAAAAGTGCAGGCAAATGTCAACCTGAGGAGCTATTCTGATAAAAATAATCATTTTCAGAAGGTCTATGCTGCTTGCTAGTAGATTTCTTGTGCGGAATTGCAATTTTTGTAATTTTGCGAGTGCGAGATTGTTGCTGCCCGCCGCACCTACATGTTCGCAATTGCGAACTTACACCGCAAAGAAAAAAAATCCGCTGCGTGCGAATTTGCGGATTTTGCGGGAAATTCGCGAATCTCGCGGATTGCGAATTTACCGAAAATCCGCAAAATCCGCGAGCGTAACGGATTTTCCGCCCATGCTTAATATTTACCAGCCCCTATCGCCTCTAGAACGTCACTTTCCTCGACGTTCCTGTGGTGATAGGGGCTTCGCCTTATTTACAAGGCAGCGTTAAGGCCACTTAACGTGGCTTAATGCTGCCTTGTAAATAAGGCTCCCTTTCACACTATACTTAGTGTTAAAGGGGTGGGCAGTGGGTGTTGCGGTGGGTGTTACGCCACAACACCCATTGATTTTGACGCTGCCCGATATTTACAAGGGTGGCGTAAATATGGAGCAGTGCCAGAATTAAGACCAAAAAAAAACCTGGTCTTACCCTGGCGAAACGAGGAGAAATGCTTTATAATTACTTGTTTTTGCTATTTCTGTGTGTGGTGCGTTATGCAGCACACAGAGAAACAGCAAAATGCCATTGATTGTTTATATGCAGGAAGGTGTTCCTTTCTGCACATACACAATATATATATATTTTTTATTATGCGTTGCAATTTCTATGTCTGCTGCATCACACATAGGAGTTACAAAACGCCATTCGTGACTGTTTATGCGCAGGAAGGGACACCTTGCACATAAACAATCTTTTCCCCCAACGCAAGCACCCTTGCACTATGGTGCGACAGTGCCTGCGTTGGCGCTAGGCAGCTGCAATTAGCACCAGTGCGGAGTGAAACGCAGAGCTGCGCTGTAACCTTGTAAGTAAGGTGCAGCCCTGCGTTTCTGAAGTGGCAGAGCCAGCATTAAACCAACAAGGATAACACCGGCTCTGACACTTCACTGTGAATGTGCCCAGAAGTCTGGGATGAGTCAGCAAGGGGAGGTGGGGGATATCTTGGAAGAGGAATGAGGTGAGTCATAAATAGGATGAGTCATATAGTGGTGATGGTGGTTTGGGGAGATTGTTTTTTTTCTCTGTAGTGGGAGAAAAAGAAAGCAGGAGATATAAAATTATACTGGATAAAGTCCTACATGTACACACGCATGTATAAAGATTAACAAATTCTGGCTTTCAGTTTTTGTTGTAAATGTAGTTTTTATTTTTATTTTATGTAGTATTTTTTTCTCTTTTTCTGATATTTGTCCCTCAATATTTCAACAGTGAAGCACTTATAGATACAGTTGGTGTAATCTTATTTACATATTGCAACATGTATGTGTTATTATCGGAAAGTGAATCCATGGGGGTATACGCATCACATTATGTGCTATTGAAATATTGAGATCTACTGATACATAAATAACATATCTGCAGAAAATAATGTGCTGTGAAAACAGGCTTACAATAATTAAAAGTACGGAAAGGACTCGCACTAGCCTTTATTTAAATAAAGCCACATCTCAAGTCTAAACGCACTGGAATGTTTTGACGAAACGTTAGTGGGAGGCGCTGCGAGGGAGAACAAACTGTCCAGGTGGGAGGCGCTACGGAGAGAACGTCTAAAATTAAGGACCAAGCCCCCGGGTGACCTGCCTGCGGTGCGTTACCACAGGTGCTGATGACGTCATCCCCTGCCAGGCTGCAGAGGAACAGGACTGGCAGTTTGTGGGCCTGAGAACCCGCTGGGACATGGTGCCAGGGCACGTCCTTCACTGCCAAGGCACCTGGGCGGTGCCCTTGCGCACCCTAGTTTCTGTAGAATCGAGGCTTAAACACGGCTCTGCCAATGCACCTCTGTCCTGCCCTTCAGCACCCGTGCCAGTCCAGGACTGAGGCCCACACGCGGCTCTGCCAATGCACCTCGGCCCTGCCCTCCAGCACCCGTGCCAGTCCAGGACTGAGGCCCACACGCGGCTCTGCCAATGCACCTCGGCCCTGCCCTCCAGCACCCGTGCCAGTCCCGTCCTCAGGCCCACACGCGGCTCTGCCAATGCACCTCTGTCCTGCCCTTCAGCACCCGTGCCAGTCCAGGACAGAGGCCCACACGCGGCTCTGCCAATGCACCTCGGCCCTGCCCTTCAGCACCCGTGCCAGTCCAGGACTGAGGCCCACACGCGGCTCTGCCAATGCACCTCTATCCTGTCCTTCAGCCCCCGTGCCAGTCCAGGACTGAGGCCCACGCACGGCTCTGCCATTGCACCTCTATCCAGATCTGCAGCACCAACTACTGGAGTACAGAGACTAGAAAGGGGGGGGGGGTCGGGGGTCACACGCAGCTCTGCAATAACACCTCGGTCATGCTCCAGAGTTATTGTTACAGCCTGAGGTGCTTCTTCTCGCACAGTCTCCGTCCTCCTTGTGCAGACCTCATCCTGCCGCTGCCCGGCTTGCAGCGGCCCTGAAAGGGTTACCCGTCCCGGCCTCAGCTCCTGGGTCGGCGCTGCGCGTGAGCTGCCGGCCTGAAAGGGGCCTTTGTGCGGCGCGGGTGACCCGAGCTGCGGTGCAGCCGAGCCCGGCAGGAAGCAAAACACGGGCCCGGCGAGGAGGGGGATACCCGACACCCCAGGCCCGGAGGGGGCCTGGACGGATGCACGACGGGCAGGAAGCGGGGAGGGCCCAGCCCCCCAAGACAAACAGCAATGAGCGCTCAGGTTACTCTTTTATACTTAGAATAAAAATATTATCGCATTCGCATATGTATCCATCGGTACAGCGGGGGGGGGGGGAGATGGGGGGGGGGGGGGGGGAGTCAGATCGACTTTCTGGGGTGGAATCAGTAGTACTTCTGAAACATGCTCTGTAAATATGCAATATATAAGCGCTTTATAAAATGTAACCTTGAGTGAATATGCAACTTATATACATATATCTCTAACCACTAGCGTTTGTAGTAGACCTTCCTTTGTACTTACTACTACTCCCATGTGAATGTAGCGTTTTACTGTCTTTTATCTTCCTTGAGTGAACTTGCAACTTGTTTATATGCAACTTTTGCTGTATGCACATTTTATGTAACTCATGTAATCCAAAGTCCTTATGTAATGCAACTGGTTTTTATGTGAAACGCTCTGACACCTTCGGGTAAATAAAATCGCAAATAAATAAATTCGAAGGGCTGGGGCAGAGTTAGTCACATTAGACACAGGTGCTTTTATGGACTTCAATTCACTACTTGGCACGGGTTAGAGGTGTCTATATTGAAAGGGGCCAATCGGATCAATCGCAACCTGGACGACCCAGAGATACCCGCTATATTCATTTCTTTTGTTTTTGAATCTCTTAAAAATTGTTACTGATGGGATTCAAAATAGCATCATCAATTACTTTTATTTAACAACCTGATACTTTTACACCCAATTCATTCTCACTTCTTACAGTTAACATCTCAAACATACAACATTTCCAAAGCATATATCCATTATTAAATCAACTGAATTGCAGGAAATACAAAAACAACGATTCACAGGTATACAGTCAGTGAATATTCCTTGCTGTGAATGATATAAAACAAATGTGACTATAACCAGATCCTTGCTGTTGATCGTGTAAGAAAATCAATAAGTATGGTCGACGCGTTTCAGTGCTGGAAATGGAATAACTTGAACCCTCTTCAGGACGAATATTTCTTCAGGCCAGTTTGCAACACAGGTTTCAACCAGAGGAACATCTCTATGAGTCTTTTAGCTATTACAAAAAATATTAATTGTTATCCATTCGGGAAGTGTATCTATTGTTTTGTGATATCCCCTAAGTTAGACATCAATGGTGACCTCTTTCTCCTGGCTGAGAAATGCAATTTTCCAGGTTATGTATCATGGGTGGTAAATTTGTGTGAAAACTATTTCTCCCCTATATATCTGATATTGACTCTTCTTTAAAGATGACACTCTGGGCATGATTACTTGTATCCCGTCTCTATTGTCCAGTACAAAAAGTGGGGCGACGTCACAGAGTTGAAACCACCATTATCCCCCTTATTTGGTAATGAGGGTCTTTGGGAAGTCCGCATTACTTCATTTGTAAAAAACATAAGTCCCAGGGCTCTCGTCAAGAGGCCACATGTTTAGTCTTTGTTCCTGCTGCAGGTTTATGCATGGCATTTTACTGTAGTTGCATTTATTTATATCACACGATACCCCAGATGAGGCATTAAAGCGCTTTATGCCTGGGCAGCATACTGCTCCAGAACCTAAGGTTAGTGGTTAGGCCAGTGTTATAGGATATTTTTGGTTACTGGGATTAGTCTTGAGCGCTCAAGAAAACCATTCGATACATTCATGTGTTTATTTGCTGTAGATTAAAGTAATCGGAGTGGTATGTGGTCTTCAGTGGTGGGAGGTGTATGTGAGTTCATGCAGAAGGCTGGTGGGTGCGGTGTGGTCATTAGTGGTGGGAGGTGTACGTGAGTTCATGCAGAAGGCTGGTGGGTGCAGTGTGGTCTTTAGTGGTGGGAGGTGTATGTAAGTCCATGAAGAAGGCTGGTGGGTGCAGTGGTCTTTAGTGGTGGGAGGTGTATGTAAGTCCATGCAGAAGGCTGGTGGGTGCAGTGTGGTCATCAGTGGTGGGAGGTGTATGTGAGTTCATGCAGAAGGCTGGTGGGTGCAGTGTGGTCATTAGTAGTGGGAGGTGTATGTGAGTTCATGCAGAAGGCAGGCGGGTACAGTGTGGTCATCAGTGGTGGGAGATGTATGTGAGTCCATGCAGATGGTTGGTGGGTGCAGTGTGGTCATTAGTGGTGGGAGGTGTACGTGAGTTCATGCAGAAGGCTGGTGGGTGCAGTGTGGTCATCAGTGGTTGGTGGTGTACGTGAGTTCATGCAGAAGGCTGGTGGGTGCAGTGTGGTCATCAGTGGTTGGTGGTGTACGTGAGTTCATGCAGAAGGCTGGTGGGTGCAGTGTGGTCATTAGTGGTGGGAGGTGTATGTGAGTCTATGCAGATGGTTGGTGGGTGCAGTGTGGTCATTAGTGGTGGGAGGTGTATGTGAGTTCATGCAGAAGGCTGGTGGATGCAGTGTGGTCTTTAGTGGTGGGAGGTGTATGTGAGTTCATGCAGAAGGCTGGTGGGTGCAGTGTGGTCATCAGTGGTTGGTGGTGTACGTGAGTTCATGCAGAAGGCTGGTGGGTGCAGTGTGGTCATTAGTGGTGGGAGGTGCATGGGAGTTCATGCAGATGGTTGGTGGGTGCAGTGTGGTCATTAGTGGTGGGAGGTGTATGTGAGTCTATGCAGATGGTTGGTGGGTGCAGTGTGGTCATTAGTGGTGGGAGGTGTATGTGAGTTCATGCAGAAGGCTGGTGGGTGCAGTGTGGTCATTAGTGGTGGGAGGTGTATGTGAGTCTATGCAGATGGTTGGTGGGTGCAGTGTGGTCATTAGTGGTGGGAGGTGTATGTGAGTTCATGCAGAAGGCTGGTGGATGCAGTGTGGTCATTAGTGGTGGGAGGTGTATGTGAGTCTATGCAGATGGTTGGTGGGTGCAGTGTGGTCATTAGTGGTGGGAGGTGTATGTGAGTTCATGCAGAAGGCTGGTGGATGCAGTGTGGTCATTAGTGGTGGGAGGTGTATGTGAGTCTATGCAGATGGTTGGTGGGTGCAGTGTGGTCATTAGTGGTGGGAGGTGTATGTGAGTTCATGCAGAAGGCTGGTGGGTGCAGTGTGGTCATTAGTGGTGGGAGATGTACGTGAGTTCATGCAGAAGGCTGGTGGGTGCAGTGTGGTCATCAGTGGTGGGAGATGTACGTGAGTTCATGCAGAAGGCTGGTGGGTGCAGTGTGGTCATCAGTGGTGGGAGGTGTACGTGAGTTCATGCAGAAGGCTGGTGGGTGCAGTGTGGTCATTAGTGGTGGGAGGTGTATGTGAGTTCATGCAGAAGGCTGGTGGGTGCAGTGTGGTCATCAGTGGTGGGAGGTGTATGTGAGTTCATGCAGAAGGCTGGTGGGTGCAGTGTGGTCATTAGTGGTGGGAGATGTACGTGAGTTCATGCAGAAGGCTGGTGGGTGCAGTGTGGTCATTAGTGGTGGGAGATGTACTTGAGTTCATGCAGAAGGCTGCTGGGTGCAGTGTGGTCATCAGTGGTGGGAGATGTATGTGAGTTCATGCAGAAGGCTGGTGGTTGCAGTGTGGTCATTAGTGGTGGGAGATGTACGTGAGTTCATGCAGAAGGCTGGTGGGTGCAGTGTGGTCATTAGTGGTGGGAGATGTACGTGAGTTCATGCAGAAGGCTGGTGGGTGCAGTGTGGTCATCAGTGGTGGGAGGTGTACTTGAGTTCATGCAGAAGGCTGCTGGGTGCAGTGTGGTCATCAGTGGTGGGAGGTGTATGTGAGTTTATGCAGAAGGCTGGTGGGTGCAGTGTGGTCATTAGTGGTGGGAGATGTACGTGAGTTCATGCAGAAGGCTGGTGGGTGCAGTGTGGTCATTAGTGGTGGGAGATGTACGTGAGTTCATGCAGAAGGCTGGTGGGTGCAGTGTGGTCATCAGTGGTGGGAGGTGTACGTGAGTTCATGCAGAAGGCTGGTGGGTGCAGTGTGGTCATTAGTGGTGGGAGATGTACGTGAGTTCATGCAGAAGGCTGGTGGGTGCAGTGTGGTCATTAGTGGTGGGAGATGTACGGGAGTTCATGCAGAAGGCTGGTGGGTGCAGTGTGGTCATTAGTGGTGGGAGATGTACGTGAGTTCATGCAGAAGGCTGGTGGGTGCAGTGTGGTCATCAGTGGTGGGAGGTGTACGTGAGTTCATGCAGAAGGCTGGTGGGTGCAGTGTGGTCATTAGTGGTGGGAGATGTACGTGAGTTCATGCAGAAGGCTGGTGGGTGCATTGTGGTCATTAGTGGTGGGAGATGTACGTGAGTTCATGCAGAAGGCTGGTGGGTGCAGTGTGGTCATTAGTGGTGGGAGATGTACGTGAGTTCATGCAGAAGGCTGGTGGGTGCAGTGTGGTCATCAGTGGTGGGAGGTGTATGTGAGTTTATGTGGGTGGCTGGTGGGTGCAGTGTGGTCATTAGTGGTTGGATGTGTATGTGAGTTCAGGCAGATGGCTGGTGGGTGCAGTGTGGTCATTAGTGGTGGGAGGTGTATGTGAGTTCAGGCAGATGGCTGGTGGGTGCAGTGTGGTCATTAGTGGTTGGATGTGTATGTGAGTTCATGCAGAAGGCTGGTGGTTGCAGTGTGGTCATTAGTGGTGGGAGATGTACGTGAGTTCATGCAGAAGGCTGGTGGGTGCAGTGTGGTCATTAGTGGTGGGAGATGTACGTGAGTTCATGCAGAAGGCTGGTGGGTGCAGTGTGGTCATTAGTGGTGGGAGATGTACGTGAGTTCATGCAGAAGGCTGGTGGGTGCAGTGTGGTCATCAGTGGTGGGAGGTGTACGTGAGTTCATGCAGAAGGCTGGTGGGTGCAGTGTGGTCATCAGTGGTGGGAGATGTACCTGAGTTCATGCAGAAGGCTGGTGGGTGCAGTGTGGTCATTAGTGGTGGGAGATGTACGTGAGTTCATGCAGAAGGCTGGTGGGTGCAGTGTGGTCATTAGTGGTGGGAGATGTACGTGAGTTCATGCAGAAGGCTGGTGGGTGCAGTGTGGTCATTAGTGGTGGGAGGTGTACGTGAGTTCATGCAGAAGGCTGGTGGGTGCAGTGTGGTCATTAGTGGTGGGAGGTGTACGTGAGTTCATGCAGAAGGCTGGTGGGTGCAGTGTGGTCATTAGTGGTGGGAGATGTACGTGAGTTCATGCAGAAGGCTGGTGGGTGCAGTGTGGTCATCAGTGGTGGGAGGTGTATGTGAGTTTATGTGGGTGGCTGGTGGGTGCAGTGTGGTCATTAGTGGTTGGATGTGTATGTGAGTTCAGGCAGATGGCTGGTGGGTGCAGTGTGGTCATTAGTGGTGGGAGATGTACGTGAGTTCATGCAGAAGGCTGGTGGGTGCAGTGTGGTCATTAGTGGTGGGAGATGTACGTGAGTTCATGCCGAAGGCTGGTGGGTGCAGTGTGGTCATTAGTGGTGGGAGATGCACGTGAGTTCATGCCGAAGGCTGGTGGGTGCAGTGTGGTCATTAGTGGTGGGAGATGTACGTGAGTTCATGCCGAAGGCTGGTGGGTGCAGTGTGGTCATTAGTGGTGGGAGATGCACGTGAGTTCATGCCGATGGCTGGTGGGGTTCAACGACACAGGAGATTAGATAGTGTGAGGTGGCAGGGGTATGAAGCCTTCTAAAAGTCATAAAAATGTTACTAGACCTGCACATCGAGTCACTTCAATAATCTACTCAACCGAACTTTAATGTAGTTGACCCGTGAACTGGTCTCAAATTGTGTGATCATTGGCAAATATTTTACTTTTCAGAGTTGCCTTTTTCTTCATTCTCACATAGGAATGCCCCTTCAAATATGTGCGTTCAGCGTTTCTGCTGTACAAAACAAGACTCTTTTGTTTGATTAAATAGACTAAACGTTAGCTTTGTGCATAATAAGAGTCTAGCCCACGTATAGGGTACATGTGATCCCTGACTTGCCTCTCAGCTTACTAATAGCTCTGCCATCGGGGCAGGAGTGTTTCTCAGTTTATGATTAAAGAGTCACTTTTAATAAATATATTACTAAGGCATGATGTGGTAGCGCACTGTCATTTAAAGACAATGGGGCCGATTCACAGAACTAACTTAAGACAAAATCCTAAACTTACTACTTTTGGTATTCGCAGAAGTTAGGATTTTGTCTTAAGTTTGTCTTAAGACAGACTTAAGACAAAATACTAACTTAAGTCTGTCTTAAGTCTGTCTTAAGTTTGCCTTAAGACAAACTTAAGACAAAATCCTAACTTCTGTGAATACCAAAAGTAGTAAGTTTAGGATTTTGTCTTAAGTTAGTTCTGTGAATCGGGCCCAATACATTTTTAAGAAATGGCCAAAAACCTTCTAACTGCCTTGCAGCTTTACTGATAAAACTATATATAGTATTAACAATAATCTGTGAAAATTGGGTGTCAGAAAATATATTTATCATTTGCACATACCAAGTAAAGTGTTATGATTTGTTTTTTATCCTATTACATTTTTTGTCTTCATCAAACAGAGGTCATAAAATTGGGCTTTCACAACCACTGAAATATCGTTGGAAATAAGGCACCAGCCCAGGGGAAAGGACGGGAATGCTCTGTATTGACTTAAATGCAGCGCATTCCTGCACTTTCCGTGTCAGGCAGTGCAGCCCAGCACGGCGACTTGCCTCGCTGCACTGCGTGACTTGCTCATCAATGAGCCTCACTGTGTCTACATGCATGCAAAAAGTCTCTGTGCACACCAAATTTGAACTTACATTCAAAGAAAACCGTGCACAGAAAGTGTCTTCGCACATGCAAAGAATCTCTGTGAACACAAAGTATCTACATGTATATAAAAAGTCTCTGAGCACACTGTCTACACGGGTGCTGAGTCTCTGTGCAGGCAAAGTATGTACTTGCATGCAGTGTCTCTGTGCACACAAGGTGTCTTCACGCATGCAGAGTCTCTGTACACACAGAGTCTACATGTGTGCAGGCTCTGCACATAAAGTATGTACTTGCGTGCAAAGAGTCCCTGTGCACATCAGATATGCACTTGCATGCAAAGAGTCTCTGTGCACACAGTGTTCTACACGTGTGTCAGCACGCGTGCAATGAGTCTCTGCGTACATAAATCATGCACTTGCATGCAAAGACTCCATGCTCACAATGGACCCCATTCACAAAGGTAAACTGAGACGAAAGTCTAATGTCATGATTTTTGGTGTGCACAAATGGCATTTACTACTTGTAAATGCCCTTTGTGAATACCGCAAGTCAAACTTTACGACTTTTGGTATTTACAATGGGCATTTATGAGTAGTAAATGCCCTTTGTGAATTCTTAAAGTTGAATTTTACGACTATGCCCTTCGTGAATGCCGAAAGTTGAACTTTACGACTATGCCCTTCATGAATGCCGAAAGTTGAACTTTACGACTATGCCCTTTGTGAATGCCGAAAGTTGTAAAGATAGACTTTCGTCTCAGTTTACCTTTGTGAATCAGGCCCAAAGTGTCTGCACAGATGCAAAGTGTCCTGCAAAGTTGGCTACCCTGTTCCTTCCCACTCATTCCTCTCCTCTCCTCTCTCCCTCCAGTCCTCCTCCACCATTTCTCATCTCTATCTCTCCCCCACAGCACTCTCTCTCAGAGAACCTGGCTTCTGGCCACAACCCTACTCAAAAATAAAAAGCAATGAAAACACTTTAGATGGGGTTGTGTGTTTTGGTTCTTCTGCAGTATGGCGGCCACTTCCTGTTCCATCAATCTCCCTTCGTGTGCGCACTTCATCAAAGCCAACCGTTCTCAGTCGTCGGGGGAGGGACGGTTGACAGACAGGGGGAAGCGCTGTTTGTTTCCCTCACTTCAGGGCATCAGCTACCAAAGCCACTGCGCTGTCATGTTTGGAAAGCGATGAAACCTACACTCCCAAAGAGCTTGCCCGTCCCCCCCAAGGCGCTGCACCATGGCGTGGCACGACCAAGGGCTGCGCCTCGTACTGATTCCACAGAACCACCCAGAGACCGGAAGTTTATTGTAGCTTCCCTCCAGGGCCAGCGCAATGCATGGGCAGTGTGGGAAGCTGCCCAGGGCCTCGCACTCAGCCCACCAGCATGGGGCCCCGCACCAGTTTAACACACCACCAGCCCACGTGTACTCTGGCCGATTCAATTGAAAGAAACGCATCTCTTTGCAACTGGGCCCATGAGAGGGAGGGGCCCCCCTGGGGATTTGAGGGATGATGTCCCGGTTGCAAAAAAGACTCATTTTGCAGGTGCCTGGTTGCCCATTCACAGACACTGTGGGACGCCCATTGTCAGCACTTTAGCGGCCCACAGGTTTAAATCTCAGCCCCCAAACAATTTTCACACCTTCAGCCCGAAATGGGCTGTAAAAGAGCTGCTTGTAAGAGTCCGAGAGGAGGAGGTGTGGCCAGGAAGTGTCTCCACTGAGAAGCTTCCGAGCCCAGGTGTCACTTATGCAAATTAGAGGGGCCTCGCACATTCCCTTTCGGCCCAGGGCCCCAACAATCCTAGAAGCGGCCGCGCTTCCCTCATCACCAACTGAAGACGGGGGGAATACTTGGGAAGAGTGCACGTTTCTAAGGACATGTGAGCATTAGGGAGGGGACACCGTAGGACCCGAAACACCTGAAAAGGATTACCACTTGGCCTTTGCCCTTTTGCTCTTTTGTTCTCAGCTCTGATGAAGCCCTGGCTTCCTGTGGTCTGAGGGCCTCCAGAGAGGATGAGCCTGGCAGGTAGGCCAAGGTCTGGCTCATGCTGCCATGCAGCGGATGCAGCGGGTCTGCGAGGGAGGTCAGTGTAAGCCCGTGTGGGCGGTGTGTGGCTTGTCTGCAGCGGCGGCCGGCAGAGTTAAGTGCGGTGGGATGGGGCGGGGTGGGCAGTCGACAGATGCCGGAATAGATATAATTAAATAAATAATTAATACCTACTCCGTCACCTGTCGCCTTCTCCCCCGCCGTGCCCCGCCCCACCTTGCTTACCTGTGCCGGCTGCCGGTGCTTGTCTCTCTACTGCTCAGTGTGGTGGGTGTATGCTTGTTGCAAGCTGATTTGGTTGTTTACAGAGTTTGGTGTGGCCATGCATGCAAATATGTCAGCAGCGAGGTGCCTCCTTTTGTGGTGGCACGGAGCATGCAAGGTTGCCCCGTGGAATGGACACGAGTGGCGAGGACTAGTGGCCGCTGATAAGTGCTCCAGAGATGGCCTGTCCCTAAAAGGACCACCCACTGAGAAACCCAGCAGGTCTGCCTTTGTTTTTCCCATATTTTTGTATCAGGCATTGGCTGCAGTCAAAGCAAACACAAGGAGATGATGGACGGAGCGCTGAAACCTTTCAGACACTCACCCTCAGTCACAGATTTGGGTTGAATCCATCATCATTCTTTAGCTCACTTCTCCACTCCAGTGCAGACCTAGCTATATGCAAATCAGTCTTGACCCTTGTGCCTCATGGGAACAGTCCAGCCCGACCTGTAAACAAGCATCCTGGGACCGGTTTCGGGCTAACAGCCCTCATCAGCCAAGCTAGCTTGAATCCAGTGGCAAAGTGAACAAGAGATACACATTTGGGCATACCCTTCCAACTTAGGGCGAACAAAGCAAACACAAGGAGATGGTGGATGGAGCGCCAAAACTTTTCACTCACCCCCAGTCACAGATCTGGGTTGAATCCATCATCGCTATTTAGCTCACTTCGCCACCCCAGTTTAGACCCAGCTATATGCAAATCAGCCTTGACACTGTGCCTCATGGGAACAGTCCAGCCCAAACTGCCAATCCAGGTCTTCCTGGGACCGGAAACAAGCATCCTGAGACCGGTTTCAGGGTAACACCTGACACTATTTTTATCATGTGTTTGATGGTTTGCATCAACCTTCTACAGACAGCACAGGCTTGGCTCTGCCCAGTACCGTACTCTTTTTAAGATATAGGGGTAAAAAGTGAACTGTGTCTTCTTAAAGAACATTATAAAATAACAAATAAGTATTAAGTTACTTAGGTGGGTGTGGCCTGGGGAGAGGCAGCATGTGTCTCCACTGAGCTTCTGGAATAGGCAAACTAATGCTCAATTTTAGCCCCTAAATCTTTACATTTTTTAAACATGAGCCCTTTCACAGACTTAGGAGGTGCTGTGAGATACTGAATGGGACTGGGGTGCTGGCAGATTGGTCCGAGGAGCCTTGTGGAGTGAGAGCTCTACACCCAAGATGGCGATTGCAGGTACAGGCTTCTCTAACCGATGTGGGCCTGCGTCTGCTTGTAGGGAAATTCGGAGGAACAAACCTGTTGCGTTAACCTGCGATTGCCCATAGTGCCCTTTAAAGCCCTGGGGCCGTGGAGGAAGCCTTGATGATATCTGCAGCTTTGTAGAGGTTATCGATGACTGCCTGGAGACGAGCCACGCTTGGCGCTGCAGAATCTAGTGGTCACTGGGTAGTCGACAGACCCAGGGGGCTCACCTGGAGATGTATTACATACTGTCAGGATGTGGCTCCATGCATTCAGACCCCAGGTAGCCCATCTTATGCTCATTAACTACTTTGTTCGACCTGGGCCTAAAGTCAATGGGCTGTCTTCAGGGCCTGTTTGACCTGGGATATAGGCCATATTACTGTGATCTCCTCAGTGATCTGCTAGTGCCCCCTCCAGTGTGGGGCTGAAAACTGGACACAAGCATTTGATATACTTCTGAGGTGAACTGAACAGAACCAACTCCATTGCGAAAAGTGACTTTTTTTTAACTCCGCTTTTCCACATGGAAGCCTGGAATGTATATGTTGCACATGTTGCTTGAGGTTATTGATGAGAACGAAGTTTGGAAAACTTTGGACTGGTGGGCCATGCAAACTAAGATTGAATGTAGCTGCTGTGCCGCGCTGTGCATTCTACCTTTCATCCAATAGAATGCCTGATTAGTAGTCCTGTCTTGGATCTGAAGATAGGGCAACATCAACAATTGCCTGAACTCTGGGCATGATTCACAAAGGTAAACTGAGACGAAAGTCTAAATTTACGACTTTCGGTATTCACAAAGGGCATTTACGTGTAGTAAAGTTAGACTTTTGTCCCAGTTAAACTTAAGTTTTGGTCTTAT
Source organism: Lissotriton vulgaris (assembly GCF_964263255.1). NCBI lineage: Eukaryota > Metazoa > Chordata > Amphibia > Caudata > Salamandridae > Lissotriton > Lissotriton vulgaris. Next base: position 35,991,695 of record NC_141698.1, on the reverse strand, counting down.
TTTTAACTTTTTGGTCCCAGTTAAACTTAAGTCTAAAACTTAAGAATCCCAAGAGACCTTCAATCAAGGAAGCATTCGCCTTAGCTAATGCCTTACAAACTCATGAATCTTTCAATGGGGTTCCTTCTCACTCAGGCGACAATCACAGTACACTTACTGTCCCCCATCTAGTAAGGGAGACATTCAATTGTTCATACAAGAGCTACGCAAAGACATATACCTATCTCATCAGGATGTTTCTAAATCTCTATCTGACCTTGATTATCATCTCTAAAGGATCGAGACAAGAATAGAACTTCTGGAGATGGCATTGTCAGAGCGCTCTCACAAACAGAATTAAATGCACAAAAGAAAACTGACCCTCGAGAAGCACCAACAGGAGCTGCAAGACAAAGCTGGCGATGGTCTAGACGAAACAATTTAAGGATTAGAGGTATTGGCTAAATATAATAAACAGATCTGCCTCAACCTGTCCAAAAACTTTTTAAAACTATTCTAAATAACATCTGCAGAAACTGAAATAATCTTAAACGGGACTCTATTCAACTTTCCAGCGTCAAAGCAAATTTCCCCCAGATGTTTTGGTTCTGATCCACTTTTATCAGATGATAGAAGAAATTCTCACCGCAGCAAGCCGAATGAACAGTATCTGATTTGAATGAGACTCTGTCACCATTTTGCAAGAGTTTTTTTCTTTTTATACCTTGATGAGAAGACTCAAGTTGAAAGACATTACAACCCACTTGCATGCTTAAAATACTCCCTTCCATTGGGGATTCTCCATCCGTCGCTTTTTGAGCTACAACGGACAACAACATTCAGTCGCTTATAAACAAGAAGTGCAAGAAGTACTTGGTAACTGAACGCTGGTGGAGAAAACCCAGGATCCTACCGGTCAAGTCAAGGCGCCTGGCAGAAACAAAAAACAAATACAAATACAAGCATTGGTAATATCAATTGGTCTGGTTTTTATAGGACTGTTGTGTGGTAATGTGAATCATTACAAGTAGATAGCACGTGAATGTATATATATATTTGTATCCAACAAAGAACTGTAGAATAATATTGGTGTATTTTAAAAGGTCAGGTGACAGTTGCACTGTCAAGCCAGACCTAAAAACCCATGCATGTTAATGACTGACCTCCTTCCATCTGTACTGCTGCCAGAGAAAAACATTGCAAATGATATAGGTATCTAAGACACTTTAATTGCATTACAGTGTTGTGTGTGCCCATGAAAGTTGAAGCTCAGACAGTGGGATAAAGGAACAAAATGACCACAGCTATATGGAGGGCAAGCACATTTTTGTGGAAGCACACAACCTCTGCCCAATCAACACATGGACTCTTGGCTCCCAACATGTAGGCAGAGCCAAAGCCCCTCTCCTGGTGATTCTTACATAATTGTCTGACGACCGCTGTGCTATCAAGTCAGACCATAGAAAGGGAGGCTAGGTATTTCCACCGCATACAGGATAAAGAGTCAAGAGGGCATCCTGTGAGGATGAGTGACGACCCTATCATACTGCAGGCCTAGTTGGTTCATTTATAGTTAATGTGAAGTTTTATTTAAGCACCAGATATACTAGTTTCAAATCTGCTACTGCTCTTTAAACCAATCTTTTCCATAGTTCATTGGGGTCACTTATGACGTGTATGGGTATTATATCATTTGGCAAACACAAGATGATGGACGGAGTGCTGAAACTTTTCAACGACTCACCCCTAGTTAGGAGATCTGTGTTGAATCCATTGCTCTTTTGCTCACTATGCTACCCTAGTTTGGATCCAGCCATATGCAAATCAGTCTTGACCATGCTCCTCATGAGAACAGTCCTGGCCGATCTGCCAGGCCATGTCCTCCCTGTACTGGAAAGAAGCATCCTGGGACCGGTTTCGGGGTTTTACCCTTCATCAACCAGTCTAGCTTGAATCCACTGGCGCAGTGAGCACAGGACCCACATCTGGGCATACCCATGGCCACTTAGGGCGAACATAGCAAACACAACAAGATGATGGAAGGAGTACTGAAACCTTTCAACCATTCACCCCCAGTCATTATATCATTTAGTTTATTGCGTAAAGCATTCACCATCCAGTTATGGGCAATATAACGGTTAACTTCCCCTCTCACTGGCCCCAAGAGGCCAAATGCTGTAATGTATGGTGCCCTGTGTTTCTGTTTTTGTATTCATTATTAGTTATTACGTTAATTCCGTTGTTTCCACTTTCCATCCCAAGTTCTATTCTTTCCCTGTTCAAGGTACAGGAACTTCGGAATGTACGCCAGAGATATTTCCCACCAGGTATGGGGCACAAGTGCAAGTAAGACTCATGTAGGGGTTAGGTAATCACAAATGATAGCTAGACAAGAGTTGTCCAAATTACCCAGAACAGACGATATCTTAATTAACCATTTTAATTTTAAACACATAGGGGCCCGTTAGGATATCGGGTGGATCGACCCGCCCGACATCCTTTGCCCATATTAGTATGGCGGGGGGGACCGCGGCGAACGGAAAGACCGTCCGCTGCTTTTCCGCCCCCGTCGCCTTGCGGCCGGGGCGGAAAATGTTTAATATGGTGGCGGTGTCTATTAGACACCGCCAGCCATATTATGATGCGCCACGGAAAGGCATGCGGAGACTCCCTGCGGGGGCCTGTTGCGGGACCCCTGGGACTCCGGGGGGTTGGGGGTACACATGGGGGGTACCTATGGTACCCCCGCATTTCAAAGTGCAACATGGCAGGCACCGCGCGGTGCCTGTCATGTTTTGCTTTGAAATGCACAACATGCATTTTTACCATAGCGGCGTGCGGCGCTTTCAGCACCGCCCGCCTCAATGGTAAAAATACAGGATGCGCCCGCCAGTGTGGCGGGTGCATCCTAATGGCCAAGGCGGGACTGCGGCTCCGATGGCGGGCGGTCCCGTTTTGCACGGGGATGGCGGGTGGGCAAAGTCCTAATTAATCTGGGTTTGTAAAGCCCCGCTACTCACCCGTGGGGGTCTCAAGGCACTGTGGGCTTCTAATCCCTCTGGGTGCTGGGGTTCTGTCGAAGAGACAGGTCTAGAGCTCCTTCCTGAATTGGGTCAGCAACGGGGTTTGTCTGAGGTGGAGAGGCAGGGTGTTCCAGGTTTTGGTGGCGAGGTCGGGGAAGGATCTTCCTCCGGTCCCGGACTTGCAGATTCCGGGAACAGTGGCCTGGGCCAGTTGGGAGGAGCAGAGGTGCCTGGTTGGTAACGTGAAATGAGAGGCGGTGGTTCAGATATGCTGGTCCTGCATCATGAAGGGCTTTGTAGGGGTTTGTGAGGAGATTGAAAGTGACTCTTCTGTGGACTGGGAGCCAGTGGAGTTCTCACTGGTGTTCGGTGATGTGGCTGCGGCGGTGGATGTTGAGGATCAGTCTGGCAGTGGCTTTTTGAACATTCTGTTGTTTCCTGATGAGCTTCTGGGTGATGCCGGCGTAGAGTGCGTTGCCGTAGTCGAGCCTGCTGCGGTTGAGTATGTGGGTCCAAACTCCCAATTGAAACACAGGACCCTAGTGAAATGGTTAGGGGCTCAGGGCATTAATATTGTCCTCCTGCAAGAAACTCATTTACTGGATCACGATTTGCACAGATTGAGGTCCCCAATATACCTTCCACAATTTCACTCCTCAGGACTCACTAAAACAAAGAAAGTAACAATTTTATTTAGAAGGGAGTTCTCATATGCTCTTTAAGAGACACACAGTGGATCAGATGACCGATATCTCCTTATCAAGGGCGAGTAGGAGAACAAAGAAATAACTCTTGTGAATGTGTATGACCCAAATAAGAATAGAGAGGCATTATTTCCTAATTTGTTCCCTCGTATCTCGGGCTTCGCCCAGGGTCTTCAGATAATGGTTGGAGATTTCAACGCTACATTACATCCAATGAGGACTGATCAGACTTGGCCGGTGGGCACACTAACCCCGCAGTCTTTGATACAATGACTGATGGACTTAAATTTGATAGACATCTGGTGCCATGCTCATCCAGAAGATACGAGCTATATGTTCTACTTGAAGGTTCATAGAACGTCTTCAAGGATCGATTACTTGTTTATAGAACAGGTGGGTTATTCATACAACTTTGTCTCGTGAAATATGGATGCAGATTCCCTCAGCATGCCCCAGTAATCTTTGCGTTCGAGGATTCAGGGTTCTCAATGCCGACTTATCCTACACAATGGTGCGAGAACGAGATACCATTCTGAGATCAAGTAGACTGTCATTCAATTAGAGCAGGGGTCTCCAAAACGGTCCTGGAGGACCGGATCCATGCCAGATTTTTTGGATATCCCCATTGAGATACATGTAGTAATTTTAAAAATCTGGCATGGATCCGGTTTGGAGACCCCTGAATTAGAGAAACTATAAACATTATTTCAGTGAGAATGCAGAGAGTGAGGTCTCCGGAGAAACAATATGAAAAGCAGCTAAAGTGGTCATTCAAGGGAAACTCCTTTCTCATACTGACAGCTTTGTTTGCTCGAACAAAGCCAAAAAATCAGACTTAGAGCAAAAAATAAGAGAGTGTAAATTACAACATGAGGTTCAGGTTCGCAAAGTGTTGCAAACAAATCAAAAAATGGTATGCAAGGGTGATAAGGCCGATCGATTACTAGTTCCTAAATTGAAAATGCAATCTGTACGCAACAATATCTGTCCTCAGGGAATAAAGTAATGTTACCCAGAGATGTTGTTCAGAGTTTCCACAATTTTTACTCAGATTTATATAAAGGAGAATAATTACCAATTTCTCATTAACTACTCAAAATCTATAGGCTTCCCCCATGCTCTCTTTTCACCCCTTCCCCTACACCCCCATCCCCCATCTCCGCCCCGCCACCCCAACTCCCTCAGTGGTGTTCTTTTCCTCCCCCCCACTCCTTTTGCCTCACCCCAACCCACCCCCACTAGACAAGTAGGCAGGTGCACCCCTCCCTACCCAGCACAGGCAGCAACCCCCACACATTCGCGACCACGAGTGCTGATCTGCCTCCCATGGGGATACCGCCAAACGCATCCCTGTGATGGTGTGACTACAAGCCCCTCTACCCCTGCAGATTATGAGGCATAATTCTGCCTAAACTAAAATACTACGTGTCAGTGATTAACCCTGTGTATTAAGTGTTAGGTGTATACACAGTAGGTGTGCACCTCATTAATTCCCAATTATAGGTTTACTTAGGAGTGGTACTCACAAGGCTGGCCCTCGTGTGGTCCTGAAGAAGAGCTTTGAGGGGACAGCTCGAAACATGTTGACCCAATACTAGGGATTCTATACTCATTATAGTTAGACCGTCCCTGTTATTAACCCCTGTTTTTAGACATACCAACTAGGGGCAGGAATAAAATATTAGGCCACTAGTTAAGCATTTTTAATCTTTTTTGTTTCACCAATCCACTTTCACTGCACTACATATTTTTCATGATTTAGTGCTCCTACGTAGATCCGCAAGTCGCAGCCCGCCTCAATCCACAGCGGATTGAGAGGACCCCAATGATGAAGCATCCCACCGAGGGGCAACTCTGGTGGGCGAGCAGACTCTAGAAAAGAATCTTTCTTTCTTGAAAGTGGATTTTCATATATTTTCAATTAAATCCTGTTCCTCCCTGTGGTTAGGTTTCTTATTCTGGTATTCCAGCTTTTGTGAAACGTCATTCAGTTCAGGAGGGTGAGCCTAACCATTACCTCTACCTCCCCCATCTTTTGATTGTTGAGCTGTGGGATGCACAGGAACAATGAAGGGTGGGCAACAAGTTAATGGGGAAGGAAAGCAGAGGGGGAAGAAGTACACAAGAGTGACAGTTGAAAAAAGCATGCACTTTCATAGAGTATTTAAACAAAAAGAAAAAAGTAACATCTGAAAAAGCAAGCAGTGGAAAGACAGAGTAATGTGTCCATGCTCCATGGGAGAGCCAAGCACAAAAAGAGGAGGGAAAGCCTAGGGAAGGTGACAAATAAGAAGCTAGCAAATGAAAGTGACAATGAAGCCTACCAATGGTAAGTCATGGGCGGCCTATAAGTCCAGTGAATTTAACAAAAGGTCTGACGAGAGACAGCGCACGCGCTCTCTTAGGCAAAACCTGAAGAGTAAGATTAGAGTGAGCTTTGGGCCGTCCTCCTGAGCGGATTGGCTTTCATGTGTATTTATGTGCTATTTGTATAGTGCACACCCAGCCTGATGCAGTGGAGTGCTATGCAGGGCCAAAGGCAAGCATATAGTCAAGAAGGAATTTAAGGGGTTGCCGATTTATGGTATGTTAACTCACCATAATGTAGTGTTTTTAAGCGTTGTATTTTCAACTCTTTCATGAATTGGAGCAGGGTTGTGACACTCCTGATGGATACGGGGATGTTGTTCCAGTTCCAGATCTAGGTGTGTTTTTCATGGTTTGCCGTTGCTTTGATGGGCTGTGCATAAAGACCATGGCATTTCCTGGATGGACACGTTGTCCCATTTGTGTTCCCATTAATTTTAGTGAAGGGACACATGTAGTCCTTTTGTTAAACTGCGCACAGAACGCAGTTAGGGGCAGATTTACAATGGAAGTGACTCAGTGCATTCCGCAAGCCATTTGGCGGCGCTGCACTGAGTGACTTTCAAAGCACAGGGATGAAACATATTTACAACAATATGTCGTATCTCTGTGCTCTCCCCCGGCGCTGGCGCACAAACTGCAGCCAAGCGCCGGCGCAGGCACCCTTGCACCACGGTGCAAGGATGCCCGTGTCATGGGGAGATTGTTTTTGTGCAGGAAGGGGCACCTTCCTGCACAAAAACAATCACTATAGGCATGTTCCTCTTTCAATGTGTGCTGTAGAATGCAGCACGCATTGAAAGAGGAAAGAACAAGGAGAAATGAATACATTTCTCCTCGCTGTGCCTCCCTACGCCTCTCCTGGGGATGCGTAGCATTCATACGCATTTCCAAATTTATGATTCCTTGTAAATCTGGAAATGTGTCTGGTTCCATGGGTGTTGCGTGGGAACACCTACAGCAACTCCCATAAAACACCCCTTTCACGCAAAGTGCTGCGTGTGAAGGGGCCATATTTACAAGGACAGGAAAAGTCATGCATGGTGGCTTTTACTGTCCTTGTAAATATGGAGCAGTAACATGCGCTACCAGTACGTCACAAAAAGTGACGTACTCGTGGCGGAGGGGGCTCGTAAATCTGCCCCTTAGCACCTTGTGATTGAGTGCCACTGTTTGTTCGTTGATGCATTTACTTTGCTGAGACAACAATATTTTTTATTACTGATTTATGGCTTTTTTGAATAGGAAGTAAAGGCTGTTTGGATGCCTTGGAGTGCCATAAAGATACAGTGTTATCCACTAATTCCCCTTGCACATTCATTTTTTATTCACCAAGTAAAGACCTGCGTGCATGCAATCTTTCTTAAAGATGCAATGAAAATACAGGCTGGTTGTCAAAGGTATCCGCACTTTTCTGAGTGTGCCTTTCAAGTTCACCACAAACTTCAGTTCCTGACTCCTCGTCATGACTCTCTTGTTTGAGGGTACAGCTTTAACCATGGAGATCTGTCTGGTAAGATCTCATGTCACTACTATTCACTACACAAGTAGTCCGTTTTTAACCATTAACTTATTTGCCACACCGTAACCTACTACACCTACCCTGCCTGCCCCTACTCACCCAACATATCCTACCTCTCCTCACTTATTCTTCCATGCCCTACCCAACTGTACATATCATCTCCCACCCTCCCCTTGATTTCTTACACTACTCATCCCTACCCTGCTTTACGTACCCTTCATAGGTTACCATGCCCGAGTTACCCTCCACAGCTCTATTCACCATATTCTACCATACCTTTCCTACCCTACATTCCTTACTTAGACCGACCCAACATACCATGCCGTCCCTTCCCGATCATATCCACCGACTCCTATTCTACTCTACACATCCTACCAAACCCTATCCTACCCTATCTAGTCAACCTTAACCCCTCCCATGCTCGTTTCGGAACCGTTCCGTCACGAGCCTCGGGTAGGCTGTGCTGCTGACGTAACGGTTCCGTCACGGCCCGCTCGCCGCGCCTGCACAGCGCGAATTCCGCGCCTGCGCTGACGTTCTGAAGAGCGGGCGGGGCCGTGACGGAACCGTTCCGTCACGAGCCTCGGGTGGGCTGTGCTGGTGACAGAACGGTTCCGTCACGGCCCGCTCGCCGCGCCTGCACCGCGCGAATTCCGCGCCTGCGCTGACGTTCTGAAGAGCGGGCGGGGCCGTGACAGAACCGTTCCGTCACAAGCACAGCTCACCCACGGGCCGCGACGGAGCGGTTCCGTCACGAGAATGGGACCGCCGCGCGGCCCCACCCCCCCCTTAGCGCTAGCCGCAGCAGCGAAGGGGTTAAACTACCCAACCCTACATTATTTGTCCCACTCTACCTACCCATACTTTACACTACATTCCCTACCATACCAAACCTATCCTGTCCTTCCCAATGTAACTACAACTACCCTACCTAATCTACCCTACTCACTCAATCCTACATACCAATATCTACCCTAACTTACACCCCCTGCTCTATCCTTTCTTATCCACCAGAACCTACCCAACCCTTGCCAGCTCTACAGTACATATGCTGCCCTACAAAACCTACGCACCTGTACCCTACCCTCTCAACCCAGCTCTACCGTAATACCCTGCCCTACAGAACGTACGCACCTGTCCCCTACCCACTCTACCCAGCTCTACCTTACATACCCTGCCCGCTCTAAACGAATCCAACACTCCCTAAGCCAGACCACTGTACCCGCCATCCATCCATTTGTAAACCTGGGAGTGTGTCAGATTCTTAACTTCCCCCGGGAGTCGTACAAGTAGCGTAACGAGGAGAAATACTTTTATTTCTCCTATTTTTTCCCTCCTTCTGTGTGTTGTGTTCTGCAGCGTACATAGAAGGAGGAAAACGCCACCAATGAGTGTATTTGTGCAGGAAGGCGCCGCGCTGCATCGCTATCTTGTAAATGTGCCCCACAGTTGGATAATAAGTCCTGCACAAATACTATTACCAGGCAAAGGAACACTACAAATGCCGCAGTATCCAAGCCGCATCAGCCAAGGTTCACTGGTGGCATCATGTGCCTAGGACAGGCAGCCACAGGCACGCTGCAGGCGCAGCACTATCTACATTGTGATAGTGTAGTCAGAAGTACAGACTGTAAGAACTGAACTATTTTCATGATGTCCTTAGTGCAGGCAGGCACACATACAGGAAGGAGTGCTTTGCCTAACAGTCCCCTCCCTTACCTGACATTTTCCATGTCAAGACTACCTGTTTAGTAACTTAGGGCCAGATTTATATGTTGGAGCAGAGGGAACTCTGCAGAAGGGCGGCAGAGTTCCCTCTCCACCATCACAGTGTTCTGCACACCCCATTTTAGAATCGGCGGGCCTTACATTTGGGAATGGTGGCGCCTACTTCATTTTTGCCATGGCCAAACTTCTCTGATGGTCCAGTTGGAGAATAAGCTATATGACCGTCTGTCCAGTTAGGGTGGGTGGACATATAGCCATTTTTCTTTTGCTGTCCGTCACTACTAGGCAAATCCTGTTGGTGAGGGACAGTAAAAAAGAAATAATGCCTTATCTTTTGTTTTTACAAATAAAAAAGAAAACTATTTGGTGCAAGGATCCGTCATTTTGTAGGAGCCCTGCAGCAAACAGCAAAATGCATTGATAGGAACTGGCGTGATGGAGGTTCCTGCCAGTGCCTTGAGTCCCTCAGGGGTGAGTAGCGCGCTTTATAAACCCCTGATTGATTGATTGAATGATTGAATGCGTTATAAATGACCGCCAGGCTCGCAGTCATGTATAAATCTGGCGATAGCGACCTCTGCCAGGGAGATGGAGGAATTTACTCTGTTGCCCTGTCGGAGCAACAGCCCAACCACCAAACTATAGATCAGGCTCTTAGTTTACTTCCCATGAGTGCCTCATTCTTCCTCTTAGCGTTAGATTGTCTAAGTGAGCCAATGCTGCTTCTAACCAGACCCAAATAATGTATTGTATTTATGAACCAAACGCTACGGTCTTTCCCTATACATGAAGAGCGGCAAGAAAAGGGAAGGTAATTTCAGGAATGAAAAGCTTCCTAAATCTCTGCATAGGGTTTTCTGCATCCAGCAATATCCCACCAAATGTTGTTTTGTTTCTATTTTTTTTATATTTCAGGACCCTGCAACACGTATGAAGGCGGTGACCGCTGGTCCGACAGCCAGAAGTCCATGGCGAGCGAGGACTGCAACACCAGTGAGAATACAGCTCTGATTCCACAGCCAAGCCCAGGAGAGAGAACTGGCATAGGTAATTGGGCAGGCTACCTATGAACTAATCTGCCCTGGGCATTTCTCAGCTGGCCTTTAGAATCTGTGTTGGATTCTACTAAGCCTGATGTGGCTAGGATTTCTTATGACATTTTGCCACCCTAATTGCATTCATTGTTTGTGACGTCCATCTAGTGCCCCTTACCCTGTGTGGCTACCTTGCATTGCCTAACCATACCTAAAAGTAATACACATTCCAAATTTGACTAGAAAAGTATTTACCAAGCTTTGTGGTCTTTGGTCTTCTATGATCTGGCTACACTTGTGTCCGACATGGGGTCCAGCGCCTGGGAGTCTACAGATAACAGGACAATAAAACCCCAGTTATTGGTCCAGTTAGAAGATGCAGTGCTCCAATTAGAGTTGAATTGAGCTTTGACAGATGGACGCTTCTACACTTGAATATGAATATAAAAAAATGCAGACCGGCTGTTGACAGGGCCTTCGAGTTGGATCCTGAAACCCTCACGACAGACATTGCTTTGCCATTTCTCTGTTAGTAATTATATTCCACCAGCCTGCTGATTTTCTATATTCAAGATAGGCTTGCCTCCCAACTAACTTTCAGAAGGCTGCTCTTGCAACTGTCCTGATGAAGAACCCCCCCAAATATTTCTTGAGGGGTCGAAACATTGACTGTATTGTTTTGGATTAATGGCTAATTAAGCATAAAACACATTTAAAAAAAAGTTATGTTGGTTATTAATTGACTCAATTACTCTAATCAAATCAAATCGAAAACAAGCTTTATTCGGAATATAAAAATATATCCATAAAAACATTCTACAAAAAGGAAAAGAAAACGGAGCAACAAAAGAGACATCACAGAATTTTGACAATCATACAATTAAAATGCTCAAAACTAGATTTCTCATAAAAACAATTCACCCTAATTGGGTCAATTTAAAGACGCGTTTCCACATGTTTAAAAATTACAGTGTGCTAATCAAACTTGCATGTCATCACATGGACAATAAAATAATATGCATACAATTACTCAATTTCATAATTTAAAATTTCTAGATGTAAAAGTTCCTTTCTTCGCTTAATGGCCAACTGAATAAAAACAATAACTGCGTTACATATGGAAACATTTTCTAAATTACAGATCTGATAAAAAGTGCTCTTATAAGAATACAGTCTGTTAGCGATAAAAAGAGGGCGTAAAATTAATTTCCTAATATCCCTATAAAAGTTACAAAACAATTAAAAGTGCAGACTGCTTTGGGGGGATTTGCCATCACACGGGCACTTAGGTAATTTTGCGCTCCACTTACCCATCTTAGGGAATGCTATCTGATAGGGGAGCGTACTCAACCTTAATCTTGTTAGATAAAATCTATGTTGAGTGTTCCTAATAAATATAAGATATGGTTGGGTGACCAGGGAGAATGGTCCTTCACAATAGGTTTTGACACATGGTTTTAAACTCATGGTAGCTTTTCTCGTTTTTTTCCATAGATTGAAAAAATCTCCTTTTTAAATCCCCCTTACTATAAGTCTGGATACTCACAGGGTCTCTGAAATCGACATCCACATTACACTCAGGTAAAAGGCCAGGGATATATTGTAACCATGGTATTTTCCTTGAGTGGTCCAGGGTAAGACAATCTCGTATTATGTCCTTAGTAAAATGTGTTTCATCCTTGATCCAAATTTGATACCACAGCATAATGGCAGCCATACTGATCAAGTCACTAAGGTATGGTACATCTTTCTCTCTGTGAACGATAAAGGTGGCCGTGGAATTAGGAGCCGATAAAGTCCTTTGTAAGAATGTACTTTCCAACGTTTGTAATGGAGAAGTATCTGCCATACCCCATAGTGCACCGCCATAACCTCCCCCTGTGGTACATTTTACTCCCATATAATTTAAACATTTCTCGTACTGGCTTGTTTCCCAATTTTTGTGAAAATCTAAAAATTGCCTCACTTATCCTAGAAAATTTCAGTTTACGAGAATTTATGTGTGCACTCCATGTACTTTTACAATTAAAAAGCAGCCCCAGATAGGAAAAGGTAGATGACCTTTCAATAGGCACTCCCTCAACGTGGTGAATCAATTACTCATTTTTGATGTTTGGACAGCCTCTTCACCTGGGCACTGCTCTGTCACCATCACCATTTAATGTAGTAACCTGACTAAAGTTACTATTCCTGTTGATATAAATTAATCATATTTAAATCCTTACATGAATACATTTCACGGTTTGGTGGTCACCAGTGGAATTATCTTGCATGTAAGAATATTATATGATCAAATTCATGGATTAAGGTCCAGAGTAATCATTTCAAATGTTAATCTGCACATTTCTTGAGAATGCATTATAGTTATGAATCTTTGCATATGGTGGGAAGCGAGTTGAAGTTTTAGGGAAGTTTGTTGCTAATCTCAAATTTCATTCCGATCTTGCTTCTGGTACCATATTTGTGGTCAAGGAGGGAGCCAACCTTTTAGGGTGGGATGATCAGGGTAATTTAAACATTGTTTTGGATCCTAATCATCCTGACATGGTGATTTCTCGTAGCGAATTTTATAATTCGGCTCCTGTTTCTCCTTCTCACATCATAACTCAACTCTCGGGTGTCAAATGGGAACGTATGTTTCCTGAAGTTTTCAATGGGAAGCTCGGAAAACTTATTGGTTTCCAACACCAGATTGTTCTCAAGAACGATGCTAAAGCTGTTGCGCATAAGGTTCGTAAAGTACCTTCGAGTCTTCGCCCCGAACTCAAAAAAGAATTGGAAAGTTTATGTGCGGCTGGGGTAATTGAGCCTATTGAGGGTTCCGAGTGGCTCGCACCAATTGTTTTAGCTCGGAAATCAGACAATTGTCTGAGAATGTGTGTTGATTTACGTGACCTTAATGCCAACATCTGGGTTGACCGCCAACCCCTCCCTAATATTAATGAATTATTGACCACCTTAGACAGTGCTAGATTCTTTACTTCCCTCGATATTTCTTCTGCGTACCATCAGATTGAGCTTAGTAAAGAATCTAGGCATTTGACCTCCTTTGTTACTCCTGAAGGCGCTTATCGCTACATTCGGATGACCTTCAGCCTTGCATCAGCTTCGGCTGTTTTCCAACGTTTAATGAAAAACTTATTTAACCCCTTCGATGCTCATGACGGAACGGTTCCGTCATGAGGCACAGTGGAGCTGTGCTGATGACAGAACCGTTCCGTCATGACCACACCCATTATCATTGTCCCTCAGCACCGGAGGGGAATATGTCCAGCAGCAATGTGGTTAAGGATATTCCTGGGGTTGTATTCTTTCAGGATGACATTCTCATACATGGGAAGACTGAACTTCAACATGATGAGAGGGTCAAACATGTTTTGAGCATAATCAAATCTAGTGGTTTAACATTGAGGGCTGACAAATGTAAGTTCTTGCAGGATGGCGTTGATTATTTAGGTCACCACATTTCTCACAAAGGTATTGAACCCAAATTTAAGATTATGGATGCAATTCAAAACGCACCCATGCCCATGAATAGGGATCAGCGTTGGTCATTTTTGGGGTTAGTGGAATATTATTCCAAATTTGTCAACAACTTTTCCACTAAAACTGCTTCTATGCGCAATTTGTTAAAAAAAAAAGTCAAATTTGTATGGGATGATGATTGTCAGAATAATTTTGTGTCGATTAAGAATGAAATTGTACAAGCCAGTCCGCTTAAATTGTTCAATATTAATGACATGCATTATTTCAACCGATGCTAGCAATGTGGGCCTAGGAGTCGTTCTTCTTCAAAGAAGAAGTGATGGTCGTGAAGAAACTATTGCTTTCGCTTCTAGGACACTGAGGGGTGCTGAAGGCACCTATTCAACTATTGAAAATGAGGCTTTAGGTTTGTGGTAGGGTGTGCAGCACTTCAAGAACTTTTTATGGAGAAATGAATTCATACTGAGAACCGATCACAAACCGTTAGTTGACTTATTCACTACTAAAGGGGGTGGTAGAGCTACACCGCGAGTTGCCAAATGGCAGTTCAGATTGCAAGAATTCCGCTATTGACTTGAGTATGTGCCTGGTGTTAAAAATCATGTTGCTGATTGTTTGTCTAGATTGCCCCTTTGTTCTGAGAATTACGTTTTTGAGTGTGATGATTTGGAGATGGTGTGTGCTGTGTGTTCTTTACATGACACTGTTGGTTGTGCTCTTTCTGAGCAAGAGTGGTTGGATGGAGTAACTGGTGATAACGTGATTTTGAAGGCAATTGACTGTTTATCAAGTGGGTGGCCGTTTGATAAGGATTGTCCTCCTGAATTGGTTCCTTTTAAAAGGATCAAAGATGAGTTGTCCGTTGTAGATAGCATATTGAGTAGAGGTGGTTTACTCGTGGTTCCTTTATCCATTCGGAACAGAATTCTTGATCTGGCTCATGAAGGCCATCCTGGCATTCGTGCTATGAAGTGTAGGGTTAGACAAGACTTTTGGTGGCCAGCATTGGATAAAGATGTTGAACATTTTGTGCGTGATTGTTATACATGTGTCACAAGTGATAAGTCTCAAGTGACAAGACCTTCTCCTGTTGAACCTATTGTGGTAAAGAATTTACCTTGGTCGAAACTGGCTTTTGACATTGCAGGTCCTTTTGGTCTCATTGGTTGTTCTCCCAAGTATGCCCTTGTTCTTATTGATTACATGTCTAAGTGGCCTGAGGTGAGGTTTGTGGATAATGCCAACTCTTCATCTATCATTGGTTTCTTTCTTGATGTTTTTCTTAGGGAGGGTTTTCCGGAAGAACTGGTCTCTGATAACGGCACTCAGTTGACCTCTTTCGAGATGCAAGGGTTTTTTAAGGATGCGGGTATTAAGCATGTTTGTACGTCACTTTATCACCCACGTAGCAATGGTTTAGTTGAGCGCTTCAACCGAGTTGTCAAGGAACAGGTGCAACTTGCTTTGGTGAATGGTTTGCATTGGCGTAAAGCTCTTTTTGATATGTTGTGGGCCGTGAGGACTACTCCTCATATTAGTACTGGTGTTGCTCCATTCACTTTGCTTCGGGGAAGGGTGGCTGGTTCCAAATTAAATAAAGAGTGGATGTCTAGAAGAATGGTTGATTCGGGTAAATTGTCTGGTGTAACGGATGTCAGAGCTGCTGTACAAGCAAAGTATGATACCAGGCCTGGTGCAAGTTATCCCCTGGTTGTTAAAGTGGGTGATTGGGTGAGGTTCAAGAAACCTGGCTTTCTCTGCAAAGGTAAATCTCGGTTTTCGTCCCCTAAAAAAGTGTCTGAGGTGAAGGAGCGAGTAGTGGTACTGATGGATGGTAGAGTGTGGAACAAGTCTTGTATTTCCATTGTTCCTATGTCTATGGTTGACGAGGTCAACAGAAGATTGGGTACACATTCCCCTTCCGTTGAAGTGTCCTCTGAAGTTGGTGGGAGGGATGATGTGGTTCCTTCTGAGCGTTCTACTTCTGTCCGTGTGCCATCCAGGCCTTCCAGGACTAAGCGCTTACCTGTCAAATTTCATGATTATAAGATGCAGTAGTTGTGGTTTTGACCATTTTGTCATTCTTGTAGCAATTGTTCTTTCTGGTTATGTTCTCTTGCTAATGTTGTGGTTATGCTTCTTTTCTCGTTCTCTTCTTTATCCATCTTGTTCCTCATTTTTCTTTCTTCCTTTCTTCCTTGCTGTTCTCTATTCTTTTCTCTCATTCTTTCTGTTTCGTCTTTCTATTGAAAGAGAGGAGATGTGTTGGGTTCTGGTTCATTAGATCTGGGAACCTTGGGGTTTGAGTGTTCCCTGCGTGGAACATACTGTGGGGAATGTTCTTTCTTTGGCAGTTGCTGCCGGGGAGTCCCTGTGTCTGGTAGGAATAAAGTATCCTCCTACTTACCTTCTGTGTGGAGCCCTACTTCTTTTCAGAAGTTTAGATTGGGAGTGAAGAGCAAGCCTTCTGGGCTTCTGCAGGAGGCTAAACTGATGACTGCAAGACTGCGGGCCAGGCTTTCCTTGTTGAAAAGAATGTACACTGATGGCAGCTCTGAGACACCCACGGTCACTTCCAGAGCAAGCAGTTTCAGAAATCAATGCAAACTTGTATGTTGCTGTTTGGGCGCCATCCCTCCCCTGACAACATGGCCTTTTTAAACACTTTGTTGCAATTTTGCTCTCTCTTGTGGCCATTTGTGGCTCTGGTGACTTTAATGTAGCACCAAGTATTGTTTATTTTTAGGTTGAGCCTGGGCAGCGCATGCGCTGCTCTGCGAGGCATGCTGTATTCGGTATATGGGCTATTGGGGACGTTGGACACGGCCACTGCTTCTGGTTGGTTAGTTGGGCTGCTTTCTAAAACACTTTTTCTCTGGTTGGTTAATATTGTGCATCTGTCCCACCTTTCAGTGCTTGGTTCCATCCCAACGGACATCTCCAATTGATTCTTTTGGTTGGCCAGCTCTGGCCATCTCTTGACTCCTCACTGACACACCCTCCCTCCCCTTCTCATCACCCGCAAATGCAGCGTCCATTCATGTCATTATCTGGAGGGGGAATATTTTGTTCCTTTTCTGCAGGCCACTGGCCTGCTGAAGAACATCATGGGATACCGGAAGTACGACCAAGATTAAACAAGCATTTGCAATGCAATAGGTTTCGCATTACTATAAGTTTGACCTCTTTACTAATGCACCACCAATAGTTCAAACTTTTAGTAATGTGAGACCGATTACATTGCAAATGCTTGTTGTAATTCTGTGGTGCCATCCCACTGAAGCTCTGAGTGGTGCACATCTGTAGGAGCTCATCCCCTTCAACCTTCTTCTCTTGCAGACTCCTCCCTACCTCAGGAAGCAAGCCCTGCTGTCATCACCCCCCCGTGCTGCAGCAAAGATGTGTCCCCACCATACAGCAGCGGTAAAGAGAAAGGCGGTGGGAGCCAGCCCGTCTGCCAGCCGCCCAGGCCCACAGCAGCCCGCATACTGCCACCGAAGGTGCGGATCGGCTCCAGCTCGTCTGTCTGTACCAAGAGCAGCAAGAAGAGCCAGAGCAGCTACAAGTCAGCGGCGTCCCAGATCCAGGAAGTGGCAGGCGATGGTGAGTTCCCCAGGCTCTTTTTCACTCCAAGCCTGTCCTTGGAACTACAGCTGATACCTGTGTAGTGATCTCTCTTAGGTGTTTCTGTTTGTGTTGTTCAGTGGTAGCTGGCATCTACAGGTAGAGATGGGGTGGTCGCGTGTGCGATTATTAATATTAAATATAAAACTAATGTGAACCGACGTCCTCCGCTCCGGACCTCTTCTGAGGAACTGGATGCTGCAGTGCAGGAACCAATCCTCGCGCTGCTCTCTTGCTGTAAGAGCAGCTCCCTGATTGGAGGGAGTGGCCTCACTCGGCGCTCCCCAGCTCCCTGGAGGCCTGCACTTACTCTAACACAGCTGTCTTAAAACAGCTGGGCTAGAAGTTTCAAATTGCACATATGTGGCTGGCCGTCGCAAGGCTGTCGGCCTAAGGGAATTGCGCACTTTGAGAGGTGCACAAACAGCCCCCCTCCTCCCTGCTGCTGTCATTCAGCAGCGGCCCGCCCCCGTCCTGACGCTCAGTTCTGGACGGGAAGATAAAAAATTACATTGTAATGAAGTACCATTTTATTTTTTATCTTTGGGGGTAATTTAAGTGAGGCGACGCTCGTCCGCTCAAACAGAGGAGCCGCCCCCGGTGTTGTTGAAGGAATCACTGCTGAGCTGCTATGGAAAACACTGGAGCTTAGTCCAGTTGAATTGTGGCACTGGTAACTAGCAGTGTCTGCCAGTGTCCATTGGTCTCAGTTGCTATTTTGTTTCACCGAGCTGTTTCTGCTCAGGACACATGTAGGTCAATGCCCTAAAATCCCTGCACTAAAAGTGACTGTAATTAGAAAGCATTTGTAACTGGTCACATGGAATTTCCTCCGGGGCTAATCTTGTATGTTTCTATTTTCTTCTTCTCTTGTTGTTAAAACACAGCCATATTCCTTTTGAAAACAAACAAAATGCATTTTAACAGGACTGGACTAGTAGCAGCACCACCTTTGAGCTTCAAATGAGCAGCCCTCTTGAACAGCATCACTGCAACACCCAATCACTATATCACTGCTTCACTGCCTCACTGCATCACTGCAACACCCAATCACTATATCACTGCCTCACTGCTTCACTGCATCACTGCAACACCCAATCACTATATCACTGCCTCACTGCTTCACTGCATCTCTGCAACACCCAATCACTATATCACTCCCCCACTGCTTCACTGCATCTCTGCAACACCCAATCACTATATCACTCCCCCACTGCTTCACTGCATCACTGTATTACTGCAACACCCAATCACTATATCACTGCCTCACTGCATCACTGCATCTCTGCAACACCCAATCACTATATCACTCCCCCACTGCTTCACTGCATCACTGTATTACTGCAACACCCAATCACTATATCACTGCCTCACTGCATCACTGCAATACCCAATCATTATATCACTGCTTCACTGCAACATTCAATCACAATATCCCTGCTTCACTGCTCCACTGCATTACTGCAACACCTAATCACTATATCACTGCTTCACTGCCTAACTGCATCACTGCATTACTGCAACACCCAATCACTATATCACTGTCTCACTGCTTCACTGCATCACTGCAATACCCAATCACTATATCACTGCTTCACTGCCTCACTGATTCACTGCATCTCTGCAACACCCAATCACTATATCACTCCCCCACTGCTTCACTGCATCACTGTATTACTGCAACACCCAATCACTATATCACTCCCCCACTGCTTCACTGCATCACTGTATTACTGCAACACCCAATCACTATATCACTGCCTCACTGCTTCACTGCATCACTGCAATACCCAATCATTATATCACTGCTTCACTGCAACATTCAATCACCATATCCCTGCTTCACTGCTCCACTGCATTACTGCAACACCCAATCACTATATCACTGCTTCACTGCCTAACTGCATCACTGCATTACTGCAACACCCAATCACTATATCACTGTCTCACTGCTTCACTGCCTAACTGCATCACGGCATTACTGCAACACCCAATCACTATATCACTGCCTCACTGCTTCACTGCATCACTGCAATACCCAATCACTATATCACTGCTTCACTGCCTAACTGCATCACTGCATTACTGCAACACCCAATCACTATATCACGCCTCACTGCTTCACTGCATCACTGCAATACCCAATCACTATATCACTGCTTCACTGCCTAACTGCATCACTGCATTACTGCAACATCCAATCACTATATCACTGCCTCACTGCTTCACTGCATCACCGTATTACTTCAACACCCAATCACTATATCACTGCTTCACTGCATCATTGCAATACCCAATCACTATATCACCGCTTCACTGCCTCACTGCATTACTGCAACACCCAATCACTATATCACTGCTTCACTGCTTCACTGCATCACTGCAAAACCCACTCCCTATATCACTGTCTCACTGCTTCACTGCATTACTGCAGCACCCAATCATTATATCACTACCTCACTGCATTACTGCAACACCCAATCACTATATCACTGCTTCACTGCATCACTACATTACTACAACACCCAATCACGATATCACTGCTTTACTGCTTCACTACATCACTGCATTACTGCAACACCCATTCACTATATCACTACTTCACTGCATCCTTGCATTACTGCAGCACCCAATCACTATATCACTTCCTCACTGCAATACTGCAACACCCAATCACTATATCACTGCTTCACTGCATCACTGCATTACTGCAATACCCAATCACTATATCACTGCTTCACTGCTTCACTGCATTACTGCAACAAATATGCGAAAATCTGTGACCACACGATCGCATCATTCTAGTGGCCCTGAGTATTATCATTTACCACTGGTGGCCCATGGCCTCAGGGAATATTTCTTTTCAATCTGATAACCAAATTACTCTCTGTGTTCTTTGATGAGTGCTTAACCCGTTTACTGTGGCGGACATTCCGCCGCGGTGCGGGCGTTTTACGGAGTGGGCGGGGCTGCGTCATCAAACAGTCGTGCGCAGCACCCAGAAGGTAGTGCTCGCGTCAGCCAACGGCCGTCGCGAGCACGGAACAGGTTAATGAATGCTAATGGTTGCCTGTGGAGGGTTCCAGCAGTAGCTGTGTTTGTCTCAGAGTGAACAGAACACCGGTTCTGGTGGCTCAATGGACCAACGCCTCCACTGCCGGAGCCTGTGTTCGACCTCATGGTCACAGGTTCAAAACCCTGCAGGTCCACTCAGCCTTTCATCCATGTGAGGTCGATAAAATGAGAACCATTGAGTTGGGTAACAAGAAACATCTGTTATTCAGCGCTTAGATACCTCCGGGTGAACGTGCGCTTTACAAATACTTGTGTTATGTAAACACCTTCCTAGGCCGCAGGCGCTCCGCAACAATACTTGACACTCACACACGGTTACTGGTGTGCGCGGGTGTGGTCTCGAGCGACCTCCCGCCCAATAATTTTACCATCAGGCCGCTCCCGGCCCTCATGGTGAATGCAGGTACATTGTATGGTGGAGGCTGGGTGGCACTCCACATCCATGACATGTGGGCACCAGTCCTTCACCCTCAGACTTTGCTCCAGAGCAAGAGAGAGAGGCAGAAATGGGTGGAAGTAGGAGGAGGAGAAAGATAGGAAAACAGTGACAAAGAGAGAACGCAGGGATGAAAAAGAACCTGCAAGAGGGGGATAAGGAGACAAGATGTGGCAGTAACTCTCACTAGCCCTGACAACCTGATGTCTCGATTTCTGCTTGTCAAAAACACACAGCTCATCAGCAGGGCCTGGTGAGAATTCTTAAGGGGCGAGGCGCTGCCTGCCAGCTAAATGCACTCACTGCAGGCTGGGACCTGCCAGAGAAAATCTCAGAAAGCTCGGAATGGGTGGGGCGGGGGAGGGAGGGGCAGGATTGCAACTGTGCACATTCCAGCAATGGCTGAAAGTAAAGCTGGCCTTGCTGAGTAAGGGAGATTAGCTGCTTCCAGCTCTGTGTGTCCTGCAGTCCACACACTGGAATCTGTTCTGCTTCTTGGCCTGTTGTATTTCAGAATTCGAAATTCAAAGTAGATGCACAAATGACTTGATTTGGGAGTGGAAATCCCCTTGTGTAATATTAAACCTCCACAGTGTAATGTTACATGGGAGTAAATGTGTTCCTAGGGTTAAGGAGTGGGTGCTCTATTGTGGCAATAGCAAGAAAACTTGGTGAACACCCGCAAACCTGTGAGTTGGTGAGGTTTCACAAAACTTTACAGGGCACAGTACAACCATGAATACAATTGGAGACGTACTCCTATCAAAGGCAGGAGTAAATCCCTTGCCAGACTGAAAATTGTTAAGAAACACTTCTTGAGTTGGTAGAGTAGGGGAAAGCGTTTCTTGTCCCCCCAAAAATACCCATGGGAAAAGGCAAACGTTACCATGTACAAAGGCAATTTAGCTAAATATTTACACGTGCCACTGCATGCATGTGAGTTCCGCAAGGGACGATGCAACTGTCACAGCTTACAGGAGTACTCTTGGAATTCCGTGAGAATTAAAAAATAAAATTGTATATTTATACCGAAACGTGCATGTAAACATATATGGCAGATGTACAACGTTTTAATGAATGGAGTCCCAAGATTGTGGTATGAACTGTACTCATAGTTAACATCTTGTATTGCCTCTCATGGGAGGGAGGTGTACAGTTCCAGGTGCCACCCCTCTGAGCTGGAGAGTACCAATTGAGGCAGCCCTGCCCAGTGTGGTGATCCGCATCACTGCACTAAAATGCAAAGTCACACATTTATAGCGCCTCCTGAAGCTGTCAAGCCGGAGCGCTGTTAGAATCAGCAGTGAGCAAAGCAGCGGTTGTCGTTTCTGATCTGGCAGCCGCAGAATGTGTGACTGACAGACTCGGACCGCTACAGGCATGGCGACTCGCTGAGCTGTGCTCGTGAGCTCCATTCACCGCGGTATTCACATGACATGATGGCGTCACGGAGACTGCAACAACGTGTCCATGATTTGCCCAGTGCTGGCCTGAGACAGGACTACTTACGATAGGCTGGCCACGCATGGCGTGAGCGGGGGGCAGTTCTATTTCTTAAAGTTTGGCAGCTCGCCGTTGCTCGCACCGCTATCTCTTGCATCGCCAGTATTTGGTGCCTGTATACTCGCATAAAACCGTGCCGCGAATCCGGAGTGCACCACGGCCGATTCCGTAGAGACTTGTGGCGGCTGGCTGCCACTTTCAGGTAATTTTTATTCATCCTAATATATTTACTCTAGAGCATCATCACTTCTGAGCCTGCTCTGCACACTGACTGCTCTCCTCTCTCAGGCTGCGGTTGACGGTGCTGCGGCGGGCTGGACGGCGTTCTGCTCAGCTCTGAGCGTATGATCTGCCTCAAAATCATTTTATTATTTTATGCTGTGAATTCCACAGATGCTACTGCAGCTACATGTCGTCTAAGATGAGCGTGGTGTAGAGTGCTAGTGAATCACTTTATAGTTCAAAAGTATGAATACTTGCAAACATCCAATCACACCTGCCCACCAACAGCACTCAATCGAGAGCAATTGTAGAATCTTTTACATTTGAGCTTTATCCTCTCTACCAAGGGCCTCATTACGGTGAGCCCCGGAAAGCCTCCGCCCACAGGTCGGAGGCTTTCTGGGTCCTAACACGTGTTTCAGTTCAACCGCCGCATTACGATGCAGGCTGTCGAAAGTGAAACCAGCTAATCATTCTGGCAGGATTCCAATGGGCTCGAGGAGCCCGTCAGTCAGTCTGAGGCCAGCCCATAATCCCTATGGGTGGCATTTCCGCCGTAGGGATTAGGATGTTGGTTTCCGACAAGCTTTCCATGTTGAGCTTTCCGACATGGAAAGTCTGTCTGAAAGTGCCATTATGGGCCCCTAGCAGGGCCTCCACAATGTGGACTCCGGTCTGGGGCCGAGGGGGCGCCTATGGTGACCCCCTGTTCATCCCTTCACCATGTGGCAGGCTCCCTGAGGTGCCTGCTACGCGGTGCAGACATGAACAGGTCCTCCCATTTGTCTATGGGAGCTTGTGCTGTGGCCGGTTTAAGGTTACAGGACAAGCTTCCATAGACAAATGGGAGTATGCGACCACACCATATGCGGTCGCATCGTAATGCTGCAGTCGGGACCGCCGACCCGAGTTCAATCCATCGTGATTCCATCGTAATAAGGGCCCAAGTGTGTAGATGAAAGATATTTTTTCACACAGAACTGTTAAATATAAAGTCTCTCTCTCATCAAGTCGTTCATATAATAGGAAGTTGCTAGTGAAATCTTTCCATGAGAATAATACATTTGGAACTACTTAATTCATACGAGCGTAAGAGTTTCATTTTTGAAAAACAAGAGCTGTTTTAATGGTTATATGACACAAAAGCAAATAGGGCCTGATTCACAGAACTAACTTAAGACAAAATCCTAAACTTACTATTTTTGGTATTCACAGAAGTTAGGATTTTGTCTTAAGTTTGTCTTAAGTCTGTCTTATGACAAAATCCTAACTTCTGTGAATACCAAAAGTAGTAAGTTTAGAATTTTGTCTTAAGTTAGTTCTGTGAATCTGGCCCATAGTTCCATAAAAGCAGCATTTTGATAGTTTTCCTTATTGAAGCGAGTTTTATGTTACAAGGCTAACATTCGACGTAGATGTAGAATTGAATTGATATTCAAACATGGCCGAATTCATTGTCTATATGTAGACACGATCCGTATTTGAGTCTGTCTTCCATGTTCATGAGAGGCAAGATCTGTCAGTGTCCCGCTGTTTTTCAAGAGTTCTCTTTGTGCAGGTCGGGGACTATCTAACGTCACAGCCAACAGGGCAGCGCCCATGCACCCCGTGTCTGTTTTAGCCCAGGATATTGTGATTCCACAGACTGGCACCAGCTCGAAGCAGCCCAAGGCAGCAGGCATTTTTACCAGCACTGACAGTAAGTCATAATAAGCCAAAAACCTGCTGGAGAGAGATCGGAGTTTCTTCTATTGGCAGTTTTGAGTTGTCTCACCATATAGTAGTGCAGAGGGTTCACATGCCTGCAGCAAAGAACGTGTACCTTGATATCACCGAACTGTATTTTATGTAGATAGCTCAGTGGGTCATTGCTTTTGCCACAGAGATCCTTTTGTTACTTGTAGTTCAGCCACACCTTCGGCTGAGCAGGGGGGGGAGGGGGTGCTGTGCTTAGACATAACTTATGGGTGTAAAAGCTCCTGCTGGAGAGGTGCTTGTGGGTCCAGCAACAATAACATCTCCGAAGTTAACTGATGATTAATGTTCCTGCTGGAGAGACATCAGAGTTTTGTCTGGGAGCAGATATGACTCACCATAAAGGAGACAGTTGCGGTCCGTGCAGGTAAGAGCGATGGGGGCCGGGTCGGGCGGAGAGGGGGGTGGGGGTTGACCGGCGATGATGAGGGAAAATTAATTATTTTGTTAATTTTGCCTCTTCTTCCTTCATCAAATTCCCCCCATCACCTGGCCCCACCGCTCTTACCTGCACGGGCTGGGACTGAAAGTAGCACAGAGGGTTAAAATGCATGCTGCAAAGTTTTGCACCAGTTTCAAGATTTTTGTAGAGTTTCTCGTTGCTCAAATGAGTGTCATGCGGTAAACAGGAGCTCACAGCATTTCTGTTTTCTGTGTGAAACAGAGAGGCACCAATTGTAACAAGTACATTTATAATGGAAGTGGGCATCCTATAAATGACAAAGCTAGAAGAGCTTCTCATCTCAGCAGAAAATTACCTACTTACATCTTAGGAACAAAAGTTAGAAACTATGTTTTTTTTTAACCTTATTTCATTAACAAACGATTATGTCTAAGACTGAGTGATGGTATAATCTCCTAGTTGCACTTTCTGGGCCTTATTTATGAGTAGTGTTGCATTGCTGCAACACAGCAGCAATACAACACTTCTCAGTGCGCACTCCTTGCGACACCATCGATGCGTCATATTTACTTTATGACGCATCATGTTGCAAGGAATGACAGATACGTCAGTATTATTGATGTATCTGTTGGCACAAAACTGTCTCATTGCTGGAGTTGTGTCAGAAACGTGACGCAACTCCAGCAACGCAGGGGTGAGGGCTATGATTATAGCACTGCGTCACCCTTACGCCAGCTATGAGGCAGGGGTAAGGATTTGACGCAGTGGCGTCCTAGAAGTAATTCACTGAAATCTTATAGATTTCAATGCGCCACTTCTACGAGGCTTTGTTGTGGGGCAACACCCACCCTGCATACATTAAACCTGACGCAGGTATAATGTAGCACAGGGCTTTATTAAGTGACAAATCTGCCTAGATGCGTCACTTCGTAATAATGGATCAACGTGGCTCATTATTTACACCGCCGCAGCATCACAAAAAGTGAGGCAACGGCAGTGTAAAGGTGACACAAGGGCTCATAAATAAGGCCAGCTAAGTTTTAAAATTTGCTTTTTAGGCTAGTGCACGGTCAGGAATGATCAGATCAGTGAGATTATCTTCTAAGCAGTTGTAGTTCCTGCCTGGCCTCGGCTACTGAGAACTGCAGTCACAAAGTCTGTCTCCGGTTAGTGCCCTTCCATTTCTGGTGCTTTGCAGCAGTTTTAAGAATTTCTTGTTGCTCAAATGGGTGTAATTTCTGATATTTATGTTTCCCTCATCTTCATTGCTTGAGTTTGCTTTTGAGAAAGTGTCACTCATAGTCGTTGAAATGTCACTCATAATTACACTGAAATTATGAAAACGTCAAACATAGCAATCTGAAACCTTGGAAGCTATGTGGAGGGGGGGGGGGGGGGAGAGGTGAGTATTGAATATACCCTTATGAGGTGGGATACTAAATGTTTTTAAGCAGAGACATCTAGTAGTCACTCAGTGGACCTGTAGCCATCCTTTTAGTCCATTGGGATCACCGTGGATGCAAGGTCAGAGGTAGCGCGGTATCAGGACCTCGACCTGGTGCCGTAAAGAAACTGTCTTTGTACACAGGAGACCCAAGGGAGCTGTTGGGTAAAAGGATCGAAGGGATTCAGAGGTGGCAACTAGGATTCAATGTAGTCAAGTGAAGTCATGAATTAGGAGCTGAGGCTCGTTTGAGTGGTAGATGAAAGAGAGGGCTGGAGGCCATCATACTCCGGAGAGAACTTGGACATTACCACAAATCGTGGTGCGGCAGTGGGGTGTGGCTACACATGAAGTAAGGAGAGGAGGGCATTCTCACCCCATACATCCTCTCTACACCACCCTGCAGCCTCATCTACACCACATGAAGCCTCCTCTACACCACCCTGAAGCCTCTTCTACACCATCCTGAAGCCTCCTCTACACCACCCTGAAGCCTCCTCTACACCACCCTGAAGCCTCCTCTACACCACCCTGAAGCCTCCTCTACACCACCCGGAAGCCTCTTCTACACCACCCTGAAGCCTCCTCTACACCACCCTGAAGCCTCTTCTACACCACCCTGAAGCCTCCTCTGCACCACCCTGACGCCTCTTCTGCACCACCCTGAAGCCTCTTGTACACCACCCTGAAGCCTTCTCTAAACCACCCTGAAGCCTCCTCTACACCACCCTGAAGCCTATTCTACACCACCCTGAAGCCTCCTCTGCACCACCCTGAAGCCTCTTCTACACCACCCTGAAGCATCTGCTACACCACCCTGAAGCCTCTTCTGCACCACCCTGAAGCCTCTTCTACACCACATGAAGCCTCCTCTGCACCACCCTGGAGCCTCTTCTACACCACCCTGAAGCCTCCTCTACACCACCCTGAAGCCTCTTCTACACCACACTGAAGCCTCTTCTGCACCACCCTGAAGCCTCTTCTACACCACATGAAGCCTCCTCTGCACCGCCCTGAAGCCTCTTCTACACCACCCTGAAGCCTCTTCTACACCACCCTGAAGCCTCCTCTACACCACACTGAAGCCTCTTCTGCACCACCCTGAAGCCTCCTCTACACCACCCTGAAGCCTCCTCTACACCACCCTGAAGCCTCCTCTACACCACCCTGAAGCCTCTTCTACACCACCATGAAGCCTCTTCTACACCACCCTGAAGCCTCTTCTACATCACCCTGAAGCCTCTTGTACATCACCCTGCTGCCTCTTCTACACCACCCTAAAGCCTCTTGTACACCACCCTGCTGCCTCTTCTACACCACCCTGAAGCCTCTTGTACACCACCCTGAAGCCTCCTCTGCACCACCCTGAAGCCTTTTCTATACCACCCTGAAGCCTCTTCTACACCACCCTGAAGCCTCCTATACACCACACTGGAGCCTCCTCTACACCACATGAAGCCTCCTCTGCACCACCCTTCAGCCTCTTCTACATCACCCTGCTGCCTCTTCTACACCACCCTGAAGCCTCTTGTACACCACCCTGGAGCCTCCTCTGCACCACCCTGAAGCCTCTTCTGCACCACCCGGAAGCCTCTTCTACACCACCCTGGAGCCTCCTCTACACCACATGAAGCCTCCTCTACACCACATGAAGCCTCCTCTGCACCACCCTGAAGCCTCTTCTACACCACAGCCTCCTCTGCACCACCCTGAAGCCTCTTCTACACCACAGCCTCCTCTGCACCACCCTGAAGCCTCTTCTATACCACCCGGAAGCCTCTTCTACACCACCCTGGAGCCTCCTATACACCACACTGGAGCCACCTCTACACCACATGAAGCCTCCTCTGCACCACCCTTCAGCCTCTTCTACATCACCCTGCTGCCTCTTCTACACCACCCTGAAGCCTCTTGTACACCACCCTGGAGCCTCCTCTGCACCACCCTGAAGCCTCTTCTGCACCACCCGGAAGCCTCTTCTACACCACCCTGGAGCCTCCTCTACACCACATGAAGCCTCCTCTACACCACATGAAGCCTCCTCTGCACCACCCTGAAGCCTCTTCTACACCACAGCCTCCTCTGCACCACCCTGAAGCCTCTTCTACACCACAGCCTCCTCTGCACCACCCTGAAGCCTCTTCTATACCACCCAGAAGCCTCTTCTACACCACCCTGGAGCCTCCTCTACACCACATGAAGCCTCCTCTACACCACATGAAGCCTCCTCTGCACCACCCTGAAGCCTCTTCTACACCCCAGCCTCCTCTGCACCACCCTGAAGCCTCTTCTACACCACAGCCTCCTCTGCACCACCCTGAAGCCTCTTCTATACCACCGGAAGCCTCTTCTACACCACCCTGGAGCCTCCTCTGCACCACCCTGAAGCCTCCTCTACACCACATGAAGCCTCCTCTGCACCACCCTGAAGCCTCTTCTACACCACAGCCTCCTCTGCACCACCCTGAAGCCTCTTCTACACTACACTGGAGCCTCTTCTACACCACTCTGAAGCCTCTTCCACACCACCCGGAAGCCTCTTCTACACCACCCTGAAGCCCCCTCTGCACCACCCTGAAGCCTCTTCTTCACCATACTGGAGCCTCTTCTACACCACTCTGAAGCCTCTTCTACACCACCCGGAAGCCTCTTCTACACCACCCTGAAGCCTCTTCTACACCACCCTGAAGCCTCCTCTGCAACACCCTGAAACCTCTTCTACACCATACTGGAGCCTCTTCTACACCACTCTGAAGCCTCTTCTACACCACCCGGAAGCCTCTTCTACACCACCCTGAAGCCTCCTCTGCACCACCCTGAAGCCTCTTCTACACCATACTGGAGCCTCTTCTACACCACTCTGAAGCCTCTTCTACACCACCCTGAAGCCTCTTGCACACCACAGCCTCCTCTGCACCACCCTGAAGCCTCTTCTACACCACAGCCTCCTCTGCACCACCCGGAAGCCTCTTCTACACCACCCTGGAGCCTCCTCTACACCACATGAACCCTCCTCTACACCACATGAAGCCTCCTCTGCACCACCCTGAAGCCTCTTCTACACCACAGCCTCCTCTGCACCACCCTGAAGCCTCTTCTACACCACAGCCTCCTCTGCACCACCCTGAAGCCTCTTCTATACCACCCGGAAGCCTCTTCTACACCACCCTGGAGCCTCCTATACACCACACTGGAGCCACCTCTACACCACATGAAGCCTCCTCTGCACCACCCTTCAGCCTCTTCTACATCACCCTGCTGCCTCTTCTACACCACCCTGAAGCCTCTTGTACACCACCCTGGAGCCTCCTCTGCACCACCCTGAAGCCTCTTCTGCACCACCCGGAAGCCTCTTCTACACCACCCTGGAGCCTCCTCTACACCACATGAAGCCTCCTCTACACCACATGAAGCCTCCTCTGCACCACCCTGAAGCCTCTTCTACACCACAGCCTCCTCTGCACCACCCTGAAGCCTCTTCTACACCACAGCCTCCTCTGCACCACCCTGAAGCCTCTTCTATACCACCCAGAAGCCTCTTCTACACCACCCTGGAGCCTCCTCTACACCACATGAAGCCTCCTCTACACCACATGAAGCCTCCTCTGCACCACCCTGAAGCCTCTTCTACACCCCAGCCTCCTCTGCACCACCCTGAAGCCTCTTCTACACCACAGCCTCCTCTGCACCACCCTGAAGCCTCTTCTATACCACCCGGAAGCCTCTTCTACACCACCCTGGAGCCTCCTCTGCACCACCCTGAAGCCTCTTCTACACCACAGCCTCCTCTGCACCACTCTGAAGCCTCTTCTATACCACCCGGAAGCCTCTTCTACACCACCCTAGAGCCTCCTCTACACCACATGAAGCCTCCTCTACACCACATGAAGCCTCCTCTGCACCACCCTGAAGCCTCTTCTACACCACAGCCTCCTCTGCACCACCCTGAAGCCTCTTCTACACTACACTGGAGCCTCTTCTACACCACTCTGAAGCCTCTTCCACACCACCCTGAAGCCTCTTCTACACCACCCTGAAGCCTCCTCTGCACCACCCTGAAGCCTCTTCTACACCATACTGGAGCCTCTTCTACACCACTCTGAAGCCTCTTCTACACCACCCGGAAGCCTCTTCTACACCACCCTGAAGCCTCCTCTGCACCACCCTGAAGCCTCTTCTACACCATACTGGAGCCTCTTCTACACCACTCTGAAGCCTCTTCTACACCACCCTGAAGCCTCTTGCACACCACAGCCTCCTCTGCACCACCCTGAAGCCTCTTCTACACCACAGCCTCCTCTGCACCACCCTGAAGCCTCTTCTATACCACCGGAAGCCTCTTCTACACCACCCTGGAGCCTCCTCTACACCACATGAAGCCTCCTCTACACCACATGAAGCCTCCTCTGCACCACCCTGAAGCCTCTTCTACACCACAGCCTCCTCTACACCACCCTGAAGCCTCTTCTACACCACACTGGAGCCTCTTCTACACCACCCTGAAGCCTCCTATACACCACACTGGAGCCTCCTCTACACCACATGAAGCCTCCTCTGCACCACCCTGCTGCCTCTTCTACACCACCCTGAAGCCTCTTGTACACCACCCTGGAGCTTCCTCTGCACCACCCTGAAGCCTCTTCTGCACCACCCGGAAGCCTCTTCTACACCACCCTGGAGCCTCCTCTACACCACATGAAGCCTCCTCTGCACCACCCTGAAGCCTCTTCTACACCACAGCCTCCTCTGCACCACCCTGAAGCCTCTTCTACACCACAGCCTCCTCTGCACCACCCTGAAGCCTCTTCTATACCACCCGGAAGCCTCTTCTACACCACCCTGGAGCCTCCTATACACCACACTGGAGCCACCTCTACACCACATGAAGCCTCCTCTGCACCACCCTTCAGCCTCTTCTACATCACCCTGCTGCCTCTTCTACACCACCCTGAAGCCTCTTGTACACCACCCTGGAGCCTCCTCTGCACCACCCTGAAGCCTCTTCTGCACCACCCGGAAGCCTCTTCTACACCACCCTGGAGCCTCCTCTACACCACATGAAGCCTCCTCTACACCACATGAAGCCTCCTCTGCACCACCCTGAAGCCTCTTCTACACCACAGCCTCCTCTGCACCACCCTGAAGCCTCTTCTATACCACCCGGAAGCCTCTTCTACACCACAGCCTCCTCTGCACCACCCTGAAGCCTCTTCTACACCACAGCCTCCTCTGCACCACCCTGAAGCCTCTTCTACACTACACTGGAGCCTCTTCTACACCACCCTGAAGCCTCCTCTACACCACCCTGAAGCCTCTTCTACACCACCATGAAGCCTCTTCTACACCACCCTACAGCCTTTTCCACACCACACTGGAGCCTCCTCTACACCACCCTTCAGCCTCTTCTACATCGCCCTGCTGCCTCTTCTACACCACCCTAAAGCCTCTTGTACACCACCCTGCTGCCTCTTCTACACCACCCTGAAGCCTCTTGTACACCACCCTGGAGCCTCTTCTACACCACCCTGAAGCCTCCTCTGCACCACCCTGAAGCCTTTTCTATACCACCCTGAAGCCTCTTCTACACCACCCTGAAGCCTCCTATACACCACACTGGAGCCTCCTCTACACCACATGAAGCCTCCTCTGCACCACCCTTCAGCCTCTTCTACATCACCCTGCTGCCTCTTCTACACCACCCTGAAGCCTCTTGTACACCACCCTGGAGCCTCTTCTGCACCACCCTGAAGCCTCTTCTGCACCACTCGGAAGCCTCTTCTACACCACCCTGGAGCCTCCTCTACACCACATGAAGCCTCCTCTACACCACATGAAGCCTCCTCTGCACCACCCTGAAGCCTCTTCTACACCACAGCCTCCTCTGCACCACCCTGAAGCCTCTTCTACACCACAGCCTCCTCTGCACCACCCTGAAGCCTCTTCTATACCACCCGGAAGCCTCTTCTACACCACCCTGGAGCCTCCTATACACCACACTGGAGCCACCTCTACACCACATGAAGCCTCCTCTGCACCACCCTTCAGCCTCTTCTACATCACCCTGCTGCCTCTTCTACACCACCCTGAAGCCTCTTGTACACCACCCTGGAGCCTCCTCTGCACCACCCTGGAGCCTCCTCTGCACCACCCTGAAGCCTCTTCTGCACCACCCGGAAGCCTCTTCTACACCACCCTGGAGCCTCCTCTACACCACATGAAGCCTCCTCTACACCACATGAAGCCTCCTCTGCACCACCCTGAAGCCTCTTCTACACCACAGCCTCCTCTGCACCACCCTGAAGCCTCTTCTACACCACAGCCTCCTCTGCACCACCCTGAAGCCTCTTCTATACCACCCAGAAGCCTCTTCTACACCACCCTGGAGCCTCCTCTACACCACATGAAGCCTCCTCTACACCACATGAAGCCTCCTCTGCACCACCCTGAAGCCTCTTCTACACCCCAGCCTCCTCTGCACCACCCTGAAGCCTCTTCTACACCACAGCCTCCTCTGCACCACCCTGAAGCCTCTTCTATACCACCGGAAGCCTCTTCTACACCACCCTGGAGCCTCCTCTGCACCACCCTGAAGCCTCTTCTACACCACAGCCTCCTCTGCACCACTCTGAAGCCTCTTCTATACCACCCGGAAGCCTCTTCTACACCACCCTAGAGCCTCCTCTACACCACATGAAGCCTCCTCTACACCACATGAAGCCTCCTCTGCACCACCCTGAAGCCTCTTCTACACCACAGCCTCCTCTGCACCACCCTGAAGCCTCTTCTACACTACACTGGAGCCTCTTCTACACCACTCTGAAGCCTCTTCCACACCACCCGGAAGCCTCTTCTACACCACCCTGAAGCCCCCTCTGCACCACCCTGAAGCCTCTTCTTCACCATACTGGAGCCTCTTCTACACCACTCTGAAGCCTCTTCTACACCACCCGGAAGCCTCTTCTACACCACCCTGAAGCCTCTTCTACACCACCCTGAAGCCTCCTCTGCACCACCCTGAAGCCTCTTCTACACCATACTGGAGCCTCTTCTACACCACTCTGAAGCCTCTTCTACACCACCCGGAAGCCTCTTCTACACCACCCTGAAGCCTTCTCTGCACCACCCTGAAGCCTCTTCTACACCATACTGGAGCCTCTTCTACACCACTCTGAAGCCTCTTCTACACCACCCTGAAGCCTCTTGCACACCACAGCCTCCTCCGCACCACCCTGAAGCCTCTTCTACACCACAGCCTCCTCTGCACCACCCTGAAGCCTCTTCTATACCACCCGGAAGCCTCTTCTACACCACCCTGGAGCCTCCTCTACACCACATGAACCCTCCTCTACACCACATGAAGCCTCCTCTGCACCACCCTGAAGCCTCTTCTACACCACAGCCTCCTCTGCACCACCCTGAAGCCTCTTCTACACCACAGCCTCCTCTGCACCACCCTGAAGCCTCTTCTACACTACACTGGAGCCTCTTCTACACCACTCTGAAGCCTCTTCCACACCACCCGGAAGCCTCTTCTACACCACCCTGAAGCCCCCTCTGCACCACCCTGAAGCCTCTTCTTCACCATACTGGAGCCTCTTCTACACCACTCTGAAGCCTCTTCTACACCACCCGGAAGCCTCTTCTACACCACCCTGAAGCCTCTTCTACACCACCCTGAAGCCTCCTCTGCACCACCCTGAAGCCTCTTCTACACCATACTGGAGCCTCTTCTACACCACTCTGAAGCCTCTTCTACACCACCCGGAAGCCTCTTCTACACCACCCTGAAGCCTCCTCTGCACCACCCTGAAGCCTCTTCTACACCATACTGGAGCCTCTTCTACACCACTCTGAAGCCTCTTCTACACCACCCTGAAGCCTCTTGCACACCACAGCCTCCTCTGCACCACCCTGAAGCCTCTTCTACACCACAGCCTCCTCTGCACCACCCTGAAGCCTCTTCTATACCACCCGGAAGCCTCTTCTACACCACCCTGGAGCCTCCTCTACACCACATGAACCCTCCTCTACACCACATGAAGCCTCCTCTGCACCACCCTGAAGCCTCTTCTACACCACAGCCTCCTCTGCACCACCCTGAAGCCTCTTCTACACCACAGCCTCCTCTGCACCACCCTGAAGCCTCTTCTGCACCACCCGAAAGCCTCTTCTACACCACCCTGGAGCCTCCTCTACACCACATGAAGCCTCCTCTGCACCACCCTGAAGCCTCTTCTACACCACAGCCTCCTCTGCACCACCCTGAAGCCTCTTCTATACCACCCGGAAGCCTCTTCTACACCACAGCCTCCTCTGCACCACCCTGAAGCCTCTTCTACACCACAGCCTCCTCTGCACCACCCTGAAGCCTCTTCTACACTACACTGGAGCCTCTTCTACACCACCCTGAAGCCTCCTCTACACCACCCTGAAGCCTCTTCTACACCACCATGAAGCCTCTTCTACACCACCCTACAGCCTTTTCCACACCACACTGGAGCCTCCTCTACACCACCCTTCAGCCTCTTCTACATCACCCTGCTGCCTCTTCTACACCACCCTAAAGCCTCTTGTACACCACCCTGCTGCCTCTTCTACACCACCCTGAAGCCTCTTGTACACCACCCTGGAGCCTCTTGTACACCACCCTGGAGCCTCTTCTACACCACCCTGAAGCCTCCTCTGCACCACCCTGAAGCCTTTTCTATACCACCCTGAAGCCTCTTCTACACCACCCTGAAGCCTCCTATACACCACACTGGAGCCTCCTCTACACCACATGAAGCCTCCTCTGCACCACCCTTCAGCCTCTTCTACATCACCCTGCTGCCTCTTCTACACCACCCTGAAGCCTCTTGTACACCACCCTGGAGCCTCCTCTGCACCACCCTGAAGCCTCTTCTGCACCACCCGGAAGCCTCTTCTACACCACCCTGGAGCCTCCTCTACACCACATGAAGCCTCCTCTACACCACATGAAGCCTCCTCTGCACCACCCTGAAGCCTCTTCTACACCACAGCCTCCTCTGCACCACCCTGAAGCCTCTTCTACACCACAGCCTCCTCTGCACCACCCTGAAGCCTCTTCTATACCACCCGGAAGCCTCTTCTACACCACCCTGGAGCCTCCTATACACCACACTGGAGCCACCTCTACACCACATGAAGCCTCCTCTGCACCACCCTTCAGCCTCTTCTACATCACCCTGCTGCCTCTTCTACACCACCCTGAAGCCTCTTGTACACCACCCTGGAGCCTCCTCTGCACCACCCTGAAGCCTCTTCTGCACCACCCGGAAGCCTCTTCTACACCACCCTGGAGCCTCCTCTACACCACATGAAGCCTCCTCTACACCACATGAAGCCTCCTCTGCACCACCCTGAAGCCTCTTCTACACCACAGCCTCCTCTGCACCACCCTGAAGCCTCTTCTACACCACAGCCTCCTCTGCACCACCCTGAAGCCTCTTCTATACCACCCAGAAGCCTCTTCTACACCACCCTGGAGCCTCCTCTACACCACATGAAGCCTCCTCTACACCACATGAAGCCTCCTCTGCACCACCCTGAAGCCTCTTCTACACCCCAGCCTCCTCTGCACCACCCTGAAGCCTCTTCTACACCACAGCCTCCTCTGCACCACCCTGAAGCCTCTTCTATACCACCGGAAGCCTCTTCTACACCACCCTGGAGCCTCCTCTGCACCACCCTGAAGCCTCTTCTACACCACAGCCTCCTCTGCACCACTCTGAAGCCTCTTCTATACCACCCGGAAGCCTCTTCTACACCACCCTAGAGCCTCCTCTACACCACATGAAGCCTCCTCTACACCACATGAAGCCTCCTCTGCACCACCCTGAAGCCTCTTCTACACCACAGCCTCCTCTGCACCACCCTGAAGCCTCTTCTACACTACACTGGAGCCTCTTCTACACCACTCTGAAGCCTCTTCCACACCACCCGGAAGCCTCTTCTACACCACCCTGAAGCCCCCTCTGCACCACCCTGAAGCCTCTTCTTCACCATACTGGAGCCTCTTCTACACCACTCTGAAGCCTCTTCTACACCA
Organism: Lissotriton vulgaris; assembly: GCF_964263255.1. Classification (NCBI taxonomy): domain Eukaryota; kingdom Metazoa; phylum Chordata; class Amphibia; order Caudata; family Salamandridae; genus Lissotriton; species Lissotriton vulgaris. Next base: position 35,955,321 of record NC_141698.1, on the reverse strand, counting down.
CCCGGAAGCCTCTTCTACACCACCCTGAAGCCTCTTCTACACCACCCTGAAGCCTCCTCTGCACCACCCTGAAGCCTCTTCTACACCATACTGGAGCCTCTTCTACACCACTCTGAAGCCTCTTCTACACCACCCGGAAGCCTCTTCTACACCACCCTGAAGCCTCCTCTGCACCACCCTGAAGCCTCCTCTGCACCACCCTGAAGCCTCTTCTACACCATACTGGAGCCTCTTCTACACCACTCTGAAGCCTCTTCTACACCACCCTGAAGCCTCTTGCACACCACAGCCTCCTCTGCACCTTCCTGAAGCCTCTTCTACACCACAGCCTCCTCTGCACCACCCTGAAGCCTCTTCTATACCACCCGGAAGCCTCTTCTACACCACCCTGGAGCCTCCTCTACACCACATGAACCCTCCTCTACACCACATGAAGCCTCCTCTGCACCACCCTGAAGCCTCTTCTACACCACAGCCTCCTCTGCACCACCCTGAAGCCTCTTCTACACCACAGCCTCCTCTGCACCACCCTGAAGCCTCTTCTATACCACCCGGAAGCCTCTTCTACACCACCCTGGAGCCTCCTATACACCACACTGGAGCCACCTCTACACCACATGAAGCCTCCTCTGCACCACCCTTCAGCCTCTTCTACATCACCCTGCTGCCTCTTCTACACCACCCTGAAGCCTCTTGTACACCACCCTGGAGCCTCCTCTGCACCACCCTGAAGCCTCTTCTGCACCACCCGGAAGCCTCTTCTACACCACCCTGGAGCCTCCTCTACACCACATGAAGCCTCCTCTACACCACATGAAGCCTCCTCTGCACCACCCTGAAGCCTCTTCTACACCACAGCCTCCTCTGCACCACCCTGAAGCCTCTTCTACACCACAGCCTCCTCTGCACCACCCTGAAGCCTCTTCTATACCACCCAGAAGCCTCTTCTACACCACCCTGGAGCCTCCTCTACACCACATGAAGCCTCCTCTACACCACATGAAGCCTCCTCTGCACCACCCTGAAGCCTCTTCTACACCCCAGCCTCCTCTGCACCACCCTGAAGCCTCTTCTACACCACAGCCTCCTCTGCACCACCCTGAAGCCTCTTCTATACCACCCGGAAGCCTCTTCTACACCACCCTGGAGCCTCCTCTGCACCACCCTGAAGCCTCTTCTACACCACAGCCTCCTCTGCACCACTCTGAAGCCTCTTCTATACCACCCGGAAGCCTCTTCTACACCACCCTAGAGCCTCCTCTACACCACATGAAGCCTCCTCTACACCACATGAAGCCTCCTCTGCACCACCCTGAAGCCTCTTCTACACCCCAGCCTCCTCTGCACCACCCTGAAGCCTCTTCTACACTACACTGGAGCCTCTTCTACACCACTCTGAAGCCTCTTCCACACCACCCTGAAGCCTCTTCTACACCACCCTGAAGCCTCCTCTGCACCACCCTGAAGCCTCTTCTACACCATACTGGAGCCTCTTCTACACCACTCTGAAGCCTCTTCTACACCACCCGGAAGCCTCTTCTACACCACCCTGAAGCCTCCTCTGCACCACCCTGAAGCCTCTTCTACACCATACTGGAGCCTCTTCTACACCACTCTGAAGCCTCTTCTACACCACCCTGAAGCCTCTTGCACACCACAGCCTCCTCTGCACCACCCTGAAGCCTCTTCTACACCACAGCCTCCTCTGCACCACCCTGAAGCCTCTTCTATACCACCCGGAAGCCTCTTCTACACCACCCTGGAGCCTCCTCTACACCACATGAAGCCTCCTCTACACCACATGAAGCCTCCTCTGCACCACCCTGAAGCCTCTTCTACACCACAGCCTCCTCTACACCACCCTGAAGCCTCTTCTACACCACACTGGAGCCTCTTCTACACCACCCTGAAGCCTCCTATACACCACACTGGAGCCTCCTCTACACCACATGAAGCCTCCTCTGCACCACCCTGCTGCCTCTTCTACACCACCCTGAAGCCTCTTGTACACCACCCTGGAGCCTCCTCTGCACCACCCTGAAGCCTCTTCTGCACCACCCGGAAGCCTCTTCTACACCACCCTGGAGCCTCCTCTACACCACATGAAGCCTCCTCTGCACCACCCTGAAGCCTCTTCTACACCACAGCCTCCTCTGCACCACCCTGAAGCCTCTTCTACACCACAGCCTCCTCTGCACCATCCTGAAGCCTCTTCTATACCACCCGGAAGCCTCTTCTACACCACCCTGGAGCCTCCTATACACCACACTGGAGCCACCTCTACACCACATGAAGCCTCCTCTGCACCACCCTTCAGCCTCTTCTACATCACCCTGCTGCCTCTTCTACACCACCCTGAAGCCTCTTGTACACCACCCTGGAGCCTCCTCTGCACCACCCTGAAGCCTCTTCTGCACCACCCGGAAGCCTCTTCTACACCACCCTGGAGCCTCCTCTACACCACATGAAGCCTCCTCTACACCACATGAAGCCTCCTCTGCACCACCCTGAAGCCTCTTCTACACCACAGCCTCCTCTGCACCACCCTGAAGCCTCTTCTATACCACCCGGAAGCCTCTTCTACACCACCCTGGAGCCTCCTCTACACCACATGAAGCCTCCTCTACACCACATGAAGCCTCCTCTGCACCACCCTGAAGCCTCTTCTACACCCCAGCCTCCTCTGCACCACCCTGAAGCCTCTTCTACACCACAGCCTCCTCTGCACCACCCTGAAGCCTCTTCTATACCACCCGGAAGCCTCTTCTACACCACCCTGGAGCCTCCTCTGCACCACCCTGAAGCCTCTTCTACACCACAGCCTCCTCTGCACCACCCTGAAGCCTCTTCTACACCACAGCCTCCTCTGCACCACTCTGAAACCTCTTCTATACCACACGGAAGCCTCTTCTACACCACCCTAGAGCCTCCTCTACACCACATGAAGCCTCCTCTACACCACATGAAGCCTCCTCTGCACCACCCTGAAGCCTCTTCTACACCACAGCCTCCTCTGCACCACCCTGAAGCCTCTTCTACACTACACTGGAGCCTCTTCTACACCACCCGGAAGCCTCTTCTACACCACCCTGAAGCCTCCTCTGCACCACCCTGAAGCGCTCTTCTACACCATACTGGAGCCTCTTCTACACCACTCTGAAGCCTCTTCTACACCATACTGGAGCCTCTTCTACACCACTCTGAAGCCTCTTCTACACCACTCTGAAGCCTCTTCTACACCACCCGGAAGCCTCTTCTACACCACCCTGAAGCCTCTTCTACACCACCCTGAAGCCTCCTCTGCACCACCCTGAAGCCTCTTCTACACCATACTGGAGCCTCTTCTACACCACTCTGAAGCCTCTTCTACACCACTCTGAAGCCTCTTCTACACCACCCTGAAGCCTCTTGCACACCACCCTGAGCCTCTTGCACACCACCCTGAGCCTCTTGCACACCACCCTGAAGCCTCTTGCACACCACAGCCTCCTCTGCACCACCCTGAAGCCTCTTCTACACCACAGCCTCCTCTGCACCACCCTGAAGCCTCTTCTATACCACCCTGAAGCCTCTTGCACACCACAGCCTCCTCTGCACCACCCTGAAGCCTCTTCTACACCACAGCCTCCTCTGCACCACCCTGAAGCCTCTTCTACACCACCCTGAAGCCTCTTGCACACCACAGCCTCCTCTGCACCACCCTGAAGCCTCTTCTACACCACAGCCTCCTCTGCACCACCCTGAAGCCTCTTCTACACCACCCTGAAGCCTCTTGCACACCACAGCCTCCTCTGCACCACCCTGAAGCCTCTTCTACACCACAGCCTCCTCTGCACCACCCTGAAGCCTCTTCTATACCACCCGGAAGCCTCTTCTACACCACCCTGGAGCCTCCTCTACACCACATGAAGCCTCCTCTACACCACATGAAGCCTCCTCTGCACCACCCTGAAGCCTCTTCTACACCACAGCCTCCTCTACACCACCCTGAAGCATCTTCTACACCACACTGGAGCCTCTTCTACACCACCCTGAAGCCTCCTCTGCACCACCCTGAAGCCTCTTCTACACCACACTGGAGCCTCTTCTACACCACTCTGAAGCCTCTTCTACACCACCCTGAAGCCTCTTGCACACCACCCTGAGCCTCTTGCACACCACCCTGAGCCTCTTGCACACCACCCTGAGCCTCTTGTACACCACCCTGAGCCTCTTGCACACCACCCTGAGCCTCTTGCACACCACCCTGAGCCTCTTGCACACCACCCTGAGCCTCTTGCACACCACCCTGAGCCTCTTGTACACCACCCTGAAGCCTCTTGTACACCACCCTGAGCCTCTTGTACACCACCCTGAAGTCTCTTCTACGCCACCCTAGAGCCTCTTGTACACCACCCTGAAGCCCCTTCTACAGCATCCTGAAGCTTTTCTTTTTTTCCCTGAGGTCTCTCCTCCACCCTCTGCAGCCTCTCTTCAAACACCCTGAACCTTCTCTTCCATAACACTGCATCCTATTTCTCCATCACTCTGAACCCTCTCCGCTATAGCCCTGCATCCTCTCCAGCATCACCCTGCAGCTCCTCCCTGATCACCCTAAGCCCACTTGTCCACCACTATGAGCCTGTACGTCATCACTCTGCAGCCTCTCCTTCATCACCGAACAGTTCTGTTCTTCATGCTGAGTCCCCTTCTTCCACCTCCGAGGCCTCTCCTCCACCAACCCAAAGGCTCTCCTCCACATCCAGGCATCTTCCTTTCCATCATCCTGAATCCCTCTCCTCATCCTCCCAGGAGCATCATGTCTGTCTTGCTATGCCCTCTGCTCCACCATTGCACCCTAAAGCTTGTTTACCACATGTCAGAAGACCCTCTACCCTCTCCCTCCTGTTTTTGGCAGATGATCTATCACTTCCCTGCTCTGAGGTCCCAAGTAATGAAGAGCAGGGTAGATTTGGCATGCCCGTGTATTATAAGAAATATGGTATTCTTTACTATATGTGAAAAGGATATTGCTAGTGAACTTGAGTTTTATAACCTTTTTAATGACCTTGGACTTCAGCCCTGCTCCTGGATATGGTATGGGGTACTTTATCCGACTAATAAGCTACACACACCACTCAAGGTGCAATATAGCCATATATCCCACTGCTTAGAGCTATACCGATTGGTAAAGTCCCTGAATTAAGTTGTCGGCCAGAGCAGTAGGTGAAGGCCTATAACGAGGGAGGGAGCCTTTAACAACTAGTATAGAGTAAAGCAGAAGGGCTATAAGGCTATTAGAACATTCCACCCACCGAGGGTAGAATGTTCTAAATTAAAAAGGGAAAAACAGAAAGACAAGCATTGGAATGTTGACGCAGAAGGCCTGTACCAACCATTATTAGCCATTAAAGGCCTGCTCCTGTACGGATCCCGAGAGGATTGAAATCCCCTCAGGCTCCGTGGGCCTTTGTTCACAGAAAAAGTTGTGAACAACAACACTGTAGTGTTGGATCTCTGGGCCTTTACCAGCCCTGAGAAGCCCAAAGCACTCCATTGTCTTCAATTGAGCTCCCAACATTCCAGTGTTCTAATACCCTTCTTAAAGCCATATGATGTGAGACGGGCTGAAAGGGTGAGGGTGTAGTCTCTCATTCATGTCACTTGCTCAGGAGTGCACATGTGAGTGAGTTTAGCCGGTCCCTGCATGAGAGCCGGCGAGTCTGCTTCTGCAAGAGTCGGAACAGGCTCCATGAATGTAGCTCGCCCTTGCAACACCCACGCTCCGCGCTTGCAAGGATGATGTAGAGGAAGTGCAGGCTTTAATTAATGGAGCAATGCACCCCAGCCCTAGCAGGACCCTCTCCACACCAGAGTGGGGCAACGGATTGCATCCTTCTGCCCACGCGGTAAATAATGTCCGGTGTGCTAATTAATCACAGAGCGGGGACCACTTAGCGTCCATTAGTTTCTCCAGCTCCTGCTCTCAAGGGGTCGGCGAGATCATCTCACCACTCTCACTGTTGAAGAGACGACCTCTCTAGAGAGGTCCCACGGGAGCCCTGAGCACCAGGGGAGCCAAGATGGAGCTTTCAGCACTGCCTTCTCAGGGAGGATGGGAGTTCTCCCAATGGCGTAAGGGGGGAAGGATGCAGCAGGGCTTAATTTGTAAAAAAAGAAGTACCATGGCACTCGTCAGGAGGCCACAACAGCATGCATTGCCCATTGCCCCTGCCAGCACAACCCCACACCTAAAAGTGTGACAGTGCAGACTATCCCAGACCACTAAAAGCTGAAGGAATAGCAGGTATTTATCGTTTTTAATGAATATTAAATTATTAAATAACTGCTGTTTTGCTCTTTTCAAAAGTAGCAAACAGTGCCCCCATGTGGCCGACTGCCATAAGAGCCGGTGTTGACTTCTAAGTGCTGGTGCTGAGAACCTGAAACCACTGGCACAAATTGAGCACCAGGTTGCTTGCCTAGTAATCACGGTACTGTGAGGCCAGAGGTTTGATCTCCACAGCAGCTCTTGTAAGCTTTGAGTGACTGAGGGGTGCCAAGACTGCTTTTGGGCCACTTGGGGATCCCTCCCCTGTGACCGTGACACTGCCCAAGTGTATAGGTGCCTGCCAATCACTTGTTTCTTACATTGCATCCAGATGGGTATGTTCAGTGTGGACCCAGAGTTGAACTGACTTTAGAAGGTGCTCATGGTTTGTGCAATTGTATGGACTCGGATGAATTGCTTTCTCCAGTAACAGTTCTTTACTCAGTCGAGGACGGCATGACTCGCGGGTGAGGGTGCGGGGATCGCGCAGGGAGTGGGTCATGCTGGGAGTGGGGGGTCTTAATTTAATAAAATAATACTAAAATTAAAACTAAAAGTTACTGTTAGACTTGACATCTTTTGGCGTGTTTCCCCTGAGTTTTTGCTTTCTGCCTCCCGGTTTTGACTCTGTTTTTGCTGGTGTAGTGTTTCTGCACACTTTTCTCACTGCTGATCATTGGTAAAGTGCATGTGCTCCTGTGGTAAATTGTGTTATGGATTGGTTTTTCCAGGATTGGGTATTTGATTTACTTGTTAGTCCCTAGTAAAGTGCACTGAGTGTGCCAGAGCCTGGAAATCAAATGCTACTAGTGGGTCTGCAGCACTGACTGTGCCACCCATGTGAGTAGCCCTAAAAAGGTAACTCAGACCTGCCATTGCAGAGTCTGCATGCAGTTTGTAACTGCCATGTCGACTTGGCAAGTGCACCCACTTGCCAGGCCCTAAACTTTCATTTTTCTACATGTCAGACACCCCTAAGGTAGGCCCAAGGTACCTCTGTGGGCAGGGTGCAGTGTATGTGAAAGGTAGAACATGCCCTGGTGTGTGTGGCATGTCCTGATGGTGAATTACAGCCCATTTCGTTTTTCACTATGGCAAGGCTACCTGTTCCCCATAGGACAGAATGGGAAGTTTGTTTATACCATCTTATAAACATAACTGGCCCGGGGGACTAGGTGGGAAAATAAAGTTTTGTATGCCTGAACTCAGAATCTAAAGATGCATCTTTTAATGAAGGTGATTTTTACATTCTGTGTTTGAAAATACCACTTTTAGAAAGTAGGTATTTCTTGCTCAGTCCTCCTGTATGCCTCTGCTGGAATGTGGATTGCCTGTCGGAGTTTTGGATGACAGAAGGCTGGGGAGCAGGAGTGACTGCAGATAGTCTAGGTAGGATCAGGAAAGGGCTGAATAGACATGGGCTGCAATGGGGGAAGGGGGAGGAGATTTCCTTGCACCTCAAAGGACCTGGTCTGCCTCTGACAATGCTGTCTTCACCTCCTGCCAGGAAATCACACCAAAGAAGGCAGAACTGGTTCTGGCTGAGCACAGACACTCTCTGCCTAAGAGATCAAAGGATTTTGGGATATAAATATTGGGGCCCAGACCCATGAACTTTAGAACTCTTATGAATTAAGAAGACCGCCGAAAAGAAGAGCTGGAGAAGCTGTGAGGTGGGACTATCCCTTTGCTGTGCGCTTCGCTGTGTTGGCCTGCAGTGGCTGCTTCTGTCTTGGGCAGTGAAAGGACTGGACTGAACTTTCTGCAATCTACTTTTGTGAGCTTCTCCAAGGATTGAGGTAGAGCTTGCCCCCTGTTCAAGAAGTCTCAGGAACAGCAAAGACTTCAAGCTCTTCTGCCCTCAGCACTGGGGACTGTATGTTTTGTGCTGCAACAGAAGAAAAGCATCTCAACATCGTCTACGATGCCGCTACCGACTCCATGTCCTGAAGGCACCGCAGAGGGCACTGACCCAATGCCACACTGCGACCCTGGTCTCACCAACGGCACCTGCTGACGCCGCCACCGAGCTGCTGCTCGCACCGTGACCTGTGGGCACAACACTCCGCACCGCCTCGCTGCACGATGATGCCTTGGCACCGCAGAGGGCACCGCCTCAATGCCGCACCGCGTCCCTGGTCTCTCTGACGACACCTGCTGATGCCGCCACCGAGCCACTGCTCGCACCGGGACCTGTGGGCACTGCACTCCGCACCGCTTCACTGCACGACGACACCTTGGCACCACAGAGGAAACCGCTGCAATGCGACCCTGGTCTCGCCGACGATGCCTGTTGATGCCGCCACTGAGCCGTTACTCGTACCGTGACCTGTGGACACCGCACTCCACACCACCTCGCTTCATGACAATGCCCTGGTATCCCTGACGGCGATGCTCCATATCGAAATTGACGCCGCTGCTTGCACCGTGGTATGAGGGCCCCACTCGTAAAGTTACACAACGCAACGCCCTCATCACGCACCGCAGCTTTGGCCTACCGATGCCAGCGCTATCGACCCCAGTTTGTCAGCCGATGCCAACGCTTCAGCAATGATGACGCAGCTGCTTGCACCATGACCTGCAAGCACTGTGACGAGCACCGCCTTCATCTCGCATGCGACCTTGGTCTCACTGATGACGCCATCTGACGCCGTCACCGATCTGCTGCTCGCACCGTGACCTGAGGGTACCGCACGCCGCACCGCTGCACTTGACGAGGAGATTGACCTGCAATGCACGTGACTTCGAGGGCCCGACAACTCCTGCACCGACCTCCGGAACCGACGCCTGCGGACGCCGTGTTTTTAGAAGCTCAACATGAGGTCATTGATGCCCTTCATTTTTAAAGGGTCTGTTTGTGGGTCTTCTCCACACCTTAGCTGGCCCGCGACGCCGTGGTCAGCAAGAACTGTTTGGATTTGTTTGCTCACGACGCCGCGATAGCCCCGAACGGAGCTATCGACATCAAGGAACTATTTTTAAAGCTTATTTTGACAAGTGAAGATTTTGAAGTACTGTATTGTGGATTTTTATCGTTTTTGGTATTGTCTTAAGTATATAAAAATATTGGATATTTTTCTAAACTGGTGTGGTGTCCTTTTATACTTACACTATATTACTGTTGGTTATGTGCAAATGCTTTGCACACTGCCTCTAAGGTAAGCCTGACTGCTTGCGCCAAGCTACCAAGGGGGTAAGCAGGGGTTATTTTAGGAGTGTAACTCCCTTTTCCTGACTAGGAAGAAGGGTCCCTATTTGGACAAAGGTGCAAACCCTTGCCAACTAGAGACCCCCATTTCTAACACTTACCTTCTCTTCCGGTCCCGCGTCTCCTCTCTTTGCTCACAGGAAGCAGAAGCAGGCAGCGTCCTTCTCCTCCCCTAAGCTAATGGCAGCGTTGTAATTGGCTGGGATGTTGACCATACAGGCGTCTATTGGGAGGACGTTTTCTCCTTGCAGGCTGCATGCAGCCTACATGGAGAAAACATGAGAGTGTCCATGACTGGTTTGGTTGGCCCTGGGGCCCACCAAACAGTCAGTGCCCACAACATTAGGCAAGCCACTCCTCCCCGACCCGCCCACCCGCCTGTCCCCAACCAAACTCTTCTTCTGCTTTCTCGCAGTGAGAGAAGTAGAAACATAAAATTGTATTTGTACCATTTTATGTTTATGAAACAAGGCCCAAAGAGGGCAGAATGGCAGAAGACAGTACCAGAAACAAGCGAAGACCGCACGGAATGTAAATCCGAATGTAAATATGCACGAGTACAAGCAACATGAAGTGAAAGGAGCAAAGGGCCAATAACAACAGCAAACACTGGCAAGTGCAAGGGATACACCGGAAACAAGCACCAGCCCGCACAAAACCTTGAATACAACAAACACAAGCAAATGCGGATCCCGAACGGAACAAACACGAGCAAAGGCAAGTACCAAAGTAAACTTCAGAACCATGGGAAGACAAATAATTAAAGGTAGAAGAAGCGAAAGTGGGAACTTGCAGAGCCACGAGTCACGCCTGGTGCAGCTGAATGGTGGCCAGCTGACCTCAGGAGATCCAAGCCTAACTCACTGAAGCATAACGAGACAGTCGTGCCAGGGCTGGACAACATACAATAGTCACCCGAGCGCAGCGAATCGGACCAAAACCAAAGGAAACGACCAAACAAAGATTATCGGCCGAGGGGGGGGTCAGCAAAAGAAGGCAGGAAGACAAGGGAACAGTCCTGTGACATTATTAGACATTTCACCATCATGTCGGTGAGAGAAGAAACACACACATCCAAACCCTGCATTGAAATACCACCCCCAGTGACGCAGACCAACAATCAGAGTTTGGGTCACCAATGGAACAGGTGGCTGGAATCACTGGATGACTTTCTTGAAACAACCGGTGAGCGAAGAGACGGAAATCGTCTACTATTGCTACGTCAGCTTGTAGGTCACGAAGGCCGATCCTTAATCAGAACATTTTCAGCAAAAGACACAGAGACATATGGAAAACTCAAAGAGACGCTACGCGCTCATTTCGACACAAAGGATGACGTGGATTATGAACGCATCGCCTTCAACGCGGCACGGCAGGAACCCGGAGAATCATTACCAAACTTCATAACAAGGCTACAAAGTCTAGTGCACCACTGCCATTTCAACACATTTACAGATGAGGAAGCAGTTCGACTCCGGGTAATTGAAGGTTGCTCAAAACCTGAAACAAAACGCAAGATCCTTCAAGGGCAGTTCTCGCTACAAGAAATCATCAGGAGAGCTGACGTTGGAGAGCGAGTTAAAGCAAGACAATCGGCAAAAGAACTGCACCCGAATGCAAGTCACGAAGATAAAGGAATGGAGACGTCTCTCATGTCTGTGGAAAAAGCCCAAGTAACAAATAAAACCAGAAAGATAGAGGGCGAAGGCAGAATAGAGACAAGACAGCGGAAGAAACCAAGCGACGTGAAACACCCTGAGTTAACAATACAAAAGGCAGTGAAGGATGATTACGACAGCCTCACTGATACGTCTTCATTGAATCATTCAACAGACATCACAAACTATTCGGATGAAGCATCAAGTGAGACAGACCACACAAAGGAGACAGATGACAGTCTGCTCAATAGGTATGTGGAAAGGATCAAATACAGACGAGTGGACAAGTCACGCCAACTCCAGACACCGGTATACGAACACACTCGAGCAACCCACTGCCCATCAAATGTTGTAGACACTTCTGAAGAAGCACCAAGCAGGAAGACACATTACACAAGTGTCACTGCCGTTAGTGCACCCAACAAACGAGAAGAAGAAACAAATCACATGAGGCGTGGTAAGCCACTCAGGCACCGGAAAGGGATAGGCATGTGCACTAAAGACATCCACGACAATGAGAAAACTGGGGAGAGACAGTTAATGTCATGTGAGAGAGACAGTGACCAAATGCTCCACGACCAGACCAAAGAAATAAATGCGTGGCTAGCAAATAACCTATCCACAGCAATAACACAAAAGATACCTCAAAAGCTACACTCACAAAAATGTCTTACAGATGACTCTGACTCCAGGAGCATGTCATCACAGACTACCAGCTCAAGAAATGTATCAGTCAAAACGCTCTCAAAGAAACGTTCTCAGAGGAAATCGGCAAAAGGCTCCTCCAATTCAGAAAACATGTCTGTACGGTCATTCCGGTCAACCGAGTCAAGGTCCTTACAATGCTCATGGCACCAATCACCAAAATGCACACTAGAATCAGAGAACATTCTTCCCGCCCAGAGCAGCATATCTCACCCCAATGACTCAGAATATTTGATCACCCCAAAATACAACACGTCATGTCAGTCACAATTATTTCAAGACATACAAAATATATCGGCACCCCTGAAGGGGTCAGCGAGGCTGACTCAACGCGCTTGCAAAAGGAAACCAGATATACGGGACAGCACCCACCAAGTGAGAAAGGACTATCCTGCCACTCAGCAAGGAAGGCAAAATGGGTGGATAAGGAAGAAACATACACATGCCCGGATGATTAAAGAGTCCACTAGTCCCGAATGCGAATGGAAGTGGGTCAGACAAACAGGGTAAACAAATGAGTCCCAAGACCAAACCGAGCCACCCATGTCAGATAGTGCCTTACTGCCTGGTATGCACGAGGACATTGCTGCCCCCGACCGGAAGAGACAAAAGGAAGCAAAACTCATGCAGATGTTCGAAAGAGAACTAGAACACCGTCCACTCTTGAAGGAGATCGAGCGTCAGTCGAACGAGGGCTACCAAGAAAGACAGATTGCCATCATCAGGCTGAGCTCTCAACTGTCACTTCACAAAATGTTATGTTATGTTAGTGCTATTTGTATTGCGCACGGCTGCTCCAGCGAAGGAGCGTCCCGGCGCACCGACAAGGTGGCGAACACAACACAACTGGGGAACAGAAATAATTATTAAGAAAATGGGGAGTGAAGGATTTAACAAAGCTCAGAAAATAAATGAGTTTTAGCGGCCTTGCGGAAGGAGAGCAGGTCACCAAAGGTCCGGAGTTTCAAAGGGAGAGCGTTCCAGAGTGCGGCTGCCCGCACCTTAAAAGAGCGACCCCCAACCCGACTGAGTTTGAACCGAGGGGCTACCGCTAATTCTTGGTCTAGCGAGCGCAGAGTGCGGCCCGGGATGTAAGGGCGCAAGAGTTGGTGCCGTAAGGGAGGTGATAGGCCTTTCAGAATTTTGAAGGAAAGGCACAAAACTTTAAAGTGGATCCGCTGCCTAACGGGTAACCAATGCAAGGCTCGCAAAGATGGACCGGCCGAGCAAAACCTAGGAAGACCTACGATCGCTCTGGCCGCAGCATTCTGCACTCTTTGAAGTCGGGTTAACTCAGCCTGGTTTAATCCTATAAAAAGGGAGCTGGCATAGTCCAACCGCGCCAAAACCGTTGCTTGCACCACCAATTGACGAGTTGCGGCATCGAAGTATTTAAGGGCAGGGCGCAGATTGCGCAGGATGCCGAAGCAGCAAGCCGCCGTCCTTTTGGTGTGGCCAACGAAGTTGAGGGAAGGGTCCAGCCAAACACCAAGGTTTTTGATCTCCGCAACCGGAGTGGGGGTCGGCCCCAGCTCAGAGGGCCACCAAGTATCTCCCCATAGGTCCGTCCGCTTCCCGAAGATCATCACCTCCATTTTTTGGGAGTTTAGTTGGAGACAGTTGGACGTCATCCAACCAGCCACCGCCCTGAGTCCTTCTCTGAATCTTGGGGCATCCACCCCAGAGTCCCCGCTGATCGTGACCGCTAGCTGGGTGTCATCTGCGTACGACACCATGGTCATACCACAGAGCTTCACAACCTCAGCCAGCGGCCTCACGTAGATGTTAAACAACGTGGGGCTCAGTGAGGAACCCTGTGGGACCCCAAGAGACAGAGGATGACAATTGGACTGGTAGGGCGGGGACGCCACACAGAAGGAACGATCCCTGAGAAACGAACGGAACCACTGGTGTGCAGTGCCGATCACCCCTATCTCCTCAAGACGTTGCAGGAGAATGTCATGGGAGACCGTGTCAAAGGCGGCGCTTAGGTCTAACAAAACAAGCGCCGCCGTTTGACCTGCATCCAGAACTACCCGAAGGTGCTCGACCATAGATAACAGTGCTGTCTCCGTACTGTGGCCAGCCCGAAAACCATTCTGGGTGTCGTCCAGAATGTTGGCACGCGACAGATGACCAGTGAGGGCCTCCGCGAGTTTGGCTGGCCACGGGAGAAGCGAAATCGGGCGGTAGTTCTCCGATTTTGTAGGGTCGAGAGATGGTTTTTTCAAAATGGGCATTACTACAGCATGCTTCCATTTCAAAGGCACCTGGCCTGATGATAGCGACGTGTTGATTAAGTCGCAAACCGGGCGAGCAAAAACCTGGTCTCTGAACATAGGTGGCCAAGGCCGTGTAAGACTCCAAAGAGAGAGAGGGGAGAGAGTCTAGCACCACCTGATCTAACCGGATGGGAGGCCCCATACTGGTTTGTGCAGTGGAGGAGGGGAAGGCCCTATATATGGTCTGGACCTTCTCCAGGAAGAAAGCCGCCAGCGCTTCACAATGAGTATTGGAGCTGATGGAGTTACCGGCCGGCTTCCTTGCCACAAGGTCTTTAAGGGCCTTAAAGATGGTTTTAACAGGATTCCCACTATTGCGAAACTCCAGAGCGTAGTATTCAGCCCGGGTTCTACAAACCGCGCGGTGATAAGACTTGACCGCAGCCATATACAAGGTTTTTTTGCTGCTGTCATACCTCTTCCTCCAGTCTCTGTCTGCACGTCTGCAGACACTTTTCAGAGCCCTCAGATTGCCATCATACCAGGGACTGGGGGCGCGGGAGCCACACTTACTGGAAACCATCGGGATAAGGGAGTCGAGGGCCCTGGTTACCCATCCGCAGAAATGGTCATAACCAGACTCCACGTTCTCCACTGCACCCAGTGGGTCGTCAGTGAGAAGGCAGTGGAGATCTTCCGCCTTTAATTTGCTCCAGCGCCGTCTGGGCATGGCTCGCAGTGGCACCTTAAGTGGGGCTTCATCAAGAGGACAGTGAATGGTCACGAGTGAGTGGTCTGACCAGGTCAGTGGGAGGGGGGGCACTATAACCCCTTCTAAGTTAGAAAAAAAGGGGTCCAGAGTGTGGCCACCACTATGAGTGGGGTCCGAGACCAGCTGGAACAATTGAAGGGCCTCAAGGTCCGCCACCATCCCTCCCACAGAAGAAAGACACAAAGTGTCAAAATGGAGATTCAAGTCACCAATGATAGAAAAATTGGCAGACCCTACTGCTAGTGAACTAACCGCCTCAGGGAGAGCCTCTCGAAATGCCACTGAGCTACCAGGTGGACGGTAAATCAGCAATCCTGACAAGGTAAAATGCGGAGTAACCGCAACCTTGAACAGGGCGCTTTCGCAGCCCGTGATGTTCTGCACACTCCAGGCGCAAGAATAGCAACAGATTTAAGAGCGACGCCACCCCCTCTCGAAGAGCGGTTGAGCGTGTAGATGGAATACTCAACGGGGAACGCCAGATTCAATACCGTAGAATCGGTGTCTTGCAGCCATGTCTCTGTCAGACAAAAGATGTCAGGGGGGTCATTGTCCACAAAATCAGCAATATCCTGATAATGCTTGACCGCCGATCTGACGTTTAAATTCCAGATGGTGAGATGTCGCGAAGAGACCTTACTGCTTATGGCAGGCTGCACTATACAAGACCCCAAACAGGAAGGGGCTTCGAGCAGCCAGCCGCGACAAGCACAGCGATGGGGGCCACACAAAGGGTCAACGCGGACTTCGGCGCAGGGAGGCAGACAGGTGTTAAATGCCAGGAGACTATCCCTGGTATACATAAGCATGGTTAGAGAGGCAACCACGGGCCAAAAGGCAACCACGATTGCGTCAGAATCTGTAAATGAGTGGACGACTCGGAAGATTATTGGAAATTGCAACGAATCTGAAAACCAGAGGATCACACACAATGTCTTGCATTTTCAAAGGCGCACTCCCACAGTCAAGGATACTCTTGTCAAGGCGGCCGACAGCTCGAACAATGCAGTGTCTCCAACAGACTATACCTTGGCAACGCCTGGGGAGCTGACTGAGTCTTAGCCTGGAACGGCAACGTGTCTATGACCGACCCATGCGGACAATCCGCAGACCTGTGCAGCCAGTCAAGGAACTATAAACATGTTTGATGTTAATTCTATTTTGTTAAGAAAGGGGGAGATGTAGTATCGTGTGCAGCAGTCTAGTATTTGGGATACATTCGTGGGAGGAGCAGGAAAGGGAGGAGCAGGGAACCGGAATGGGAAAGCAGTTAGAGTAGGGACAGGGACACCATAGGAAGCAGATAATAAAGCTCCTATAAACCAGAGATATTTGTATGTCATTATTGGAGTTACGACATGACAGGAGGGTTGACGTGAAGCAGCAACAGAGGAGTGGGGAGATGTTGCAGCAACTAGGTGGAGAGTGTCAAGCAACACATAACAGGTGGGGGAACACTGCAGGAGCTGTGTGTCAAAAAGGGATAGAAAATACAACAAGCATTGGCAAAGTCAATAGGTCTCAGGAATGCCAGGGCTAGTGGCATTGTCAATGTGAATGTCTTTTAACCATGTTGTATAGCAGCACATCTCTGTTCAGCATGGCTGAAAGTCATGGCAAAAAGCGCTATGACGCACGCAGCACTGGCCATGTCATTGTGCTTTTTTGTGTGGCAGGAGGGGTGGGACAAAGAACACAATGTGGGGGAGCAAAGAGACAGTGCAGGTGCAATGTAGCCGAGACTTAAAATGAATGTGTCCTTGTGTAAGGTAACTGTAGCTCATGTAAGGCACTCCAGTACCTTCAGGTTGAGTTTGTGCAACGGAAAACTGCAAAAAAAGCTGGGCATGGTCGTAGATGGAGACAGACAGAGGACAGGAGATGTGCCCGTTTGAGGTCAGTAACAGCTCCACTAGTCAGGGTCCGGCCAAGATAGCACCTCAGCGAATGGGCTCATGTGACACGCAGATGCCTGGGCCCTTGCAGACCTGAAGATGCTTGAGCTCATGGATGCAGGAGTATTTACAAGCTCATGGAGATCAGCAATGCATTGGCTCTTGAGAAGTGCAGATGCCTGGACTGTTGCAGGCCTGAAGATGTGTGGGCTCATGGAGGCCTGATGATGCATGGGGTCGTGAGTCGTGCAGATGCCTGGGCTCTTGCAGGCCTGAAGATGTGTGGGCTCATGGAGGCCTGATGATGCATGGGGTCGTGAGTCGTGCAGATGCCTGGGCTCTTGCAGGCCTGAAGATGTGTGGGCTCATGGAGACCTGATGATGCATGGGGTCGTGAGTCGTGCAGATGCCTGGGCTGTTGCAGGCCTGAAGATGTGTGGGCTCATGGAGGCCTGATGATGCATGGGGTCGTGAGTCGTGCAGATGCCTGGGCTCTTGCAGGCCTGAAGATGTGTGGGCTCATGGAGACCTGATGATGCAAGGGGGCGTGAGTCGTGCAGATGCCTGGGCTCTTGCAGACCTGAAGATACATGGACTCATGGAGCTCTGAGGATACACAGGCTCATGGAAACCAGCAATGCATGGGCTCATGAGTCGTGCAGATGCCTGGGCTGTTGCAGACCTGAAGATGCCTGGCCAGAAGGGCAACTGTTAGTTTAAGATGCAAATGATGCCATTCATGCAAGGGGTAAGCAAGAGATGCATGCACTTAGGGCAGAGAAGGTAGCTTCATGTTTGGTCAGGCAGTGGGATGGCTTTGAATGGTCCAGACTAGCAATATCAGTGTGTATGGACAGAGCTATGGAGGTCTTTGTATGGCTGGGAGACAGTGGGATGAGTGTAGCAGAGTCAGAGAGAACGCTATACGTAAAAAATCAGACTCCGTGGACACGGCAAAGATCAGGCATGGAAGTGCATGGATGGGAGCAGCGGGCGTTGGGCCTGTGATCGGCTGGGGCAAGTGTATAGCCTGGCACAGATGGTAACTGCGAGGGACCAGCAATGCTGCTTACGTACAGGGTGGCACGTGCGTGGCCAAGGAAAGATACGCACTGTATGGTAATGTAATAGTATTTATATAGTGCTTGCTACCCCTGACGAGGCGCTGATGCATGTTATGGCGGGTAGCACGCTACTCCGGAAGCCAAGGTTAGTGTTTAATCCAGTGGTTATTGGTTATTGCTGGTTATTGGGATGAGTCTTGGGCTCTCAGGAAACTGTTCCAAGCATTTCCTTCGTTTTCCTTGTGGTGGATTAAGTTGAGCGGAGTGCGGTGTGATCAATAGTGCGAGTTTGTGCAAATGTAAATTGTGATGTGTCGATAGGCTAGGGGGGCTTAGATATTGCCTTGTTTGCAGAAATATACTAGAAAGTAAAATGGACAGGCATGTGACAGAGTAGGACAGTAAAAGTCACGGAAAAGATGGAGTGTAAGGAGAGGGTCATCCTATAGAAAGGAAGGGGAGCAGGGCTTAATTTGAGCTGGTGACTTGTCAACACTGGCACTTATGTCAGTCTGCTGCATGGTGGAGCTCTTTGTCCCATTTAGAGACGAGCATAACAACAGTTGTTTATTAATTGAATACACTTTAAAAACGTACTACTGCCTGCCGCCAAAGCCATTCTTATAGCTTTGGGGGTATGGAATAGTACGTGTTGTCACACTTGTATGTGTGTGATGGTTAGTAGTTGTGTTGTACCTGTTATTGGCAGCGCTGACAGCGGCAATGGGCGATGCAAGCGGAAATGGCCTCCTGAAGAGGGCCCTGGCACTTCTATTTTTACAAATTAAGCACTGAAGGGGAGAGAGCAGCCAGTAAATGAAATGTAAGTTGAATTACCATACAGGGTTTTAGGAATATAGTGGGGGAAGGGTCTTTGAGACAGTTTGCTATTTGAGATTGTAGAAACTGTTGAAAGAAGGGGTGATGGTTGTCGACTGTAGGAAGGTGCTCTATGTCGTCGCATCTTTGGTTGTTCAGTTTGGCCGGTGATGGTATTCAGCAGTTTATCATTTGATAGCTTACATTACCATTATGCATGTCGGAAGGGAACCTTGTGCAAGTCCCAGGACATTGAAATTCCGAAGATGAATCCACAAGGTTCAGGGCCCCCAAAGGATTGGGAAGATGATGGAGTGAGAACTGGGAACCCTGGGGTGTTTGATGGATCCTGTAGAAGGTCTCTTGCAAGACCCTCACTGTGCCTCCACCTTCCCTTTTTCTTCCAAGAATGTTAGATTTTCCACAATTACCAAGAAAAAGAGCCCCCTGTGTGGTGAAGAAAACCCATGAGGCCTGCTTTAGCTGCCTCCCTAAGTGGTAAATGAAACTCCTGAGGCTTGCTTTAGCTGCCTCCCAGAATGGTAAATGAAACCCCTGAGACTTGCTTTAGCTGCCTCCCGGAGTGGTGAATGAAACCCCTAAGGCTTGCTTTAGCTGCCTCCCAGAGTAAATGAAACCCCTAAGGCTTGCTTTAGCCGCCTCCAAGAATGGTAAATGAAACCCTTGAGACTTGCTTTAGCAGCTTTCCAGAGTGGTGAATGAAACCCCTGAGGCTTGCTTTACCTGCCTCCTGGAGTGGTGAATGAAACCCCTGAGGCCTACTTTAGCTGCCTCCCGGAGTGGTGAATGAAACCCCTGAGGCCTGCTTTACCTGCCTCCTGGAGTGGTGAATGAAGCCCCTGAGGCTGGCTTTAGCTGCCTCCCGGAGTGGTGAATTAATCCCCTGAGGCCTACTTTAGCTGCCTCCCGGAGTGGTGAATTAAACTTCTGAGGCCTGCTTTAGCTGCCTTCCGGAGTGGTGAACGAAACCCCTAAGGCTTGCTTTAGCCGCCTCAAAGAATGGTAAATGAAACCCTTGAGACTTGCTTTAGCTGCTTTCCAGAGTGGCGAATGAAACCCCTGAGGCTTGCTTTACCTGCCTCCTGGAGTGGTGAATGAAACCCCTGAGGCCTGCTTTAGCTGCCTCCCGGAGTGGTGAATGAAGCCCCTGAGGTTGGCTTTAGCTGCCTCCCGGAGTGGTGAAGCTGTGAAGGGGCAGTGGGTGTTTTCCTTTTTAAGTGGGGTTCTTAGGCTTGTGCTTCTCAGTGGATGGGGGAGGCCATGGGGTAATGGGAGGTTTTCTAAAGAGTTTGACATTTCAAGGAAGAGTTAGTCATGTTGGTATCTTGCCTAACATTTGACCGACTCTTCCCTAGCCCAGCTGAACTTTTAAAGGCAGTGGTCTTTCGAGAAAACTACAATTTCCCTGGCAGGCAGCTCATCTGTGATTTCTTATAATAACTGACCTGGTTCCATATCCTCATCCAGCGCTATCTGGAGCCAAGGAACTGTCTGTACTACACGCTCTGGGAACTAATGCTAACATTTCATGTCTTCTCTCTTCCCAACTCCTCCCTTGTCTCCTTATCCTCTCCCCTTGGGCATCTCACCATGTCTTCCTTTTCTTGCTGCCTCCTGACTATTAAATACATCTATCTATCTATCTATCTATCTATCTATCTATCTATCTATCTATCTATCTATCTATCTATCTATCTATCCTTCCGTCCTGCTTATCTACATATCTGCTTTTGTTTTTGGTTGTTCGTCTCTTGCTGTCTGATATTCTGTCTCTCTCTCTTTCTTCTTTTTTATTTTCCTCCTGTCCCTATCCCCTTCCCTGCTTTATATGTATGTTCCTGGTCGCTCTTGTTTTGTATTTTACAAATATTTGCTCTCTTTCCCTTTCTCTGTAATTTCTTTTCATGCTCTCTGTTTTTTACACTCTCTATGTCCCTTATTCTCTTGTCCCCTTTTCTTTTGATGAACCCTCCCATTCTTTCTTCCTTCCCTTCCATCCCCTCCTCTCTCCTTTCCTCTGTCCTTTCCTTCTGCCCTGTCCTCAGATATCTGTGCCACACTGATGCTGACCTGCCTCTTCTGCCAGTTCCATGACTGCCTCCTGCTGGTGCCTAGTGCCTGCTGCTTCTGTGCGCAAACCATCTGCGCCTCCATCTGTGCCTGCTTCTGCCCGCTGCACCTCGAGTGCTGCGAGGGCTGCTCCGAGGTGCTACCCGACCTCCTCAATGGCTTCTGCGACAACATGCACTGTGGCTGCTGCGTGGACTGCGACTGCTCTATCATGGAGGCCTGCTACCAGACCGGCGAGTGCCTGGAGCTGGCCCTGGAGATCTCGGAGCTCTGCTTCCACTGACTAACCCTTCTGACTCTGTACTATTTACTAACCACCCTCCAGGCTCACCCCTGAGACAGCCATGGTAAGGACGTCACCCCGCTGGGTTCACAATGAGGCGGGCCGAGGCATTTCAGAACCCATTACATGTACACACATACAATGCAACATCTGGGAATCCAGCCCTTGGGAAGGCTGAGGCTTGTCAGAACTCATGACATGTACAGTTTCACATCTGGGAATCCATCCCTTAGGAAGGTTGAGGATTGTCAGAACTAATAGCATATACAGTGCCACGTCTGGAACCCATCCCTTAGGAAGGCTGAGGCTTGTCAGAACTCATGGCCTATACAGTGCCACATCTGGGAATCCATCCCTTAGGAAGGCTGAGGCCTGTCAGTACTCATGACATATACAGTCCCACATCTGGGAAACCATCCCATAGGAAGGTTGAGGCTTGTCAGAACTCATGGTATATACACATATACAGTCCCACATCTGGGAAACCATCCCATAGGAAGGTTGAGGCTTGTCAGAACTCATGACATATACAGTCCCACATCTGGGAAACCATCTCATAGGAAGGTTGAGGCTTGTCAGAACTCATGATATATACACATATACAGTCCCACATCTGGAACCCATCCCTTAGAAAGGCTGAGGCTTGTCAGAACTCATGGCCTATACAGTGCCACATCTGGGAATCCATCCCTTAGGAAGGCTGAGGCCTGTCAGTACTCATGACATATACAGTCCCACATCTGGGAATCCATCCCTTAGGAAGGCTGAGGCCTGTCAGTACTCATGGCATATACAGTCCCACATCTGGGAAACAATCCCATAGGAAGGTTGAGGCTTGTCAGAACTCATGATATATACACATATACAGTGCCACATCAGGGAAACCATCCCATAGGAAGGTTGAGGCTTGTCAGAACTCATGATATATACACATATACAGTCCCACATCTGGGAAACCATCCCATAGGAAGGTTGAGGATTGTCAGAACTAATAGCATATACAGTGTCACATCTGGAACCCATCCCTTAGGAAGGCTGAGGCTTGTCAGAACTCATGGAATATACAGTGCCACATCTGGGAATCCATACCTTAGGAAGGCTGAGGCCTGTTAGTACTCATGAAATATACAGTCCAACATCTGGGAAACCATCCCATAGGAAGGCTGAGGATTGTCAGAACTCATGACATATACAGTCCCACATCTGGGAAACCATCCCATAGGAAGGTTGAGGCTTGTCAGAACTCATGATATATACACATATACAATGCCACATCTGGGAAACCATCCCATAGGAAGGTTGAGGCTTGTCAGAAGAACCCATAATATACAGTGTCACATCTGGGAATCTATCCCTGAGGAAGGCTGAGGCTTGTCAGAACCCATGACATATACAGTGCCACATCTGGGAATCCACCCCTTAGGAAAGCTGAGGCTCGGCAGAACCCATATACACATATACAGTGCCACATCCGGGAATCCACCCCTTAGGAAGTCTGAGGCTTGCCAGATCTCATAAAACACACAGTGCCACATCTGGGAATCCATCCCTTAGGAAGGGTGAGGCTTGCTAGATCTCATAAAACACACAGTGCCACATCTGGGAATCCATCCCTTAGGAAGGGTGAGGCTTGGTAGAACCCATAATACATACAGTGTCACATCTGGGAATCCATCCCTGAGGAAGGCTGAGGCTTGTCAGAACTCTTGACATATACAGTGTCACATCTGGGAATCCATCGCTTAGGAAGACTGAGGCTTGTCAGAACGCATGACATAATCAGTGTCACATCTGGAAATCCATCGCTTAGGAAGGCTGAGGCTTGTCAGAACCCATGACATATACAGTGCCACATCTGGGAATCCACCCCTTAGGAAGGCTGAGGCTCTGCAGAACCTATATACACATATACAGTGCCACATCTGGGAATCCACCCCTTAGGAAGGCTGAGGTTCGGCAGAACCTATATACACATATATAGTGCCACATCTGGGAATCCACCCCTTAGGAAGGCTGAGGTTCGGCAGAACCTATATACACATATACAGTGCCACATCTGGGAATCCACCCCTTAGGAAGGCTGAGGCTTGTGAGAACCCATGATATATACAGTGCCACATCTGGGAATCCACCCCTTAGGAAGGCTGGGGCTCTGCAGAACCTATATACACATATACAGTGCCACATTTGGGAATCCACCCCTTAGGAAGGCTGAGGTTCGGCAGAACTTATATACACATATACAGTGCCACATTTGGGAATCCATCCCTTAGAAAGGCTGAGGCTTGTGAGAACCCATGACATATACAGTGCCACATCTGGGAATCCACCCCTTAGGAAGGCTGAGGTTCGGCAGAACCTATATACACATATACAGTGTCACATCTGGGAATCCATCCCTTAGAAAGGCTGAGGCTTGTGAGAACCCATGTCATATACAGTGCCACATCTGGGAATCCTTCCTTTAGGAAGGCTGAGGCTTGCCAGACCTCATAAAACTCAGTGCCACATCTGGGAATCCACCTCTCAGGAAGGCTGAGGCTTGGCAGAACCCATATACACATACACAGTGCCACATCTGGGAATCCACCCCTTAGGAAGGCTGAGGCTTACCAGAACTCATAATATATACAGTGTCACATCTGGGAATCCATCCCTTAGAAAGGCTGAGGCTTGTGAGAACCCATGTCATATACAGTGCCACTTCTGGGAATCCATCCTTTAGGAAGGCTGAGGCTTGCCAGACCTCATGAAACTCAGTGCCATATCTGGGAATCCACCTCTCAGGAAGGCTGAGGCTTGTCAGAACTCCTGACATATCCCATGTCACATCTAGGAATCCATCCTATAGGAAGGCTGAGGTTTGGCAGAACCCATATACACTAATACAGTGTCACATCTGGAAATCCATCCATGAGGAAGGCTGAAGCTTGGCAGAACCCATAATACATACAGTGCCACATCTGGGAATCCATCCCTGAGGAAGGCTGTGACTTGTCAGAACTCATGACATATACACTTATACAGTGTCACATCTGGGAATCCATCCCTGAGGAAGGCTGTGACTTGTCAGAACTCATGACATATACATATATACAGTGTCTCACCTATTCCACCCCCAGAAGGGTGAGACATATTTAAACGTATTAAACATACACAGCAATAGGTGGTAATATTCCCCTAAGGTTGGCTGAGGCTTGGCAGAACTCGCGACATATACAGTGCCACTGCTAGGAATTCACTCCCTAATTGGCTGAGACCTTACAGAACTCATTACATTTACCAGGCCACAACTGGGAATCCAAGTCTCCTTAATCCTGAGACATATCAGAACACTTACATATCTAGAGTTTTAGGTGGCAATTCACCTCCCTGGAAGTCTGCAACATGTTAGAATTCATTACAACTCAATGCAGATGAAGGCCTTCATTATGAGTGGCCCAGTCTTTGAGCCAACATTTATCAAACCCAACAAAATCCGACTCCGCTTGGTCGACATCTATTGGGTCCGATAAATAACTCCCATACATGAGTTTATCCCTGAAAAGGGGAATAACATGCAGCTGTTGATGCTTACTCTACCAACATCTGCATATCATGATAATTAACAGACATTTTTAATATGATAAATGTCAGCAGGTTTGACCTTCTGAAATTTATGAAGGGAAAGCTGCAGGAGTGTGGTGCGAACAAGTGCTACCGTACACATATTGCAATTAACAGGGCCAATTGTAATGAAAGCGACAACGTAAACAGTGGAAATCCAGTTCCTGCGAACG
Organism: Lissotriton vulgaris; assembly: GCF_964263255.1. Taxonomy (NCBI): domain Eukaryota; kingdom Metazoa; phylum Chordata; class Amphibia; order Caudata; family Salamandridae; genus Lissotriton; species Lissotriton vulgaris. The sequence continues at coordinate 35,930,515 of NC_141698.1, read as the reverse complement.
CTAAGGATCATCACAACTCATTACACATAAAGATACCTGAGGATGGAACCTTGCCTAGGAGGAAGAGTGGTACCCATTACCCCTTGGTATAGATTGGTTCAATCAATCACAGCTGTTGTTTTATTTGCTCTCTTAAATCAATCCAAAGATCACCACCTTGAGCCCATTTGGCTCCTAGTTCCTATTGAGTCACTTTAGGTAAAATGCGTATAAGAGGATGTTTAAGATACCTCAACTACAGGCATTCCTTTCTGGAACACCTCTTTGTGAGGTGAACTAATTGGAGATCCGTGGCAACCCGCTTTTGTGCCAGGATCTAGACCGCCACGTTACGGGGGACCTGCAACCCATCCTCACTCCTAAGATGTCTCTTCTGCACTGAGACAATGAGGTCTTCTCAATGCTCTTCTGGTCAGACTCCTCAATACTGCAACAAATCCCACTAGGTGTGCTGTGGACTTGTTGAAATCAGTAGGAGGAGTCTTCTATTGGCTAGTGAGGGCTTGTTGAGTCTTATTATCTCCTAACATGGCTTTTTGTGTGGTAAAGCTTAAATATTTGAAGAAAATTATCTTTAAGTAACTCAGTTTTCTTTCTCCTGCTGCAGACCGCTGTGCCCACTGCATCCTGGCGGTGCTCTTCTGCGAGTTCTTCACCCTGTGCTCGGTGATGTTGGGCTGCTTGACCTGCGGCGGCTGCGGCGGCGAGGTCGGCGGCGGTGGAGGCTGCTGCTGTGGACCCGACGGTGTTTGTGGGGATGAGGACAGCTGCCCCTGTAGCACAGACTGTGGGATCTTGGGTGATTGCTGTGAATCTTCGGACTGCCTTGAAATTTGCTTTGAATGCTGCTCCATCTGCTTTCCGGGATGAGGAGGAGTTGCGGCGAATGAGCTTATGCTTGTATTTGTGGTCTGGGACTCGTGGTCATCATGGTCAGACCGGTCATCTAAGTGGGAGATATCCCAAGATGCCGGTGTCTCAAAAGACTTTTCTCTTGACCAGTCTAAAACTTCTCCAGAGTTAGACAGATGCGCCAGGTGAAGTCCCCATCAGACAAGGAAATGAGTCGATGCTCGAATGGGTTTCTCTTGCATGTACCAGTGTTTGGCTGTCCGCCCCACAGCTAAGCTTCCCCAGGTGGTTCAAGCATGCAAAGAAGAGCCGGGTATGCAGGTTCAGCCTGTGTTCCTCTTTTAGAAAGGAGGCACCACTCCTCCGCAAAACGTGCATTGCGCAATATAGCCTAAATAATGTTGCATCTGCTTGTTTAACTAGCCAAATGCCTCCACGGCCACTTAGCAGACTCACGGTGCTGTCCAAGGTTCAGTCTGTCTCTAAGAACTCCAGGGGAACCTTCCTTTTTTGAAGATGTTCCGCTCCGATTGGAGAGGCATCTGTGGCTCCTGTTATTTCAAGGTTCTGGTGTATTCATGATCAGGCCAGTGGTTGTGTGTTGTGTTGATGCTGTGTTGATGTGTGACTGATCTGAGGAGACTGGAGGGTGTGTTCGCTGGCCACCAGACTCCGCACAAGTTCTGTGCACAGAATGAGGTGTAAAGGTTGCGTTGAGAGGTGATGCAGGTAAGAGTAATGAGCCTTATTCACAAAGGAAAAGTTACACCTTTGTGTAAGCTTACGGCTGTTTTCGATTCACAAAGGCATTTTACTAGTAGTATCTTTACGACTGTGGAGTCTCCACACATATCTTTTTATGTATGGAGATTCTGCTTTCAAATATAGTATTCCCATAGTGAATAGAAAACGATCATATACTTACACAAAAGTGTAACCTAACCTTTGTGCATCAGGCCCAATAATTGTAAGATGCCAAAATAGTATATGGGAAGCTCTCAGAGTATGCGGATTAGGGATGCAATGAGTTATTTTCAGAAAAGGACAAGAGGTTGACAGATGGGGAGAGGAGTATTTTCTAAGTGTACGGCTATGACTTCTATTTGTCGGTGAATTGTGGACACGGTAGTCTAGTAATCTACACTGGACTTTAGGGTGTTTTTTGTAGTGTGCTTGGGGAAGAGGCTTTGCAGCGTGAATCTATTCTAGATTCACTTGAATATCACCCTCCCATCTAGTGGTCGGGAAAAAATCTTGTTCACAACAAGTTTAATCTAGTGGTTGGCCATGGAAGCGATGCCTTGGGCGTTCATAGAAGAGCCTGTTAAATGAGACGCCCCCCCTTGAAGGGCCAGAGAGACATGGCGAGAGCCGCAGAGGCAGCGCGGGCTTCTTGAAAGAGCGATGGACAATAAATGTGTAGGAGAATATCAAGGGGGCTTCTTTAAGTAGGAACAAAGGGATATAGTGGGGCAAGCACACTACATGCAGAGATGTTCTCCTTGAGTGATAAGTTTAAAGGTGTGATAGGCATGAGCAGTAGGTAGTGATGGTGAAGAGGAGAGCGCTGTTGAGAAGGTCAGTCCCAAAGATATCACTAGGGGGTTCATCAGAGACAGATGTGAGTGTCTGAAGGTGCAGGAAGTTTGAAGAGGCTCAGTAAAAAGAGTGAAAATAGAAGAGGTACATGGAGTTTAAAGTGTTGGAAGGATCAAGAGCAGGTGGAAGCGAAGAATAAAAAGTGTGGAAGGAAGATCAGGAAGTGGGAGGCGGAGAGAGTGGTAGGGGGTGCTGTATCTTTCTGTCTTACAGCTCTGTATTTCCCCTTATTATACTGCATGTTAAACGGGAGAGGAGGCATCCGTTTGCTCTGGGATATGTACGCAAATGAAACTGGATGAATGGAAAAGTTCTGTGGGAATACGATTCCGTGGCGGCCATTTTGATGTTTTCCAGTGTTGGCCTTCGGTGGGACGCGACCTGCCAAAGAGGAGAGAGGAAGACTCAGAAGAGGTGGCGACTAAGGCCAAGGGTTAGACAGACCTGCCTAGTGAAGTCACCATCAAACAAGGAACTGAGCTCTCCGCTCCAATGGGGGTTCTCTTGCATGTGCCATTGCCTGCCTGCCCGCCCCACAGCTAAGCTTCTTCCAGGTGGTTCAAGCATGCAAAGAACAGCAGAGGGGAACATAAGCAGCATGGAACTGGGAAGATCAAGTGAGAATGGGGAAGAGAGGAGTTTATGGACCAGTCTTTATTGTAATAGTCGGTGCAGGAGGTAAATGAAATGAGAAAGATAAGAAATGGCTTTGCTAAAAGAGGATTGGTTGGAAGGGTAGAAGTAGACGTCCTATCGCCCACGCCCCATCCAGAGAAAGGATATGGGTTTCACTACAGATAGTCATGGATGGAGAACCTAAAGCATAGAGCGTTTCTTGAGGCGGACAGTCTTGTTCCTGTTGCCAAGTGGTGGAGGCACAGAAAGCAGTGCTTGCTCCTCCGATTGCCCGTGCCAGCGCTGCCAATGATAATTTAGACTATTCCAGGCCCACAAAGCTACAAAAAAGGCTTGGGAGGAAGCTATTAGTCATTTGTAAAATATATTCTATTAAAAATAAACTGTTGTTCTGCTGATCTCTAAATTAGATGGACAGCACCTCCAAGTGGCAGCTGTCATAAGTGCCGGTGTTGACAATTAAGTGCTGGTACCGAGCCCTCGAAACCACCTGCTCAAATTAAGCACTGACAGAAAGGTTCCCGGACTTGCCAGCCTTGAAGGCATATAGCCCACTGTGGCCCTCGCTCTGTCCTCGTGGAAGAAGTAGAGCCCCAGGCTGAACCAGTGTGACTGTGCACTCACTATCATACTGCCCCCTTCTCTGAGCGAGCTGAGGATCCGCCTTCAGTGAAGTCCCCTCTACATGCACCCTACTCTGCTTCGTTGCCTATTCACCATAACATTCCGCACTATAGAAATGATTCCTCTTCCGGGTTATTCTGTGTATTCTCATTAACCAAGGGCTCATCTCCCAACCCCGAGTGCATGCTTGGAGTCAATGGAGGGTATGGCTACCAACCCAAAGAGGAGCATGCTACACACAGTTTATCCAGAGCTCTGAGCCTTACTTTGTCTTCTGCCCTCCATGACGTACTCCTCTGATGCTCATCACGCACTGCTGACGCATGCAGCATTCTAACTTCCGGTGGAGGCAGAAAACGGCGCCGTAGCACGTTGGTATGCCAAGCAAGATATGTGCTTCAGAAGTAAAGGGCTTTTGTACCTTTTTGATATTTTTCTAAAACTCTTTTTTACAAAAGAGGATGTAAGGGGCGGCTAAGCGCCCTGGCGAGTGGCTGAACATAAGTGATGCGGACAGGAGGGACCTGAAACCAGGGCAGGCTATGTTTTTATTGCCAGGTAGCAATTGCCCTGCATGGGGTGGCAGCAACTGAGGAAAAATAGTTATTCCAGAGCAAAGACCAGCAAAGACCAGACCAGACCAGAAATCCTACTATGCCACCTAATTCTATCACCACAGACAATCTAAACCAGTTGGGAATCTTATATAAAACACCAAGGTTTTAGGGAAAACGACCCCTTTGCAAATACAAATCAAGCATTAAAAAGGCGATACTGGATGTTGTTGGGGTGGAATCTCGTAGGTGGGAAGTCTATGGTAAAATTTGATTATTTTAAGAAGCCCCAACTTATTCCAAACCTCACTCTTTCATATAGCCACGTTCACCTGTGACTGTTCGGAAGAGCTCGGCCTCCGAAAAGAAAGACCCTTATAGGATGTTTACTATGTTCACACAAGGTAGCCCTGAATGACTCCACAACCCCTCCAGATGTTGGTGAGGTGGGGGCTAACCTTGTTGTGGGATCCAACTTTGATTTGTTGTGCTAGGCTATAGGTGTTCAGGGGTTGGTTTAAAAAGGGTGTAATTGTAGCTGGTAAATATTAACATACAAAAGATGTCTTAATGCCTAGACGACTTGCAAGTCTGAAAAGCCAACAATTAAGCAACTGTACAGATGCGCTTGATTCAATGTTCATTGTGCTGCTATCTTTTATTGAAGTCAAAAATAGGAATCATTTTTGCTACAATCCACATTTTCTAAGTAATTACTCTTCCAGCTAGAGATTCCTTATTAGCAGTCCAAAACTGGACTGGCTGCCACCAAACCTGTCCCCAAACAAGATTTGTGAATAAATGATACAGTAGATGAAAAATGTCCTGCTGTGACGACTGCTGATGATGTGCTGAACTGACCGTAACACTGTACCGCGTGGCGTGCATGACGTAGCGGCAGCTTCCCCACAAGGCGGGATGAAACTGGAAGCGGAACGCTTGGGCAGCGGACTTCCGCAAGACTGGCGCATGCGCGATCTCTGCGACCGTGGAAGCTCTTGACTGCCACTGCACCGTATGTGTATGGATATTTATACTTGTATATAATAAAAAGACCCATTTTCAGGTCACTTATTCGAATGTTGTTCTCTACAACTTACTTTCTAAACCATTGTAAGTAGCTATAAGTTCGTTGATGATGCCACCAAGCGACACACACTTGTACTGGTCTGAGATGGTGGGTGAACGTGTTTACAGTGCTGTGCCACTTGTTTATGCCCATTATATGGACCTGTAAATATAGTGTACCCATGATGAGGACTATGAACGTATTGTCAAGGTAAGTAGTTGCGGAGTTAAGAACACTGAACCGGTATTACCCTGTCTATTCTTACCTTGATGGTCTATTGGTAGTTGATATCACAGATAGAATACATATGCGGGTCAATATAAATAACACAATAATTCCTCCTCCAACTGTTTCTGCTTCTCTTGATGGAGTCGCCTCACTGACCGCAAGGTGAGTCGCTGTGTGCCCAGCTGCGGCCATTGCAGGTAAGGACGTCGGGGCCGGGTGGAGGGGGGATTTCGACAGACGACCACAAGGGGAACTTAAATAAATAATTATTTTGTCCTCGACGTCGTCTGTCGAAATCCCCCCTCCACCCGGCCCCGACGTCCTTACCTGCAATGGCCGCAGCTGGGCACACAGCGACTCACCTTGCGGTCAGTGAGGCGACTCCATCAAGAGAAGCAGAAACAGTTGTAGGAGGAATTATTGTGTTATTTATGTCGAATCCGCCCCCAACCTGGCCTCACCGCCCCACTGCTCTTACCTGCACAGGCCGCGGCTGTGTGTGCCAATTGCAAGTAGACAATTTGCATCTTCGCTGAATGCAGCTCTGCTGAAAACAAAGGCAAATAATTTATTTTTGATAGGGACTATTGGAGACTCCCCCCAGAGGATGGGAAATCAAGTAGAAGAAAATAATTTCTGCATGCTGGGCCTCCTAGGTGGGCCTGAAGGAGAACTTCTGGGTATTATAAAGTGGTGCCTTTGATACAGAGTAAGGTTGTGGAACGAGCTTGCCTTCTGTGGCTATGAGGGTTGTATAGATGAATATTAAGTATAAAAATGTTGTGTTACAAAATAATCATAGCCAGAATATTGACTTCCAAAACACTGTGAAGTTAATTCTAGATTTACTAGTCTTAACTCCACCTCAACATGCCTTGAAATTATATATTTGTGGCATTTGTGGCTGCAGGTACACATACTATGCACGCTCCTGCCATCTAGTTTTGGACCCTGAGTCTGCAAGTTGTTTTTCTCGAGGAAGTCTTTATTGTCAATGTAGTGCATCGTATCGCCTCCTCCTTGAGGCATTTCTTATGTTCAATGGCTCCTTTGTTCAATTTTTTTCCCGTCATCGGGCTCGGACGGACTGCTTCGGAGCTCCTAAAGTTTCGATGTCCAAGCACCCTATGGAAACCTAACAGCTACTGAATCGTCCACGAAGACACAAACTTGGCTCCTGCAGCAGTTGGAACCGTGTAGAAGACACTCGGTTACAGCCAACTTCCAATTCTACGCCCTCCATGCCAGTCGAGAATGCTCGTCTCTGGGTAATGGAGGCTAAAAAAGACAGCTTATTCAGAAAGTGCCCTTGGTGTGGGGCGAAGTACACCTACTCCGACACCCACCACGTCTGCAACCTGTGTCTGTCACTGGAACTTAAAGAGCAGGACTGCACTGTGTGGAACTTGTTCAAAAAACAAGAAAACACTCAGAAGCAGATGCGATAGGAGATTGTCTCACACCATGAAGATGGCAGTGGAGTTTGACTTCTCCCAAGAAGAAGTCCACAGTGAGGTTGAGTTGGAGGTCGATATCACACCCGCACAGGAGTACATCGCCAGCCCACACTGCATCGCCTCAGATGAATCCAGTGGGGAAGAAGGGTCGAATGTGCAGGTTGAAAGAATTATGCATCAGATTCCTGGAACTGGGTCCAGGCTCAGAACTAAGACGATGTCATGGTCCAAGGGCCATGAGTACACTTGACCCACTGACTGAAGAAATATTACAAAGCCCTCCCCCTCCACTCTTTGGTTCACCCCAGCCCTTGTGCTCTGGTCGACATCGCATGCGTATCTCTGAGCTGAGACAGGACAGAAGGACTCTCATTTGGTTGACAAGGCTTACATATAGGCGTGGTGCCGACACTAGGCTGACATCGGTAGTGAAGCAGGTGTTGAAATCAAGCCATGTACTGGCACCGAAGAAATCACTCACAACATTGATGTCAGAGAAGCAACTGGATCTAAAGAAACGCTCGGCATCGAGCCATTTCGAATCCAAACAACCATCGGCTCCGACAAACCCTGGATCTGACCACCACCAAAGGTGCCTTCCTCGGCCACACCAACATTGCCAGAGAAGCAGGTGAAAACAATGCAAAAACAATTGCAACAAGAAGAAGAAGGCAATGTTTTTGAAACCCTACATAAATACATGCAGAAAAGGCAGCATAAGCGCCCATCCAAAAGACAGTCAAGAGTTAGTGGTCCCACAACCACTACCTAAAAGTGTGGCTACCAAACAGAGCCACAAGCCCCATGACATTCAGCCAACCACCATCCCCACACTCAAGGCAACCCTCACCTACACAGGAAGAGGGGGGCAGGGAGAGCCCTGAGCTTCAGGAGTATGACTAAGACTCTCAAAGAGATACCAACCTCAGCCCAGACCCGCGGAATGACTTTGACATGGTCTTCCATGGTCTTCCCAACTAAACCTTCTTCATCTGATGACACCTCCTCATATCATAGTGTTCATCAAAGGGCTGTGGAATACCATAAGCTCTCCATGCAGACCACAGAGGAGGAAATTGACTTCTTGGTGGAAAACTTTCCAAAACTTAACATTCAGTTCAATATCTACCTATGATAGGCTCCATATTAAAGTCTCAAAGAACATCTTTAATGATGAGGGTGCTTACTCCAGGGATAGAACCTAAATAGAGACCTTCTCCATCAGATCCTATATACATGAGGAGACACCCTACTGCAGACTCCATAGTTGTCACTACAGCTCAGAAGAGTACACTGCAGGTAAAAGGGTGGCTACAGGACACGCAAACCAGTGGCGACTATTGTCTCGCCACAATAGGGCTATCTAGGATGAGCTGCAGGACTTAACACCTTAAGTGCTGCGCCCGTCCAACGGCCGACGGCACCACTACCTCGGGAGTGCTGCCGTCGGCCGTTGGACGTTCCAACTGCACCTGCGCAATGGAACGTCCAGCATTGGAGCTGGACGTTCCATAGCTGCTAAGGTGTTAATACAACATCTCCCAGAGCAATACAGGAAAAATGGGGGAGATCTAGTTGCTGAAGGGAGACAGATCTTAAATGCAACCATCCGGTGTGCTCTGGACAGTGCAGATGCCGTAGCACGAGGCATTAATTCCTCAGTTATACTTTGTAGGCATGCAAGGCTCTGCTTATCGGCCAGAGGTGCAACAGCACATTCAGAACATTCCCTTTGATGATGAGCATCTCTTCGGTCCAGAGGTTAACACACAACTGGAAAAGATAAAAAAAAGACATAGAAATAGCCAAATCAATGGGGGCCTTGTAGTCCACTACACAAAAGCAGCATCCCTTTCGGCATTCCCAAGGCGGAGGGGCCTCCTAAAATACCACATCAGAGACCCCAAGCTACCAACGCCAACAACAGCAATACCACCAGCAAACAGGAAAGAGTATTACCAAGGTGGCTACAAATCAAGAGGAAAAGGTAAAGGAATGCCCACAAAGGGAGCCTCTACCACCAAACAGTGACTCATCAACATTTCCCCCTGAATACATAACACATGTCGGGGAAAGGCTACAACACTTCTATGATTTGGGGCCAGAAGTAATTCCAGACCAATGGGCGTTATTCATCATCAGTCAGGGATATTGCCTGGAGCTCAAACATCAACTTCCAGATATACCACCAAGAAAGCAAACCCTAAATCCACAGCGTCTACACGTGCTGAAGGAAGAAACAAAAAAATTATTGGAAAAAGGGGCCATTTAACCTGCCCAATTAAAAATCGAGGAAGGGGAACATATTCCCTATTCTTCCTAATACCCAAAAGGATGGAACGCTCCATCCCATACTGGACTTACGCCCACACAATTAATACACTTTCACATTGTGACACTTTCCGATGTGACACACTACTACAAGAAGGCAACTTCATGACCGCATTAGATCTAAAGGACGCATGCTTTCATATCTCAATCCATCCGGCACTTCAACGATACCTTCAGTTTGTGGTAAGTGAAAGTCACTATCAGTATAAAGTACTAGCATTCGCGGTAGGACACTCAAACCACTATCAACCTCCTACACAATTTGGGATTTACAACTTATGTCATCAAATCCCAAAGTGGGAAGTCCACACTCAAGCCCTACAGACATACTTCCAATGGTGGGGGACTCCAACAATAGATATCTTCGCCACCGTAAAAAACGCAAAATGAAAAAACTTAGCATTGAGGCACACACATCCACAATCCAAGGGCAATGCTCTATGGATGAACTGATCAGGAATATTTGCATACGCTTTTCCACCTCTCCCACTCATTCCTTATGTGGTCAGGGAGCTCAGGCAAACACCCCTTAAAATGATATTCATAGCTCCAACATGGGCAAGACAACCATGGTAGTGTGTGGAGGAGTGTGGCTCAATGGTTAGAGCGGCAGACCCTGATGCAGAGGTCTGGCCCGGGACCAGGGTTCAATTCCTGACGTGGCAGGGTCCTGGGCTCATTTGTCCGCGGACTCGATAATTCTCGCCTCGGCGCCTACTCTAATCATGGGGTCCGACGCTGCAACTCTGGGCAATAGCTTGCTTAATCTCCACAATGGCCCCTGCAACACTGGGATGCCTGGCTTCACCTTGGGGGTTCCCAGGAGGGGCATCTCACAGGGAGAGCCAGGAAGGGTTCCACAGCGTTATACAGTGCCGGGACGCCCCAGTGATGGGCAGCTGTGTGCTTTACAAGTATCCTACATTTACAAGTATCCTACATTTATGGTACAAAACCTTACAGGAGCTCTCACTAGTACATCACATGACGCTTCCCAGCTCTTCTTACACACAGCAGTGGCAGAGTCAGGCACCCCAAATGTACAACTCAATCTTGCAATCTGGCTCCTGAGCTCACAGAATTTGGGTTCCCTGAATTACCTTCAGAATGTATGGACATTCTAAAAGAAGACAGAAGGCCAACCACAAAAGCGTGTAATGCAGCAAAATGTAAACAGTTTGGTCTCTATTGTGCCACAAACAACATCAATCCTTGTCACCATCTGAACAACAACTAGTGCGTTAATTGTTATATCTTCAACTGTCACATTTAGCATACATGTCAATAAGTCTGTATTTAGCAGCCATAGCTGCACACCTACAAAACCGGAAGCATGAATCGCTTTTTTGCATACCTGTTATAAAAGAGTTCATGGAGGGACTTAAAAGAGTCATACCTCCATGTACACCTCTTGTACCATCTTGGAACTTAAACATTGTACTCACAAGTTTAATGTCCCCATCATTTAAACCAATGCATACATGCAAGATACAACTTTTGACATGGAAAGTGTCTCTCCTTGTACCAATCACATCACTAAGAACAGCGAGTGAGATACCTGCACTAACTATTGAGGAACATGATTTCTAAATATTCCAAGACAAGATTCGACTGCACACAAACCCGAAGTTTCTGCCAAAAGTGATATCGGGTTTCCACTTAAATCAAACATTGGATTTACCGGTCTTCTTTCCAAAGCTAGAGACAGTGGCAGAAAGGGTGTTACATACACTAAATACTAAACGTGCCCCTATGTAAAATGTGGAAAGAACAAAAACCTTTCGCAAACCACAACAAATATTTGTAGCATTTTCAAATCCTAGGAAAGGTAATCCCATATCAAAAGTAGGTGAATAGTTACATGTATACACATTTCTTACATCAAATCAACATGAACACTACCCACAATGCCAAGGGGTCATTCTTCAAGTGAAAAAGGATCATCAATGGCCTTCTTGGGAAATATACTGATAGCAGATATTTGTAAAGCACATGGTCTAACCCACACAACTTTACCAAACCCTATTGTGTGGATGTACAAGCAAGACAACAAGCTCTAGTGGGACGAACAGTTCACGCACATTATTTCAAGCAAATGCACCATCTCATGCCTAAAGCCACTGCGAGAGGAGTACTGTTTTACAGTCCATGCATAGCATGTACATCTGCAACCAACACATGCTCCGAATTGGGTATGTTACTTACGTTGTCAGCTTCTATTTGTAGCGTTTAGTGCTGCAGATTCACATGCACCCTCCTGCCAACCCGGCGGGTATTGGATGGTGGCACGAATGCACAGTAAAATGAAACATGTTCAACAGCAAATACTAACTTAGCAGACTATGGGGCATATGTACAAGGAGTTAACGCCACCAGAATGTCACTTTCTTCGACATTCTGGTGGCGTTAAGTCCTTTCCCTTATTTACAAGGCAGCGTTAAGCCACGCCGTCTTGTAAATATTCCCATATTCACGCAGCACCTAGCGTGAAAGGGGCGTGCAATGGGTGTTGCAGTGGGCGTTCCGCCGCAACACCCATTGCTTTTTGACGCTGGCCAATATTTACAAGGTATGGGGCATGCCAAAAATAAGACCAGGAAATATCTGGTCTTAAACAGGCGATACGAGGAGAAATGTTTTATTTCTCCGCGTATTTTGCTCTTTCCAGGTGTGCTGCATTGTGCAGCACACATAGAAACAGCAAATTGCCTGTAAAGATTGTTTATGTGCAGGAAGGTGTGCCTTACTGTAGATAACCAAGCACCCCTGCAGCGCAGGCATCCTTGCAAGAGTGCCTGTGCTGACGCTAGGCTGCTTCTTTAGCGCCAATGCTAGGGGAAGCGCAGGGGTGCGCCATATTTGTGTAAATATGGCACATCACTGCGTTTTGAAACTGACGGAGAGCAGCATTACCAATTTTTTTGTAACACCGTGCTCTGGCAGTTTCTAGTACATATGCTCCTCTATCCTCACTTCCCGTATGGCAGGGAAAAACATTACAATCTAACAAAGGAGCCGTTGAACAAGCGCAATGCCTTAAGGAGTAGGAGATGTGACGCCAACGTTGACCATAAAGATTTCCTCGAGAAAAACTACTTGCAGAGTCTGGGCCCAACACTAGATGGCAGAAGTGTGGATAGCATGTGAATCTACAGCACTACTGGCTACGAATAGATGCTTACAGGGTAACATACTCCTTATTATACAGTTGGCAATAGTGACTGCAGAGTTATGGTTAGGTCGGAATTTCCATTGAAAAGCAATTTTTTTGTTTTGTTAATTCATCCGATGTGGGTTCAGCATAACACGTTTTGTGTAGATCCATCTGGAGGGGAAGGGCAGGAGCTGGGATAAAAAAGTTAGAGTTCCTCTTTTAATTCCCATAAGAGCCTTTGTCCTCTCTGACAGAAGAAAGCGGCAAAAAGGAATTATGCCAACTTTGGCATTAAAGTCAAACTTTACTCAAGGAAGTGTTTTTGCTTGGCCTGGGGTAAATCTGTTAGTGGTTAAAAAAAAAGTGTGTTATAAAAATGTATTCGATGGGTTTCAATCAATCAATCAATCAGGGATTTGTGAGGGTCTCAAGGTAGTGGGTGTTCGTGCAGCTCCGTCTCATCCGAAGAGCCAGGTCTTGAGGCTCTTCCTGAATGCTTGCAGAGTGGTGGGATCATCTGATGCTGAGGGGGAGTTCATTCCAGGTCTTGGCCGCGTTGTAGGAGAAGGATCTGCCTCCCTTTCTGGCTCTGTGGATGCGTTGGATTTTGGCCAGGGCAAGGTCGGGGAAGCAGAGGTTTCACTTGGGTGCGTAGAAGGAGATTCTTTAGTTGAGGTATTGGGGTCCGGTGTGGAGGGATTTATAGGCGGGACTGAGCAGCTTGAAGGTCACTCTCTTTTCGACGGGGGGCCAGTGGAGGTCTCGCAGGTCCTGGGTGATATGGTCTTGTCGTGGGATGCTGAGGATGAGTCTGGCTGCAGTGTTCTGGATAGTCTGGAGTTTGTGAAGTAGAGATTTGTTTATCCCGGTGTAAAGGGTGTTCCGTAGTCCAGTCTGCTGGTTCAGAGTGCGTGGGCGACGGTGTTTCTAGATTCGGGGAATCCATTTGAAGGTCTTGCGGGGGATGCGGAGGGTATTGGCGCACGTAGAGGAAACTGCTTTGATCTGTCGGTTCATGGTGAGGGATGAGTTTAGTATGATCCCGAGGTTGCGGGCATGGTCCATGGGTGTAGGAGGGTTGCAGAGGGCGATTGGCCAGCAGGTGTTGTCCCAAGCGGAGGACTTACATTTTCTCAGAGTTGAGCTTCAGGCAGCTGCTGCTCATCCAGGATGCAACGTCTTTCATTCCTTCCTGGAAGCTGTGCCTGGTGATGTCGGGTTCCTTGGTAAGGGAGAGGATGAGCTGGGTGTCATCGGCGCAGGATACTATGCTGATTCCATGTTTTCTGACGATGGTAGCGAGGGGGCCATGTAGATGTTGAAGAGCATGGGGCTGAGTGAGGATCCTTGGGGTACTCCGCAGCTGATCTCTTTGGGTTCAGAGAGGAAGGGTGGGAGTCTTGTTCTTTGGGTTCGGCCGGTGAGGAAGGAGCAGATCCAGTCTAGAGCAGTTCCCTGTATGCCGGCGTCATGGAGCCTGGTGGTAAGTGTGCAATGGGAGATGGTGTCGAAGGCTGCTGAGAGATCTAGTAGGATGAGGGCCACTGTGTGGCCTGGTCGAGGAGAGTACGGATGTTGTTTGTGGTGGCTAGGAGGGCGGTCTCGGTGCTTTGGTTGCTGTGGAATCCAGATTGGGAGGTGCAGAGGATCGAGTTGGATTCTATGAAGTTTGTGAGTTGGATGTTGATGATCTTCTTCGTGACTTTAGCTGCGAAGGGGCGGAGAGAGATGGGTCTGTTGGGCCTGCAGAGGGCTTCTTGTGGAGGGGCTTGACTTCTGAGAGTTTCCCGTCGTCAGGGAATGTAGCGGTTTCGAAGGTGAAGTGAAGGTATGTCGTAGTTCGGTTGCTATGGCGGCGGCAGCTCTGTGGAAGATGTGCGGCAGGCAGGGGGCGATGGGGGCTTCTGAGTGTATGATCCTCATGGTCTTAGCGCTGTCTTCTGTGGTGACAGGGGTCCAGGCGGTGATGGTAGGCTGGCTGGCATTGCCGGTGGTGGGAATAGAGACGGTGTCTTGGTTCTGTTCGTTGAAGTTGTCATAGAGAGTTTTGATCTTGTGATGGAAGTACGAGCCAAGTTTGTTGCAGTGGTCCTGGGAGGGAGGGGCATCTGAGTTTTCGCTGGGGGGCGTTGGTGAATTCTTGTATGATGCTGAAGAGTTCCTTAGAGTTGTGGGAGTTGGAGAGCATTCTGTCCTGGATGAAGTTCCTCTTTGTGTATCTGATGTGTTGGTGGTGTTCTGTCATGGCGTTCTTGTAGGCGGTGAGTGCTATGCCTCTATGCTTTCTCAAGATGTCGGCATGTGTGTCTGGATTCTCCGAGGCCGGTGGTGAACCAGGTGGCTTTCGTGGGGCATCGTCTGTCGGAGTTTCAGAGGGAGGCAAGCGTGTTTGCTCATTCAGTGATCCATCTGTGGAGTTCGTTGGCGCCGGTCGTGGTGGGTGGAGGGGCGCGGTTGAGGCCAAAGTTGAGTTGCTCTTCGGTAACCATGCTCAAATTCCTGTGCGGCCAGTGGTGTAGGCTTGTGTGCGGTGGGTGTTGAGAAAGAGAAATGGATGCAGTTGTAGTAAGTCCAGAGAGGTTGCGAGGTGTGGCTGAAGTGGAAGTTGTTTCCTCCTGTGAGGGTGAGGATGGGGTCAAGGGTGTGTCCTGCCTTATGGGTGGGGGTGGTGACGAGCTGTTTTAGTCTGATGTTGGCAAGTATGTCCAGGAGGGCGGTGAAGTAGGGATCGCTGAGGTTGTCGAGGTGGAAATTCAGGTCTCCAAGCAGTACGTAGTCCATGGAGGCGAGGGCATGGGGCACGATGAGGTCTGTGATGGTTGTGGTAAACATGATGCGCGGACTGGGAGTCTGTAGGCGAGGGTGCCACATAGAGTCGTTCTGGGGTTGGTCTGGAGCTGGAAATGGAGGTGGTCCATGGGGGATGAGGAGTTGTTTGTGCTGGCTGTAGTGAGTAGGAGGGAGATTTTGTGTGCGATGGCGAGTCCACCTCCAGGGTGATTGAGGCGGTCCTTCCTCTGGATCTTGTACCCGTCGGTAATGGCAGTTGCAATGTCGAGTGAGGAGCTGGCGTTGGTCCAGGTCTCTGTGAGGAAGACGATGTCGGGCAATAGGGTGTGAAGGAGATCCCAAATTTCTACTGCGTGTCTGTGCAGGGAGCGTACGTTGAGGAGGATGCAGCTCAGGGGTTTGGGTGCGTTGGGGTACGGTGGGTTGGCTGTAGCTGTGGGGGTCCGGAGGTGGGTGAAGGTGCGGAAGCAGTGTCGGCAGGAGAATGGGCCTTGTGTGGTGGTCTGCTTTCGAAGGTTAAATAAAAGTTAGTGATATCTGGACCATTAGTCTTCAAATCATCCTCAAGCACAGTTTGAGGACCCACATTTAAAAAGGGATGTCACTGGGAAGGTAGTTTTTACTTTCATTGTCCATTTGAAATGCACTGTAAACTTGAGACCTTTGATTGGCTGGACGCAACATGGAAAACTGTATTACAGCTGCTATTGCAAGACACATGGCTTGGTCTCTTGCAGCCTGATTCTTGAAAGATAATTGTGCTTGCAAAGGACCAGATTCTGAGAATCTGGCCCTTTGCGAGTGCAATTTTTGCATTTGGGATTCATCATCCCTAATGCAAAATTCGCTATTTCTGAACTTGCATATTTGCGAGGAATATCATTTAAGCAATCTCTATTAGAGATTCCTTAAATGCTATTCTTGAAACATTTAAAAATTGCGATTTCGCAATTTTGGGCCGCTATTTACCGCGAGGTCAAACCTCGTGGTAAATAGCGAAAACTTAGAAAAATGCTTTTAAAAGCATTTTTCTAAGTTGCATGTTACACACACACATGTCTTTTTGACATGTGTGTAACATCTGTGTAATTTGACATTTCAGGGGTGTTACAGGGTGTCCTTTGGACACCCCTGCACCCTTGAAATCGCAATCTCCTTTGCGATTAGCTAATTGCTAATAGCAAATAAGGAATGACTCCCCATGCATTCCTATGGGCCTAGGCGCTAATCGCAAATAAGGAATCTGTAGGAATCGCAAAAAATATTGCTATTCCTACATGAATCCCGTTTTGCGAGTCTGGAATAGCGATTCCTTATGATTCGCTATTTCAGACTTGCAAAACTTCCCAATGATGAATCAGGCCGTTAGTCCTGTAAAGAAAACATTGTAGGATTCTTAAAGGGCAGGGGAAGAATCCCCTGACTCTCTAATTGAAGACAGGGCAAACGTAAAAATATTATTTCAGTTCACAGACCTGAAATGGCCCGTCTAGGTTTTCCAACTGTCATGGCATTTGAGTTTGAGGATGTTTCAAGGACCTGAAAATGCCCAATTTGGTCCTCAAACTATTCTTAGACTCAGGCTCTAGGGCAATTTGTGGGCTGAAATGTTAACAAAAATGTAAATAGTACAGGGGCCATGCACCGGATGGTTGGGTGCTGGAAAAAAGCCCAGCGAAAGGAAGCAAAATAGTCCATTTCAGTCCTTAAACTGTTCTCAAACTTGGGATTTAAAACACGTTTAAAAACAATATGGTGGCCTTGACCTGTATCACGGACAGTTGGGTGCATGGCCTGGTCGATGACCAGCACTGCTGCCAGCCTTGCTCCACAGTGCCAAGGGCTGCGCGCAGTGGGAATTAACTAGCCATGTAGGTCGGGCCAAGGCCCTGCGGTCAACCCCGATTCACTCTTACTGTACTGGGCAAAAATCAATGGACAATGGGCATTTCCCCCAGCATAGCCAACCCCTAGGGCCAGAGTGGGGATAGGCCACCTACTGTGCATTGGGTGCGGCTGCTTGCAAGCTAACTCCTGCACATGGAAAAAAGGCTGTGCATGGCAGCAGTTTACTACTTGCGGATGACTGAGTACAGGGAGGCCAACCCCTGATGCAAACATCCACAGACCATGCATGCGGGTAGAAGGTTGGTGGTTAGTCATCCCTGGTGGGGTGGGTGCAAGGACTTGCCACAAGCCATCCTCTAAAGCCCACCGTTCATCCAGAGCCCGTGTATAGGGGTTCAGGGGCCACACCTCCTCACCTTTTGCTCCTCAAAAAGAATGTCTGTCATTCTGAGCAAAGGTCAGCCTGACATACACTATTCATTTTCAGGTCAGGGAGCCATGAGCTAGGCATGTGCTAAATGTGCAGTCTCCTGGTTGCCTGAACTGAACTTTTTTGGGTGGAGGATCTCACAGCTACTGTTGGTGGGACCTCCTCGGCTCCGTAAAGGTCCTCGATGCCATTGCAGCTCTTGACAAGGGTGAGAGTCGCTCATTGCCTTGGACTTGGGGGCTTCAGTATTAAGCCCTGAAGTGCCCAGAGCCGAGAGTCAATCAGTGACACCTCATTACAGAGTGGGGTGGGGTTATTCGTCTCACTGACCCCATCGCACTTTGTGACAAGGTTGGGACTGCTGCCTTCCCTTATTGGCTGATCTAAGGTCAGCCAATGACGGAATGTAGCAGTCCCAACCATCCTAGGACTGCTGAGGCTTGGGACTGCTGCCCTACCTCATTTGCTGGCCTATGGCCAACCAATGGGGGAAGGCAACAGTCCAAACCCTCCTGGGACCTACCAGGCACACCTGCAGGTAAGTGTGATTTTTTTATTTAGTTTGGTGCATGAGTGCATGTATGAATATTCGATAATGAGTGTTGTGAATGGATGTCTGTGAGCATGTGCATGTGTGAATGCATGGGTGTGAGTCATTGTATATGTGTGCATGTGCTACATCACATGCGATTACAAAGCGGTTGTTACAACGACCGCCTTGTTACAACGCAAACCATTACATCGCAAGCTGTTTCTACGACTTGCTGTAGGGGGGCGCTGGATATAGGAATAGTATAATTTACTATTCCAACTCCAGTGTGCGCAACAGTAGGGAAGGTGTTGGAATAGTATATTATACTATTCCTAGGTTTAGTGCTCCCCCTACATCAAGTCGTAGAAACGACTTGCGATGTAATGGTTTTCGTTGTAACAATGCAGTCGTTGTAATGACCGCATTGTAATCACATGCATTGTAGCGCATGCGATGTAAAAGCTGTTTCCCCTGTGTAAGAAAAGCACTAGGAGGGGTCAAGAGGCAACTGGAAATTATGAGCATTGTGCACCATCAAGGGTGACAAATGGGATCCAGAACACAGCTTTGGAGCAGATTCCCTCCTCCTTCTCGAACCACACAGATCATCATGACTCCACCTTTCGACACATTCCCCCGTCCAATCAAATGCTCGGTAGCACAGGCCTGCATGACTGCTGTAATCCAAGTTACGGCTGCGATGCCGGGGCTGGAGAGTGCAGGCACGGGCTCCCAGTCTGCCGCGGAGTGCAAGTTGCCGGTTCTCAGGCCAATCCCGATGCTGCTTTCATGCAACATCATGATTGGCCGCAGTACAGTCTGGTAGCCTATGCCCAGAAGAAGAAGCCTGGTGGAGCGCGAGGCAGCGGGTGGCGGCATTCAGGTAAGTTTTTTTGGTCCCCCAAACCCTCCCCCTCTCCCCACCTTCCTCCTATGGCCCAGCCCGGCTCACCACTTTGACAGGGGATGGGCCGCTACTGAGGCCAGAAGCAGTAGTAGGCTACGGGTGACTGTCAAACAGCTTCAACCACCTATTTTATTGCCCTAGGTGGCAGTAGGGGGAGAGATACACCCCAGAATCCGTTTTGGATTTGTCAAGGCATCCAGCTGCCAAGGAGCAATTCTAACTTCGAAAATGCAGGCCAAGGGCGGAAGCAGAACGCAAGATTAGTGACATCATGGTTGGGTCACAATACAAAAGCAGGCTCACATATACGGTCAGGAGGTTGTGATCTTTACCTTTTTTGTCTGCGCCCAGGATATCAAATGAATGAGTTTGTCCACAAACCTATGGGTATTTCAGAGTCACTGACCAGTCATGTGACTGTCTCTGCTCCCACCCCTACAGAGATCCCAAGCAAACAGTAATTTTTTTATTAGCCACTAGGTAGTGCTTAATTTGTACCAGTGCTTTCCGGTGCTCTGGATCAGCACTTATTTCTGACGATCTACCACAAGATGGTGCTGTCAGACTATTTTTGAACAGATCACATCCACGGATTGTTTAAAATTGTTTAGAAATTCAATGTAGATGTAAATTAAAACAACAATACCTTGTCCATGCCGTTTTTCAGCTTTAGGGACGTGGAATAATGTAAATGGCTCCATTTATTGGAGTGGCTTGGTTATAAGGTAACGGTGACATTTTTGTACAAAAGAGGAGGGACTAAGGGCTATATTTAACCAGGTCCAGCATACAGGCCCAAGTATAATGCAAAAACAGAGAGGTATACTGTTCCTAATGAACACTGTCGGTTGATGTATAAGTAGTGAGATATAAAGTACTCACTAGAGGCAGGAGGAGGTTTCCTCCTTTCAGAAAGAGACCCTCACACACCCAATCAGCGGGGTGTCTTGCTTCATCATTGGGTCTGCTCCTTATCGGGTCGTCGCTGCAATAACCGATCGGCACCCTTGTTGGGGCCTTTTGGCGGAGATCTTTTTTCCTTTGCCGTAGGGTGCAGTGCGTGTGAGGGCCCTAGTGAGTGTAGATGTGAAAAGTGCAAAAGTAAGGTTAAAAACAGGAGGTAGAGGTCCACCCAGAACTATTTTAATGAATGTGACCACTCTCATGATTAAAAATGTGAATAACGTGCACCCCTGTTATAAGGTCACAGGGAAATGCGCTGTTGAGGTCAACATGTTTCTTGCCATTAATTCCAGTAGAAGGCAATTCTTCAGGACCGATGTAAGATCTATCTACACTTTTTGGTGGTGGTCCCTAATTAAGTAATTAAGTGGCCACCCATACAGCACCCTAAAAAGTGGTGCCTGTAGATCTAGGACATCAACCCCAATCGGGTCAGATTACTGTTTCATCCTGTTCCGGCAGATGTTGGACACCGAGTAGTGCAGTGTCGTGTATTCTCCGAGCTGATGGCGGGAAAGACCTACCCTCGCTCTGCCGGTCCCGGCAATGTTCACTAGGAACAGCATACCACTCTGTTTTTGTAACGGTGGCATTGCCATTTGGCAGCGGTGGCCGGCTGCACAAGCTGCAATGGCCTGTCTTGAAATACCATGGGCCCTGGAATTTATTTGACTTTTTTTTGTTTAGAAATTAAGCGCTGGCTCTGTGAACCGGCCCCCACTCCCTCGCCTCCTGCAGACTGACCCCGATAATTATTCAATAACGGTGGCAGCAGCTGCCCTTCCTCTGGCAGGAGAACACAGGTGCTTTCAGCGACCCTGCGCCCTGCTTTTAATGACCCTCAGAACTGCTTCCTGTGCTGCTGCACCAGACGGGCGCGTGAAGGGGCGGGCTCTAGGCCAACAGGAAGCGGCCTTAGTTCCTCTTCTTTTTCCACTCAACCCGGAAGCCACTGTTGGCTTATCTGCCGCCGCCACCAGAATCAAAGCTGCAGATCGGGCCCTTTGACAGGAGATATAACCCCCCCCCCTCCCCCTCTGGACCCAGAGTACCATGTTACTATAAACTTTATTTCATACATAGCTCTTCGAAGAGAGGTTTTGAATTTCGCTAACCTGTTTATACTTGTAACCTTTACCCAATTTAATGGTGCTCAGTTTATTGACCATGTATAGTATTTCATCTGAAATAGCGCTTTCCTACCGCATATTAGTCCTAGAGCGCTTTAGGGGTTGACAGCTGAGTTGGATCCGAGCTCATTATCTGAAGATGACAGCAGATGTCAGCATCGAGCGCTTAAGTCTCAGATACAGTTTGCCTGTGAGGTACTAGATTCATGCCTCAGCTTTTCTTTGACATCATTAAAATAAGGTCTGTTACTCTTTCATTCAAGGGAAGCAAAGGAAGACTACAGCTCCCAGCATGCATTGAGTTGTTGAAGGACATCCCTGGATTGGTAATATGGTGCCCTGCTCATATAGAGCCTTCTAGCAACTCGAAGAGTAGCAGGAGTTTGCCTGACAACAGGCTTGGCTATGCCAGCTCTTACCACAGGCATCCCTTGACGGAGTACCTTCCCTGCATGCAGTGCGGTACAGGTTTGGCAAAGAGCCTGTTATTGTCACACCCACGAAGCACCACAAAACCACTCACTCAGTGCACAGCAGACAGACTTTACCTCATGCACCCAGAACACCTCCTAAATACCCTAATAACAAATTAGTTTCTCAGGGTGGGATTTCACAAATGTGTTTTTGAAATTTCGACCCCGCCCCATTGACAGCTGCTGCAGAGTTTTTTTCACAGTTTGTGTGTGTGCTGCTCTGTACAGCTCACATCTGAAGTAGGAAAAGTTTCAAAGTTAGTCAAAGCATAGTATTATGTACTGGAAATGCACCCTTCCTGAAAAAACCATAATCAAGACTCACGCATGCATCCTTGCTCTATAATGGAAAGGTGAGTGTTGGCGCTCAGCAGCCTAATTTTGCGCCAGCGCTAGGAAGAGCGCAGGATAGTGTTATGTCTTTGTGGAGATGGTTCTTTTCTGCTCTGTTCTTCCGGTTACGCAACGCAGTGCAGCAACTTTCAATGCTGAGCTGCGTTGTTTGCACATTTTGATACTCTGAGCCTTAGTCTCTTTCCCCTCACTCACTCTAACTCACATTCTCTCATGTCCTTGTTGTTGGGCCTGGCCCTCTCAACAGGGTCATCCCCAATCTTTTTGCCTCTCCGCCTCCATATTATTGCTGAACTCGTTAGTGTTGGCTTAAGGACTCTGTGCACTTTACCTCAGCTAACCAGTGGTAAAGTCCTTGGTCTCTCTCCTTTAAACCTGGTTTAATTGGCTTGTATCCCAATATACATATTTACTTTACTTGTAAGTCCCTTGCAGAGTGGTATACCATATACCCAGGACCTGTAAATTAAATGCTACTAGTGGGCCTGCAGCACATTTTGTGCCACCCACTTAAGCAGCCCTTTAAAACATGTCTCAGGCCTGCCATTGCAGCCTGAATGCAGTTTTAAACTGCCATGTCCACTTGGTATTAAAACTCCCTTGTCATCCCTTAAACTCTCCTTTTATTACATATAAGTCACCCCTAAGGTAGGCCCTAGGTAGTCCATAGGGCAGGGTGATGTGCAATTAAAAGGTTTGGGGTTATCATAAATGGTACGTGGGCTCACCATACATCAGAGAAAACAAAAGGTTGTGTTTTCTGTAATATATGGTGAGCCCCCATACCTTTTGTGATACTCTTGATTTTTTCGAGGGGACGAACGGAGCATATCCCCTTCACCTCCCTGTTTTGTGATAAGATTATTTAAAAGGTTGGACATGTACTTTTAAGTTTTGCATGTCCTGGTAGTGAAAAGCTCCCAAATACGTTTTCCACTACTGTAAGGCATACCCCTCCCTCTCCCACAAGATAAAATTGGGGATTACATTTAATAAGTAGTAAGTTCCAATGGGGAGCTGGTAGTTATGTCATGTTTAGCGTCTTTGGAATTGTTATAAAATACCCTATTTAATGGTAAAATCAAGTTTTTTATTAACATTTTGAAAATGCCACTTTTTTAAAAGTTACACAAAAAGATGAAGATGGAATACTGAACATATCAAATATTCACCCCCAGTTACTGATCTGGGTTAAAGCCCTTGTCCAGTTTGGACCCAGCCATATGCAGCCATATGCAAATCAGTCTTGACCCTGCTCCCTGTGGGGACAACCTAGCTCGAACTGCCAAGCCAGTTCCTCCCTGGACCGGAACAAGCATCCTGTGATCGATTTCGGGATAATCCCCCTCATCAGCCAGGCTAGTTTGAATCCAGTGGCACAGTGAGCATGGAACCCACATCTAGGCATACCCTTCCCACTTAGGGCAACTATAGCAACACAAAAGGAACACACAAAAAATTATGAACAGCATGCAGAACATATCAAACATTCAGCCCCAGGGTTAAATCCATTGTTTTCTTTTGCTCACCATGCCACCCTAGCTTAGACTCAGCCATAAGCAAAGCAGTCTTGACCCTGCTCCCCATGGGAACAGTCCAGCCCGAATAGCCAAGCTAGGTCCTCCCTGTGCTGGAAACAAGCATCCTGGAACCTGTGGATTTTGACCCAGATCTCTGTACTGGGGTGAATGTTTTACATTGTTCATCATTCCGTTCATCAATTGTTCTTTTTGCATTTGTTACCCTGAGGGGGTGGGTATGCCCAGTCGTGGGTCCAGTGCACCATACCACTGGAGTCAAGTTATCCTGGCTGATGAGGGGTGATACCCAAAAACATGTCCCATGATGCTTGCTTCCAGATCTGGACGTGGCGTGGCAGTTTGGGCTGGACTATTCCCATGGGGAGCAGGGTCAAGTCTGATTTGCACATGACACAGTCCAAACTGGAATGACATGGTGAGCAAAAAACTGATGGATTTTGTCCCAGATGTCTGTACTGGGGTGAATGTTTGACATTGTTCAGCATTCCATCCATCAAGTGTTCTATTAGCTTTTAGAAGGTTGTAATTTTCGTGCCCTTAGCCCTTTTGTGTCTATACCCTGTCTTGGGTCACATGACTGGGTGTAACTGACATTACTCCCAGACAGTCACACAGTAGAGGGATTAGGTGTGTCTGAGTGGACCATCTGTTAGCAGGATGGGGAGACGTGAGCACAGTCTCACTTACAATTGAATAGCCTGTGCTCTGACTTCATGCAAAGGGCCTAACAACCTCACATTGTCACAGCAGCCATTTTGGAGCCAGGGCAGGGGAGTCAGGAAATTCCATGCACTTCAAAGCCACTGTCTAGAAGCTTATCTCAACTTCTAGAAGGAGGGCACCAGGGTATACAAAGGGGGCCTCAGACAACAACTCTTCAGTACAACTCTGAACCTGTGGATACTCTGCCAGGGAGAAGGACTGCTATGCTGCTGGAAGAACTGCCACTCTATTGGACTGCTGCTCTGCCAACTTCTGCCTGGGTTCAAGGACTGGATTTACAACTTGCCCAGGACCTCCAGAGTGACACACAAAGACTAGTATGCAGG
Source organism: Lissotriton vulgaris (assembly GCF_964263255.1). NCBI lineage: Eukaryota > Metazoa > Chordata > Amphibia > Caudata > Salamandridae > Lissotriton > Lissotriton vulgaris. The sequence goes on along the minus strand of NC_141698.1, from coordinate 35,905,994 downwards.
CCCACTGTTCAGAGCCACAGGGACACGAATGGCTTCCTCCATTTTACGCCCACACATAGACCCAGGCTGAGTGAGTCCTAACCCTCCAAGTGGTGGCACTCCAGTCCTGGACCCTCAAAAGTGGTGTTAAAGGTGCCCAGATAGCCAAATCAAAAAGCGAGGACTTGAAAAATATTTTGCTAAAAACTACTCTGAGAACCAGGAGGAGACCGGGACCAACCTGCTTGCCTATCCGCCCAAGGTGCATTGCTCGTCGGATTGACTTTGCAGCTTGTCCCGCTCCATTCTTCTCCACAGCAGCAAATCCTGTTCAGTGGTCCTTCGTCAAAGGGTATCTGGCCTCGTGGACCTGTCTTTGGCTCCAGCCCTCTGCCTTGTCTCGCTGGAGATTTTGAACTTCCATTTCAGAGACTATGTACAAGGCTTTCCAACTATGACACTCCCTCCTCGGACGCCTCCTGCAGCCTTTTCCCAAATAAATTTACCTTCTCAGAACATTTTTCTCAGAAATGTTTCTATGTCTGAAGATAAGTGCGGACTGTGCTCAATTCACTTTGTGTATTCGAACCACACTCCATAGAGGTCAGCCATATTTTTCGACTTTGACTCGACCGTACACAGCTAGATGACTCTGGTTGGCGCTTTGATCTTTTAGGAGCTAGTTTTCACTAAAAACTTTAACAATTCATAACTCCGGTTCTACTAATTCGATTTTTGTTGTTTTGGTGTCAAATAACATATTACAATTTACTCTATTTTTCTAAATTGAGTTGGGATTTTTCTTCTCCCTCATACTCACTTCCACTCACTGTTACTCACAAACAAATATACTCATATTCACAGGCTCTCATTCTCACTTACTAACCCACTTATACTCACTGACTCTGGGCCCTGGTTCAAGTGCATCTGTTGCACCCTCATACTCACTTTCACTTATTCATACACTCTCTCAAAGTCAGATTCTCATTCATGTGCACTCTCTTTGACACTCAAACACACACTTTCAGTCAATCCTATTCACTCGAAATCAATGTCAATCACTTACAAACGCATACACACATGCATAGAGAAATATATATTTTTTTACTTACCTTGCTTACTTAGCTGGTAACTCGGAGGCTCCATGGCAGCAGCAGAGCAGGAATCCAGTGCTGGGCATTGGACCCCATAAGCCCTGATTCCCAATGAGGAGCCAGATGGAGCGGCAAGGGTGGGCTTTAAAAGGGGAAGACCCACCTCAATTCCTCTCCAAGCTTCTTGATTGGACTAGAAGCACAGCTGTATCAGAAGCTGGGACGGTGCTGGGAATCCTGCCTCTGCTGCCCCGCGTGGCTCCTCATTGGCCTCAGGGATGCACTGATGTGTGCCCTGACAGCCTCATTTGAGCAGATGCACTGTGCTTCCTGAGGCATGCACAGTATGTCATCTAAATGAAATGGATTGTGCCTGTGTGGACCATAGTTGGCCTATGCTCCTCAGACATGCACAATCCAAACATCCTCCTGCAGAGTGCTTTATTTTGAAACAACGCTCTGTAGCTGGATCATGCCTTAACCCCTTCAAACCTCCCCCACCTCCTCCTCCTGTCAGCAGGAGCTTGGTGATGAGGCAGAAAGTGCTGACAATCACACTGGCAGCATTCATCAAAACATAAAAGTCATATTTTCATGAACACTGCTAAATTAAAAAATGCACAGGGACCTCACAGGAGGCAAAGGGGCTGTGCCCTGAAGCCCCTGATATGGATCCCCTACTGCCCACCCCCAAGCAAACTACCATGAACCAGCCAAATTTCAGGTTTAGAAAAACAAAAACAAAATGTTCCCAGGTCTAGCCAAAATCAGATTTATTTCCTGGCTCAAAATCATTTTTCATTCATATTTATCAACACACCTTTAACCCCTTCGCTGCGGGGGGTAACCCCCCGCTGTGCTTGGGGGCGGGGGGCGCGTCATGAGGCACGGCGCTCCGGTGCTCATGACGAGCTGAGCTTGTCACAGCGGCACCCGTTCCCGTGGAATGCTCAGCACAGCAGGGAAATTATCCCCTCATGCGAGCGTTCCACGGCTAATGACGAGCTGAGTTCGTCATGAGCATGGAAGGTGTTAATACACTAGGCTTTTAACAAACAAATGTCTACTAACCACACACAGCCAAACTTATAGATGGAAATCCCTGGACATCACATTGTCACACTAGAGATGGCCAGTTCAAGAAAGCTCTGTAATTCTATATCAATGGTCGAAGGCGCTATAGAAGTAAAGCTAGCATAGCATATCATAACATAAAAGTGCTTCTAGAAGGGTAGATAAGGCATTGGCGTTAAGAAGAGGTGTGTGAGCCATTGAGAGCTCGAGCCTGGTCCGAGCCTGAAGCCGGGTTCTAGCTCACCTTGGGGTCCTCTTGCAGGGCCGGATTGGCCACTGCAGGCAACGGGTGTTTCCCCGGTGGGCCGTTAGAGCGGGGGCCGGTTTTGGCCCCCTGGGGGGCCGTTTTTGTTAGAGGGGGCCAGCAATATCGGCCCCCTGTAACAAAATCGGCTAAACCGGCTCGAGCAAACAGCTCAGTCGCACCTCCCTCCACCCCCAGGGGTCCCGGCCGAGCAGTTTGCCAGGGCCGGATTCGGTGCCCAGTCTGGCCCTGTCCCCTTGGAATCTCGAGACGATCTTTCACGAGGCCTATGCATGCCACCCTTTCACTATAGGATGTGGCATTAGGGCTAGATCTGCCTTCTTTGGAAATGAGGAACC